>NC_056728.1:1250201679-1250924179 GCF_019279795.1 Protopterus annectens | reverse complement strand
TAGATTAATTTCTCTTTGTCACACAAATGCAGCTGTTAGGTACATTTTTCTTTGGTGCTGAGTGCAAGAGAAATGAGGTTAGAGAAATAAGACAGGTGATGCAGGGTTTTAAACCAGTTTGCAGATTTTTTTAGAACTGGATTCAGAATAATTATTGACACCTATTGTTGTATTTGAAATGAATAGGCTAAGGTCTGCTATATATGTTACAACACTCAGCTATAGTCCAAATGAATGTATGGTTCAAAAGTGTTGTTGTTGTAAACTCACCTCTTTTCATTATTAACAATGATACATGCTACAGATGTTGAGACGGGTCTACTGTATAACTTCAAAAATACACTTCTTTGAAATTACACAGTAGACACTGGGTTACGTTGAAAGTGCCCTTACTTGAAAGTGCACTTCTGCGAAACCCGCTTCAGCGAATGGACTATGTACTGCAGTTTAGTGCAGTAGTCACAGACCTTAGGGTTAGGGCACGGGTCATGGTAAGGGGATAGCTAGTAGGGCTATCCCCTTACCATGACCTGTGCTCTAACCCTAAGGTCCATGACTACTGTGCCACAGTGAGGACATAGCCTGTTCTCCACTGTGGTGCAGTAGTCACGGACCTTAGGGTTAGGGCACGGGTCATGGTAAGGGTATAGATAGTAGGGCTATCCCCTTACCATGACCCATGTTCTAACTCTAAGGTCAGTGACTACCGCACCACAGTGAAGGACATAGAACATTTCCCTACTGTCCTCCACTGTGGTGCGATACATTCACAGAAGCAGTGTTCGCTGAAGTGCACTTTCGAGTAAGTGCAGTTTCACGGAACACAGGGTCTGCTGTATAATTCCGAAGTGTATTTTCGAAGTTATACAGTAGACTCGTTGAGACATATGACATTTTGTACAGTATGCTGACACAAAAGTAGTAATGCGAGTAAAGTGGACGTCTCACAATTTGTCAATATGACACTTATGCAATGTATGTAACCTCAGATGTCATGAGTAATTTGTATGCACTGTTGCAAGAATGTCCTCCTGTCATTGTCTCTGTGTCCCCTTTCTGAACAATTGCCATTTAATGACATTCTGATTATGTATAATTTAAATACTACTTGTAATGCTGCAAGCAGATGTGAAAAGGATGGCTGTGTTATTATAATGCTATAACAGGTTTGTCCCTTGCTACATATATCCATTAGATGTGTTAATTTGCAATACAAAGTACTTTAAAAAATTAAATTACTTTTACATTTGTGCTTCAGTCAGCAGCATGCAAACATGGTTCATTTCCTAAGAAAAAAGTGAACATTTTTAATGTCAGCTGCCTTGTGAACTGCAAGCTAGCCTGGTGCCACTGCAGGGCTGTCAGAGGAGTCCAGGATTTTTGAGGCACTCCTAGTGAAATTCTACAGACAGAGGCTGATGCAGGGGGATTATACCAAGTCTCACTATAAAGCTGAAGTTTGGAATAGCTTGGTGAAGGCTGTGTCCAGCGCAGTTGGCATCCCGTGCACTCAGCAGCAATGTATGAAGTCAACACTACAGTGACATGAAGAGGTGTAAGCAGAACCTCCTGAGCTGATGGGTGGATAACTTTAGGATTGCAAACACCCATCAGTTCTGTGAGTATACTGACCCATCACCTGTCAATGATGGATCATTAATTAGCCAACAAAGGAATTTATTCATAATAGGTTTATAGGTTATAGTTGTTTACTAGGCTAACAACCACAAGGGTCTTTTTAAGCCTAGCCATGCATCCCAAATCTCTGACAAGTTCTGATACCCTTGATAAGTATAAGCAGGAGTTTGGCAGGTGAAGCATTTACAAGCAGAGGCCTGGGAGATGAAATGTTTGCAGTTTGCCTTTGTCCATTAGAGATATAGGTACCAAACAAGGGTTAGAGATGAACTCTACTTCACATGGAAGGGAAGCCTGTTCCACAGATGGGGTAGTCTCTGGGATACATATCTGTCTCTCCAACAGGTTCTATTTACATCACAGGCAAGGTTTAAGTCTTTAGAATGGGTAATTCTGGTGCAGTTTGTTTTGTGGATATGCAGGAGGTCCATCAGAGTAGGGTCTAATAATGCCCTGTATGCCAGGCATAGATCTCCCCTCAAAAGCCTGTGGGAGACAGAATACAGGGATTGTGTCTTGAGGCAGTCTGCATAGGACATTTTACTTATGCCCTGTATTCTTTTAGTGAGGAGCCTCTGTGGATCTTCCAATTGTTGGATATGTCTGGTTAGGTACATACCAAAGGAGGCATTGTACTCAATGGTAGGTCTGATGAATGCCAAATGCAGTGGGACAATGATTTCCTTGGACTTTGATGCCATACCTTTATTTTTATGTTGGGCAACACAGAATGATTTCTACACTACTGTAGACACATGATGGTAAAATGCTAGATTACTATCTATGTGTGCCCCTAAGCCCCTGACTAGTGGGTCAACTCTAAGGGGTGTGTTATCAATATGATAGTTACCAGGGATTGATGGCTTTCCAAAGGATACTGTTATGCATTTCATGGCATGTAGTTTTAGTCCATGGCTCTGACACCAGTTGTTTGTCTGTTTTAGCCCCTCTTGGAGAACATTTATGTCAGTGTGGGTTCAATGACAGCTCCTAATTTGCAATCATCTGCAAATTTAGTCAGCCACAGACCACTGACATTGGCCTTGACTTCACAGAAGTAAATGACAAAAAGGAGCAGTCCAAGGACTGATCCCTGAGGGACTCCACTTGTGACTGGCCACTTTATAGAGGTGGACTCCCCAGTTCTAACTTCCTGGGTCCAGTCTGTGAGCCAGTTGGCTATCCACCAGGTGACATACGAGTTTGTACTGAACCTCTTGAGTTTGTCAACAATGCCCGAGTGGGGTACTGTGTCAAATGTCTTGGCCAGGTCAAGGTAAGCAGTGTGAACCATTTTCCCTCATCCAATGTTTTCATATACCTACTTTTTTCTTTTTTCTACTGTACAGCTACAGCAGAGATACTATGAGGTGCATTAGGAAAGACTACCTTGCCACAGAGATGCACAAGGTAAGTATGCATCCGGTCTGAATGGAAGGCATAGAAGTATTTTCAATTAGTAACTGTATATCATCATGATCTGTTATGTATACTTTAACTCTGATATCAAGTATAAATGACTGCTTCTACAGCTCTTGGTGATTGCATTACATGATGAATACATTAGCTTAGTTGTTTATGAGTTCATTACCAGGAAACACACTTTAGATTTTTGTTCAGGATATTATTTGGATGGTATTAACTGCAATATGGCATGACATTAATAATTAACTTTTGGCAAATGCAAGTATTATCTTTGAATGCAGATATCTAATTTTTCACAGTGAAATACATGATTCTGTTGGTCATATCATAACATTGTGATTAATGGATTTTACTACACATTAATACCTATCCATCATATCTGGATGTGGACAAGATTTATTTATGTGTTGCTCATATTAGTTTATGCATTGAAATAATAAAATAATTGACATGCCATTGATTTAGTTCTCTCTTTTTTTATCTTTCCCCACCCTATTTCTCTTTTTCCATATTTTTAATATATTGCAGTTGAAAACAAAATGACCATCATCAAAGGGAGGTAGACCAAACAGTGCAGTTTGGCCTGCCATGCCTCCACAGATGGCTGTGGTAACACCACCAGATGCAGCACAGACACCCATCACATCTGGGTCACAACTTTTCAGAATTACCTCCATAACTCCTGTCTTACCTGCTCCACCTGTGCCTGGTGGTGGTGTCCCCACTGTTGGTGCAGTGGCACCCTACAGGAGAAGTAGTAGTGGAAGTGGTGATTTTGTCACCCATCAGGAGTTGACAGTGCTGGTGTAGGGCATTGAAATGGCCAGGTTGAAAAGGTCCTGTAGCTTATTACCAAAGTGATGCCATGTCAAGCACTGACCCAGGCAACTGACACAGGAGGCATTGATGACAGTTCTGAGGGTAAGGACTAGATTCTCACTGTTCTCAAGCTGGATGTGTATGACCCTTTGAGGACCCTATTTCCAGTCAAGGTATTACCCAACTCTTTGTGTCCATCACCAGCCCTATCTGCCTTGTATGTCTTGTATGTCTGTGCCTGCTACCTAACCTAACCTACCTACCTGACCCTCTCATTCCTAATGACCTTCCCCAACATTCCTCTTGCCAAAAAAAATGAGCACCTGTCCTACAAATAAAAAATTATGCCCCATAAATAGCTCTCCACTTTGCCTGTGTATTATCTTGATGCACTTGATTTGTTTTAATTGGCTATACAACATTATTCTGTTATTTTCACACATCTTTGGTGTGGAGACTCTCCAAAGTCATGAAACTCTGTATACAACACTACACTTATGTTCTGAAGGAGTGGCTAGCTATGGTGTTCTCCAAGCACCCTCCTGCAAATTCTTGTATTCTTACCCTGTGTCCTACCCTCTGCTCACCACCTCCATTTTCACCACTGGCTTAAACCTTTTTATTTTTTACATTTAATCTGGTCAAGAAATAGAATCACATACAACACACATGACCAGAAATGGCCATTCAAAAAACCTTCACTTTTTGACCTCAGCGTGTGTGTGGAAGTTGGCATCACACACCAGTGTTAAGTGATGGTGAATGTCATTTAAATTCCTTTGGCAAAAGTTGAACATTTTAATTTCAGCTGCAGTAGTCCAGTTACTTTCATGCAAATATGCTTAAATCCACTGTGCTATGGGAATGCAGACTAAAGATAGACTAAAGTCACTACATTGAAATAGTTACTCTAACAGGTCTTAGGTTGCTGGATTTAATGAGCTAGACGTGATGTGGTGTGTTGAGATAATTTTCCGGTCTGTAGCCTGAGCTTTTTTCAAAGTGTCATGGGTTGGATTACAGCTGTATGTCAAATTATTATTTCACAACATTTTATATTCCTATCATATGTTTAGCTACAAACAACTGTTTTTTTCTCTAATTACATTTCATTAACATGCCATTTGAATATGTCATCATGAAATCATTTGCAAAAGCATTCCATCCCCAACCAGGAGACTTAGTAAGCCTTATCCTGCTTATGTCTTAGTGTTGGTTATACTGTCCTACCCCTTCCTGCTCCCAGTAGCAGATACCTTAGTGTACAGAGCATGACAGAGTAATATTGAGGAAATCAGTGAGAGTAACATACAATTAAGATGGTCCTACATGTCCCATAAACAGTACTGTTGCTGTTTCTTTCTCTCCATCGCTCTTTCTTGCTTCACCTCTTCTGTTTCAGTAGGTTTTCACTGTCCTTTCAATTGTGTGATTTAAAGGGTGCTAATTAGCCTTTTTTTTTTTAACAACATTATTGAATTATCACTTGTGACACAGGCAAATTTACATTTATACAAAAGTAATCAAACTATTAACAAATTAACATTGCAAACATTATACTTTACATATGTTGCTATATATCATATAACCTAAGCAATATTACATAAATTATTCAGTTCCTGCTCCTGTTTTGTTAAACAAGAAACATATTTATTAAACTATCACTTACAACATAAGCAAGCATACATTTAATGTTTGACTGAAAATGATTAGGTAGATTATCAGTGATGTAAAATGTTTGCAACTGGGAGTGTGTCAGTATGGTTTGTGATGTAAAATGCTTGCAACTAGAATTGTGTTGGTGTGGTTAGTTTTCATTTAGATGCATTACTCTGGTGCCCTTCACGCTTCCGTGCTTAGCTATGTACAGTTAGGCTAATCTTCTATTGAACAAGCTGAAGAGTTAAATGTACACCATGTAGGGTTTTCAAATGTCGAATATTGTTAGGAAGCATTCTGCACTGGATCATTTAATATGATTTTGACTGCAATGTACATCTTGCATAATGTTACATTTGTCATTACTGTGATGAAGTCAAAAGGATACATTCTCTCTTGCCTCATTGTTTTGTGACTGTCCCATCAAACCAGTAAAATTATGTTTGTGAAGTAACATTTGCTGCGTGGTGTGTTGACATATTTCACATATCTGTGAAATAGCATTGGCATGGTGTCAAGGGTTTGAATCCAGAAAGTTGTATATAACTGTATTATAATTATGCATGTAAGTGCTGCCTACATATCTTAGTTACCCACCTTTATCCTGCTTATGTCTCAGTCATTGTTTTACTTTCTGACTTCTGCTTTCTCCCAATCAGAATCACTGGATTGTACATAGCATGACGGATTACTTCTTAGGAAAAACATAACATTAACACACCCCAAGGATGTTACAAAATGACCCAGAAAAATGATAACATTCATTGTGTCTCCCTATCATTGTCACCGTGTCAGTATGTGTTCCCACTTCTGTATCATCACTTTTTAATGTTTCATATTAATTAGGCTAATGGATGTAATGCACTTATTACATTCATGAGGGTAATAAACAGTGATACATGCATTCTACTTTGCTTCAATCAGTTATCATGGTTGAAGTTTGTGAAGTAGGAGCAGAGCCAGATCCAGCACTGGGTGACCTAAGCAGCTGCCTAGGGCCCACGGACTTGGGGGGGGGGGGGCTGCTGGCCAGGAGATGCCACATTTTATGTGATTAAAAAAATACATTTCTTCTTTAAGGATGCACTCTGCATGTGTCATGACACACACACAATTAACTTTCTTCTTCACTACTGTTCACACAGAGTTCAAATGTGGAGGACAACTCTGTGAGAGACAGGCAAGCATATGCAGCCCATACATTCCTTTGTTGACTGTATAGAGAAAGGTGTGTGTGGCAGTGTGTGAAATGCCCCCTAATTCCGCTGACAGGTTAGTTAGATAACTTGCTCAAGCTCAAACCCTGTACCTTGGTTACAGAAGAAAAGAGCCTGAAATGTCTACACCAACTACCAGACTGCTCATTTAATTATCAGGCAGGGGTGCATATTCAAGGAGTGTGACTTTCATTGTGCTTTCACTTAACATGTGTTTCAGTTTATTTTCTTTGAGTTTCAGTGCAGTTTCAAGGAACTGAGTGTCACTGCTTTTTATATGAGTTTACTTGCATTTTCAAGGAATTGTGAGTTTCAAGGGAAGAGAAATTTACTGTTGCTCATACAAAGTCAGTCTTCAATGTGCCACTGTTTGCCTAGCAAATGGCTGTCAGTGTTTGTATTATAGAAGTTGAAAACAGTGGTAGTAGCACAACAGGCAGCACAATTGTCCTTGGAGCAGAAAGGTGTGGGTTCTTCTCCTACACCCTGTAGATGGGTTATTGATACTATAGTATCCTTTAAGGGAAGATGAGGATGCTGTACTCCTGAGTGTGTCCTTTTTTGGTTAAATGTCTAGTAACCATAAAACTGTTGTCAGTTTGCCAGCCATTCCCTATTACAAAATTACCAGCTTACCAATGTTTTTAATGTAACATAAGCAATTTATTATCCAAGGACTGCAAGTATTGAATTTGTACATGAAACTCTGAAATGTAAACTTGTTTACCAGCAGCAAATTCTTCTGTGGTTGGTATAATGGCTAAAGTATTTTTATTTTACAGACACAAGGTATAAGGTTTGATTCTCACCTTTACGATAGTGGCTAGTTTTAAAATGGCCCAGAATGGTTGCTAGCTAGTACTTACCTATGAGCTATGTAGAGATCTCATTAATGTGGAATTATTTAGATGACTTTTACTTCTGCAGAGATTGTGCATATTTATTGGTATTGATGGATTGTAATGACAGAAGCGTGAGTAGCTTTATACGATTTAAATGTTTTGAAATGGTTAGTTTTATCATTTTTGGTTCATACATTATGTTTCACTGATTACAAGCCATGGTGGTGCAGCGGTAGCATTGTTGCCTCACAGCAAGGGGTTCTCCCATTCGATTCTCGGCTGGAGCACCTTCTGTGTGGAGTCTGCATGTCCTCTCCGTGGTTGAGAGGTGTTCGAAAGACATGCGTAGAATGGGCGTGCCTTCGTTGAAGGTTGAGCATCGAGCTGGCACCTTGGCACCCGTAAAAAATCTACTGCCAATCATTAGCGGATCGGAGTTCCGCTGTGGCGACCCCTAACCGGGAAAAGCCGAAAGAAGAACATTGTGTTTCACTGATTACTAGAAAAATGTTCAAAACTACAAATTTAAAACAGTCTAACAAGTGGTGCTGTATTATACACAGAATATAATGTAATATCATCAGGAAGGTGAATCAAAGAACACATGTGTGTATACAAGGTCCTAGAAATTTGTGTGCAAGGGGCCTATAGTTTGAAAACAGCCCAAAGGTAAACTTAATCTGCCACTGGCCAGATGCATTTTCTTTGAATGAGGGTTTCAATGCCATTTCAATGAATGTGAGTTTCAAGGGCAGAGAAGTTTACTGTTCAGGCTATGTCTGTTTTCATTGTATTGTTTTGTTTGGCAAATGGCTATAAGTGTTTGTGCTATAAAAGTTGAAATAAATGTTCTAAATTCAATTCAAATGTCTGTAATCATTGTAAAAGTAAAGAAAAAAATAGTATGCTGCAGGTATGAACACCGTTTATGGTAAATGGGGAGATATAGCCAATTAATGGGATACTGGAATGGCTGTGGGGGAGTAGTTGTTCTGAGGGACCCTAATCCATTACCCTGCCTAGGGCTCCATTTGATCATGATTCAGCTCTGAGGAGGAATTCCTATGTCATGTGGTTAGATAATGTAGAAGGGTCTATATTACCAGATCAAATGTTTCGGTAATCGAACACCTAAACATTGAACTGGTAATATCGAAAACAAAAAAGTCGGGGATGGGGGCGTAGGAGGCGAAGGCCCCCACTTTGTTTGGGTTTAAAGTTGTTTTGTTTTTTGTGGCCACTAGAAGTCTTTCCCTTCACCGTTTGCGGGTTTTAGTTTCAATATTACCAGTTAGATGTTTAGGTGTTCAATAACCTGAACATTAATTTCTGGTAATATAGACCCAATGTAGAATTGTCTTGGAATACAGTCAAGGTTCAAATCCGGATATATAACAAAGTGTTTTGGAATGTTTGATATGACTCCTGTGGGTGTAACTATTGGCTACATACTCTCATAACAAGCATTATCCTACTGCTGTGTTAATGTCCTTGCTCCTTGTTGTGAGCACTGTCTTGTACAGTTCTTGCCTGAATAATTATGATGACAAAGCAAGCAGTAACACAAGAAAAATAAGTGCAGAAATTAAAGCTAAATTAATGTCTTACTAGAGACATACAGATATACTAAGGTATACTAATGTCTTAGTATGTCTATATGTGTATTCCTGTCACTAAATGTCCATCTGTTATTACCACTTCTGTGTCATGAAATAAATCTCCTTGATTCAAACTGGTTTCCATAAGCCATGTATTGAAGAACTGGAACTGCCATAATACATGTGTAAAGCATGACACCTGAAAAGATGACCATAAGCTATATCTTGCCTGAATTCTGTCACATTCAGATATAGTTGTATGTGTATACTGCTTATGTGCTCAAAGTTCAGTACAGAAGACTGCAGATGAATGCTAATTCTCATGTTAAGTTAAAAATCTGAAGATAATATTATGCATGAGCTAATATTTTGCCATCAGCAGTGCAAATGAGCTTGCCAGCACTGTGGAGAAATTTAAAAATAGTTACAGCAAATAATTGAGTAAGTTGTATACCTTCTATTTGTCTTTACTGAAACTTGAAACCAAGGTCTCTGGATTTCAGAGTGATGTTGGCTCATTTAAGTCAGTCTGTTAATGTATGTCTGTGCTACAATGGTGTAGATTAATGACAAATTATATGGAAGCAAAACAGTCACTGTGTAAAACTGACTGGAGTGAGGTGTTCAGTGGGAAAACTGCAGATGGAATGTGGCAAGTTTTGATAGAGAAACTGAGTGCAAAAAATCAAAAAAGTATTTACACACATAATCCGTCACTGTTATTCAGAAGTGCAGTGTCATATTTAGGATGTGTCTGTAATGTCAATGCACATTGTGCAGGCATCAGAGAAGACAAATGACAGTGACACAGTAAATAGCTACTACTTACATGCAATCATTGTGGGATGATCTATCATGAAAGCACTGTTTTACTATTATGATTGTCATTGACACCCCATACTGTGAAACTGATACGTCCCTCACAGTAATGCAATGTACATGAAAGTCATATACAAATCGTAGCAGAGAAGCATGTCTTTACATGGGACAAGCACAGTACTGTTATGTTGGCCTGTCTAGGCACATGCATTTGTCCAAAAACCTGAACTGCACAGTAGCTGATGTCTAAACAGTGAAGGTTTACTAATTACAAATGTGCATTTTCATATTTTTAAAGTCAGACTTCTCCTGTGGTACTTGTAATTCATATTGTGTTCTCTAGATTTAATAACTAGATATGTAGGTGATTCAGTTCTCACAGTACTGAACTTGTGTATAGTTCTCATTACAGGTAAGTAACACCTCATCTACAAGTATGCTATGTCCATTTCCACTCGGGAGAAGAATTTATCTTTGGACACAGCTCCCTCTGCACTTTATCCCAGTTTTAATACAAACATCTTCTCTGCAACATACTGATGAGGTCATCCTGTCAGAGGTGCACTCTTTCTCTTTAAGCATCAGGTTTCCCCTGTGGTGCTTGTGGCAAATACTGTGCTTTCTAGATTCTGTAACCTAAATTGGCAGGAGGTTCATATCTCCCAGAGATGAACATATGTGTGTGCCTGTCATATCAGGTGCATCCAACTTCCTGAAACAGACATGCTGTATCAAATTCCAGTCATGGGTAAAATTTAACCTGAGAGGTATTTCCCCATCCATGTATTCCACTTTTAACACATACATCTTCTATGCCACACACAATGATGAGGTCATCCTTTCATAAGTGCATTCACTTACTGTCAAAGTCAAATTTATTTGGTGGTAACTCTATAACTTAGCTAGGTATCAGATTCAAATCTTACGGTGGTGAACTTGTGTGTGTGTGTTTCTACTGATAGGTAAGTAAAATGTCAAAAACAGATGTGCTGTGTTTGCTTCAAATAAGGAGAAGAATTTAACTTTCGACACAGCTCCCTCTGCACATTATCCCACTTTTACCACAGGCATCTTCTCTATGCATGACACTGATGAGGTCATGATGTCAAAAGTGCACTCTCTTCTCTTAAGAATCAAACTTGTTCTGTGGTGTTTGTGGCTAATACTGTGTTCTCTAGATTATGCAGCTTAATAGGTAGGCAATTTAAATTTCACAGTGGGGAACTTGTGTGTGAGTGCATGTGTTTGTGTGTGTGTGTGTGTGTGTGTGTGTGTGTGTGTGTGTGTGTGTGTGTGTGTGTGTGTGTGTGTGTGTGTGTGTGACTTCAATGTGAGGTACTTATAGCCTGCTGTATAGACATGCTGTATCAACTTCCAGTCAGGGAAAAAAATTAATGTGGGAAAGGATGCCCCCATACCCTTATCCCACTTTCACCACAAACATCTTCTCTGCACCACACTGATGGGGTCATCATATGAAAAGTGCACTCTGTACCCTTACAAGCCAGACTTCTACTGTAGTGCTTGCAGCTAATACTGTGTTGTATAGATTGTATAATTAGATCAGTAGGAGTTTCACATCCAACACTGATTAATTCATATGACTGTGTTTCCTGTCATGTGAAAGTGGGTCCATATCAATACCCCTTGCATAAACTTCTACTTAGGAGATATATTTTCACTGGCAAAGGGCTACCCTATAAATTTGTATTATCCCCAACTATACTCAGGTTTGAAAATAGAATGGTTACATAATGCTATCAAAAATGAACTATATCGCAGTTGTAGTGTAAGTTATCTTCTGGCACTGGCTTTTGATACTATGCCATCTAAACTGTAGAAGTGCAGAGGAAAGAGGTTTGAATCCAGCAATGACTGCCTACTGTGTGTATGTGTTTGCTTGTCGTGCTGTGTAGAGAAGGCTTCTAATGCATGTAGCTGTATATTGCTGCTGTAAACTTCATTCCTTTCTAGAAGAACAACACTGTATTAAAAGTATTAAAATGGTAATGTCATACATTCAAATGTGCACTATCACAATTGCAAAACAATGTGTGTGGTGCCTGTGATTCAAGCAGTGTTCTGCACCTTGTGATCTTAGGCAGCCTGTTCAAATCCAGCCATTACTCCTTAAACTCACTTGTGGCAGTATGACTGTGAATGTACATGTTGGTTAATAATGTTGTCATCCAGCTATTAAAAGAATTAATGCTCATTTACCACACAGAATTGCTTTGTTTGATAATGATGATGCTATGGGATGACGTGTTTTTTCCTGAGGCGTGAAGAAATCATACAATGTTCTGTATGCTGTTACCTTAGTAAGACGTGCTCAAGTCCATGACTATCCACACATTGTGCATTATTGCCATGTTGGAGAACTTCTAAACAATCTTACCTTGGTTTGTGATTTACTGTGGAGTTGACTGGTAAGAGAAGTTTTATTTGAATTTGTATTGTATTTGTTGTCATTGTTTTTCAATGTTTTAGGTAGGAAGGGATGGCTTGTTAACAAGATTTACTTTGACTCATATTTTGTTGTTTAACTTTAATTTCACTGTTGGTTGTTAGAAAGGCATGGGATTTAGACCGGCAAGCTCTAGCCACCCCAAGGGGCCTAGACAGCTATAAATTTACACAGATTGCAGGGAGGAAAATCCTGAGTATATCTAAACAATCCTATCTTGGTTTGTGATTTATTTAGCTTTACTGTTAAAAAGAAGTGCGACTGTGAGTGATGAGACGCAAAAGAATCACAACTATTGTTTGGCTTGTAGAACTTGTATGGTCTGCACAACTTTACCTTTACTTTATTATTTAGTTGTATATTGCTGATGTGATTTTTATCACAGAAGTTGATTTAAGTTGTTTTTGAATTCTGTGGTTACTGATTTTGATTATTCTTTTCTTTTGCAATATTTTATTAATTTGAAGCTGAATATGGATTCCTTAAATGAGTATACAATTAACGATTTGCTAATGCACAAATATCCTGTACAGCGTAATAAATGCTATGCATATTTAAAGGTAACAGCTGATAACACTGGTGATCTGTGTTCCTCATGTCAAAAGTTGGAAGATTTGCTTACCATTGTTAGAAGTAAATCTAGACTTAATGATGATGATTGCACTTGTGCAATTGGCATGGCTTGGAGAACTGTTGTTTCATATAATAATGACTGGATGGGTGGTATAAATAATATTAGGTAAAGAACAAATAGAACAAATTTAGGAAATGATGCATCTATTTTTCTGCAAAGATGATTCAACTCCTATGAAACAAGATGATGCCCCTGACAACTTTGGAATCCTGGGTACAAGTATTCAGCAGTCTGAGGATCCAGTTTAGAAGGAAACAAAAAAGAAAGAAAGGAAGAAGTTCACAACAAATAACAAGGAAGAAAAGGAAACTGATTTCTGACTGAGTAAAAAGGACATTTCTTTATGAAACTTTTCATTAATTGAACAATCATTAAACAATAATTACACAATAATTAAAACCATCTTCATTATATAAAATGAAAGTATGTGTTTCTTTACCACGTAATCTCAAAAATTGAAAAGGATTTATATTAAAATTAAGAATATAATATATGTTATATAATAAAATAAGTATAAATATTTATATAAAGTGACAATATAAATGACAATATAAATATATAAATAAATATATAATTAATAATAAATAATAATAATAATGTGCAAATATATGTGCAATATATAAATAAATAAATATTAATTTTTAGATTTTTATTATTTAATTATTAATGTAAACAAATGGATATATGAATATATCAATAATTCCTTTTTGTTATGTTATTATTACTTTAGTAATTTGTAATTAATTTGGGATCCGTGGTCCAATGAGTTGAGTGCAATAACAGAGAGATGTCTTAATTTTTTTTTTTTCACATGCATCTAATTTTTAACTGCCAAATCATTTCTCTATATTTCTACTTGGTCTCCCCAATCACCTCAATGCTGTAACTTCCTTGTTCTCATAAATGTATCATAATGTGCCAACATGCCACTACATTTGTATGTTCCATCCTTCTACTATGTCCCTCCACCCTGAATACCCTTTCTTTCTATAATATTTTTAATGTTGTTGTTTCTTCTTAAAAAACTAAATCAATTGTGGTTAAAACTTCAGTTCTAGTTGCAACACTTTTAAACATATCCCATATTTCATCCATATTCCTCTTAAACCAGCGCTTAAAAATCCCAAGATTGGTTTATATATAGCATCCCATAGTATATTGTAGGCTTCATTTTGATCCTTGAGAAGCAAATATTGGGAGTTTTTGATCCTCAAGTGTAGATTTTTTTGTACCTTAGGTATTCAAAATACCAGGTTGATAGGTGTACCAAAAATAAAAAATATGACAGGATTTTAAACTCTTAAAATACATAAATCTCATTTTTCAATTAAAAAGGTCAATTTGTCTTTTAAAAAGGTCAATTTTCTTGTAAAGTACATTAAATAGCTTTATCATATATGGCCATATCTCCCCATTTTTTCTCCTTTCCTTTCATTTGGTCAAATCCCATCATCACCCTCCCCCCCCCTTTTTTCTCATCCTTCTATAATGAAAGTTGCTCCTTCCTTCCTTGTCCCCTTTTCCTTTGATTTCTGCCTTATTACTAAATTATTCTGCCTTGACCTTAATATATTCAATTTTCTTTAATCCCCATTAACTTCGCTTAAAAAAAAAACTTTACTTTGCAAAATTATCTTTTATGCTCCTTCATTTTTCAATTTATTATTATAATCCTTGTTATTATATTATTATTTGTAGTTTATTTGACATAGTTTTTAATCCTTGTGTAAATAGTTTAACATCCAACATAAACTTCTCCACACTAATGTTTACTCTAACTTCTGTAAAAGAACAACCTTTGTAAAAAAATCAAAAATATAAATGATCAATATTATATAGTAAAAGTAGAAGAGATTAATTATTCCAGGTGTATGTATATTTCCCTTACTCAGTGTATAGAGAGAATTAGGATTTAGGTTCACAGTGCACCTCATTGTTAATTAAAAATTGTTTTGTAAATTTTTCCTTTTTCAAACATAAATTTCCCACACTAGGTTCTAGCTTGAGCTTAAGAGAACCCCTTGTAAATTCAGTCTCTCTTCAATCCTTCTCTCTCACTCAGCATACCGGGAACCTATTCTACCTGTACCATCTATCTAACAAAAAAAAAAACCCTCAAATAACTGTTTCCCCTTCTGTCCTCATACCATGATATTACATGTTGTGTTACTTGAATATCTTGTTCCCCATGTTTTCCTTGCACATGTCCACCTTTATAATATACACGTCCAGTATGCATTCCTCCTCCTGGTTTTGATCTGTTTATTAAAATATACCTTTGTTATATATGGCAATGGAAATTTTAATATTTTATAAGTTTTCACCATATGCATAAGCTGTCCCTGTATTGTACTCATTTAGGTCCCTATTTTTTTTTTTTCTACTTTCCTTAATATTAAATAAATGTACATATCTATTCATGCAACACTCTATAGTACATATGTTTTATATTCATCCATAGTAAATAATAAATCACAACAAATATCACGAACTGTCCTTTTGAAGTTACTTGTTCTCAAAAGTACCAGTTTTCAATTTAATATGTTTTTATTTAAAAAAAAGTTTTTAAGCTTATTATTATAGCCATTGTTGCTATAGCCCTGGCTCCCCCCTGGGTTCCTGGTATATCCCTTCCCCTCTTGTGGAACCTTGGAATCAAGCAAGCAACTGTCTATGTATGTGTATGTCCTTGTATACTTCTCATTCACCATGTCCTAGTAACTCCTAGTTGGTGTTAAACATACTCTATGCTGTTTTGCTGTTTCTATATAGGTATCGCCGCCATATACAGCAGCCCATCACGCTGGTCATTGGTTGCGAAGTAATGATATAGTAATTCGCTACTGGGTCCTTCGGACTGCTCTGGGCGCATGGGCCAACAAAAATGATGAAATAGATGAATGGATAAAGAATCATAAAGTGCTTAACAATACTGAAATCTACAGAGCCCTATAATGAAAGATGCACATTTAAAAAGGAGGTCTAAGTGTCACTTCACATAACTAAAATATAAACATTGTATTGACAGTTAAAACTTTTCTTTATGAAACTCAAAATACTGAAAACATACTGATGAAGGTATTTGTCTTCCCGAAAGCTTTGTTTTATTAAACTATTGTTTCTACAAGTCCAGCATGTTATTTTGTATCTGAACTGCTTGGTGTGCTTAGATTTATTGGTTGTATATTGCTTGTGCAGGAATCTGAAATCTAAGCCAATGCAAAGAAGATTAATGACAAATTATATAGAAGCAAAACAATCACTGTGTAAAACTGACTGGAGTGAGGTGTTCAGTGGAAAAACTGCAGATGGAATCTGGCAAGTTTTGATGGAGAAACTGAGTGCAAAAAAATCAAAAAAGTATTTAACATCAGGATCTAGGCATACCACATGGGGGGGATATATTTCCATAAGAACAAGATATCTGATTAAGGTGAGAGACAAAAAATATAAGAAATGGAAGAGAGATCAAACTACAACTTTGAAAACTGAAATAAACAAGCTGGACAAACAGATTAAGCATAGTGTGAGACAAGATCAAGACAAATTTAAAGAAAATGTATATAAATGTATTGAGCATAATAGGAAACCTTTTTATAGATATATAAAATGTAGAAGGAGTAACACACAACTTGATAAACTGTGTGCAGATTCTAAAATGTATTCTCAGACACAACAGATTATAGATATATGTACAAAATCTTATACAAAACAGTTTGGCTCCACAAAAGGGGTGATTAGTTGTCCTAGTGACATCCAGTTAACTCCAGATACTCGAATCAAATTAGATTATATTGAAAAAGAACTGCGCAAACTGGATCCAAACAAAGCACAGGGAGGAGATGGAATTAGTAAAAATGACCTGAGAACACGTCAGCAAGAACTTACAGTACCATTATATCTATTATTCACTAGGTCATACAAATATGGGGAGAGTCCTCAGGATTGGAGACATGCACATATTAAGCTTGTCTTTAAGGGAAGGGGGAGTAGGACAAACCCAAAGTCATATAGACCCTTAAGTCTACTTTCATGTTGTGGAAATATAATGGAGAAGGTAATATTGGATAAGTTATTGTCAGAACTGGACAGGTTGGGACTTGAAACCATATATCAGCATGCATATATTGAAAACAGATGTATTACCACCTGTAAGACGATGTTCTATAACAATATAATAACAGCTATGAATGAAAATTGTGCTGTGATGTAATTTATATAGATTCAACTTCAGCATTTGACAGGATCATACACAAAACACTGATCAATAAATTATTACAACTAGGTATTGGTGTATTCATGACAAGATGGATAACTGCATGGCTTACAAATAGCACATAGCAACTATCATATACCAACTGGACAGGTGAAATCCTTGGTTACAGTCAGGGTGTCCCACAGGGTTCTGTCCTAGGCCCTTACTTGTTTAGATTGTATCTTTCAGACCTAACTTTTTCATCTGAGGTGTTCTGCAGTCTATATGCAGATGACCTGAAATTGGGTAAACTGATTACATGTGTTACAGATTAGGCATGTCTACAAAAGAACTTGACTAAATTGACCATTTGGGCACAGGAGAATAATATGCTGATAAATACATCAAAAACTAAGCATATAAGATTTGGGAGACATAAATTGAAAGGTGAATATTTAATACAGCACACAGTGATTGAAATTGTAGACTCATTTAAGGACCTGGGTATATGGGTAGATTCAGCTATGAGTTTTTCTAATCATGTCAACCAATTGATTAATGATAGTTATAAAACTATAGGTTGTATACAATGATTTATAAAGTCTAGGAAAACAAAAATAATAAAGTCATTGTTTGTTAGTTACATTAGACCCAAACTTGAGTATAGAATAACAATATGGAAACCCTATAAGAAAACATGCATGTGTAAACTGGAAAGAGTACAGTGTAAATATACTAAAGGCATTCATGGATATGAAAATTTAAGTTATTATGAAAGACTAAAATATCTGAACTTGTACAGTGTCTCCTACAGATATTTAAGAGGAGAGCTTATTCAGGTATATAGGGCATTTAGAAGCAGCTACCTCTAGGAATTTTTGGGGTTATCAAAAAGTCCTAGAAAATCATCAGACAACCTGTGTAGAAGATTCTATAGGAATGAGAAGTGTACTAATTGGTTCTCTGACTGAGTAGCCGATGCATGGAACAGACTACCAAATTACATTAAAGCAAGTACTAGTTTAGATATTTTTAAGAACAGCCTGGACACTTCTTATGGGAACAAGTGTTTTGGTATATTGGCAAACCAGAAGGGCATTAATACCTGTGCTTGAAATATTTGTATGTATGTATGTATGTAAGTTGTAGTCACAGTGATGACTGCATTATGCATCACGTGTGTTTGGGTATACAGGCAATATTGTGTGAGAAAATGACAAAAGCAACAATCTTTTAAAGAAATTAAAGGCACATATATCTCTTACAACAACAACATGATATCTCAACTTCAAAGACCCAAATATCTTATAACTGCTGCAACATTTGCAGTGTCATATTCATTCTTCACAATATCATGTAGCTTGTGTCGTCACATAGGTGTTCAAAACCCACATTGACTGACTGCAAGCTTTGTGTGCTTTTATGCATGAATGATAGTTACTACTGTTATGATGTGCACAATTACATTAGGAGAAATCTTCCCATTCCTTTTATGTCACAGAAATTGTTTGCAACACAATCATAAGATGTAATGACTTCACATAGGTGGAGTCTCACAGCTTTGTTAAGACTTCCACTGTGACATATGTGGTTCATACACATGCCATTACTTGGTGGACTTACAGAGCTTGCTGTTCAATTCAAGCAAAGGTCAACATTATACGAATGTACTGTTATTGCACAAATAGCACTGCATGTTATTATTCACAGTTTTTTTTTTACGTTGGAGAAAGAAGTATAAAGGTATTTTATAATATCCTGCCAGTGAAATAATTGTTCTGTGAATGTCATGGTGTGAGTGCTCCTGTACCACATGCATTCAGTAATGACTTATATAGCATATAGTATCTACACAGATAGATGTGGTTCAGTTCTGGGACAATGTTGTCGCATAAAACAACAGGAGCAGCATCCTTGGCTGAGAAACACTGATATTGCACTGCTCACAACTGTGTGAACATTAACGAAGCTACCTCCTTGTCATCATTCGGACAAAATCATACTGTACAAATTAGCCTCACATTTCCTTTATTATTGCACACACTAATTTCATTTGTTTGTGACAAGATCCATTGCTATGTCATGTGACAGATGCAATCAATGTACAGCTCTGTAGTGTGTGTAGTATGACAGGCAGGGGTTTGAATCTGGTAAAGTCTGTCTGTCAGATAGCTATGTCAAACAGGAATGGCTTAGGCAAAGAAAGTATTTATGGTGCAGTCAGAAGGCAACACATTTAAATAATCACCCTCCAAGGAGAAGGATCTATACCCATTACAATAAGCAAGTCCTGAAAGCCCATCAAATGTATTCGTCATGACATACACATTATGCCTGTTTCTGTGATGTCACAGGTTTATGCACATCTTTCTGATAGCTGTTATGGCATGTGCTTGAGTTTGGCAAGATGCAAATGTTGAACATGTCGTGGATTTATCACAGACATTACTTAATTTCTATATAACAATGCACTGTACTGCATGCCTTCTTCTAAACATTTATGTAATTGCTTTCTTCACACTGTACAGCTTTATAGGACATGATGACTTACATACCATTTCTTACTGTATGGCATGATGCAAATCATCATAAGGTGTGACTGGGCCTGTGTTAGAATACTTTTCTTTTGTGTATCTGTTGTTTATATGTTGTTGTGGCGGTGCCCACTGTATTTTTTTGTTTGCATGTCCAATATAATCACAAAGTAGATGTGCTATATTTACAAATGGAGACCTTGAATAACTGCAGTATCATCAGATCTGTGCTATTATTTGTCACTTGTGTTTTGAGTGTTATTATATTATTGTTTAGGATGTACATAAATATACGACTCGTGTTTGTCTAATACTTGTGTCAAATACACCCCCTGTCTAAAGCTGTCAAGAGACAACAAAGGATAAAATATGTCCTTTTCTGATGTGCCTGACAGTACAGCTGTATGGATCATTTGTTTTTGTTTATATATGATGAAGTGGAGAATACAACACTACTGTCAGTTATCACACATACATTCCCTGTATATACACATTGTATTCAATAACTGTAGTCCATGTGAATAGTCCTTAATGTATTGACTGTCCTTGCTATTATCTTAACTGGGTCTATACTAGAACATCGAAGTTTCAAAACTTCGAATGTTCTGATATCGACCCCTATTCAGCGAAAGCTGAAAACACTGAACATACAGAACATCAAATTTTTTTCCTAGGGAAAAAAAATTGCTGTTCCAAAACACATACACAACACAAGCACACCAAACAAACAGCAATCCACACACATACACCTAAAATCTTACACCTAACCCTACACTAAGCTATACACACACCACTAACTATCCACTTACCTTAACCCAAACCCTAACCCTAAGGTCTGTCACTATCGCACACTCACCTACCCCGCCCTAACCCTCACATCCACACAATTGCACACTTACCTGACCTGCACCCTAAGCCTAACTCACCTAACCCACCCTAACCCTCATGTCTACACAATCGCACACATACCTAACCCGCGCCCTAACCCTAACTAACCTAACCCACACTCAATCGCACACTTACCTGAACCCGACCTGTAACTTTCCACCACAGAGCTGAAAATGCCTAAGCAACAGAAATGGACAACCAAATTCTTTCCCTAGGGAAAAATTTGTTTTTCTGTTCCCTCGATATTTTCAGCTTTTGCTGAATAGGGGTCGATATTAGAACATTCGAAGTTTTGAAACTTTGACATTCTAATATAGACCCTCTTAACTTGATATGTTAACATTAATATCACATTTACTCCCCTTTCTTATTACTGTGTTGCGTTCTGTCTATCTCACATTCACAGTTAGCATGTCCTTTTTCAGTTATGTGCATGGGGCAAGAATTGTGAACAGGATTAATTATTATTACAGCAGTATGAAAAGATTTATGTTTAAAATGCTTCTTTGTGACATAATCACATTTTCCTACATTAACTGAGTACATTTTTTTCTATTTACTTTCCTGTCATACTTATTTCTGGACTATTAACATTGTATTCTGTGTACAATCTCCATTTAACGTCTTCTACTCAACTTGGCCCTACTTCGTATATGTGCCCATGCTCACATAATATATTTACCTACAGCAAGCAGTTTTGTTTACATTGTAAACTCATGTTCCCTAACATTGTTTCATGGATGCCAATACTGCTGCTGGCCATGAAATGGTGCTTGGAAACGTGTAAGAGTGATGAGCAGCATGCATATTCAGTGAGTGTTGTTGCTTATTGTGCTAACATGCTGTAATCTTGTAGGCTTCATGCAAAGACTCACGATTGTTAATGATTCCCTGGGAAAGTGTTTCTCAATGTACAATTAGAAAATAAAATCCGTCTTGCATGGAAATATATATTAATAATGCATACATTAAAAGAAATTAGACTCCACATTATTGTCTTCATATTGCTACTAAATGTAGGTTGCATGTTGTTTTTGTGTATAAAAGGGATAAAACATTTATGCCAGTGCTATTGATGGAGATAAACCAAGATGTATAATCAGAAGACTAACATGAGATAATATTAATAGTATTAATGGAAATCCACAATGCAGATTTTAATAAAAATCTGTGAATGACTAACTTTGACATTGAAAAAGCATTTGATTAATTAATTAGCATAATTTGTTTAACGTTTTGGAACATTCTGGATTTCTTAAACCCTACACTAAGTTAATTAAAATGCTAATGATTCTGAAACATTAGTTACAAACTGAAATGTATCTATCATACACATAAATAAAGGAGCAAAACATGGATTTCAATAATGCACATTGCTACTTATATTAATCACATAGTGATAACCAATTCAATAAGACTAAATGGTTACATTAAAAGTTTCACTGGAAATAATAAAAACAAATCTAGGATTCATTTAGTCATTGATGAGATATTACTAACATTAACATATATCCACCACCAATAACAAAGTTTGATATAACATTAGAAGATGTTGCACAAACATATACTGTCAGAGTTCATGAAAATATAATATCCATGCTTAAACTGAATTACAAAATTGATATTGACTGAATTAACAAATTTAATGGCAATTAGAATAGCAACCAGTTAGATGTTTTGGTGATTACGTTAATGCACAGTACCAATAAGATGATTCAAATTATGATGAAGTTATTGAAGCATTTGATAAATTAATTTTAAATGGAATGAAATAGATTTCTTTTGATGATGTTCTATATGCCATAAAAAGATATGTACCTAAATGTTTAGACAAACTTAAAACAACCATAATATTACTTCATAAAATACACATAAGGAAAATAAACATATTGCTCAAAGCTTTTATTTGGCATCAAACTAAACCAAGAATTACATTTAGAACTCAGTTAGAACTTAATAAGTGGTGGCATAAGCTTATCAGATATTGAGACTAGTACTATGGCTTCAATATTTAAATGTGTAATGCACAAGAGTGATAATAATGGGACCAACTACATTTAATCATTTAATCTTATGTATGGATAATATAGCAAATTGAGCTGAATAAAATATAAAATAGCAAATAGTAAAATGTGGCTATTAATCATAAATTGTCTTCAACATACAGTAATTAACATACTTAAAGTATTTGAAATCTTTATTTATAAATATTCCAAACACAATCATGGATGTTTACATTATATTATTGTGCACAACCATAACATTTACTGAAGGAGCTAGACTCAGCAAAACTTTATATCTTGTTATAGTTGCTCAGAAGATGTTAACATAATGACAGAGAATATTATTATTATTATTATTAAGTAGGATCTAATGCCTGAAGATTTGGTAAGTATATGCAGTACACTATCAAAAACATCCAAAACCCTCAGCATCACAGACTTAAAAAATTGTCCAGTAGCTACCTCTTCTACTTTCTATTTCTATTGATAGCTATAATCTATATCTACATCTCTATCTGTATCTATATATCTACATCTATAGGGTTTAGCATGAACACATTCTCCCCCTACACTTCCATACATAAATAATCATAAAATCAATTTTCTTCTCTTTTGGGCTAGAAAAATGTCCTCATACTTATCGAAATCTGAAAGAGCAGCAACAGGTAAGTGGATACTACTCTCTCAATTAGAATATGGATTATCTTTTATATCTAGAGCCTAAAAAAACATAGCCACCCTTGAGTCCTTTTCAAATGCAATCTGATGATTCATTACCAATGCACCAAACATGAATACCACTGTCTCACACTTTCTGAAGCCACATGGCTCCCAATCAAACATAGAGCTGACCTCTTTCTGGGTTTGCGACTTTACAAAATCCTTTCTCCTGAAATATTTTCTCCTCAAGCAGTTAAACTGTTCCCAAAAACATCTGCATGCAACTACGTACACTACATTCAATCAACCACCAACTAGTTGATACGTGCAACTAAACTGCACTGCTACAATCATACTTCTCCATTTTAACTCCACATTTCTGAAATTTCCTGCCTAGCTATCCAAAGAAATCCACACTCATGAAAAATTTAAACCATAGCTCAAAAACATGGTAAAGACTCAAGAGAACTGCCATCATCCACAGACAGAACATACCACCTAATCCAAAGAAATCCTGTACTGCTCCATCAGTCTGTGATCAGCCATCTCAGCCTCCTTTCCACTTCTTCTATTAATCCTTATAATTCCTCTTTTCATTCTTCTTCTATCAAACTCTTCCCTTTTCGTCCCCCTACTTATGTGTATATAAACACTGAAGTTTATCTGTCACTCAGTGCTGGAATTGAGGGATCTTATTTGTTATCATTTTGTATATAACTGTAATGATGTATACCATCTGTACTTGTTTATACTCAACTGATTTATTTTGCACACTCTTTGTAAGACACATGCATTTTACTTTTGTAGATACCTTGTACTTTATCTCTTTGTGAACACTATCATTTTGCACAAAGACTGTGCCTCTAAATTGTTCAAAGAGATCAGTGTACTACCCCTTAAGCAAGCATAAATAAATAAATACATAAATAATATTGGGCATTCCAACTAGTGAAATAAAAAATACCTCACACTATTAGAAAATATCTAACACTATTTAATAAAAGCATATCTAAAAGAAAGTTTCCTTTTGATTTATATATGCTCCTAATACACCTAAAAGAATGAGGAATGGCGTGATTTTAGAAAACTGTTTTTTTTATCATAAAGATATATATTTCTAAAGACACTAAAATTGTAGAAATTTACACTTGGAAATATTTGTACCCAACCTTTTTTACACCACCTAGAACTGAAAAAAAACTGTAGTAAATAAATCTAATAATGTATGTTGGACATGTGACACACAGGCTAAAGCAGACTGGGATCACATATTCTTTGAATGCACATTGTTCTCTGAAATTTTCAATACTTTTCAATTATTTGTGCAATCATAGGTTCATAGGTTCATACTAGGCTATCTGCCCTGGGGCAATTATAAGCCTAGCCTGATTCTGTATGGCTTACGCCACCCCTTGATTTGAGTATACTGTGCCCTTTTTAAGGTTTAGTTTACTGTGCCTCTGTCTAATAGTGACACGGGAGTAATCCCTGGGACAAACCTACAATCCCCCATCCACTTATCGAGATTCTTCTTGAAGAGATTCAGTGAGGTGCTCTGCCTCACATGAACTGGAATTCTATTCCAGAGTGAAGGGAGCCTCTGGGTTATGAACCTGTCCCTCCAGCAAGTTCTATTTATTTCTGTGCTGAGGTTCAAGTCCCTCGAGTGTGTGGCTCTAAGGGATTTAGATTTACTGAGGTGGAGCATGTCCATTAATTCTGGATTTGACATAGCTTTGTATGTCAGGCATAGATCGCCTCGAAGTAGGCGGTATGCAACTAAGTAGAGCTGGAGTTTTTTTAACAGAGCAGCATATGGCATCTGTTTGAGACCCTTGATCCTCTTGGTGAGATACTTTTGGGGTCTTTCTAATTGCTGCAGGTGTCGGGTAAGGTACATCCCAAAAGGGGCATTGTATTCTATGATGGGCCTGATGAGGGATGAATAAAGAGGCACGATTACCTCTCTTGATCTAGATGTGAAACCCTTCGTGATGAGGTGGGCTATGTAGAAGGTCTTTCTAACCACTTTGGCAATGTGGTTTTCAAAGGAGAGATTGCTATCATACCTCCCTCTGCAGTAACTTCCCTTCTAACCACATAAACCTATATGGGTATTCCCAAACTATCACCTCCCCTACCAGAATAAATAGATCCAACAAAAAATCTAGCCTATTAGACTGGATTCTTATTAACCGTCCTCCCCATACTTATGACTCAGGAACTCTCCCAGATGATTTAAGTGACCACTCCCTTACCTACATCATCAAACATAAAACTAACTGTCCCTCTCCAACATCCACAATAAGCATCAGATCCAAAAAGAACTTTAACTCGGAACTATTCCAGATGGAACTAAAAGCATGTAACTGGTTACCACTGCTTAATTTATCCGTAGACGGTGCCGTTACTTACTTTAACTCCAACTTTCTTACCATCCTGGACCGCCATGCCCCAACCAGACAAATTAGAACAAAAAACAAAGAAACCAAACAAAAAATCAAAGATAGAAACAAACACTGGGGAATTTGGAAAAAGACTCAAAGTCCTATCCATCAACAAACCTTCAGACAACTAAGAAATCAAACTAAAAGAGCTGTAATATCGGATAAAAAGAATTACTACCTACTTTCCCAACAAGCAAATCAAACCAAACCACAGAGGTTCTGGTCCAGCATCAACCAACTACTCCACCCAGGGCAAACTACCACTCCTAGCCCTCAAAATACTGAACACAAAATTTCAATAAATATAGCTAATGAATTTAACACATTCTTCACTAACACTATACAAACACTAGCTAGCCAGCTCTCACCTGATAATTTCACTTTACCTACTAATAAAACAAACTCTTATCCTTCCTTCCAACTTCAACCCATCCCTACATCATATGTACTTACCCTCCTTCAGAAATTGAAACCATGCTCTCCCTCAGCAGACCAACTACCTGCAGAATTTCTGCAACTAGCTGCTAAATCCATTGCCTACCCTATATCAATCCTAATCAACAGAACCATTACTGAAAGCTATATCCCCTCCATTTGGAAAATCTCCCATATTATCCCTCCACAAAGGTGGCCAATCTACTGAACTTTCCAACTTTCACCAATTGCCCTCCTCTCACCTATAGCTAAAATTATGGAAAATGCATCCATAAACAATTACTTCAACATTTAACACAAAATAATCTTCTAGCTAACTGCCAGCATGGTTTTAGACCTTCACATAGTACCTCCACTGCCCTTCTCTCCTTTACAGATATTATCAACAAACACCGTAGTCTAAACAAACTCTCTTCTGCCCTATTCATTGACCTATCTAAAGCTTTTGACATGGTGAATCACCAAATTCTCATCACCATAATAAAATCCCTATCACTTGACACATCCTCCATTAAGTGGTTCCAGTCCTACCTTGACAAAAGACAGCAGGCCGCATCATGGCACAGGTCTCTCTACCCACCTACCAGTCAACCTAGGTGTCCCCCAAGGTTCCATCCTTGGACCTCTACTTTCTTCCATTTTCATCAATGACCTCCACCTGGCTATCCCTCAAGCCTCTTGTATACAATATGCAGATGATTCCACACTTATATGCTCAGCCTCATCCTCTTCAGACCTCCTACACCTTACCCAACAAGTCTTCAACACAGTTGAGAAATGGTTCACTCATAGATGCCTTCTCTTAAACCCCAAAAAGACTAAACTCCTTCTTTTCTCTCCCACTAGTAAATTCCCCACATTAGATTTCTCAGTCACTTCCACCAACAATACTATTATATCCCCAGAACCTACCACTAAACTGCTAGGAGTCACCATCGACAATAAACTAAACTTTGATATACATATAAACAATACTATTAAATCTGTTAATAGAAAATTAGGCTCCCTGTATCGGATTAAATCTTTTCTCCTACCCTCTGCTCGTACAACAATAGCACACACACATCTAATATCTCCTCTTCTATATGCTTCACCCATCTTTACTAAACTTTCTAAAAACAATCTCAGCAAACTGGAAATGTCCTATAATAACATCGCCAGATTTGCCACAGGAAACCCTTTTAGAACCCATCATTGCCTCAATTTAAAACAGCTAGGCTGGCTTGAACTACAGAACCTAATTAAATTCCATCAACTAACTATAGCTCATAAAACCCTTTACACACCATCCAAAACACCTGTTCTATCCACACTAATCACTCCCTATGAAAACCTAGATTCCCTAAGGTCCTCACATAAACTCTTAGCACATACTACCAAAATAAGCAACAAGGCCAGTGACTCTCTTTTTTCTAATACTGTAGGGAAAGCCTGGAATCTTCTACCAAATGATATTTCTACACTTCCCTCTCTCTCCAGTTTCAAAAACAATCTGAAAGTATATCTCAAATCTCACTGGCTATGTCATTGCTCCAAACCTGACTAGCTCTATAGTTACTCTATACTCTGATCCTCCCCCTCCTTCAAAAAAAAAAAAAAAAAAAAGATTATTTAGCTAGCATTGTTATTTTTATTCTGTAATTTAGTGCTGTTTATGCTTATTTTTTGTATTTTGTCTTTTGCATATTTGTGTTATTCACAGATAGAAATAAGTTAATTAACTGTATGTACCTAGGGGGCCTCTACTGAAAATGGACATGTATCCAGTTAGACTAGCCCGATAAACAAATGTAAAATAAAAATAAATAATAAATAAAAACTTGGGTCCCCAGGTCTTTAATAACTTTCTCTGTACTTAATGGGTTTCTGCCTATGTAGTAACTTGTGGGCACATTGTTTTTGCCAAAGGGTATGACTATACATTTTTTGGCATTTAGCTTTAAACCATGGCGCTGGCACCAGTTATCTGTCTCTGTGAGACCTTTTTGAAGGATGTTTGTGTCAGCTGGAGAGTTGATTATGGCGCCCAGTTTGCAGTCATCTGCAAACTTGGTGAGCCATAGTCCTCCCACATTTGCCTGTACCTCGGAAAAGTATATACCGAACAAGAGTGGTCCCAGGACAGAACCCTGTAAGGGACGCCACTTGTGACCAGTTTTGAGTCTGACATGGCTCCAGCAACTCTCACTCTGTGGGTTCTGTCTTTGAGCCAGTTTGCGACCCATCTTGTGACATAGGGGTTTATATTTAAGCTGGATAGCTTATCTATGATGCCAGAGTGGGGTATTGTGTCAAATGCCTTTGCAAGGTCCAGATAGGCTGTGTGGACTACCTTCCCTTCATCTATGGCTTTGGTGACTGTTTCAAAGAAGTCAACCAGGTTCAAAAGGCAGGATCTGCCCTTGACAAAGCCGAACTGGGTAGGATCTAGTGTCTGTAGGTCCCCAATGTCTTTGTTTATGAGCTCCATGATGATCCTCTCCATAGCCTTGCAGACTAAGCTAGTCAGGCTTATGGGGTGATAGTTTCCAGGGTCCATAGAGGCTCCACCTTTGTGGAGTGGGACCACTGTTGCTGTACGCCATTCTATGGGCACATATCCTGTAGTGAGGCTGAGATTGTATAGCTGTTTTATTTGAGGGATTAGTTCCTCCTGTAGTTCATGTAGGACGCAACCTGGGACACCATCTGGTCCCATGGAAGCAGTGTTTTTTGCTTTGGAGAGGGCAGCCTTCACCTGAGCATCTGAGATGTTTGGGAGGCAGCCCTCTGCCGGGATAGATACTTGCTCTTTGGGGAGGGGTGGGAAGTTTGCACTGAACCTGTGTGCCAGGATATTGGCGATGTCTGTGGGTTCAGTGTATTTTTGTCGCTTAGAATCAACTCAGAACAAGTCTGGGAGTTGCATCCCAGATTTCTAACATAACTGAAAAAAGCCTTATGATTGTCTTTGGTGTCCTGTGCAATTTTTCTCTTGAAGCTGGCCTTGGAGGATTTTATGAGGGATCGTAATTTTTTGCTAGTACTGATCAGAGATGCCTTCCCTATTAGGGATTTTGCTCTATCATGTAGTAGCTTCCTCCTTCTGTTATACAGTTTATTTATGGCAGGGGTCCACCAGACTGGACGCCTGCCTTTGGATGATTGGGTCTTGGCTTTGTTTGGGATAGCATGATCCATGCATTCCTGGAGATGTCCGTAGAATGCATTTATATAGGATTTTGCAGTTTGGGCTGTAGTTTCCACTGGCCCTGGGGCCTTGAAGGATTCCACTTCAGTTTTGAGAAGTGAGAAGTTCACTTTCGAGAAGTTTTTCACTGTGGTTTTCTGGGCTGGGGGTGGGGTCGGGATGTGGACATCCAGTGAAATTAATTTATGGTCTGATCTTACCAATGAGGGATATACTTCTGGTGTGGAGCATGGAGTCCCCTTGTTGGTAATGATCAGGTATAGTATGTTGTCCCCTCTTATGGGAGTGGTGACTAGTTGTTCCATAGCATTTGAGTTTATAATTTCCAGGAATCTTTGGGCTAAGGTGCTGGGGCTTGAGTAGTGCTCCCAGTCAATGTTTGGGTAGTTGAAGTCGCCCAATATAATGGTGTTCGGAGAGATCTTTATGTTCTCCAATGTTTTCAGGAAAGCCAAATGGGATTCCTGACTTTGAGAGGGTGGTCTGTAGGATGCTATAAACTGAAAAGCAGTCTTGCCCACTGTTAGTTGCACATGGATGGTCTCCGATACTGTGCAATGCCACTAACCTGGAGGTGTGGATATCCCTGATAAATATGGAAACTCCCCTCCTTTTGTGGTTCGGTCCGGGTTTTGGGGCGAAAAGCATGATATGAGGTATAGCCTGGTAGTGCTGGGGTGCTCTCTGGAGCCTTGAACCAGGTTTCTGTCACTGCACAGATATCGATGTTCTCCATACTGAGGAGAGCTTCGAGTGCGTGCATCTTGAGGTTAAGACTTCTGGCGTTTAGCAGCATTACCCTTAGTTTCTTGTTCCTTGTGCTGTCTATGGGGGTGGGTTTGACTTTTGAGCCTTGCCTAAAAAAGGCACTATGGGGGTGGCAAGAGCCTTTGCCAATATCCAAAAGCTCAGTGGTGACAGGTGCAAGCCGTCCCTAGTGAAGCAACATGGCTTGTCGAGCATGTCATCCCAGGCTGACAGACACTGGATCCCCTTTGAATGACACCAAAATTTTAGCCAATTGTTAAAATCGATCATTTTGTCTTTGTACTGTGGCATCATTCTAGGTGAGGGTAAGATGCTGCTCAAGGTCAGGGTCATACCAGCCTGGGCTACATGATCAGAGAGCTCCTCTATGTCTCTTTTCATGTAGTCCAGGGAGGTATGTCTCAGGTCATTCACACCAGCATGTACAATGACTGAGTCATATTTGAATTTGCTTTGGAGTGACCTGAGTGCTTGCGTTATGTGTTGGATCCTAGCACCCGACAGGCAGCTCACCGTGACCTTCTCTTTATTCAGCCTGGTGAGCGGACGCCAGTGTGTCTGACAATAGAGTCACCTATAACAAGAGTATTGGTGTGTTATTCAGCCTTAAGGGCTGTGGCTGCTTGGCACACTGACTTTGTGGGTTATGTATTGTGTGTGTTTTGTTTTGAGGTAGCGCTTGCTTGGATGTCTGCTTTGGAGGTCTCTGTTGCTTAGGTAGATTTTTATTTAGAGCCTCCAAGTATGTTTTGTGTATTTATGTGTTTGGTTCGCTGATGTGGTGGGACTATGTGATACTGGAATTGTGTTGTGTGAGGTTACCTTCTCCTCCTGACTGGTTACACCAGTTTTGAGATGAGAGAGCTCAGCCTCCAATTTGGCTAAATAGTTGCATCTCTCACATATATTTGAACCTGTTTGGAGGAGGAGTGGGTTGTCCGTGTACATGAGACAGTTGTAACATTGCCTCAAAATTCCCAGATTCACCAGCTGGACTGGAGAGGAAACCAGTGACTGACCTTTGGACATGCTAGAGTAATAGGGAAACTGAATTTAAGATGGACCAATAGAGGACAGGGTAATCGTAGAGAGTATAAGAGTAAGTAGTGCTTATGGTTTAATAGTGCTAACTTGTAGGATTACATTTGTCATATTGTATTCCATAATTTTATACAATGCGGTAGTACTTTTGTGTATTAATAAAAAATACCCTCTTATATGGAGCCTCTTAGCAATAGCAAGAAGGTCAAATACAAGAAACCAAAAGAAACCACCTCACCATCATTTGCAGAAATTGTAAGATTACTAGATACAGTATGTGATAAAAAAAATCCAATGTTTTGCAGTAAGAGTTAAAACACACATGATTAAATACAAATTCCTGCCAAAAGTAATTCAACGTTTAAACAGTTGTAGAGCGAATACCCTATACATGTGTAAAGAATATGAAAATATTGAGCAGAATGAATGGATAGTTTTTTTGTACTTTGATGTATAAACATTTTTCTAAAAGGCACATCTTCTACATAGTGTCTAAACTAAAGATTTATAATTACAGATGGATATTGTTTTACTTTGTATGTATATCATGCCTTTTGAGATAAAATTTTTGAGACTGGTACAAACACCGGATATAATTAATTATGATGTTTTATCTCGAATTTTAAAAAAATAAAGAAAAAACCTACCTCACTTTTTTATTATCTTTACCCTCTAGTGCAGCAAGATAATGTTCCCTATTTTTCTCCTCTGCTCTTAAAACCGTAAAGCTATCAACCTCCCTTCTCACTCTCCTTGAACACACCTTTTATGTTCATTATGCACCTCTCAGCTAACACCTGGGTAGGGATGGTTCCTTCCTATATATTGTTTCCTTTACTACTCTTATCCTTTCCTCCTTGAACTGCTCTTCTTCTGCTGCTGACCCCTCCTCTTTTGATCTATCTTGAGTTTACTTTTCCATCTTATGAGTTTCTGCTGTCTCCTTCCAGTGTCTCATGCCCTTACTTATTCAATAGCACTTATTTTTAAACCAGCTTTAACTCTCCCACAGTGTTCATCTCACTTGTTGTCCTTCATACGTATAGTTTGCAATGGTTTTCCCTACTCTACCCTTTTCTAAACCTATATCCCCCAACCCTTCTCATCTGCTTGGTTACTGGCTCCATATTCCTTACCTCTTTTGATCTGATTTTTTTTTCTGTCTTTTATAGCTACTCTAACCAGTGATTCCACAACTACTCTATTTAACATAAGCCTGTCAAACTACTTGTCTGTCTACATTTTGCACTTCAGAACTTATACTCTTATTAAGTACCAGCAGATGAATAATTAATAAATCACAAAGTGGAATCCAGAAATGCAAAACAGTTATTAAAGTTCACACACACCAAAAACTTTCTGAGGAGTTGTCTTTTGCCACAATGCCAGATATTGCGGACTTTAATACAATTTCTTTTTGCATTTACAGATGATAGCTTATTTATTAATTTATACTGTTGTACATACCTGCTACTTTTCCTCTAAGCATCCACCAATCTTACTTTGTTTACTCTTATACACAAGTCTTGCTGATATGCCCTAAAGATCCTGCTGCCCATGTTTCTCATCAATGTTTAGATTAACTACAACATTAAAAATATCATCTGTGACTGTTGCAGCTTCTCTGTATATTACACTGTTGAAGTATTTGAAAAATATTATGTTTATCAGCCTTTCTTTTCTGTTTGTCCCAATGCCCCTCCTGTAGAATTACAGACTTATTCTGTATTTTGCAATGTACCAGTTTCCATTTTCTATTCTTAATAACCTCAGATTTTATCCCCCCCCCCCACTTTATTTATTGGATCTACAAATGCTCTTTCCCCAGTCTTTATACAGTCTCTTAAACTCTTTCATATCTCTTCTTCTTGTCTTGTGCATCCTCATAGCTTTACGTTTAACATTATAATACTGCTGTACCTAGCCTCCCCCCTTAGCTCTGACATTATCCATCTATACTTTATGTGATTGAACACCCCACTTTCAAGGTAACCACATTCACTATCATCACAATTATCTTCCCCTTAGCTTTCTGCTTCCACTGTTCCTCCACTTTCACCTTGTCCCTCTAAATTTTCCTCTCATCCTGCTGTTTCCTTGTTAGATCTGTCAAAAGGACCTTTTGGTAATACCACAGGAAGTGGCAGTACTCTTTCTGACACCTCACTGCTGATTTAGATGTGATAACATTCTTGACCATTCAAAACTGCTGTTTACCCATCAATCTTAGGACATTTTCTGGCACTCTCTCTTGTACATTTCAGGAATTCCTTATACCTCTTACTCTTAGCATCATCCAGTACTCTATATCTGCCATATTGGTAGATCTGTCTTGCTCACTCCCTCTCTCCTTCTTTCTTTACTGATAATATGTCCTTTCTGACTTCCCACTTTAATGCTTTGCCATCTTTCATCCCACCTTTCTGAAGTTTATTGCCATGGGTTTCCTTTCTGGGTATAACAAATCTTCCTTTTTTAACCCACAATTAGCAATTTCTTTTCTCTGCTCCATCTGTTATTCACTCTCCCATATTTCAGCTGTTTCCAGCCCTTTAACTTAGTTGCTTTATTCTTATTCCACAGCTCTGGTTAAGTCTAACACTCTCCTTACCATCTATTGACTATAGAAGTTATATATCCCTTTGGCAGACTTAAATACTCATCATGTGACCTTCTCCATGGCAGTTCCTGTATAACTAAAATGACATCCAAGTTTAACCCCAAGTTAACTTTGTTGCACTGCTCCATTTCAGATGTAGTTCTGTAGAATAATTATGAATTACTTAACTCTTACTCCTTTATTCATCAGATCTTCCGTTTCTTCTACTTTTTTGCCACAGGAATTGCTTCATTCTGAGACAATACATCTCACACATCATCTGCTTGGACCATCACATCTCTACCTTTCTTCTGCATGCTTTATGCACAATACCATCTTGTATATTTAAGAAAACTGACCTTCTAAACAACTCTAGTATCTGGCCTTTCACAAACTTTCTTGGATCATTTCACACTTTTCCATTTAGTAGACCTATGAAATTGATTTTGTTCTGACAGAGAATGTTTTGATATTTGTCTGCCTTGTTCTATAAGTACCAAAGTCTTCTTTTATTACTTACGTCTCCCTTCCCCACAGCTTTGTTATGTTCTCTGGCCACATGACACACTCTTGAAGTTCTACATTACCGCCTTCTGGTAGACTCACATCCTTCTACATATTGCCCATGTCTTGCCATGCGCTATAATATTCCTTACAATATTCAACTTTTAAGCCTTCATACATTTGGCATCCTTTTCTACATTCCACATTGATGCTAGAATTGGATGTGATCTATTTTGTATCAGGCTCTTTAAAAATAATTTATTTTACCCCAGGCATTATATTTTTTGACAGAGCTTTCAATAGATGTGATTTAGTTGAGTTACTTCTCATTCCTTAAACTGGACAGAACATGTATAGCAAAATGTGACTAAATTTCAAACCCTGACTGTGATTCATATGACTGAGGATCACCTAGTGACAAGCCCTGATTGAGATCCATATGACTGAGGATCATCTAATGACAAACCCTGAATGTGATCCATATGACTGAGGATTGGCTAGTGACAGGTCCTGATTGCGATTCCTATGACTGAGGATCAAATGAGAGACCCTGACTGCGATTCATATGACTGAATGTGATCCATATGACTGAGGATCAGCTAGTGAAAGGCCCTGACTGAGATCCATATGACTGAGGATCAGCTAGTGAGAGGTCCTGATTGAGATTCATTTGACTGAGGATCAGCTAGTGAAATAATCTGATTGTGATCCATATGACTGAGGATCAGCTAGTGACAAGCCCTGATTGTGATCCATATGACTGAGCATCAGCGAGTGAGAGGACCTGACTGAGATCCATATGCGAGAGGAACAGCTAGTGACACAACCTGATTGTGATCCATATGACTGAGAGTCAGCTAGTGACAAGCCCTGATTGTGATACAGAAGGCTGAGAATCAACTAGTGACTTGGACACTGAAGCAGTCAATGAGACGGACTGGGGTTGGGGAGTCAATACTTGATTAGAATCCTGTGGAAAGGTAGGTGGTCCTATGTGCTGCAGTACTGGCACCTACTGTAGAAGTAAAGTGCATGGCATGTGACATATGGGCCAGGGGAATTTACTAAGCTAAATGCCTATGGTATCTGACCATATGTAGGAACACTGATGGGCCTACAAGATGGCATAAGAGACTCTGTGTCTGCAAGCATGAACATAAGCTGCTAAATGAGAGACTAACACCAGTAAATGAAAAATACATTGGGTCTGCCTGGATGACAGCTATATAACACAACAATCCACCGTCAGAGGACCGTAATACTCTTTAATACAGCAACAGCAAAGCTTTTGGTTTACCAACCTTCTTCAGTGCTTTAAACAACATTTAACATTTTACATCCATTTTAAAAGAGCAGAGTAAGTACAACAATTTAACATTTTACATCCATTTTAAAAGAGCAGAGTAAGTACAACAATGACCACAGCCATCCAATCACATCATACTATTAATTAAAACAAACAATTACATTTATAAAATCATATAGAACCTCAAGAAACATGTTGTATTCTTATAAGAACTAGTTTAATGCTAACCTTGTTATTTATACCTGGTTTACTGTCAGCATGAAGTCTAATTATCCAGTCATATTCCTTACTTTCAAGCCGATTATTTAAATCACCACCCCTTACATCTTAAAACACACTGTCTATTACTCTAAATGTAAAAGTATGATCCGCAACATTATCCAGAATATGCTTACTCAGTGCATTTTTATCATTTTTTCCTTTGGATCTTGGATTTATGTTCTATAATTCGATTCTTTATTTTTCTTGTTGTTTTCCCTACATAAAATGATTTACATTTTCTACATGTAGCCAAATAAATCACATTTTTACTATTACAGGTTGCTACACAAGAAAATTTATATAACCGACCAGATATTGGATGGATAAAAATGTCACTATCTACTTTTTCTATATCGGTACAGCAACTACAGGCCATACATCCATAGGTCCCATATTTCTGACCTATTTTATTAGATGTCAAACTCTTCAAATCTTTGTAGCATAATTTTATTTTAAGATTTTTTAAATTCCTATATGAAAAATGTGGTTTATCTTCTATTATATTATGTAGTTCAGGTAGGGCTAGAAGAATCATCCCGTTCCTTTCTATGATTTTTTGCAGTTCATTTGTTCTCATATTATAAGCAGTTAGATATCTGATTTGTTTTTCCTCACTATTTTTGTTGTTATTTCACTTTCCTGACCTAAAATTGGTATTATTTCTTTACCTCTAGCTAAATTAATTTTCTCTACCATTTCTAATAGTTCTTTATGATTATATCCACTACTAACAAATTCTTCTGTCATATTATTAATTTGATATTGAAACATTATTCCATCGGTATTCATTCTACTAACTCTACATAACTGTGCTTTTATAATTCCCTTAAAAACATGGGGTGGGTGCATACTTTGATGATGAATATATCTGTTAACTTGCACGTCTTTTTTATGTATACTCGTCTGAATTGTGTTCCCCTTTTTTTCTAATTGTACATCCAAAAGTGCTATATTATCCAACGAATAATTCATTTTAAACTTAAAAAAAATTGTAGTACTATTCAAATATATTACATATTGTGATAATTCTTCTGCAGTCCCATTCCATAAAATTCTACCTTCTCATTTAAAACATTCTCATTACCATTTATATACTTCCTCTCCCATCGATGTAACACCAAGTTGGCATAGGTGTTAGCCATGGGCGTACCCATGGCTACACCTGTCAGCTGTAAAAATAACTCTTCACCAAAGAAAACAACATTTTTGTTAATATAATTTCCAACATAGAACAGATTTTCTCAGCATCTATTGCTTCTACCTTTGCTCATGTGTCAAAAATTCACATATTGCTGTGATACCATATTCATTTGGTATCACAATAAATAGCGAGGTTATGTCCAATGTTGCAAAAATATATTCTTTTTCAATCAAACTATTATTATACCATATTGTTAATTTTGCAAGAAAGTCAGTAGTATCCTTTATCACTTCATTACATAATTTTAAATATTGTGAAAGGTACTTTTGAAGGTATACCGACATAGGTTATGTGATCCAGCCTCCTCCTGAGATGACAGGTATCATTGGGGGCCTATCAACTGACTTATGTACCTTCAGTATCCCATATATTTGTGTATACATGGGCTTGGTACAGACAGGAAAGTAAATAGTTCTAAATCAATTTCAACATTTAACTGCATATCATAAATCATCATGTTCACATCAGCAGTAATTCTTTTAACATAAGCCATTGTCACTTTTTTAAAAACATTAATATCAGTTAAAAGAGCATACAGTGATTCCATATAGTCTTCTTGTTTCATCAAAATTAGCTCTCCCCCCTTGTCAGCCTGCTTTATTATTATATCCATATCATTTTCAAGCTCTTTCATAGCTTGATATTCATTATAAGTTAAATTATATTTCTTATGCTTTACTTTTGTATCTTGCAAACATCTAATTTCCTTTTCACAAACATCATGGAAAGCAGAGACAACGGGGTTACTAATAGACACAAATACACTCCGTTTTCTACATTCTATATTATCAACCTCATTATTACTTTTAAATAATAAGTTCAAGTTCAGATTTCTAGTAAAAATTTTCAAATTGGTCAATGTACCAACTATTACATCATTAGCACAAGGTATAAATTTAAGTCCCTTTTTTAACAGTGATATATGTACATTAGATAACTTAAAGTCTGATAAGTTCAAAATACCTTCATATATTTAGCCCGCTTGGGGACTGTTCATGTGGTATATGCCCTCACGACAAACTTCTGGTCTGGATATTAACTTTACAGTTACAAGTGCTGTAGAGCATACTGATTCTTTACCATCGGGTAAAAAACATATGAATGAACAAGGAACTCTACGCCTAATTCAATCGGGGCTGCAAATGCGATTCCAACTGAACCTACCAGAGAAAGTTAATATCCAGACCAGATGTTTGTCGTGAGGTCATGTACCAGATGAACAGTCCCCGAACGGGCTGAAGAGGAAGGGAGACAGTCCGTTAAAACAACCGAAAAAGACAACTCGAAGGTAGTTCAAATACATTAAGGTATTTTGAACTTATCAGACTTTAAGTTATCTAATATACATATATCACTATTAAAAAAGGGACTTAAATTTATACATTGTGCTAATGATGAAATAGTTGGTGCATTGACCGATTTGAAAATTTTTACTAGAAATCTGAACTTGAACTTATTATTTAAAAGTAATAATGAGGTTGATAATATAGAATGTAGAAAACGGAGTGCATTTGTGTCTATTAGTAACCCCATTGTCTCTGCTTTCCATGATGTTTGTGAAAAGGAAATTAGATGTTTGCATGATACAAAAGTAAAGCATAAGAAATATAATTTAACATATAATGAATATCAAGCTATGAAAGAGCTTGAAAATGATATGGATATAATAATAAAGCAGGCTGACAAGGGGGGAGCGCTAATTTTGATGAAACAAGAAGACTATATGGAATCAATGTATGCTCTTTTAACTGATGTTAATGTTTTAAAAAAGTGACAATGGCTGTTGTTAAAAGAATTACTGCTGATGTGAACATGATAATTTATGATATGCAGTTAAATGCTGAAATTGATTTAGAACTATTTACTTTCCTATCTGTACCAAGCCCACGTATACCACAAATATATGGGATACTGAAGGTACATAAGTCAGTTGATAGGCCCCCAATGAGACCTGTCGCCTCAGGAGGGGGCTGGATCACAGAACCTATGTTGGTATACCTTCAAAAGTACCTTTCACAATATTTAAAATTATGTAATGAAGTGATAAAAGATACTACTGACTTTCTTGCAAAATTAACAATATGGTATAATAATAGGTTGATTGAAAAAGAATATATTTTTGTAACATTGGACATAACCTTGCTATTTACCGTGATACCAAATGAATATAGTATCACAGCAATATGTGAATTTTTGACACATGAGCAAAGGTAGAAGCAACAGATGTTGAGAAAATCTGTTCTATGTTGCAAATTATATTAACAAAAATGTTGTTTTCTTTGGTGAAGAGTTATTTTTACAGCTGACAGGTGTAGCCATGGGTACGCACATGGCTAACACCTATGCCAACTTGGTGTTACATCGATGGGAGAGGAAGTATATAAATGGTAATGAGAATGTTTTAAATGAGAAGGTAGAATTTTATACAAGGTTTGTAGATGACTGCTTTCTCATACGGAATGCGACTGCAGAAGAATTAACACAATATGTAATATATTTGAATAGTACTACAAGTTTTTTTAAGTTTAAAATGAATTATTCGTTGGATAATATAGTATTTTTGGATGTACAATTAGAAAAAAAGGGGAACACAATTCAGACGAGTATACATAAAAAAGACGTACAAGTTAACAGATATATTCATCGTCAAAGTATGCACCCACCCCATGTTTTTAAGGGAATTATAAAAGCACAGTTATGTAGAGTTGGTAGAATGAATACAGATGGAATAATGTTTCAATATCAAATTAATAATACGATAGAAGAATTTGTTAGTAGTGGATATAATCATAAAGAACTATTAGAAATGGTAGAGAAAATTAATTTAGCTAGAGGTAAAGAAATAATACCAATTTTAGGTCAGGAAAGTGAAATAACAACAAAAATAGTGAGGAAAAACAAATCAGATATCTAACTACTTATAATATGAGAACAAATGAACTGCAAAAAATCATAGAAAGGAACTGGATGATTCTTCTAGCCCTACCTGAACTACATAATATAATAGAAGATAAACCACATTTTTCATATAGGAATTTAAAAAAATCTTAAAATAAAATTATGCTACAAAGATTTTAAGAGTTTGACATCTAATAAAATAGATCAGAAATATGGGACCTATAGATGTATGGCCTGTAGTTGCTGTACCGATATAGAAAAAGTAGATAGTGACATTTTTATCCATCCAATATCTGGTCGGTTATATAAATTTTCTTGTGTAGCAACCTGTAATAGTGAAAATGTGATATTTGGCTACATGTAGAAAATGTAAATCATTTTATGTAGGGAAAACACCAAGGAAAATAAACAATTGAATTATGGAACATAAATCCGAGATCCGAAGGAAAAATGATAAAATGCACTGAGTAAGCATATTCTGGATAATGTTGCGGATCATACTTTTACCTTTAGAGTAATAGACAGTGTGTTTAAAGATGTAAGGGGTGGTGATTTAAATAATCGGCTTGAAAATAAGGAATATGACTGGATAATTAGACTTCATGCTGACAGTAAACCAGGTATAAATAACAAGGTTAGCATTAAACCAGTTCTTATAAGAATACAACACATTTCTTGAGGTTCTATATGATTTTATAAATGTAACTGCTTGTTTTAATTAATAGCATGATGTGATTGGATGGCTGTGGTCATGTTGTACTTACTCTGCTCTTTTAAAATGGATGTAAAATGTTAAATGTTGTTTAAAGCACTGAAGAAGGTTGGTAAACCGAAAGCTTTGCTGTTGCTGTATTAAAGAGTATTGTGATCCTCCGACGGTGGATTGTTGTGTTATATATCAGAAGTTCTTCCATTTTATCACTGTATCAGCATTTCCGTTGAATTGGATGACAGCTATGCCATTACTGGCTCTTGTCTAGAGAGGGGCGAATGAATGGGCATGGTCAAGGCAGGAGCTTTATTGCAAATAGGTACTTTGCTGGAAATATATACAGATAGAGCTATGGATATATAAATAAGTAAAAGACTATTACTGTTCTATCTATATTCTCAATGTGTAAGCAGTCTTCACTCTAGAATTATTATGCAGGAAAGAGTCTATTGAAGATGGACTGGACTCCTTTCTGATCAAATAAATGTGCACCTCACAAGCACTGAGATAAAAGAACAGCTTCACTAAGGGCATTCCTTAGAGGATATGACCTTTGTCTCAAATATTAATACCTGCATGTCTTCAAAAGCATGCTTTTAGGCGTATGCTCCCCATACAGATCATGGAAAATGAGACAAAAAGTTGAACTTCCACCTCCAGTTATCAAGTAAATAAATAATAAAAGCCAAATTATAAAATCAATGTACATGTCTCAGTTTCTATACAAGATTTGTAGTTTGTGAGTTACAAAAAAAATAATTCATACTCATGTAACATAGATTTGGATTCTGATAACATATTAAGGTCAGTTGACCCAACACATTTTCTCTTTTATTTACTTTCAAATAAGCTACAGATACAATATAACAGTTTGCTTTTCTACTCCTCATATTAAGTGTTTTAAAGCTTTTTTGAATTCTAGCACAGTTTTGATTGTATCACTCTTGCTCTAATTATTATCTACCCTGAGGTACTTGCTTTTGACAGGTTTTTCCTCACCTGAAATTTTGAATTCTCAACCTCTGCTGATTTTACATTAATGTCTCCACCAGCAGTTGTCTCTTAAGATATACGTGTTAGTTACAATCTATTTTGTACACTTGTTTGTTGTACAGAAGGTTATGAATAAGAATGGAGTGAATTGACCAAAGGCACTTTTTCTGTCTTTCTTATCCAACCTTGTTCTTACAAACTTCCCTCCAAACGTTACACCTGTTTATGGAACCTAAGCATTGTAGCAGTTATTTTCTTGCTGGTTTAATATCTTTGTTGAGCATAAAACAGATGGCTGGGGTTCCTTCTGTGTGTAGTCTGCATGTCCTCCCTGTGGTTGCGTGGGTTTCATCTGGGTGCACCAGTTTCCTCCCACATCCCAAAGACATGCAGTAGGTGGATTGGACACTCTAAATTGGCCCTAGGGGTGAGTGTGTGCATGTGTGTGCCTTCTGTGGAAGGTTGGGCACCAGGCTGGCAAGTCGACACCGTAAAACTCCACTGCCAATCATGAGCAGACAGATGATCCACTGTGGCGACCCCTATCCGGGAAAAGCTGAAAGAAGAAGAAGAAGTTGAGCATAAAACAGATGGATTTCTGCTGATATCTTGAGATTTAACCAAAAATCTGTCTCAGTTTACATGCTCTGGCTTTATAGTTTAAAGAGCTGTGTATGTCTTTTATCAACATTGCCATACTGGTAACTCAAGTTCTCTAAGAGTACTTTCTCAAATGGATTAAAACTACTATGCAGGCACTTTCAAATATTTTGAACTTTATAATGAATCATTCTTTACTTTGGATGATGATGAATCATTCTTTACTTTGGAATCTGAACTTAAAGCAGTATGTTTATGCTATTATTTTTTTACTGACTTTAAACATCTTTTTTCAGCTGTACATCTATATCATGCACATTGTATGTGTATTTTGTTTTTTTATTAGCCTGTATTTGACAAATATGTATTCAGAACACATTAACCATCATTCAACCAGTATCTGTATTGACCTGACTTCTCCTCCTAATTCCAGACATACAAAAATGCTTCCTAGCAAATCTGATCAAATATAATCTGCTAACCTGTTCTGGTTCCTGTATTATGAATATTCGGAACTTTAGATAATATATTAATTATATAAACACTGTCTAAGTACTTTTATAGTGTATATTGTATGGTTTTCTTAGTGCATATGTTCACCAGCTTATCAATCACAGTGCTATGTATCTTACAATATGTTATCTTATAAAGTTTCCTTATTTTGGTAACAATATGAAACTTCCAGGTATAATCATTTAAAAGGTATGATTTGTAACACTCCATTAACAAACACAGCCACTTAACCTTTTCATAATGGCTGCATAAAAAGAAAAAAGTGTTTAGAAGAAAATAATGAAAAAATAATTTTGCTACAGCTTCAACATCAATTGAGCAATTGCAGCTGCAATTGCACTGGCTTATGGTATCCATTCCAGAACACAGAGGTTTGGAATACAAAGATAATACAGTTGTATAAGTCTTCCTTACCTGTAACAGTTTCATACTGCCTCAGTGACTTATGGGTTCTGTGCTGGCGCAAACCCATACTGGCAGCTTTCTAGAGCTCAGAATTTCATTCTCTGACTCCCTGTAACAGGGGAACACCTAAGCCCCACCCATCAGGGGAAGCCTAAGGCCATCACCTGTTGTCAATTGTTCAGGATTTTAGTGCTAAGCAGGAAAAATAAAGAAGGACCAGAGGCAGGAATTGCCCGAAACCAGCTAAATCACAGCCAAAAAATGCCAACACAAATAAGCAAAGCCGACTAACAATGCAACAAGTTTGAATACCATTGGACCATATAGAAATAAGGAGGGTGATGGGTGGATGCTATCACTGAGAGAGTGTGAAATTTGAACATCTTCTGTTACAGGTAAGACTTATGCAACTACACAATGGTCATCATTCACACTGCCTCAGTGGCAGATAGGTAGATTTCCAAAGTTTAACCTACTCGGAAGGAGGAAAGAGAGAGGCTGTCTCTAGAATGCTTCTAGAGTCTATGCCTTTCCAATATTCCAATAAAGAAGATATGGCTCTGGTGGAATGTGCCTTAACCTTGCCTGGAATAGATTTACCATGGTTGCAGTAAAATGAAACAACAGGACAACCAGTGAGCAATAATTTGCTTAGAAACATGTTAATCCTTCTTATTCTCAGAACAGGAAAAGTAGAGCTGTTCAGCTTTCCTTAAGGGCTTAATTCTGTTAAGGCAGTACACAAGCTGCCTGTGCACATCCAAGGTATGCAGAATTGTCTGTTCCTTGTTTTACGTTTCCGGAAACAAAACTGGGAGATTGATTGCCTAATTCATGGTAAATTCAGAAATAATATCTGGTGTAAAAGATGGATTAATGTGTAAAACAACCAAGTCCTTGTGGAAAGCCAGATAAGGTCGACCCATCGTGAGAGCTTGTAGCTCAGAGACTCGTCCTTTAGATGTCAAAGCAATAAGCAAAACAAGTTTCCAAATCATGAACTTTAAATCAGCCTGAAAGCCCTGTTCAAAAGGAAATAAGGTCAGTTTTTTTTAAAAAACAAAACTGAAATCCCAAAGAGGAGGAATTTACTTTGGAGAGATTCTCAAGTACAACACTCCTTTCATAAAGTGACCACAAAAAGAGATGAAAGAGAGGAATCTGTGGGCAGACCAGCTGATATGGCCACAAGATGAGGTGGTGATTTAAATATTAAATTGGAAATCTCTGAGTATGAATGGCTCATATGACTACAAGCAAATTCTGCACCAGGCATAAATATAGCTGCCAGCCTTAAACCAATTTTAAAGAGAAAACAAATGTCTCTAGCTAATAATGTGCTTTAAACATTCTTAATATGTTATATTTAGTTAAGTTCTAATTTTTATTTAATATTTGCTGAATCCAGGAATTGACCCGGAGAACCGCCTGCTGTGAGGTGACAACACTGACCTCTACAGCACTGTGCCATTGCATTTTAGGTTATGTGAAATGTTTTTATGGTACTTTTAGATGGTGATTTCCTTATTTTTATCATATTTAAATAGCTAATTGAGTCTGTTTTTTGATTAGGGCTATGTCACATGGTTTTAGTTTGAATTTGCTTTAATGGCTATGTGATTACACTAGCTGTCACACACTGAAGAAGAACTTTAGCCTGAAAGCTTTGTGGTTTTACTGCTTTTGGAATAAACTACTATAGATCTGCTCAGCGTTTCCAGTGGCTGGAGATTTTTGTTCTTGATTTTGGATTTCCTGCTTCTCCATTAGTGGTTTACCTCGTTTGTTGCTGTCTTACATGTGGATTTACTTGGATCAAACTTTTGCACTGTGCAGATACAACTTTATTTGGATATGACGTAACATGTCTCTGAGATGGATATGAATGTAAGTTTGAACACTCCGGTTCATTCATTACATGAAATGTTAATAGTATGGAATAATCCACTGCTTGGTCAGTTAAATAATGCCAGTAATGTTCATTTAGAGGCTTTTGTAACTCCCAGTGATGGTTTTAAGAGTTGAATTGGACTTCTAGAAAAGAAAGTACAAGTTTTTAAAAAGCTACTGTGGCAGCGTTTCAGTTTTACTGCCTATTTGGACTTTGGTGTAGTTCTTTGAAGCTTGAGAATACTGAAAATGCCTTCATTTGGTAACACCTACACTGAGTTATTGAGAAAGTGGCAAGAACTCAACCTTAAATTGGGTGCTGACTATACGGCTTTAATAATCAATTCTTCCATAAAACTGAGACTGATTTACAGGAAGAAATTATGAAATTAGAAAATGAGATCACTGGAATGTCAATATTTTCTAATAACATGTAGTTTTATAATCAAATGCTTGAGCGACTGGCTAAATTTGAAGATTGATTAGAGTCTGTTAAGAAAAATAAACTGCAAAGGGATTTGAATGACTTTAAATCTGGCAACATTTTTCATGGTCGAGAGAGCATTCCATTAATGTGAAGAATGCAGGGAGGTAGCTCACAAAATTAAACACCAAAAGGATCTATGTATGCCCTGAATAAATTCTCTTCTACAGAGTTTAATAACCATAATGCTTTAAGTATTTGTGTATAACAAACACAAAATATCAGTATTGTACTTAATCTTTCAACACATAACATTGTTCCATCACAAGCTGTGAAATCAACCACTCTAACTAAGAGCACAGCTACCACCTATGACATGGCAGTAAATGGTACCTCCCAACCTTCAGAGGATTTTACTCCCGTGCCTGTCTGTCTAAATCTACCAGAAGCAGTGGACATACAAGCCAGGGATTCTTTAAGAGGCAGAACACAAAGAAGAGGAGGCGGAGGAGGAAAATTGAGAAGCAACGGTCCACAAACTAGGAGCTGATCCAAGCGCCAGGGCAACTAAACAAGCAGCTCATCGTGATTTTATCAAGCCTGGAATTAATCATGGATGATATCTCATTGTTGCAAAAAGGGCTTCAATTCATTCCATCTAACAGTGATACAGTAGTTGAAGTCCTGAAAGACCTAAAAGTTTTTATGAGGAATCTCAGTTTAAAACTTATTTTTAAGGACTCATTGCCATACATCCCTCAGGTATGTAAGAAGTCTAGTGTATTCAAACCCATGAACTCTCCATTAGTGACTGTGTTTAATAATATTTGTGAGTGAGAAATACGTGAACTGTATGCTCAGAAAGAAAAAAAAAACAAAATGTTACAATCTGACATCTAGAGAGCATGAGGCCATTTTAAGACTACAAAACAATAGAGACGCTATGATTAAACAAGCGGACAAATGTGGTATCATAGTAATATTAGATAAAAAAAACATTATAATGCATATATGTTGGAGTTTTTGAATGATGAAACTACATTCATCATAATTAATAATGTGGATATAGCAAAATTTGTAAGTGAGGTCAATATGTGTGTTTTTGAGTTACAACTGACAGGCGATATTTCTATTGAGCTATTTAACTATTTTAATGTCCCCTGTCCAGTAACACCAGTACTCTATGGATTACCAAAGATACACAAAAATCTGGAGCACCCACCTATGAGATCAATAGTGTCTGGAAGTGGCTGGGTAACCAAATCCATTTTCATATACTTACAATCTATTCTTGATAAGTTTTTGCCAATAGTTAAGAGCTATATGAAAGGCACTGGTGATTTCTTATCACAATTATATGAATGGTATAAGAATAAAATGGGGATTAGCTTCATTTTTGTAACATTAAAGTCTTTATTTACAGTAATCCCTAATGGGTATGGGTTAGAGGCCGTCCGTGACTTCTTATGTTAAAACAGTGATATGAGTGCTAGAGAAATTGAGACAATCTGTGAGTTGATTTATGTAGTATTGACTAATAATATATTTATATTTGAGGACTCTGTTTTCCATCAAAAAGCAGGGGTGGTTATGGGCACATCCATAGCCAATACCTATGCTAACATTACTATAGGATCCTGGGAAGAACAGTTTGTTTATAAATGTTCACCAATATTTGAACATAAGGTGTCATTCTATAAGCACTTTGTGGATGATATTTTTCTGGCCTGGGAATGTGAACATTCCCATCTACCATTATTTGTTGAATATCCGAATGGTACAACTAGATTTTTGAAATTTACATTACAATATTCATTGAATGAGATTGACTTCCTAGATATTAAGTTAGAAAATGTTAATAATAATACTACCTCAATCATTAGAAAAGAAGTTCAGGCAAACAGATGCACACATAGAAGAACAAGCATGCTGCTCACACATTTAAAGGGATAGCGAAGAGTCAGATTTTAAGAGTTAGTCGACTCAATACTGATGAAATGAAATGTTTCGACCAGATGGCTGGCATGATAAATGGGTTCAAGGAGAGGGGATATGATGATGCTTTACTTGAACAGTTGAAATATGATATAAATGAAAGACAGGATATGGATAGACCACATTTTGCAGAGCGGAATACTGGTGTACAAAGTACTATTAATCATAAAGAAAAACATTTACGGTATGTTACTAGATATAGTAGAAGGACTGATGGAGTGAAGGAAATTATATCAAGAAAGTGGGGCATATTAGAAACAATGCCGGAAATTAAACAGTTTATAGGGTACAAACCTAACTTTGCCTATAACAATTGCTGCAATTTGAAACAGAGTCTCTGTTATAAAGACATGAGACATATTGGTCCCAGCAAAATCTAAGGTCAGACACTTTTCCGTGTTATAATTGTGTATGTTACAAAGATATTCTGAAATGTGATGAATAAATCAAAGAGAAAGTATACATTCAAATGTCTTGCCACATGTAATACTTCTAATATTGTCTATTTGGCTACATGTGCGAAATATCCTGCATTTTACGTTGGAAAATGTACATCAAAACTGAAACATTGTATCACAGAGCACAAGTCTGAAATACATAGGAAAGTCAACACAAATTAATTTGCTAAACATATGGGTGAGAAAGGAATGGATCATGAGTTTCACTTCAGGATAATTAATATTATGCAAAAAAATATAAGGGGCGGTGATTTAAATAATACATTGGAAATCTATGAGTATGAAGGGATCATACGACCATATGCAGATTCTGCACCAGGCATAAATACAGCTGTCAGCCTTAAACCAGTTTTAAAGAGAAAACAAATGTCTCTAAGTTGATAATGTGTTTTAAATATTTTTAATGTGTTATATTTAGTTAAGTTTTATTTTTTATTTAACATTTGTTGAAGTTGAGAATTGAACCGGAGAGCCTCTTGCTGTGAGGCAATGATGCTGACCACTACACCATTGTGCCATTATATTTTAGGTTGTGTAAAATGGTTTTATCGTACTTTTAGATGCTGATTTCCTTATTTTTATCATATTTAAATAACTAATTGATTCTATTTTTTGATTGGGCTGTGTCACACGGTTTTAGTTTGAATTTGTTTTAATGGAGATTTGATTACACTAGCTTACACACTGAAGAAGGACATTAGCATGAAAGCTTTGTGGTTTTACTGCTTTTTGAGTAAACTACTATAGATCTGCTCAGCATTTCTAGTGGCTTGAGTTTTTTGTTCTTGACTGAGGTAAATTGCTAGCCTGCTGTAGTGGCAAAGGCTGCTCAACAATCTTTTTTTGTGTGTGTGTCTTCTTGTCTGGAAGAAAAACTGACTGTGGGAACTATAGCTTGTTCCATGGTCAAGCTAAAAATTGTGCTTCTTTCCCTATGAAACGTAGCAGCACAACCAGTCCTAAAGACAGTATAAAGCCAATTTTTCCAATAAGAACACAGTAAACACACTTTAGTACAACTTATCAACCCACACATCTAATTTAAACACAATTATGCCACAGGAAAAAATGGTTTTACAATATTTAAATCAACTTTTAAACTGCCAAACTCAAAAGTGCATTCCCGTTTAAAAGTACAGTAAAGTCACATGACAGTCAATAAAACCACATTTTCTAGCTGAAAACACACTAAACTGGAAAGTAAACCTAACATTAAAAATAATATGTAGAAGGTTTTCCTCAAAGGGAACTTATCTGTCCAGCAATGGAACAGCACAAGCTGACCACCGATCCTCTAAAGCCTACAGAATAGCACTCTCTGGTGGCAGGAAAGCTAAGCTTGGCTTGGCACCCAAATCTGTCTTTTTAGTTAGCTCAGCTTGAGCTGACTAACTGTTTGGGCATGTGGAAGGTGCCCTGAAGCTTTGGAAGCTGTCCAGCTGTTGTATCCTATGCAGGATATAACCCATATAGCTTAGGCTACTGTGGCAGTGATCAATAAAAAGAACATTTCAGATGCTTCAAGTGGCAGTGTGATAGATATTTTAAGGTCTACAAGTAAATACATACCTGATATTGTCATATTAGAAATGGTCCGAAGTTCAAGGGTCTACAATTTAAAAGATGTGAACAACAGTGAGGACCAAAGCATGTGGCTACAATTCTATGACATCTCCAGTTAGGTAGACAGCAGAAGGATCCATCCTGTCAATGAAGACCTTATTGAAAAGGAGTTACAGAAGTAGGGACTGCCATTTTTAAATCTTGAAACGCACAGATACTCAACAGTAGAATCTCAGTCTCATCATAGACTGTTATGACTCAGTTACTAAAAAACAGGTTACAGAGGAAATTATCAACTTCCACTACATTATTAATGCCATCAAATCAAGACAATACAAAAGAGAACAATGAAAGTAATCATCAGAGACAAAAGTATTATTAGGATAAGGTCTTCAGGATGCTATCCAGATTGTAGAAAGGAAATAGATTAAGAATGCAAAGATTATAATGGAATTTACAAACTGAATGGATAGTAAATGGTCCAGCACCTCAATTAAGATCTGATGTAATTCAAAGAAATAATGGCCGAATTTTCAAGAAAAAAAAAAAAAAGAAGCATCTATATAACACAAGAATTGCTAATCTGGAGAGTCTGAAACAGGCTGAGATGAAACTAAACTACTATGATGTGATAACGGATTCTTTCGCTTGTATTATTTGAAAAGTTTCTAAGGAGATGGCTTTCTCCGTATTTATGTGCATGTGTGTTTTAGCTTGGCCTTGATCACCATGCTGGGGGTTCCTATCTGAAAGGAAAACATTCTAAAGGGAAAAACTTAACATCTATCTCTCCAGAGATTCTTAACGGGGCAGTGGCAATAACACAGGCATGGTATGCTGGATGTCTTGGACTTGGCTCCCAAATGAGAGCTAATATTATCCTTTTACTTCAGTGTTTCAAACAAAGGTCAAGCAGAGGACTTCCTCTCAGTTTGTGCGTATGTATTTATGCATGCATGTATTTATGTATGTGTGCTCGTAATTAGATCTTGTATTAAGAAGTCACTCAGCAATATAATCAGTCCCAGAATGATTCTAAAACAGAAACAAGATTAAATACTAGTAAAACAATTAAAACATCCAGGTGTTAGTTAAGAGAGTTTTTCAAACATTCAGATATATAAGCAGGTCTGCATAGTTGATGCAGTGCTTTAATAAAGTATAAGGACTGGTGTTTTATATACACAGCAGATTAATGTAATGCTGTTGTAGTGGTAAATTGATGGTTGTATATGTTATCTCTGATTACTGCATAATGTCTTATACGTTTTATCATTTCCAAAAGGTGGGGGTGGGAGGCATATGATGCTATAGCTTTAAGAATGGGCAGTAAATATATTGGATGAGTATGTCACATGATCATCCTAGCAGCACTTGGCAATTGCAGTAAAGACTTCAAGGACCACAAGTTGTTTGAGTGACTTATGAGAATCCTGACAGTTCAATTGTTAAGCTCAAATAGCTTTCAGGCTGCCCATGTCTGTCACACAGAAGGAAATGTAGCTTTTACTCCTGCTGCCTGTTGATTTTCCCTACACTCATTGCCCAGTTCAGGACACAGTTTGTCCATTTTGATCTATATTTCTTGGTGGCACAGTCTACACTGCTTCAGAGACTCAAACTTTGCTTTTAGTCTAATGACTGCTTGAATCAATGAAATCCTGCATTTCCTTAACCCTGGTGGCTCCTTGCTTCTGAATGTTGCAGCATGTAAATACATTTCCAAAGGTTCCTAGTGGTGTTCTGTACAATGTTCATATATGGGAAATAATTTTTGAACATGTAGACCAAGGGAAACTGAAAGTATACTAACTTCATCTTTTCTGAGACAGATTTAAAATGCATGAAAATATGTGAGCTGGACAGGTTCAACAATTTTAAAAGGCAGCTAATTGTACAATGTAGCCAAAAATGAAACATCTACAGTATTATTTTGACTGTGTTACCTTTCAGTGACTCACAACCCTTTAAGCCATTTCCACTGAAAGGGATAGAAACTAAAAAATATAACTCAACGATATTAGTAATGGTTATCTAAAGTACGGCAGTCCAGGGGGTAAAGCTTACTGCATGACACATATGGGGACTCATCTTTCACATGAAAATACACATATTATAATATATATATATATATATATATATATATATATATTCAATATCTTTGGATAAAGCATTCATTTAGGAATGCGGTACACAGCAAAATGAATTTAACAAATCAGATCTACATTTATCAATATGCACTGAAGCTGAACAATCCAAAAAAAATGGTTTACTTTTCTCACTTCAAATCTTAAACCTAAAGAAGGTTATTTCTGTGCTCAGACCAAGGTAAAATTCCTTGCTCAAGGAATGATTTTATTTTTTTTTAGCAAAGGATATGAGTTCCAAGCTAAATTCATTTGTTTAAGTTTGTAGGGGATTTAAAGTTTCAGCTATAACAGTTGTGACATGATACCAAGAAAAAAGAAACGTGAAAATAAATATCTTACTTCTGCATGTATGTTATATGATAAAAGAAGAATGCAATTAGGTTTGCAGAATACGGTACTTAAACCCATAAAATGCATAGTGCTACAGTCAGTATTGTTGCACCCTAGCCGTTCTTCCATTCAGTTTGTCAAATGGAACTTCAGAAATTGAAAAGGAAAATTGACTTAGTGCATACACATAGTTAGGCTGTGTAGACACAGCTGACACACTAGGTGTTGCAACACTCATGGTATTGTCTATCCTTATGCAGCTGGTATGGACTAATATGATTCCTGGAAGGGGAAGCAAACTGATGTAGAGAACAGCTATGACTCACTAGTAGTGAGGGGTGGAGAGTGGCTATTACTGTTCCCCTGTTATTTAGTTCATAAATAGCTAAATAGCACAGCAGCTGCCACCAAGGATCTCAAGGATTCTTTTTTTTGTGCCAGTCCAGCACTAGCCATTGAGTACTAGTCCCAATTGCCCATAAACTCAGTCACTTCCTTGCTGTGACAGCCTTTTCTTCTCATTCATTTCCTTATAGCATGACTCAGATGTCCCAGGAGATGGGGTGTCATTACGTATGCAGAGGATCAGACCGTTCTCTTTAAGGCCTACAAATCTGCGAGTGCTAGTTGTATCCATTTGCCGGACTGTGCAAATTTTAGGCAAAGTTTGTTTATTGTAGTTGCTAGTATTTAAAAGTACTATATAAAGTGTGTAACTAAATTAATTAGTCTGGCATTTCTAATAAAAATATTAACGTTTTGCTATTTAGTTTGAAGTAGCCATATAAGCATTGCATATTTTATATAGTGCCTTCCAGGTCATTCTCAGCTTATCACTTTGTTTATTAATGAATTAATTAATTTATTAATTTATTTGGGCTCACCTCTGCCACTGACTTCATATGCCTTAAATACCAGCTCTCCATGATCTGTTGTTCTGCAGCTCCCACAACTTTGTCAGCTCCTGAGTATGTCCTGCACCAGAAGAGCTTCCCTTTCAGGAGATCATCTGCAAATGGAATACCTTCTGTCTTGGCTTATAGACTCTAGATTGATGAAGTCACTCAGACAATGCAGAATGTGACAGGCCAGATATGGAGCCATCATGCTTGGGTTCATGGTGGTGTTTTCCCTGAATTACCCCCACCACCATCCAGTGTGCTGACTCTGCCTACTATGGCTTGAACAGAAAATGAGGTGCGATGTGTGGGCAGCTCTGACTGGACCCTTTGAAAAGACATACCTCCATATCCTGGCAAACACATAAAACACTGTTTTCCCCATGGCTTGATGAGCAATTCATCCTCATGAGTGTGTCATGCTACCAGAATAGGCATGCCCATCCTCCCTGCCAGCTCAGTGAACCACCAGAGCATCCAGGATCACTTACACCATAGTTAGAGCCTTATTCCTTTATGCCAACAGAGCTAGTTATCCATTATTTTTAGTCCATTATTATTGAAAGCACAGTATTTTCCATATTTTTCAGCAATCTCTTATAGTATTCATTACATGATCAAACAAAAAATAAGTAATTTGGCAAATAGATATGGAATATAAGCAGTACTATGTCCATCAGCTTAATTAATGCAGTTAGTATCAGCCTGTTTCCATTTGTGTTTAAAGAACTAGTCTTTAAAATAACTGTATAATTCGTATTTTACAATATGTGCTTACAAATGCCCTAAATCAGTGTTACAGGTTCAGAAGGCTGCATACTGACCTTTTTAAACTGGAGAATCAGAGCTCTGTATGGTCTATTCTCTATATTATCTCATTACTACCATTGCAACAAAGTGGGGGTGCTGCATTCACGAGCTCTCATTCTGGTGATGAGCTGCTAAACCAAGATCCTGTCTCTCTGCACTGGTCATTGCTCAAGTTACTTTTAAACACTCATGGCTATGTGATCTGCAATCAGAAAATGTATATAAAGCTTACTGAAAAGTCAAAATAGATGAATAAATAAATAAATCAGATAAATATATATATATAAAAAAGCAGGTAAAAACAAAGTGAGAAAAAGAAAAAACAACATAAATGAAAAAAAAATACAGAAAACTTTGATCAACCAGTATCAAATGAAGTGGGAATTTTCATGGTGTAATAGTCACAATTCCTCCCTTTGATATTATAAGTACAACACAAGGCAGCATGCAAGGACATTTTAGATTGCATTAATAGTTACATGGTTACTAAATGAATAATATACAATGAAACATAATGCACATAGAAACATGATGGGTAGGAACTTTCTATGCTATTTTGCTGTCTTATCTTTCCTGCTTCAAAAGTTGTTAAACATAATTACCATGCCACCTACCCCTTTATAACTTAAAAAGAAGTTGCTACTTTTCTCTTGTTCTTAAATTTACTCCATTGCTTCTGATTCCAATTTATCTTAATTTATTCTGGCTCATGCCTTCTCCCTACATGTCAGTATCAAAAAATTTTTTTGTGAGATTGCCCTCAAGATTATAATATATTTTACACCATCAACTGAATTCCTTTTATAACTGCATAGCAACTTTTTGCTAAAAGTGCCATCTAGTCAAATTTTGTTAAATTTCTTGAGATACTTGAAGGTTTCTTTAATATACTCATAAATGTTTGGAAAGGCACTTACATGATGTATGCTTACAAACAGATACAAACACATGAGCATACACAAATGCGCGCGCACACAAACACACACATACATACGTATGTGTATTTCTGTGTATGTGTATGTAATATATATGTGTGTGTGTGTGTGTGTGTGTGTGTGTGTGTGTGTGCGTGTATGTATATATATATATATATATATATATATATATATATATATATATATATATATATATATATATACATATATAGGTTCATAGGTTTATACTAGGCTATCTGCCCTAAGGCATTTATAAGCCTAGCCCAAAGTTTTGTGGCTTACGCCACCCCTTATGTTAAAAAATACTGTGCCCATTAGTTTGTTGTGCCTCTGTCCAGCAGTGACACAGAGATGATTCTCAGGGTAAACCTACGATCTCCCATCCACCGGTCAAGATTTCTCTTGAACAGAGCCAGCGAGGTGCTCTGTCTCACATGGACCGGGATTTTATTCCACAGCATAGGGAGTCTCTGGGTGACAAATCTATCCCTCCAGCATGTCCTATTTATATCCGTGCTAAGGTTTAAGTCGCTTGCTCTAGTGGATCTGGTAGATTTGGATTTTTTGAGGTGGAGCATGTCCATTAATTCCGGGTTGGACATGACCTTGTATGTCAGGCACAGGTCACCTCTGAGCAGGCGGTATGCGACTGAATAGAGCTGGAGTTTCTTCAGTCTGGCAGCATATGACAGATTTTGGAGTCCCTTTATCCTTTTGGTGAGGAACTTTTGGGGTCTCTCCAACTGCTGCAGGTGTCGGGTGAGATACATACCGAATGGGGCATTGTACTCGATCATTGGTCTGATAAGTGAAGAGTACAGGGGAACAATGACCTCACTTGATCTGGATGTGAATCCCTTCATGATCAGGTGGGCAATGTAGAAGGTCTTTCTAACCACTTTAGCAATGTGAGTGTCAAAAGAAAGGCCACTGTCAACCTGGATCCCCAGGTCCCTGATAACCTCTTCTGTGCTTAATGGATTGCCACCTATATGGTAGCTTGGGGTTACCTTGTTTTTCCCGAAGGGTATGACTATACATTTTTGGCATTTAACTTCAGGCCATGGCTCTGGCACCAGCTATCAGTTTCCGTGAGACCCCTCTGAAGGATATCTGTGTCCGATGTACTTTCCACTATGGCACCCAGTTTGCAGTCATCTGCAAACTTTGTCAGCCATAGTCCTCCTATGTTTGCCTGTACTTCTGAGAAGTAGATGCCGAACAACAGGGGGCCAAGAACTGAGCCCTGTGGGACACCACTTGTGACCGGCTTGGAGTCTGACATGGCACCAGCAACTCTAACCCTGTGGGTTCCGTCCTTTAGCCAGTTTGCAACCCATCTTGTGACATATGGGTTTACATTTAAGCTGGTAAGTTTCTCTATAATACCCGAGTGGGGTATTGTGTCGAAAGCTTTTGCAAGGTCAAGGTAGGCTGTATGGACTGCCTTTCCCTCATCAATGGCCTTGGTGACTGTTTCGAAGAAGTCAACCAAGTTCAAAAGGCATGATCTGCCCTTGACAAAGCCAAACTGGGTCAGGTCCAATGTCTGCAAGTCTTTGTTTATGAGTTCCATTATGATCCTCTCCATAGCTTTGCAGACCAGGCTTGTTAAGCTTATGGGGCAGTAATTACCAGGGTCCGTAGAGGCACCGCCTTTGTGGAGTGGGACCACAGTTGCCGTACGCCACTCCTTGGGCACGTATCCTGTGGTAAGGCTAAGATTAAACAGCTGCCTTATATGCGGGTTTAGTTCCTCGTTGAGTTCGTGTAGCACACAGCTGGGGACACCACCCGGTCCCATTGATGCTGTGTTTTTAGCTTTAGAGAGAGCAGCTTTCACCTGTGCATTTGAGATGTCTGGGAGGCTACACTCCGCTGGGATAGTTATCTCTCCTTTTGGGGGGGAGAGGGGGGTGAAGTTTGCACTGAACCTGTCTGCCAGTATGTTGGCAATGTCTGTGGGTTCAGTGATTTTTGTATCATTTTGGACTAATTCTGAGCATATCTGGGAGTTTCCACCCAGGTTTCTAACATAGCTGAAGAAGGCCTTATGATTGCCTTTTGAATCTATGGCAATTTTTCTCTCAAAGTTGGCCTTGGATGATTTTATGAGTGCTCGTATTTTTTTACTAATAATGATCAAGGGTGTCTTCTCTTTTATGGATTTTGCTCTATCATGTAACAGCTTTCTCCTCTTATTGTAAAGTTTGTTTATGGCTGGGGTCCACAAGACTGGATGTTTGCCCTTGGTGGAAAGAGTCTTGGTTTTATTAGGGATTGCCTGATCCATGCAGTCCTGGAGGTGTTCGTAGAAGGCATTTGTAAGGGCTTCCGCAGCTTGGGTTGTGGTTTCCACTGGCTCGGGGGCCTTGAAGGATACCACACCAGTCTTGAGTAGTGTGAAGTTTGCTTTAGAGAAGTTCTTCACTGTGGTCTTTTTTGTTTGGGGTGGGGGCAGGATGTGGATTTCCAGTGAGAAAAGTTTGTGATCTGATCTCACCAATGAGGGATATACTTCCGGTGTGGAGCATTTTATCCCCATGTTTGTGATGATGAGATCTAGTATATTTTCTCCTCTTGTAGTGTATGTATATATATATATATATATATATATATATATATATATATATATATATATATATACAGTATACATATATGTCTATATATATATATATATATATATATATATATATATATATATATATATATATATATATACACATATATCTATATAAGTATATATGAGTTTATATATACACCCACAAAGAGACACACACACATATATATATATATATATATATATATATATATATATATATATATATGTGTGTGTGTGTGTGTATGGGTTTCCCTTATTTGTGTCCAATGTCTGTTTTGTCAAATTGTGAATCAACTGATTACTTTGTTCCATTCACAATTCATCAAAAAATTAACCTTGTGGGACTGGACATAGTGTAAAGTCATCTGATTGTGGGGTTTAGGGAGTTTTCCCTTTTTACCACTATTGTGCAGTCTCAGCATTGGTATAAATATAAGTAGCAGGATATGTAGGGTGCAGCACCCCTACATCATGGAGTGCAGATGGGCTTACACCTGCAAACATTTTTTTACTTTTTTTTTTGTAGGTCTAACTTTTTGTTTCTGTTAGACAGTTTGATATTAACAATGTTATTGCCAGCAATTTTCTTTTCTTTTTTTTTTTTGAAATTTAAAAGAACACTGATATAATAGGAAAAGTTGGGCTGATGCTAATATGTGTACACACACACACACACACACACACACACACACACACACACACACACACACACACACACACACACACATACACACACACACACACACACACACACACACACATATATAACAGTATTTCAAATGATCAGCTTTCTACAAAATATTAAGATGAAAATGTCATTGGTCTGAAATGTCAAAATTCAAAAAAAAACAATAAACACTTTTTTGCAGGGGAGCTAGCAACCCTGTACCCCTACACTCCTCAGCAAAATACTTTTTCTGCAATAGCGTATGTTTTACAGTTCAGACTGTTGATATATATATATATATATATATATATATATATATATATATATATATATATATATACATGCATATATTAAATATAGACATCTTTTAAATGTACATCTGTATTTATATATCAGTATATTTAGAGAAAGTGGAATAGTATTACAGAAAGACTCCTTTAGTTTCTCTTAAAATGACGTCTTTGTAGCTCTTTCACCATTTTCGTGATCTAATTTACTTATACATCTGTACAAACCATCATTATGGAAAACAATAAAAACCATTGTAATAAATCCTAAATTATTCCTAAGGGCAACATCCTGGGATAATACAATTGCAGCTGGACATCTGTGGCTGTTGTTTCCTGGCAGTGACATATATAGCTTGCATAACTGGATGTGTCAGAGGTTGTTTAACTGAACAAGGCAGCCTTTAACCTTATAGTATTTAAATTAATTTATCTGCTGCACTCCTTCTGATGTTCATTATTACAAATCTGTATATGGAGGCATATTATCAATTATTTAAACTTTCTTTCACTGTCAACAAATCAGCTACAGCAGATTTTATGTTGTTGTTCTGGCCAGTTAGTGGACTTGCTTTTCTGATTACTAATTCATGGAATTTGTATGGGATGCACTGTTAAACAGGAGCACAATTATAAAAGTTGCAGAAATGGCATGAACTAAAATAGTGAGTTAAACCAAAAATTTTTAAGAAATGCTGTGAAGTAAAAATCAGGCAAAATATTGAAACAATCCAGACTGCAGTACAGACATAAGAGGAGCAATTATGATCAATTGCTGAAACTAGTAAACAATCCCTGGGATTCAGCAAGCAATGCACGGTGTGCAGGAATAGTGCAAGAGCTGCTGCACGCAATATGGCCGATGAGCGACCCAGGAATGAGCTCCCGGGACGTGCACGAGTGCTTCTACACTATTCCTGCACGGACACATCTCCTGTATGCTAATTACCCCATTTGCTGGTGAAAACCATGCAAATGAGGTGAATTAGTTATCCAGGAAGCAGGCAGGCATCTGTGCAGGAATATTGTAACCTGCAGAAATATATTCAGTTACTAACCGAATACATTTCTGCAAATTACAAAACGGAGGCATGACAGCTCCAAAGAAAGCATGTATTCCATGTAGTAGGCATGCCAATGGCCAAATATATGGTTACTGGCATGGAAAATAGTTGCAAAATTATAAAAAATTACTTTTATTTTTTTTGTCCGATTTCGGCTGTTTAAGAGTAGGGATCAGCCTGAAAATAAGGAAAAAAGTTGGAAATAAGCTTTTAAACCCAAATCAGCATTTTGCCATAATAGTCCATGGCATGCATAAGACAACAATACCATGGAATAGTAGTTGCTAAGGGGGAAGGCTGAGTGTCAGTTTTGTAACCATGCATTAGCAGTCAGTTTTATGCAAATGAGGGGATTGATACTGAATTACAGATATCCCCTCAGTGTTAGCTTGCACCCAACACTGTAGGTGCAGCAACACCATGGTATAAGCATAAGAGGTAGATGACCTCATAAGGGGGAGTGTCATGCATGCTGTAAGCTTATTGGAGCTCTGTGGCCTGTGTTTGCTCTTAGCTAAGCAGAGCTAAGGAAGGGGTGTGTGTCTGAGGCTGCCTAGCAGTGTTTACATTGCCTAAATGGGTGTGCATGCCCTCCACTGGGTTTTAGATAAAAAAAAAAAAAAAAAAACGGAAATAGCAGCTCTGTTCACATCTGAGCACTGGGTATGTGTGCCGTGCCTCAGGGCTTAAACAGGAAGGTAATGGGAAGGAAAAACAGCAGTAGGAAGGCCATCAAGGAGAACTAGCATAGCTGGCAGGTGAAATGTATCAGAATCAGCCAATTACACAGGCAGCAGCCCTGCCTAGCACACTACTATAAACTATGCAAACACCTTTCACTCTGGCTTTTCCCACAAACTCTACACCACTGGTGTACACAGACAGGGAAATTTTACCTGACAAACTAACAAAATGTTAGGGCTGCTGTTGCTCTCATACATCAATATGTGGAACAGGCTGAGGGTGGTGAGGATGTGAATGCTGATGACCAACCCACAGTGAGGAGAAGGAGAAGAGTGTACAGACCAAGGGTAACCTACCAGGGGCTACATGAGCTGGAGATAGTGGAGCACTATAGGGTGGACAGGGACATCCTACAGCAAATTGTTGAGCTGTGCTGGCCACACCTCACACACAGAACCATCAGAGGGGAACCCATCCCACTGGATACCAAGGTATGTGTAGGATTAAGAATACTAGCCACAGGAAGCTTCCAAAGGCCAACTGGGGATATCATGGGGATCTCACAGGCTTCAGCATCCAGGGTACTCCACCAGTTCCTGGATGCCATGTCAACACATGCCGGTGAGCACGTATATTTCCTCAACACCTGTGAGGTGTTGACCAGCAATATGCATCTCTTCCACCAAATAGCAAAATACCCTGAGGTAGTGGGTGCTATTGAATGCATGCACATACACATTAAAGCACCACCTGGTGAGCAGGGTAGGGTCTACATAAACCACAAGGGCTTTCCCTCCATCAACTACCAGGTCATGTGCGATGCTCAAGGCATTATCATGAATGTGTGTGCTGGTAGCCCTGGAAGCTATCACAACTCACACATCTGGCATATGACACAGCTGTACCAGAGATTTGCCAGTGGGGCCATCCCATATGGCCACCTAGTGGGGAATGCTGGTCATGGACTGGTGCTGTGGCTGATGACACCCATCAGAAATGCACAGACACCTGAACAAGAACTCCGTAGTGAGGCACATGCACAAGCCAGAATCATAATAGACCGTGTGTTTAGGATGCTCAAGTCACAGTTCTGGTGCCTGGACATATCCGGTGGAGCCTTGCAGTACTCTCCAGCTACATTCACACAAATTTTCATTGTATGTGCCATGCTGCACAATATGATCCTGCGGAAACAGCTGTAGCAGGAACAGCATGGGGCAGGGCCACACAGCTCCCCACTATTGCCAAGATCAGCACAGGCACAGAGTGACTCAGAGGAACAACCTGAGCCTGCCCATGTAGGCAGAAGGATGCATGCCCAGTATGCCCAGGCTTTGGCAAAGAGGCAATGCATAGCACATACACTGACACGGTAGGGACCCAGGGAATGACACCTCTCTCTGACTCGCACATACAGTAAAAGAGATACCAAACATGACACTACCTGCACTTTACCATGTATAGGGAGTGTACTATGTGCATCTGACATAGTCAGCCCTCCAGCACCATCCTCAATACAGGCACAGCCACAAGGTAAGTCACTCTTCCTATCAATTGCTGAATGGAGTAGTATGTTCTGCTAGTTGTACCTATGGTAGGATGTGAGCATGCAAGGGAATCGGGTGGCTGAATGGGATGGCAGCAGATAGCGAACACCTATATGGGCAGCATAAAATCCATAACAAATACTGGTGTCAACAAAGTAGGCAGTACTCAACAAGGTGATAACTCCCACTGCAGTACATGTGGTGTCCCAAATGTGTGTCCATAGGACACACACATGCATGTCAGTGAGGCTTACATACCCACCACCAGCCTCAGCCAGCAGGACAGGTATAGATGACCATAAAGGAAGGCTGTGCTAAGGCCTCCAATTGATGGCAATGGAGAACAGCCCCCCTCCAGACCTACACAGATAGACTACAATAGGTCAGGCAGTTGTATGTTAGTTCTGCAGGGTATGAAGTCTGAAACTTAAATATAGGTCAATAAAAGCGAAGATCTGTACCCTACTGATATGGCTCTAGTCTGCATGATAGGTCAGAATACACAACGAAATGGAAGCCAACAGAGTACCTGAAATACCAGTACAGTCATAGCAAATGTTTACAGTTGTCAGCTGTGCCCCCCCCCCCCACAATCCTATGTAGAAATGCAGTAACATGTACAAGTGGGTTTAATAACAGTGGAGCACAGATTACATGAGCAGGCCCAATTTACAGGATAGATTGTTGCATGTGCACAATATGCAGGGGTCTGTGTGTTTGGGTGTTGTATGTTGTACATTGTGTGGAAGTGGTCAGCATGTAGGCATGGATGGTTGTGTCTTGGTGGCCTATGGCCAGTACTGTTGATGACAGGGCTATGCTCTGACAACTGCAGTACCAACCACAATGCATCCCAGCAAGACCCAATTTAGCAGTCATCCATACTCACTGTTCATATGTCAATATATGTCACCATCTGAAAGATGGACATGCCATGGATGTGGGCCCAGACATACACACAATACACTGGTGGAAGTACCCTAGAGAGAATACATAAAATTTAAATGTCAACTGCACACACCTTTGGAATTTTACATACAGGTTAGCAGCACATTAGCTGTCTGTGTAGTATGGAATACTGATGTAGTCTGGCCAGTCACTGGCAGACCACAAAAGGCACAGTTATGAAGTAATGAGAGACTGCCTATGTCGCCGCACAAGGCAGCATAAGGGGAATGTCCCAGGTATATCTGTGAGTCAGCTGCAAGAAGCTTCCATATCACACATACACTCAGCTCACCCCACCATCAGCCAAAGGTTTATCACAGGTCATATCCCTGCTGTTAGGAACGAGTACAGTATGACCCCCCACTTCTATATAGGAATACCCACAGAATGCAGCATGCTGAAGAGGTGTCCCATGCAGCTGTAAGCAGCACCCTGCCAGCATCCCGAACAATGGATTAATATGGACAGGAACTATTGCCATTAATACCTTGCACACTTACCCTGTCACCCCAGGGGAATCCAGTGGCTTGCAGCCTGGGACTGTAGGAGTGACAGAATGCACAGGCTTGCTACAGATGGCCTGCATCACTACCAAATGCCCTACAGTCCTCTGTCAAAGGTCTGTGCCTCACATGTACTGCCAATGTATGTTATCTCATGGGGTCCCAACTAAAAACAGAACACAAATGCAAGGCCAAGTTGACAAATCCCAATAGCATGTCCACCATGTCCTACTGCATGAACTGTGGACCAACCCCTAAATACCGCTGGGATGAAGGGACAACTATAGGGATACTTCTCATATATTGCTCGCATAAAGTTAGGAAGAGGATAGAATAACAGAGTGGGGGATGTAGAAGCATGGACGCCATGGAGTGTGTGAAGTAAGAAACTCTGATCTGTGCCTATACTACCCCTGCCTGCAAACCCAGTAATGGGTGGCTAAAAACCTGCTTGTAAACCACAATGAGAAGGGGAACTGACCAGATATATGAGGCCTGCCTCTGGGTAACCTGGGTGAATCTGTACAGCTGAGAGGTATGGCCACAGCAGAATATGGCAATTCTGTTATGTTGATAGATGTACAAGCAGGGGATCCTCAGTCAACACAGTACCAAGATGCTGGACCATTTACACAGACCCATCAGCAAGTGTCTGCAGCTACCCCTCCAGAATGGCATGAGTATGCAAGAATATGTAGGCTGCAGACCACAATACTGGACACAGCTTCATTCATCTTGTATTTCCCAGCAAATAACTGTCAGCAAATAAGTATATCTGTCAGTAGTTGATGACATAATACATCACAGTGTAAAACAGTACATATGTCTGAATATCTCTGCTAACACCAACCATGTAACACAAGCAGCACAGACACAATAGTTATAGTATCCACCTATCTTTCGCCCATTGTGACTCCATATTGTTAACCTATCTACAGATATCCTGCAGAAACAGGTTGATAGCTGTAGGCGTAGAACACAAAATCCTGGACTGGAGTACAACCTACCTGGAATGGATTCACACATTCAATACACAAGGTCATACTGGGCATGCTCCTACACTTAGAGAAATGAAGCCCATGTCTGACAACAACAGTGGACTATACATATCTGTCAGTCGCAGATGTCTGTGCACACACACCACATTGCACACCATTCATGCTTTGCACACACATTGGATAGGAATACTCACACATATCCAAGGCCAACACACAGAGATGTGGGGGATACTGAGACAGACAGTGATAGAAAGATTTCCATCATGAGGCCTGTCCTACCCATCACACATCCAATTGGCTAATGTCACATGATGTGCTGATGTCAATCACTGTAGACATTTGCTTTTGGTAGCCCTCAGCCCTATAGTGTCTGTGGTGCTTGTGATAACTGTGTAACATGATAGTACAAATCAGTATTCATCTAGCATTTGTATACCCAGTCCTGTCAAATGTAAAGTTGTGTGTGACTCAGTGTTGATTGTGTGTGTTTCCAGAGGAATAATTTATGTCCCATTCACACACACTGCACTTCCCATTGCCCATGTTAGCACTCATGCTGATGTCAGTCACCTTGTAATACCCCTCTGGCCAAACCTCAGCCCCATAAGTGGCGTGGCGCTTGTGATAACTGCGTAATGCTATAGTGTAACATACTAGTTAAGTAGGAGGTCTAATCCCAGACATGGCAACTGTGAAACTCTGTGTGTGTGTGTGTGTGTGTGTGTGTGTGTGTGTGTGTGTGTGTGTGTGTGTGTGTGTGTGTGTGTGTGTAGATTTATGTTTGTGAGGTCATTCACAGTCACTACATCTCACATTGCCCTACTTTAGCAAGCCTTCTGATGTCAGTCACCTTGAAATATCCTTTTGGAGAAGAGCCCTTGATAATACTTGATACTATGGACAGTCACATTTACTACTCTCCCCTTACCCCTCCTTTAGCACTGCTGCTGATGTTAGTCACCTTCAAAGATACCTGTGGAGAGCTCTCCAACATGTAAGCTCCATGGTGCATGCCATAAATGTGGAACAATGTTGTAGCAGTAACTACACAGGTATGGGTTTGCATCTCATCTGTGGCAAGTGTTTGTGTGTTTACATATGGATGTGTGCACCTCAAAGATTTTGGCCCCATTTACACCCAGTACACATTTCAGATCCTGACTTTAGCAGTCCTGCAGATATCTGCCTTGAAGTACCTGTTGCCAACACTAAACCATGTCATGTCAGTGGTGCATGTAGTAAATGCGTAACATAATGGTCCGTAAATGTTGTTAAATAGAGGTTTGAAACTCACCCCTGGCAAATATAAATGTGTGTTTAGGGTAAAATTATTTTTGGGATCTCTTCCCCACTACATTACCCAATGCCAATATTTACAAGGGCTGGTGATGTTCCTCACCTTAGGAGTACCTTGGGACAACATCCATCCTATAAGCTCTGTGGTGTGTGTGATAAATGTGGTACTCTATCATAGCAATATATAGCTAGCTAGGGGGTTGAATCTCAGTACTGGTGTGTGTGTGTGTGTGTGTGTGTGTGTGTGTGTGTGTGTGTGTGTTTGTGTCTGTCTGTCATCAGTATCCTGTGTGGAGGTTTCTGTGATTGTGTAATAACAAGATGCATTGTGGGGCAGATTTTGCTAAATTATTATGTTGAGGACCTAGTATATGTCACAATGTCCACCTTAAAAGGACTATAGATGTCAAACACCAAAGAGGCTGGTGTAGACAATCCATATCCCTACATGTGACATTATGGATTGGTAAACAATATAGACAACCCTTCTATTACTCAGAGAACACTGTCCACCCATGTCTCATACACAAACACACTTGGCTAGGCAACAACCACTATATTGTTAGTTCCCTGCATATTGCCTCACAGATAGTAACCATGGTGTGATTGCAGTGGACTACATGCCTGTTGACCACAACAGTACAACTGACATCAGAAAGTAGTGTGATGTGTTACATCTCCTGAATGAATGTGTGTTATCCAGCAAGTAAGAGGACATGGCACCCTCTTCCAGCCCTGCAGTAGGCAAATAAATGCTGAATAAACCTGTTTTTTGACTGCTATTCTTGGTTTCGCCTGGACCGTTTTTTTTTTTCAGATTTTTAAATGCTTACAGTGGCCCTTTTGCTATGTTCTCCACTAGACGCCTGCAACAACTGTATAGTCTGCAAATGTAACCCACAAAGGGAATCCCATGCCTTATACACATGCCCTGTATGGACAGACACCACTAACTCCACTGAATACCTGTATCATACTGTCAATGTAGGTGCAATCATGACCTCAGTTCCATAGTCAGGTATCACCAAATGAGGTCAGGAATGCTACATCAGAAGATAACAATCTGTCCATACAACATACCTCAGAGACCGCAAGTACACTTCCATATATCAAAGAACATGCATGTGGGACGTGCACAACCCAGACACTGTCCACGTTATGGAATATAGATCACATACATGGGAAGCAGTGCACATCACTGGCTACCCACAATGGTAACCCAGATGAGTGGATGGTGAATACAATATCAACCCATGGGGACCACTCCAGGGACTACACCCCTGAGCCACACTGGACACTATTGTCATGTGACCTGATGCCAAGGTATTTCCTTTGTCTAGCCTTGTACAGCCTTCAGGCCCATTCACCTACTACACACCTGTGAAGCAATGACCCTATGCGTCTCAGTACTGGCAAATGTGTCTGTGTGTGTGTGTGTGTGTGTGTGTGTGTGTTTGTGTGGAGATTAATGATTTTGAAGCCATTCACACTCACTACACCTCCCATTTCCCTACTTTAGCACGCCTGCTGATGTCATTCACCTTGAAATAGCTATTTGACCATGTTTCAGCCGTATAAGCTCTGTGGTGCTTGCGATAACTGTGTAATACTGTAGTGTAGCAAACTAGTTAGGTAGGAGTTCTAATTCTGATCCTGCCAACTGTGATAATGTGTTTGTTTCCCTGAGAGCATGCGTGTGTGTGTGTGTGTGTGTGTGTGTGTGCCTTCATTGACACCTGCTTTTGTGGACATTCACACTTTCTACACTTCCCTTACCCCTCCTTTAACACTGTTGCTGATGTCACTCACCTTCTAAGCTCCATGGCATGTGCAATAACTGCATAACACTGTAATAGCAATACATAGTGAGGTAGGAGTTTGAACCTCAGTACTGGTAAGTGTGTGTCATCAGTATCCTGTGTGGGTGTTGGGGTGATTCTGTAATGACAGGATCCACTGCAGTGTGGGTTTTGCTACATCATTATATTGAGGACCTATATGTCCCATTGCCCACATTATAAGGCCAACAGTTTTCAAACAATGTAGAGGTTGTTGTAGGCAATCCTCAGCCATAAATGTGTACAGCCATGTGCAATTACTATGTGACAGGATGGATTAGTAAACAATATAAGCAACCATTATAATACCCAGATACCACTCTCCACCCACAAATCATACACAAACATGCTTGGCTCTTACTCTCTTACTCCTTTCCTTTCTTACTTTGTCTCTGTGTGTGTGTGTCTCTCTCTCTCTCACTCTCCCTCTCTCTTGTTGATATGGGAAAGTACATCTGTTTTGCATAGGCAGCAGCTTGTGTTTTGTAAGTAATGCTCATGATCAGCTGATGGCCTGTGCCCGAATTGCAGTCCCCCACTTGCTAATTGCATGGGGAACAGCTGTGGTATCATTCCTATAGCCAATTGCATGGAAACACACTCCTATAATTAAGCACTTCATGTGGGTGTTGGCCCTTTTCTTTCACTGTGAGCAGAACATCATGTGGGTATTTGACAAACAGCATTACAGAGGGTAGCTGGAAATACCTCTTACAACATACACTGTGGAGCCAGGCCAACAAACAGGAGGGGGATGTTCCAGACATGGGGACAGAATGTAAGTATTGCTGTTCTACATTTGAAGTAATGTTGGTTTAACAGGGTTTTTGTGGATATGGCTGTTCTACGAGATTTACAGTCTGGCAGGACACTGTTATGTGGTTGAGGAAACTGTCACCTGTAGGGCTATCTGCAGACTGGCCAGAGTTTGGAGTCTTACATGTGGTGTGTTACTCACACATTTCCTATCTTTAGAAATGCAGTAGCATACTCTGATGATTGCAGTAGGTACATGGTGACATCCATGTAAGTTACTGACTTCATATCCCTCAGAAGAGATATGTCACAACAGACCCTATTACACCAGGAATTTTCTCAGTTTATCACAGCAATATGTCAGTACTGGCCCTGTGTTTGTGCCTCCGTCCCCCAAGTCTGTCACTCTTTGTGCATATGTTATGCAGTAAGAGGTGCATATGTACAGTACATCATTATTTAGTGACATCATACCTGATAACAAGCCAGTGAGATATCAGACTGCTAGACATGTTATGTGTAGTAGACCTTATATTTGAGGACAAAACCTGGACATTCTGTTGTAGTCTGTACAGTAATGAAGTCTGTGTACTTATGGTGATTGTTGACAGAGTGTGTGTGAATATGTTACTTGGCCTGTGTACAGACTGTGGTAGATGTCATTGTTCTTGGTCCTGTTCTATCTGATATTGCATGCTGCTCCAGTTTATGGTACCCTATCGGCGTACATGTTTGTAAGGCCTGTCTGACGCATGTCCCATACCACAGTCAGGCATCAAACTACACTGTGTATTGGTCCAGTATATGTAGGGTTCGTGTGTGAGTGGCACATATGAGGATGGTTTTATTCACACAGTCCATATACTGTACTATTAGGCTTACCATAATGTGACTGTGACTGTGTTCAGATTGGTTGTGGGTATGCACTTTTACACTGGTGTCTGTTACTCCATGCTGTTACAGGCCTGTAGTGCCTGCTATATTTGCAAGTACATGTGTATTAACCCATAGGAAACTTGGGTCAGATGTTGTGGCAGTCTGTCTGTAGTTTGCACAGTGCTTTGTGACATGCCTAGCAGCTCAGTGTATTTGCCTAGTGTGATGTTATGTCCAGATATTTGTCAGATGTACTGTTGCCTGGCCACCATAAGTGTTGTGTATTTCTGAAAAAGCAGTGGGATGCTGTGAAGATGTATGTCACTAACTAGTGGGAAGTATGTGAGCTTGGGACCTCTGGTCCTCTGGTTAATATGTGTTAGGACAGACAGGAGTGTGTGAATGCATCAACTGTGTGGGTTTATCTATTTCAGTATTTTTGTGATATCCCCATTTACATGGCTGTAAACATCCACTTTGTCAGGCTTGGTCCACACGTCTTGCACTAAGGAGTTCCGTGTGTACCTCTGGACTGACCAGATTGTGTACCAGATTGTGTCATACTGTCCACATTTATTGGTCATATCTCTGCTGTATTCCACAGGATCATTACTGTGATTTGTGTGGTACTTCACTATGATGATCTTATGATGTCTGTCACTAACTGATGGTGTACATGTCAGGATCAGAAGTGACTTTCCACACAACATGTCTGTTGACACAACGCGTTACTGTAGCAACATTCTACATTTATACCTGCAGTACTTACATTACATCCCCTTGCACTAAGAGGTTGTGACTATTGTTGCTGAGGTATGACTCCACTACATGATATGGGCATATGTTTTATAGATTATATATATATATATATATATATATATATATATATATATATATATATATATATATATATATATATATATATACATACACATATATATACATATAGATACAGACACACACCCACACACACACATACATATTATATATATATATATATATATATATATATATATATATGTATATGCATATATACATGTACATATATATAATGTGTGTGTGTATATATATATATATATATATATATATATATATATATATATATATACAAGGTAGTGCAAGACCAGCGTACGAGGAGGTCTCAGGGTGGGTCCCAGATTTGCTGAGGCCCCGTGCCATGGCCAGATGAGGTGGGAGAAGTGGGTCCACTGGGACTGGCCTTCCCATACGTGCTATGGTGTTGCAGTTTTAAAACATATGTGGGTTAGTAATAATCGACACAATCCAGGATTAGTTATAACAGCATACATAGATATTGCCATTAACCCAAAACACCAAATTTGGAAAATGCATAGCAAACAGAACACATGCATATATGGAACCACAGCGGCCATTACAATGGCATGCAGGTTACATTGATAGCAACAGTCCACTAATGATAGTTTTTCAACATGGAACATGAATAGAAACACATTTCAATATTTCTTGAACAATAGGCTATATGTCACCACAGTAGGTTTGGTGTAAACATACCCATTGATTTGTGTGTACAGATTATTGTTGCAGATATGGTGGTAGGGAGAGGGAGATATCAATTAACAACTTATATATCCTTGTAGTACTCACAACTTTAATGATCATTACTCTAATCATTAAGGTACAGGGATAAGTACAATCCCCTAGGGCCTTGCTTTGGGCAGTGGTATATTTGTACACAGTGTATACTTCAACGGACTTATAGCTAAATTCTACATCTCTTACCTGGTAGACCTGTGGAGAGAATGTTTGTTAACACCACCTGACTGTTTCTACACATATTCCAAGATTTCAAGTTAATATTATGCACATACCTCTCAGTCTCCTAATGCACACACTCTGGACAAAGCTTGACAACATGGGGGTACGAATAGGGGCATGTTTTGAATATTGCTGTCATACACTTGGAGAGTTGCTAGAGTGACAGGATGTTTTTTAATATACATTTGCTGAAGGTTTTGAGGTCTGAAAATCAAATGTATGTCATTATTTCGTGACTACAATTCTGAGATCATCCCACTGATTTGCCAGGGGGACAAAGGAACAGGCAGATAATATAAGCCAAATTATCTGGGCCTTCTGAAAAATTTGTACACTTGAGCGGTATGATTATGCATACAGCTTACTACCACTCCCAGGATTCGAACCATGGCTGTGTCTGCAAAAAATGCAACAATTTAAGTCACAGCAGTGTGCTATTTGGATATTACTGTCTATCTCTTCAGTGATTTCTGTCTACGTCTCTCTTGGTTGTACAGTCTGATCTTGTACTTACAACAGTCTTATACAGACATTCCTAGAATTTTTTTATGTAGCACAGTGTGGGTAACAGTGGTTAACACAACATTAGTATTCAGATAATGCAACAATAAATGCTATACAATACCAGAGTAAACACAGCCAGTCCATGATTTAGAGCTTTATTGCCAGGCAGTTACAGTTTTCTTTAAATATGACCTATATTGGACTATTACTGTCATATTGTCTGGTTTATTCAGTATAACCCATACACAGTTTTTATACTGCCAGGTAACTTTCTACCTTTATATTTATTTGGTATGACTACTGCAAGCAGGATTGTTACTCATCAGTCTTGCGACGCAGCCTACTAGCATGGGCTTCCTGATTCACAGCCTGCTCAGCTGCAGCTGTAAGGGAAATAGAGAAATATTTAGGCATACCTATCCATCATATACACAGGCTGGATATTAGTAAAGAGTTATTAGTATGAGTACTTACACACTGCTAGGACATCACCCCTCTGCCTTGCTTCTTGGACCCACTCATGCAAGAGCTCCCTCTTTCTCCACTTCAAGTCAGCATAGTGGTGCTGGTCCTGCTCACCAGTCCGAGGGATACCAGTGGCACTGGTGAGATCACACGTGAGATGATCCCAGGCTTCTGCTTTATATTGGGAGCCTTGATACTGGCCCTGCAATAATCTCTCATCATGGTTTTGTACCAGGAGTCCTACCATGACCTTGGACTCCTGTATGCCCCAACACTGTGCACAGAAGCGCATGACCTCACCAACTCTTGCCATACTGCCTACAGTGGAAGCTGCAACGAGTTATGAGCTGTATTCCCATCTGTGGGGTTTAAATATGACCAATTTCCCACCCATTGTTGTGATTGGACGGTTTTGAATATGCTGAGCTAAGCTAAGCTACAGGCAAACATGCTTAGCTAAGGTTGGCAATGTTTAAAGGGACAGGTTCAGCACTGTTTACCGATGGGCAAATCTACTTAGCTGGACTACTCAGTGCTTAGCAGTCATATTTACACAATACTTACATCTGTTTTGCAGAGCTGTGCAATGCTTAGCATTGCTTATTTTTCATTTTATAGACTATCTTCTGTATGGCATTGATTTATCATTCATTACATATTATAATTTGTTTACTGTCCCTGACATCCCCCAATGTGCTTCCATTACATTTATTTATGTGTGACTATACTGTATGGGGCACTTGTGTTTATATGGGGGTTTCAGAACTTTATTAAACTGACACCTGACATCTGGACCTAATGCAGTACTCTGGTTAACAAATATATGTTATTTAGTAGCTAATAATAATAAAAAAAATGTTTATGTACTTCTTTCACAGGTAAATTGGTTATAGGGGGGAATCAAACCAGGAATGGTTGCCACTACACTATTACAATACTGCTTATGTTGGATGTCTCTTGCTATTTAACTTCTTGTGCTATTTAAGCTGGACTGAGCGTAGCTAAGCAATGAGCACACCCACGCAGCTATGCTTAAACGTTATTGCATTTATAAAAAAAAAGAATTTTTGTTGTGTTATTTTATCTATACCCTTCAGAATATCCCTGCTAATGCTGAACCTGTTATTTTATCAACTTTCTGCTTTGTGGGACAATTGTCCCTTTTGGCTTTGTCCACATTTCTTACTCTGACGAGTTGGGAGGTGTGTGCTATGTGCTTATTCTACCTGTGTTATCCTAACAACTTTTGGCTTGGTAGGGATGATTGTCCCTTATGCCTTTGACCAGATTTGTTATCCTGATGTTTTGAGGGTGTTACGAGCATTCTCATTCATTTTTAATTGCCGAAAGGCAATTCTGGAATGCAGGGGTCATGTCTATTGTGAGAGCTGTGCTCTCAGACACACCCCCTGCACTTGTACACAGAACCATGTCTGTTTTAGAGCATGGCAGTGCGCCTTCATAAATATACATGGCGCGCTGCTGTTCTGAACAGGAACGGTCCCTGTCATGCAGGAATAACTTATTCCTGCATGGCTGCTTGCTGAGAGTCCCAGGGAATGTCTAAATGAGAAGTCACTTGAAGAAATACATAAAATGTAACATGGTCAACCACTACACAAATGGAGTTTAAAACTATCATTGGTGCTTCAATGAGCTGCAGAATTTACTGCTTAACTTCTAAGGGGAGTCTGTTACATAAAGGATGTATTTTGCATGGAAGATATCTATTCTTCCAACAGATCCTATTTATGTTTTGGTGGAAGTTTAGATCTCTTGATCAGGTGTTTAGGGTGGTATTAGTTTTGTGGATATGTAGGTTACACAATGCTGCACCTTTCAAGGCCTGTAGGCAAGGCAGACGTCTACTCTCAATAGTCAGTAGGAACTGGAAAAGAGTGAGAACTCTTTAAGGTAGTTAGGGTAACTCATCAAAGACATGCCCTTAATATTTTGGTATGGATACACTGCTGTGTCTTGAGCTGGGTCATGTGTCTAGCCAAGTGCATGCTAAATGGGGAATTATATTCTGTTATTGGTAAGAAAAAGGGAGGAATACAAAAGGATGATGACATCCTTGGATGAAGAAGATAAGTCCCTGGTGATTAGTCTGGCTTTATTAAAGGATTTCCTAACAACAGTGATCACACTCAAAGGATTCAACAGTCAAAAGATTGTTCATTGTCAACAAAGGTGCCCAAATTCCTAATCAGTGAGTCAGTTCTTAGAAAGTTTCACCTATGTGCTAGGAACAGGCAGGCCAAGGTTTGCCAAAAGACATGACTCTACATTTTTTGGCATTTAGTTTTAGCCAAGCACCACTTTTTAGCATGATATAGACCCTCCTGGAGAATATCAATATTACCTGAGATATTTATGACATCTCTAAGTTTGCAATCATAAGCAAACTTTGTCAGCCATAGACCTCTGAAGTCTGGTTTAAGATTAGTTAAGTAGATACCAATGAGGAGTGGTCTCAGGACCACTCCCTGAGGGATGCAGCTGGTAAACACTTTTTAAGTTAAGCGTATGCTTCAAACACTAACAGACTGCATTCTGTGATTGAGACAGTCTGCTATTGAACAGATATCATAATTTACATATCATTTGTTTAACTTATCAATGATGCCTAAGTGTGGAATGGTATTGAGGACTTTGGCTAAGTCCAAGAATGTCATGTGAACCAATTTATCTGACTCTAAGGTCTTAGTGATTTGTTCAAAAACATCCATCAAGTTTAAAAGGCTGGATCTGCCTTTAACAAACCAGAATTGGTTCAGGTCCAGAATTTGAAGACTGCCTATGTCCTTCTTTATGAGGTCCGTCATTATATACCTGCAAAGTACCACCCTAAACTCCCAATCTGCTAATGGAGGGTATTTGCAAGAGGACCTCTCTAAACTCCCAATCTGATAATGGAGGTTATTTGCAGGAGGACCTCTCAGTACTCCCATTCTGCTTATGGAGAGTCCACTCAAACATTCTACTGTATTTCACCCTTTCTCTTTTTGCATTTTGTAAATATTGTTTGCATGCTTATAGTATACTCAAGTGCTAATTGACTATAGAGTAGTACACTTATTCTGTATTACTGTATTAACCTTTTATATTTGTAACCTGTGTCATTGCTATATATACTGTTTATATTCTGTAATTTTGATTTTTCTGGGGCTTTCCCCCCCAGGACTCTACTGAAAACGGACACCAGCTGTCCAGTTGGACCATCCTGGTAAACAAATGTTAAATAAATAAATAAATAAAAATGTGGAGCTCAATTGCCTTACAAGTAAGGCTAGTGAAGCTGATAGGGTTATAGCAGCCAGGTTACTCATAGGTCACGCTTTATAGCGTGAGGTAACTACAGTGGTTCTTCATACACCTGGCATGAGTCCAGTGAAAAGGTTGATACTGAATAGATGTAATAAGGAGCCAGTCAGGCAGTGTTTGTCACTGTAAAGAAGAAAACCAAGGATATTGTCAGGGCCCATGGAGCTAGTGATTATAGCCTTGAAGAGAGTGCTTAGGACTTGCTCTGCTGTGGTTTGGGGGAGGTGGCTTAGGCATGATAATATGCTGTGAGTAATTTGGGGGCGATAACATTTGAGCTGAATTAGTCTGCTAATACCTTGGTAATGTCCTCATAGGTTCATAGATTAGTACTAGGCTAACTGCCCTTTTGGGCACTTTGTAAGCCTAGCCCATTACCCCATGTGAGAATCAAACCCTGTACCTTGTGCCTGTAAGGTAAGCACCTTAAGCATTATGCCAACCTCACACCCGAAGGTGGGATGAATATGTGATGTTTTGTATTAACTGCTGGTTGTTGTTCCTTTAGCTTCTAACTTAGCTGAAAAAATCATTCTGATTATCCTTAACATATGTGGAAATTTGCAATTTGTACTTGCTCTTGGGAGACTTGATTTTGCTTCTAAGTTGTTTTTTAATCATTTTAAGCTGCATGTGAATGCACTCTTTGCCTTATGCTGCATGACATGAGATGACTTCTTATCTAACTACACAGCTTGCTTGCACTAAATATGACTGTTTTTTGATGATCTCTTTAATCCACCCTGTCAACTGATCTTCCAAACTTCCTTCTTCTTCTGCTTTTGGCTTTTCCCAGTTAGGGGTCGCCACAGCGGATCACCTGTCCGCTCATGATTTGCAGTGGAGTTTTACAGTGTCGAGTTGCTAGCCCGGCGCCCAACTTTCCACAGAAGGCACAGATATTCCAAACTTCCAATGGTCAAAATACAGCAGAGGCTGTTTTTTTCAACTGTTCAAATGTTCCAAACTTTCCCCACCTAACTGGATCAAATTCATATGTATTCTTGAACAACCATATTCACAGATGTACATAGTCAGTAAGTTCAACAATCATTGAAGGTGTTTTTTACATACTGCTGTCACTATTTTGTGATTCACAACACTACATCTTGAACAGTTATCCTAGGACCACTACTCCATTACCCAGCTGATGCAAGGGACTAAGATGTTGTGTATTTGTTCACTGAGGCACAGACCATGTGGGCCTGTGGCATGTTTGACACAAATCCAGGACAGGAATCAGGTTCATGAATGGGTGTCTTTTCATTTATCTCTGTCTTCTGTACACTAATAGTGAACATTGCATTGTGTGAGTAAATGAGATGATGTGATCCTCACGCATAGTACACCACTTTATGCACTAGTGGCTGAGCCTTAATACTGCATCAACACAATTTCTTTTTCCTCCTCTCCCTTTGTCATGTTACCCAATAGGCCTCAGCCCAAGCCCAGTATTTACATTCATGTAATTATGTATATGGTGAGTAATGTTTATAGAAATCAACTTTCTAAATTAATCAAATGTTAATTATTAAAACAATTTTATACATAAGAAGCTGTGTGATTAATTGAAAATTTTATTTTTTTATAAAGTAGAAGAAAGCATAATGTGACTATTTATAAATATGACTAGTCAGTATACAAAAAAAAGTACATGGTGTATAATATGTTCAACACTCCATCTTGCCTGGTTGCATACAATTCTCACTTTCTAACTGATGTGCGGTAGAGGAAGGGTTAAGTTAACATCTGCAAGCTACCAGGTGTTATCACTCTTGGTTCATTCAAGCTGGGTTAGCCATGGCGGCCACCTGCTACCAGGTGCTATCACTCTTGGTTTCTTTCAAGGTAGGTTAGCTATGGCGGCCATCTGCTACCAGGTACATTCCACTCTTGTTTTGTTTCAAGGTAGGTTAGCCATGGCAGCCACCTGCTAATAAATCTTTGTTTTGAATATTATTACTTTCTCTTCTCTAATTTCTTCTATCAGTTTAATCAGATCTTGTTTTCTGGGTCCCTGTGGTTGTTTCCATTTTTTTGTCCATTTAACTACCACTGGTATTGTGTCTGCACCTGCCCTTAGACAAGTCCATTGAAGTTCATGGATGAAATCTTGGTATGAATGCTTCGGCTTTAGAGAAAATGTCAATTTCACACTTGTTTGTTCTCGTTCAAGTGCATTCCCATTTTTAATCATCTCCTCACAATATTTTAATTTCGTCCCTATTTGATACCACATTTCTGCTATAGTTTTGCCTTGCTTATTCTCCTGCTAGTACCTATAAGCAAGATGTATTTTCTCCATACTGTCAGGTCCTTTTTTTAAAAAAATAAGTTCTTGACATGTTTCCTTAGTTCCTTCAGCAGGTTGACAGTCCTTTTCCTAACCTATTATACCAAAAGATCTCTAATAGGTCTTTATGTGCCAGCCAGGGGCATTTTGGTAATAGCGTCTTGCCTCATATTTTTGATGTTGACATTTAGAGTATAACAGCAATTTGAGTATGGTGATGTATTTCTCTACATTTATTGCCCCTGTGCTGCCTTTGTTCTTTGGCAAGGCCATCTTTGGCCATGCTGTTCTTGGCAGTTCACCCTGCTACAGAAAATTTCTCATCCAGTTATGTAGTGTGGTCAAATCTGCTTTTCAGGGTTCTGATCAAAAGACTTTACCCAGGTCTAATTTACAAGGAAGTTCTTGTCAGTTTATAACTTGTAGACTATGGTCAAAGTCTAAATTAAAAACTTTCCACTGTTACAGTTTTCCTTTAATAGACTTATAAAACTCTTAATATGTCTTTGCTAATGAGTCGTTATAGTTATCCATTAACCATATTCCTAAGTATTTCACTTTGGCCTATATTTTAATTTGCATATAGGAATGCTTTAGTATATCTGTATCACTCATATTAATAGCAATAATTTTTATCTTGACTATATTAATTTTGTTCCTTATATCTTGAGCTAGGAGTGCTAAGTATACTCCACATAATAAAAATGGGGAGAACAGGCATCCCTGCCTGGTGCCTCAGGTTATAACAAAAGGCTCCAATAGAGTAGCCATACCCTTAACTCTTGCAATGGAGCCTATATAAATTGCTTTTAATATGGAGATCTATGAATTAGGCATTCCCACCTTTGCTAGGACTTCATAGAGAAAAGGTCACTCCACCTAATCAAAAGTCTTTCCCACATCTAAGCTCACTATCATTGCAGAAGTTATTTTTGATAGACATCTTGACCTATCATTAGGGTTCTTATTATATTATCAAAAGTTCTGCATCCCTTTATAAAACCACACTGCTCTGGATGAATTATCTGAGGCATGACATTGTTTAGATGGTGAGCAATTACGGTCATAAAAATATATATAATCATGACTGAGAATTGTAGTAGGATGGTAGGAAGATGCCACCTGTATATCTCTCCCCTCTTTACATATTGTTGCAATGAATCCTTTTTTCCATGATTTTGGGACTTGTTTTTGTAAATATGACTGCATTCATTATTTTAGCCCAAACTCTAAGTATTTTATCTTTTGCTAATGCTCATACCTCTGTGGGAATTCCATCTGTACTAGGTTACTTCCCCAAAAATTAGCCTTTCAGTACAGTTTTTAATTCTGCCTCAGCAATGTCATCAGTCAGTATTATCTGATGTTCCTCTTTTAAACCTGGTAAATCTATTGATCGTGAGAATACCCTTATTAGGTCTAACATTAGTAAGCTATCGAATTGTGTTGTACAATTTCCCATAATACATTTTCAGTATTCCTAATATCTGACTTGTCTTTTAATTGTTAGACAGATAGACTGTTCAGCTTTTAACTGACTTATTTGCTTGGTCACTTTATGTTGCCACAATCCACCTACAGTGCTCTGATGGAATCTGGTTTATTTATAAGGTATAACCCTAACGGTAATGTTTGCTGGAAGAATATGCTTTCATCTGCATGATTTTGATGTTCTGTTCATAGGTTCATAGGTCAGTACTAGACTAGCTGTCCTTGCAGGAAGTTTTAAGCCCAGCCAATTTCCCTTTTTGGGCTCAAATTAACCTCTCACAGTTTGGTCAGAGATTGTCCTTCACCCATCCCATGGTCGATAATTATATATTACCCCTGATGAAAATTACTGAAATCATACCCTAGATAATTTGAGGGGACCCATGCATGGGATAAACCATTTAGGAGATGCTTTTTTAATGGACTTTCCATTCTGGGAACAACAACTCGGCCCTCCATTCACACCTTTGTTAGGCATTACAACATGGGAACCATATGCAGGGCAAAAGTAAGATTTGCCTCTGCCATACTACATGGACTAGTATCCCCTGGTCTAGTCACAAGCCAGCCACTCAAACTAGATCCTATCACAACAGGCCCTCTTAATGAGGTTTTATCTTATCTTTGGCATTGCACCAGAGGGAATATCTTTTCTACTAAAAGATAGGACTTCCTGTGGAATGCAAATTACTTCCATGGAGATCAGATCCAAATATGGCATTAGGCAGAAACCATCAGAGCACTGGACTTCTGAATCTGTAATAGTTCTGTCAGAACAGGGTCTGTGGAAGCTCCATAAATGAGGTACAGGCCACTACTCAGTAGACTTATGATACTGAGAAGAGGACAAGGCTTTGAGATGTCTACATAGTTTTTATGATTTAAGCCCTTGATTTTTTTTTTTTTGTGAGAAAGTGTTGTGGTCATTGCAGTTGTGACAACAGTTTTGAGAGATACATACTGAAAGGGGCATTACACTCAATGATCAACCTAATAAATGCAAAGTGCAATGGAATGATTATATCCCTGGATCTGGATGTAATATCTTCATATATAAGCTGCATAGGAAATAGGACTTCCTTACAGGAATGAATACATGCTGATTAGAGGACAGTTCATATTCAATATAGGTGACTACATCCCTAAATATAGGATCAATTTTCAGGGATGCAATGTCAACATGACAGTTACAAGGGAGGCATGCTTGCTGAAGGATATGATACACTTATTGGCATTTAGTTTTAGTCCCTATGTACCCTTGCAAGGGGTACCATTAGGAAGGAAGGTGTCATGTATTCCAAAACATTCAGTTTTCTACTATCTTGTACTCTGAAATATTTTGTTCTTTCTCTGCAACAGATGTGCCTATTTAATGTTGATTTTCTCTCTCTCTTTCTCACATTATCTTTTGCCCTTTTAACACAAATTCATTGTGATTGTCCCTCAGGTTTAGTACGCAAACACCCTAAGTCTCAGAGGATACTACTAATGAGGGCAAGTTTGCATTAATATTTCTTTAATGCTATTTTGAAACCTTTCTGCACTTAAATAATATGCTGGAAAGTGGCAGTGTTTCAGACAGACTGGGTCCTATGTTAAAACTAGGCTCGCTGTTATATATGCATTGTCAGATATTCTTATTGTGTTTAACTTAATACTGGTGACTATTTCTTTTTGTTCTCCAGTTACCATTATTATATCTATTTCTGACCACCGTTGATGCCTCAGGGAATAACATGTATAATTTTCTTTATTATTAGACTCGTGTGGTTAGCATGCCTGTTAAACCCAGTAAATGTAGCAAGCCTGCACATTTTCCTTCAGTTTTAGTAAACTTTGCCTTTTTTCTCCCACCACTGGCTCTTTTTTTCATGAAATATTGTATTCCAGTCTCCTGCAATAAGTAAGATCCCCTCATAAAATACAAAATCTCTGGAAGCATATGTCTACAAAGTTAACTTGTACAATTCAGCAAATACAGTTCTACCAATGTTACTTTACATCCCCAGGCAAGTTCCCTGCCTGATTCATCTCTTAAAGTACCTTTCAAGCTAATCACTAAATTATTTCATTTCAACAGTGCTAATCCTCTCCTCCTGGCTCACCTCATAGCTGGCACTTCCCAGAATCTCAAATCTTCTATTCGACAATTTATTATGTTCTCTTTTCTCTAGGTGTGTTTTTTGCAATGCTACCAGGTCTGTCCCTTCTCTTTTGACTTCATTTAAGACCCATGCTTGCTTGAAGGGATTATTTAAACCATTTAAATTCCAGGTGATGATATTTAATCGACTCATTGTTCATTTGAACTGTCCAAATCCCAGCTTTATATCTTCTGGAGATCTTGCTTAAAAAACTCCCCTTTCCCATAACCATGTGTATGAACCAGCTGTCCCATTCAAACTGCTCTACTTTCCTTACTGTGGCCTTTTCTCTTGAATTACTTTAACTTTACCATTTCCGAATTATATTCTTCACGAAGTTTCACTTTAACCGCAAATGTTTGTTTATACCCCATAAACTCCAACCATTGCAGAGCTGTCATATTAACACATAACAACATTTCCTTAAAGAATGCTGTTTTAATCTGTTTTTAACTACAACCTCCAGACCAGCTTTGTCTGGATAGAGTGGAGGACAGCAGCAGTTATCTCTCTGCATAAAGGGTGACCATCATCTGACCAAGGAAATTACAAACCCATACATTTGACTAGTCTTATATGAAAGACCACAGAAAGAATAATAATGGACCTGATAAATAATGACATAGGAAACCTAAAAACACTGGACCCAATCCAATCTAGCTTTGTCAAGGACAGGTCATGCCTACTAAACCTAGTAAACTTCTTTGAAAAAGTCAGTAAGGGCATGGAAGAAAGTAAAACAATGCATGCTGCCTACCTTGACCTGGCCAAGGCATTTGGTACTATTCCCCACTCAGGTATTATAAACTCACAAAACTGGGCATAAATCCCTATGTTACCAGATAAATAACCAATTGGCTAATGAACAGGACACATGTAATTAAAGTGGGTGAATCCAGATCAAGCAAGAGGACATTTTCTAGTGGCATGTCATAGGACTCAGTGCTGGTACTATTCCTGTTTGGAATATACTTCTTTGAAATCTAATATGGAAAACCTCTGGATGACAAAGTTTGATGATGACTGCAAACTGTGGGCAATCACGGAATCCCCCAATAATGTAGATATCCTTCAGGAGGGTCTAAATCAGACAAATGATTGGTGCCAGAGCCATGGCCTAGAACTACATGTGAAAAAATGCATTATCATACCCTTTGGGAAGATAAATACCCCAAGAGATTATAACATTAATAGCACAACCCTAACAGTAGACTCAGACATGAGAGCTCTAGGTACACAGATAGATAGTAGACGGAACTATGACCATCATGTGTCCATAGTGGTAAGGAACTCATTCTATGTGGCACAGGTTATAAATAAGGGTATGGCATCCAGACTAAGGAACTTATAGTCTCAATGTACTCAGCCCTCACTAGATCAATAATTGAGTAAAATGTGCCATATGGCATGTACTTGACTAGGCACTTACAACAACTGTAGCAACCTCAGAGGTTCCTTACAAAGACAATACAGGATGTTAACAACATGTCCTATGAGGATAGACTGAAAGCCCCATCATTGTACTCTGCCTCATACTGACTATAAAGATGTGACCTATGCCTAACCTACAAGGCACTTACACATCCAGCCGTGATGGAGCTGCTACACATTCACAAGACAAACAGCATGACGATCACCAGATCTAGGGATCTAATCATAGACAGCGACTCAAACAAAACATGCTAGAGATACAGATATGTGTCTTAGAGATTTACCCTTCCTTGGAACAGGCTTCCTGTTCACATTAAACAGAGACCTTCCCTGGCCCTCTTCAAATGCATTTTGGATCAATGAATGGGGAATTGCAAATTCACACCTGGAGATGCACCTATGTCCCTTATGGACAGAGGCAATCTGTAAAGTACCCATGGCATAGGCACAAACCTATGCCATTCTCTTGCCCCTAGGGATCATATAGTGGATAAAAACTGAGTTATATTGGCTAGGCTTGTAAGGTCTCTTAAGCCATTAACCTAGTAATCTCCTATGAACCTATGAAACTATAAGCACCACATTTCTCTTTCAAGGTAGGAGTGTTCACTCTCCACCAAAGGGGCTAGCACCCATCCCAGAACTGAGTTATATTGGCTAGGCTTGTAAGGTCTCTTAAGCCATTAACCTAGTAATCTCCTATGAACCTATAAAACTATAAGCATCACATTTCTCTTTCAAGGTAGGAGTGTTCCTTCTCCACCAAAGGGGCTAGCACCCATCCCAGAAGAATGTGGCGCTCCAGATATCTCAGACACACAAGTAAAGACAGCCCTTGCAAAGGCCAAAAACACAGCATCAATGGGACCAGATGCTATCCCAGGTTGTGTCTTACAAGAGCTTCAAAATGAACTAACCCCCCCATCTCAAATCACTATTCAAACCCATCCTCTCTACAGGCTATGTACCCAAAGAATGGCGTACAGCAACAGTCGTACCACTCCACAAAGGTGGTGCCACAACTGTCCCTGGGAACTATCGCCCTATAAGCTTGACTAGCTTGGTCAGCAAAGCCATGGAATGCATTATCATGGAGCTCATTAACAGGGACATTGGGAACCTCCAGACACTGGACCCCACCCAGGTCAGCTTTGTTAAAGGCAGAACTTGCCTCCTGAATTTGGTTGACTTCTTCAAAACAGTCACCAAGACCATAGGATGAAGGGAAGGTGGTCCACACAGCATATCTGGACCTCGCTAATTTGTTCGACACCATCCCACACTCAGGAATCATAAACAAACTCACCAGCTTAAATATTAACCCCTATGTCATGAGATGGGTTGCCAATTGGCTCTCAGACAGAACCGACATGGTAAGAGTGGCAGGCGCCATGTCTGACTCTAAACCAGGCACAAGCGGAGTCCCACAGGGCTCAGTCCTGGGACCCCTCCTGTTATGTATATATTTCGCCAAAGTACAGGCAAAGGCGGAGGGACTGTGGCTAACCAAGTTCGCAGATGACTGTAAATTGGGTGCAATAATTGACTCTCCAGCTGACACAGACATCCTGCAAAAGGGTCTCACAGAGACAAACACCTGGTGTCAAAGTCACGGCCTCAAACTAAATGCCAAAAAATGCATAGTAATCCCATTTGGGAAAAACAAAGTACCTACAAACTACCACATAGATGGGAATCCACTAAGTACAGAAGAAGTAATTAGGGACCTGGGTACCCAAGTAGATAGCATGCTCTCCTTTGATAACCACATAGCCAAAACGGTCAGGAAATCCTTCTATGTGGCACACCTGATCACAAAGGGTTTCTCATCCAGATCCAAGGAGGTGATTGTGCCCCTTTACTCCTCATTCATTAGGCCCATAATAGAGTACAATGCCCCATTTGGGATGTACCTCACTAGACACCTGCAACAACTATAAAGACCACAGAAGTACCTCACTAAGAGGATTAAGGACCTTAAACAATTACCCTATGAAGCACAACTAAAAAAGCTCCAGCTCTTCTCAGTCGCTTACCGTCTTCTCAGAGGTGACCTATGTCTGACCTATAGGGCCATGTCAGACCCTGAACTAATGGACATGCTACACCTCAAAAAATGAGATCCCTCAGAATCACTCGTTCTAGCGACTTGAACCTATGTACAACAATAAACAGGACATGCTGGAGGGATAGATTCCTGTCCCAGTGACTCCCCTCACTCTGGAATAGAATCCCAATCCATATTCGACAGAGCTCCTCTCTGACCCTTTTCAAGAGAAATCTTGATGAATGGATGGGTAATCGTAAGTTCTACCCTGGGATCACTTCAGGAACCCTGTTGACAGAGGCCCAGGTTACTAATCTAATGGGGAGGCGAAAGCCATCACTCTGTGGCTAGGCTTATAAATGCCCATGGGCAGATAACCTAGTACTTACCTATGAACCTATAAAGTTGACCTCTACAGCCTCTTCCCACCTTCTAGGTGGTAAACATCAATTGACATTAATGCTTTCTTTGGATGTGCTCCAACAGCTACATATGTATTACGATTTCGATTGTTTGTTTATCAAAACGATCACTCACACTGCACTGTCTAGGCTTTAAAAGTTTTATTTAGAATCATTTGCAAGATTTCTACTGTAAATATACACATTCTTTATCTGCTATACTGTCTTCACCAATACAAATATTATTAAACATCATACACCAGAGTTCACAAGGATAATATTATTACAATTATTAAGTAGTTCTTGTCTATTCTTGGTATCCTTGTTTTATCGGCATATACAAGCCCCTTTGACTGTTGTAACATAGTCTGCCACTTTTTCGTCAGTTGAGGGGAAGATCAATTCAAAAGGAGACATTACAATCAATGTCAAAGAAGAAGTTTATAAATTACTCCATATTCTAGCCTATACCAAGTGTCATGAGCATTTCTCATTGACAGTCAAATATAAACTGATGTTCACTATACTGCATAAACGGAACACTCAATCTGATTCTAATGACTAAGTAAAATTATATATTAACAGTTACTGCAAATTTGCATCCCTAACTTTGAGGTACCAATCAGTATATCTTAAATGTCTCCTAAGAATAGTCCAGAGGCATTACTGCCCTAAGTTGTAGTTATTAACTTCCTAGTGACTGCCTGTTATTTGTCTCTCCTACTGACCTTTGATACTATTCTTGTATTGCATGTGCTTTTGATTTTAGGACCAAATATCTTTTTTTAAACAAAGCAAACAATTTCCTCTGCACCCTATTACTGGAAGTTTATCATGGCTGTTGGGTTGCTGTTGTCTTATTATATTCAGTGTCCCCCTTCTGAGTGACTTTTCTACAAGAATCTACTATTGCCTTCATCACTGTATGTGAGGTATCGAATGATCTTGGGCCACCAGGAAAAATTACCTCCAATACCACAGAGTAAAGTAGTTTGAATCTTAAACCTTTCTGCCTGCATTTACTCTAGACCAGGTAGAATTCCACTTGTCCCTTTCTCATAGGTGCAGATAAATCCTGGCCAATGTGAATTCTCTTTCCCTTATGCATTATTTTCACTCCAGGTTTTCAAAGACAAGAAATGATGCATTCTTTCAGATAAAAGGTAGAAAATCTACTTAGTAATTGCTGAGGCTGTCTACTGCATCTATTCTGAGGTATCCAGGTTGTACTAAGTGCCCTTTTCCAGATGGATTTCTTCTCCACTGATGTTAGTCTATTCCAACAGTTTGGATCTCTTGTATATTAAAAAATCTGTCAGGAAAGCCTATGATATGAAGGTTTTTCTTTTGTGCTCTGTCTTTTTAATTGATCATCATGGAATTAAGAAGATAAAATCTTGCCTCATTGTCTGGCACTTTTGGATTTCAAAACTTCATTCTCGTGAAGCAGCACTTGGATCGCATCTGAATACTCATTGACAGCACAGTTATTTCTTTCTTTTGCTGATCATTTTCTTTCATATAATTGCCCATCATAGATTTTGTGGATTTTATTTCTTTGTAAATTGTTAGCAGCGTAAGTTCAGATTCTTTGTCTTCTGATAGTCACATGTTCAATGGGCTTTCCTTATCTCAACTCTCATGGGTGGTTTGATAACCAGATGTTTATACACAGCTTACTTTTACTTCTTAGCTTCCTTGCCTCATATATAGTCTCTTGAAATTTCTTTCTACACTTATCTGCAGATTTTAATAAAAATTGATCATAAGATCATCTCAGAACTTAAATTATGCATAATTATAGCTGGGAACTCTATCCCATATTGTTATCACAATTACGCCATACTGGAAGTCCCACATGACATATCAAGGTTGTAAACACTGACACACATTTAAATGACCTCTCAAGAGATGAGTGACCAACTGGTAATTGTGATGGCTGTCTGTCATTTGTGTGTCTATACACTGAACAGCAGCGCTTTGTACAGTTTTGTTTTGCCTTTGAGATTTGAGTTTTTGGCTGTCTTAACATTCTCACCTTAATACTAACATTTTTGGTTATTGTATATTTTGTACATGTATTATATTAAATAAAAAAGAACAGACAGACTTTATAGGGGTGAACTGCAGCAAGAAGAAATGTAAGCAGCAATGCTAACTTGAAGTTGTGGGGCAGGAGTAGTAGCCATGGATTGACCCTGCCTGTTTACTAAGCTAACCGTAATGAATGTGCATAACAGACGGACAGCACCTTGATTAATTCCATCTTTACACATATGTTTTCATTTGATTCTAGCACTGTCCATTTCTTTAACTGTTCTGGCTCTACTTGCTGTGATTGCTTCCTGCTTTATACTGATTTCCTTGACTGGTTTTGGCTTTTTATACAGAAATGCAAGCTGTGTCCCTAAACTTCTTCATTTTTATAAATGTACTGACTGGTTTGTTCCTTTATGTACTGGATATTTACCCCTTACTGCAAAACTGGATTTTGAATTGTTTAGTAATCTACAAACCCAGATAGTCAGACAGCTGACTACTTATGATTCTAAATTTGTAGTAAGATATGGCAATGAAGCCTGAGACTTGGAGCAGATGAGGTAACTTTACTTAGCTGATGAGTTTCCTCTCCTTGTTCTTACCACCTGGTATATGCTTCTCTTTAAATCTACTTAGTATAGGAATCAAACAGTTTTTTGACCAGTTTTGACTTCTGCTCTGTGAATATTTGAACTGTGTGAATTTTTATTTATTTTACTACATTGTTTTATTTTTTCTTTTTTTGTAACAGTTTTAATTTGGGTTTACATGTTATTTGTTTGTGGCACTAGCCTTAGAATTGTGCATGTGCATCTAGAACTATTTTCCACACAATATAATGTTGTTTTTTTGTATATTTCTTTCTTGTTTTCCCAAAATCCCATACTGCCCATCTTGCCATATCTCTCCCATCTTCTCCACTTCAGCCACCCACTTGTTCCAAAGAGCCAAGAGACCCTGAGGTGGAAGTGGGAGCTGTCATCATCATGTCAGGGACTGCATCCATACTCATAAACCCTCCTATAGCATGGTAGCTTTCACATTGCTGCTTGCTGATGACATACACGTGGCATCATACATGACAGCTCCTGGTAAGAGACTCACAATGACTTGCTAGGCTCCAAGCTATGGATGGTAAAGAAGAATATTTTAGCAGTTGTTGCTATTGTACTGAGTCAATCTGCTGTCCTCCATCCTGGACAACTGGATGGGAAACAGAAAATATATGGGAAACAGAAAATATACCCCTGGGATCCCACCTGTGTCCCTGCTGGACAGAGGAAACAGGTGCTGACTTTGAGGGAACATGGGAGAAATTCTTGGCCTCTGGGCCAATAGCCTAGTATCATCCTATGAACCTATGATATGATGGCTGAGCTGTTTTCATCCACTCACTGCTATGCTCCCCTACCCAGTAAGGGCTTCCTCCATCTGTGCCGTGGGACCAAGTAATTTGAGTCTGGGTTTGATGGTTCTGTTTTACATTAATGTGTTTCCTTATCATGTATTAACCTATTATACAAAATTGGTTGGAATGGCTAAGACCCTTTTGTTTTTGGGGAGAGCCACACCTTTAGATCACTGTCTACAGCTGCTCCTTATGCATTTTATTTTACATTAAAGTGCTCTTGTGCTACAGGTGATTGTTTGCTGTTCTTTGGCTTGATCAGATTCTTCTCCTGTGGCAACTCTTTCAAAAGCTGTTATTGTGGATTTCTCTCAGTGTCAGAGTTTACAGTGAAAGTCATCTTTTGTTATTTACAAATTATAATTTTAAATGCCTATCTCTCTGTCTACTTTTTAATTCCACTTGGCTCCAAAACTTTCACTTTGGTAATAGAATTTTCCTGTGTTTCACAATGTTCCATTTATTCTTTGGATTGTCAGTCAGTGCTTATTTTAAAATGTTTTATGTGCCAACAAAGATGTTGTTGAATATAATAATATCTTACTGATCATTACTTAAGTTCATCCATTGCCTTTCACTGATTAGCTTTTTTAGCTAATTTTCTGGTATCTTTTTTTGGGGGCCCAAAAAAATATAAAAAAAAAAAACTTTTTTTGTTCGGGGTTTTTTTTTTTTTTGTTTTTTTTTCCTTTTTTTTTAACAACTTTGGGGTTTTTTTTTTGGGGGGCCCCCTCTTTTTTTTTTTTTTTTTTTTTTTTTTAAAATTTTTTCACTTTTTTTTTAAAACCCCCCCCCTTTCTTAGGCCCCCCCCTTTTTTCTTTGGGTTTTTTCCCAATTTTTTCCCCCCTTTTTATTTTTTTTTTTTCCCAATTTTTTCCCCAAATTTTTTTCCTTTCCCCCCCCAATTTCTTTGGGTTTTTTCCCCCCCTTTTTTTAGGCCCCCCTTTTTTTTTTCCCCCCCCCCCCCCCGGGTTCCCCCCCCCCCCTTTTTTTTTTTTTCCCCCCCCCCTCTTTTTTTTTCCCCCCCTTTTTTTTATTTCCCCCCCCCCTTTTTTTTTTTTGGCCCCAAAATTTTTAATTTTTTCCCCCCCCCTTTTTTGGGTTTTTTTCCCCCCCCAATTTTTTCCCCCCCCCCCCCCGGCCCAAATTTTTTTTTTTCCCCCCCCCCTTTTTTTTGGGTTTTTTTTTTTAAGGGGTTTTTTCCCTTAAATTTTCCGGTTTTTTTTTTGGGTTTTAAAACCCCCCCTTTTTTTTTTTGGGGGGAAAAAAAGGGGGGTTTTTTGGATTTTTTTCCCCCCTTTTTAAAAATTTTTCCCCCCTTTTTTTTAAATGGGCTCCCAAAAATTTTTTTTTTTTTTTTTTTTGGTTTTTTTTTCCCTTTTTTAAACCCAAATTTTCCCCAAATTTCCCCAAAAAGGTTTCCCCTTTTTTTGGGTTTTTTTTTTTTTTTTTTTTAAAAAAAAGGGGTTTTCCCCCCTTTTTTTAAAAAACCCCCCCCTTTTTTTTTTTTGGCCCCAAAACCTTGGTTTTTTCCCCCTTTTTGTCCTTTTTTTTTTTTTTGGGGGGGGGTTTTTAAATTTTTTCCCCCCCCTTTTTTTTAAAAAAATTTTTTTGGTTTTTAAATTTTAAAAAAATAAAAAAAAACAAAAAAAAATTTTTTTTTTTAAAAAAAGGGGGGGTTTTTAAAAAAAAATTTTTTTTTTTTAAAAAATTTAAAAAAAATTTTTTTTTCCCGGGTTTTTTTTTTTTCCCCCCTTTTTTAAATTTAAAAAAGGGGTTTTTTTAAAACCTTTTTTTTTTTAAATTTTTTCCCTGTTTTAAAAAAATAAAAAAAACCTTTTTCCTTTTTTTTTTAAAAAAAAAAAAAAAGGGGGGAAAAAAAAATTTTTTTTTTTTTAATTTATTTTTTTTTTTTTTTTTTTTTGGCCCCCAAATTTTAAAACCCTCTTTTAAATTTTTTTAAAAATTTTTTTTTTTTCCTTTATTTTTTAAAAAAATTTTTTGTTTTAAAAAAAGGGGGGGGAAAAAAAAATTTTTTTTTTTTAAAAAGGGGGCCCCTTTAAAAAAATTAAATTTAAAAAAACCAAAATTTTAAAATTTTTTTTAAAAATTTTTTTAAAAAAAAACCTTTTTTCCCAAAATTTTTTAAAAATTTTTTAAAAAAAATTTTGGGGGTTTTTTTTTTTTTAAAAAAAGTTTTTATTAAAATTTTTTTTTTTTTATTTTAATTTTTTGAAAAAAAAAAAATTTTTTTTTTTTTTTTTTTTAAAATTAAAAAATTTTAAAAAAAAATTTTTTTGAAAGGGGCCTTTTTTTGGAAAACTTTAAAGGGTTTTTTTTTTTAAAAGGGTTTTTTAAAATTAAAAAAGTTTTTTAATAAATTTTTAATTGGGAAAAAAAATTTTTTTAAAGGGAAATTTAAAAAAACCGGAAAAATTTTTAAAAAAATTTTTTTTTTTTGGGGGGTTTTTTAATTTTTTGGGGGGTTTTTTTTTTTTTAAAAACCGGAAAAAAAAATTTTAAAAATTTTAAAAAAGGGTTTATAAAAAGGGGGGGGTTTTCCCCTTTGGGGTTTTTAAAATTTTTTTTAATTTTTTAAAAGGGGAAAAAAAAAAAAAATTTTTTTTTTTTTTTTTTGGGGTATTTTTTTATAAAATAAAAAAAAAATTTTTTTAAAAAAATTTTTTTTTAAAAAAAAAAATTTTAAAAAAAAGGGGAAAAAAAGGAAAAAAAATTTTTTTTTTTTTTAAATTAATTTTTTTTTTAAAAAAAAAAACCCCCCGGGGGGCAAAAGTTTTAAAAAAGGGGTTTTTTTTTTTTTGGGTTTTTTTTTTTAAAAAAAAAAACCAAAAATTTTTTAAAATTTTTTTTTTTAAAATTAAAAAAAATTTTTTTTATAAAAACATCCTCAAAAGGGGTTTTGGGGTTTTTTTACCCCCCCTTTTTTTTTCCCAAAACCCCGGCCCTTCAAAAAAAAAAGGGGGGGGGGAATTTTTTTAACTTTTTTTGGGAAAATTTTTTTTAAAAAACCCCTTTTAAAAAAAGGGCCTTTTTTCCCCTTTTTTTCCTTTTAAAATTTTTTTTTTTTTAAAAAAAAATTTTTTTTTTAAAAAACCATAAAAATTTTTCTTTTTAATTTTTTTTTTTAAAAAAAAAAAAAAAAAAATTTAAAAAATTTTTTTTTTAAAAAAAAAAATTTTTTTTAAAAAAATTTGGGTTTTTTTAAAAACCCAAAGGCCCCCCCCCCCCAAAAAAAAAAAAAATTTTTTAAAAAAAAAAAAATTTTTTTTCTTTGGGGTTTTTAATTTTAAAAAAAATTTTAATTCCCCCGGGGGAAAAAAGGGGGAAAAAAAAAAAATTTTTTTAAATTTAAAAAAAGGGTTTTTATAAAAATTTTTTTTTTAAAAAAACCCCCCCCTTTTTTTAACCTTTTTTTTTAAATTTTATTTTAAAATTTTTTTTTTTTAAAAATTTTTTTTTTTTTGGGAAAATTTTAAAACCCCAAATTTTTAAAAATTTTTTTTTTAAAAAAATTTTAAAATTTTTTTTTTTTTCTAAAACCTGAATTGGGTACATATTTAGTAAAATCACTAATGAGAATATTTTCGTGTTATATATATATAGGTAGTATTTTAGTTTTTTCTTCATTGAATATTAAACCAGAAATACTTTTAAAATTCATCATTTTATCAAATAGAGACTGCATAGAAGAATTAGATCCTGCTGATGTAATTAGAACATCATCTGCAAAAGTTGAATTTTGATGTTGTATTTTCATCTATTTCAAAACCCTCTATGTCAGTACTGTTTCTGATCAAATTAGCCCAAGGCTCCATTACTAAAGTGAACAATAGTGGAGAAAGTGGACATCCTTGTTTTGTACCTTTAAAAATGGGTATTTTTTTGTGAAACATATGTTCCTACCTTAATATAAGCCAATGTCCCTTTGTATAAATGCTCAATTAGATTTACAAATGCATCTGAGAAGTTTGTGCACTTCAGTAAGGTAAACAGATAGTCCCAACTTACTGAATCAAATGCTGAACTTATATTAAGACTAATAAATGTTAAATATTTCTTTTTCCTATTTGCAAAATCAATTAATGTTAAAGTTCTTCTTATATTATCAAAAGTATTTCTATTTACAATGAAGCCTGTCTGATCTATATCTATAATGCCGGGGATGATTGTCTTCAATCTATAAGCAAAAATACTCATAAACATTTTATAATCAACATTAAGTAATGAGATGGGCCGATATGAAGTGCATCTAGTTGGATCTTTATTAGGTTTTAAAAATGGTGAAATAAATGTATATTGCCAAGATGGGGGGGTTATTAACTCAGTTTGGGCCAAAATAAAAACCTTATGTATTAATGAATATGTACTTTTAGAAAGGATTTTATATATTTCTGGTATAATACCATCATTACCCGGTGCTTTGTTTGATTTAAGCTTATTTATTTGTGTAATAACCTCTGTATATGAAATACTTTTGTCCAATAGTTTAATCTGTTGTTTATTAAGCTTTTTTATTCATGTTTGTGGTTATAAACTCCTTTATTTTATCTTTAGGTTCCATGTTAATGTTATTATGGTTAATTTTGTGAAAGTGATTTCTAAATTCATCTAGTATTTCTGGTATACTAGAAACATTCTTCTTTTTCCTTAGAGAAAAGATTTCTTTGATATGGTTTTGTTTATTCAACCTTTTTGTTTTATTTTTAAGTCTATGTAAGTATTTGGGGCTTATTGAATAAGACAAAAACTTGTATTTCTCTAAAGTTATTTTAACTTTATGAGTTAAAATGTCTTTGTATTTCTCATTTAGTTTGTTTATTTCTTCAATAACTTTCTTGTCCATAATATTTTCTTTATTATTATGTTTATAAGAGTCTAATTTACTTTGAATATCTAACAATTCCTTAGCCCAAGATTTCCTTTTATTATTATACCATCTGATACTTTGTCCATATAGATGTGATTTTAAGGCATCCCAAACATAGACAATGGAGACTTCAGGAGTATTATTTATGTCTAAAATGTTTTACTTCTGAAAGTATATATTCTTTATAGTCTTTTAGTCGAGTTAAGTATGCTGGTATCCTTTTGATCTGAACATTATGAGTATTTTTTATCATGAATTCAAAAACAATTGAATTATGATCAGATATAGGACATGAAATGATTTTGGAATTAATTAAATCTGTTACCATCTGGTTAGAAATAAAGACCCTATCTATTTTTGAATAAGTTTTGTATCTGTTAGAAAAAAAGGTGTATGGTAATGATTTTGAATCTGATTATTAATATTATTCAAATGATAAGAATTAGCAAAATCATTTAAATGTTTTGCATTAGATGTAATTCTTCTTTTTCCTATAGTGGTAGTATCACTTTCATGTAGTATACAATTAAAGTCACCAGCTAAAATAATATCTCCTATAGAGAATGATATGATCTTATCAAGATGATGTTTCACTGTATTAATACCAATTCCAGGTATCCAATATACATTAATTAAAGTGTAAGTCTTCCCATTAATTTGTATTGTAACCATACAAACATTCCTTTGTCATCCTGATAAGACTTAATGGTTTTAGGAATGGGCATACTTTTATTCCATAAAATAGCCACTTCTGAGTGTGCTCTGAACTAACCAATACTGTATATTTGTTTGTGGCTAGTTTATCAATATCTTTTTTCAAGAGATGGGTTTCTTGCAGGAAGACTAAGTTGGCCTTATGTAAATTAATGTATTTTATTAGGCTTGCCCTTTTACACGGATTATTCAATCCATTAATGTTTAAAGAAATTCATTTTAAAGATGTCATTTGGCATTTTATAAACTTAAGAATCTTATGATCAAAATAACAAATAACAACATAAGTAATGTTACATCTCCTCCTTTAGGTGTACCTTTAAATATAGCTGTACTTATTGAATCTCTTATGGGATTTTGTATAGGATTCAATTTTGTTTGTAGTGACAATGAGTGTACAAAATATATTGTGGATGTCAAAACTATATACATATAACAATGAACAAGTGAAAATAATGTAAGGATTAAACCTTGCATCCAGCCTGGAGTTAAAAACTCCAACTTAGAGTAGTATTTACCACTCAAGTTAACCCCCTACCCTAAGCAGCAGTACCTCAGCTACCACCTTATCAAATAAATACTGGTTATATTTAACTTAAATTAACAGCTTTCAGTTCAATTATCTAGCAAGACAAGACTACACATTTGATAAAACAGCATCATATAAACTAAAATAAACTTTTTTTTTAAAAAACTATTCATACTACTATATACATCTATGTAATATAATACACTTGTATTCAAATAGCATTCAAATAATCTTGATATTAGGAACCAAGAGGAGAGAGAGAGATAAAAGACGTGAAAGAGGGGGAGGAAAGAAAGAGAGAGAGAAAAAAGGGAAGGCATATTTACATATTAATTTATTCAAAGTATGTAAAAATAAGTTCTAACATTCATTTAAATCAAAAACTTTGGCTAATATGGTTCAGACATTACATATATTAAGATGCATCTATTTTCTGTCATGTAAATGCAGTCAACAGCTTCCAAAAACCTTGAATTGCTTGTATATGAGCATTTTACTCATACTCATTATTGTCAATAGAATAAAATATTATATTTATAGAAATTGTTATAAATCATACTGCATAGTTATGCAAATTCTCAGAAACATTTGCATTATTGTAAAAAAAGCCATCTGTATTTTGTATGTCTATACTACTGCTTTAAAATATATCACATGACAATTTCTTCCAGAATAAAGTTATAAAGTTATTTATTCTTGTCAATCAGATGAATTAAATGAGTTATAGTAATGTATATGTTTGGAACATAAGTTTTTAACACAGATTAGTATGCTGCAGTCAAGTAGATTTTCAAAAACACTTGAATAAATGTTTCATTTTCTATGCCTTCTAAAATAAGACATTTACTTACTACAAGAAACTGCATCATTTAAAATCATTATAACTGACATATTTTATGAATTATAACATAGATATTTAAGTAATTATATAAAATAACTCACATTTAGATGTTAAAGAGTTCATTTTCCTTCACATAGTCGCATTTGCATCGGTTCTACTTCCTGCTAGAGTGTTCTTCCTGAATCTGCGATGTGTCAGTGTGATATCTGGGTCAAAGGTCAAATTGACTACTTTCAGCTTCTCTGTGAGAATTCTGAGAGTTGAAGCTTTTAAAACAACTCGAGGACACTGTTCATGAGGTAGCCCACATCCCAGATTGTCTCCCTTAACATTTTGGCGGGAAACTTTTTAAAAACTAGTGACAAACATTCATTTAGCAGTGTAAATGCATCTAAACATGACAAAACCTTTGCAATGTATTTTACAGGTTATTACAGCCTCTTGGTTTGCCAATGGGATTTGAGAGTTGGGTAGAATTCAAGGCAGGTTAGATAGAACTTATAGAAGTGTTCATCTGATGGAAGACATTGCAGTGGATAGTTACTATGCCATCTTCCACTTAGAAGTTACGTATAGGAAGGCAATGTTCTTTTCACTGGGATTCTGCAGCTTTTAATTGTCTAACTGCACTTTTTTAGTGGTAACTAGATTGTGCAGCATAGCGTATCTATCTGCTTATAAAGCTTTTCCATTTTCTAAAAGTAAGAATGTCACATGATTTTTCACTCTATAATTGCCAACTTCCAACATTCCTTTCCTTAATGTCTTTGCACAATGCATTACAGAGATCTGACAGTGGATAGCCTCATCTTCTTTTGGTTACAGAGTTTTTGTAAATTAATTTCATGTGATCGTTGAGATTGTAGATGTCTTTTGTTTTCTTTATTGCAGCTTAGACCCAAGACTCTAGAGGAATCATCTGTTGGGTCCAGAGTTATTTCAAATGTTTTATGTTTATTTCTGGACTCGGTCTTTCCAGTTATACCTTACAGAGGTCTTATTTGTTAGTTAATTTAACTGCTTGATTAATAGCTTGGTGGACTGATTATCAGATCCTTTTCAGCCCAAATGGAGTGCAAACAGAATGTCACAATAATGTCACTTAAGGACAACACAACTGGTTCCTAGGTTCATAGGTAATTACTAGGCTATCAATCCCAGGGGGCCTTTTTAACCCTAGTCATGCTACCCAAATGCATCTGACAAGTTTTAATACCCTAGGGTTATTTTATGTAATACAATTACATGTAGCAAAGCAATTGCATAGTGACTTATGTAATTTAGTAGTCAGCCATGTGTATCAGCAGCATGCAATTTTGCATTATTTAAAAAAGAGTTTTGGTAAAAGCATTCTCACCTTTGTGTATAAATGTATGCCAAATAATTACTCACTGTTCCTAAATCACTCATATTCATTTTCAATGAATAGGTGGTCTTTCAATTTAGTTTTGAATGCTATCAAGGTGTTTTGATTTCCTATCTCAGATAGAAGATGGTTTCAACATCCTGGACTAATGTTTGTGAATACCCTCTCTCCAGTTGTAAAACTAAATGGATGCTTATTTAATGAGAACATATTGTAGCTTCTAAGTGAAAGAATTGACTCTCTAAATGATAGCTTTGAAGATACAGATGGGTAGTGCATTTATTTGATTAGTATTAGCAGTGCCTTTGTTTGACCTGAGTACACATAAAGGAGACCAGTAAGAATATGGCTCTGGCTATTATATGTAGCCAATGGGACCTTTATAGCAGTGTTCAGTGATGGATCTTACAGTGTGATGAAACTGTAAAACCTTGTTGTGACAGTATTCTGGAGAAGGTAGGAGATGGTAAAAGAATAGAGGCCTATAATGGGAAGACTGAATTCCAACAGACACCAGTATGATTTCAATGAACACCTTTCTTGTTTTTACAGTAAAGTACATGAGAGACTATAGCAAGGATCTATCTGGGATAAAGTTTTAACTACTGTGTCAGTATATTTAATGAATGAAAACACAGGTTGCAAGAAGAATCCCAGGAATCTTTATTTGGTAATATGGGAGATGGTACTGATCATGGGATATTTGAAGAGCACAGGGTAGGCTTCAGCCAACCTATGGAGCGTTACAAACACTATCATTTTAAATGCAGATTTATTTGGGTTTATAGTGAGCTTGATTTTGTTTCTGGAAGTCCAATACTGCTAAAATACTATACATAAGTAAAATCAGCTTGCATTTTTTTCTTGCAGCTTAGATAAAGAGTTGTCTGATTTTATTTAAAAGGATGTCATCTGCTACACAGTAAGGTGTAAAGAGAAGAGATCTTCTTTAGGCCATTCACAAATAGAAAGTGGAGCACTGGGCTGAACCCTGACATCTCCTGTGTACTGCAGCAGAAATACTATTATCAGAAAAGCAAGAATCTATGCACACTTAATGCATTATTTCGGAAAGAACGTGCTTACTTATTCCAGTCCTGAATAATCCTTCATTAGGTCCTTTCAGCCTGGCCAATTTTTACCTATCTCTTACAATACTTCTATTTGTAAGGTTATTGATAAAATGGTATATTTTATGTATGTATGTTCTGAATATGCACATATGCATGTATGTATGTATTTATTTAACTTTGGAATAAAACAACAAAAAAAAACTAATAAAATTAGACAAAATCAACTATTACCAAAACGTTCAAAATAAATATTGAAAAAAAATCTTGGGCAGTAGTTAACAACATACTTCAACCAGGAAAATCCACCACCCCTGCCCCGACAACAACCAACAATTCTGATAATATTGCAGCACAATTTAATACTTTCTTCACAGAAACTGTTCAATCCCTGGCAAACTCTCAAGGCTTTGTCAGTAACCCTCCCCCTCTTGCTTCACAAAACAGCACCGACTCCCAAGGCTCCACCTCCCACTTCAACTTACACCCAGTATCTGCTATAACTATAAAAAAGCTACTTCAAAATCTTAAACCAGCAACCCTAGCCATTGTCAACCTTCCAGCAGAATTTCTACAATGTACAGCTGTAGCAATAGCGTACCCAGTAGCCATACTCATAAACTGTTCAATATCTGAAAGCTACGTACCCATAATATGGAAAGCCTCCCACAATCTGTCACTACAAAAGGGAGGTAATTCCAATAAACTTACCAATTATCACCCAATTACAATTCTATCTCCCTTATAAAACTAATGGACTGCCTTCTCACACACCAACTACTATCAAGCATCCAACATGGCTTCCATCCCTTTCACAGCACCACCACCACCACAGCACTGCTATCATTTACTAACACGGTTAACTATCATAGAAACAATGGAGAATTTGTATCACCCATATTTTTAAACTTAACCAAGGCCTTCAACATTGTTAATCACAATAAACTCATCAATATTTTCTCCACACTAAACCCCAGCAGTTCCACTATCACATGGTTTAAAAGCTACCTAACAGGACGACTGCAACCCATCCATTGCCAACACCAACTCTTTCCTCTTCTTCCAGTCTCCTTAGGGGTTTCACAAGGCTCAGTCCTTAACAACTACTATTCTTTCTATTCACCAACCACCTCAGGACCTCCACACCACAAGCCTCTGTAATACAATATGCTGATGATGCCATCCTAATATGTGTTGCCCCCACACTGGAAGACCTCCACACATTAACCCAAGATTCCTTTCTGTCAGTAGAAACCTGGCTCACTAATTCCCAGCTGATTCTAAATCCCAACAAAACTAAGCTCCTTCTTTTTAGTCCAACTAAATTCCCCTCATCTTCCCAGTCCTTTAATATCTTCTCCAGGAACAAAAATTATGAGCACCCCAAGCACTCACACTAAATTGTTTGGGGTCGAATTTGGCAAGAACTTAAAATTCAATATTCATGTAGCTCAGACCATCAAAAAGGTTCACAAGAAAGTAAGTCGTCTATATAGAAATAAACAATTTCGTACAAACAACATAAAAGCTGCCATAGCCCACATGCACCTCCTATCAGCCCTGCTCAATACCTCCCCAGTATTAACCAATCTCTGCAAAAGGACCTAAACCAACTGGAATCTTACTATAATAAAATAGCAAGATTTGCCGCTGGAGCTTTACATAGATCGCATTACTATACATCACTAAAACAGCTTAATTAGCTCAAATTCCTGTAGCTTCTACACTTTAATCGACTATCCTTTGCCCAAAAAATTCTCCACCAACCCAATAAAACCCCTTGTCGCCAAAAACTCATTCAGCCATATACCACATCAATCTCTTCGCTCCAGTAACCGACACATTCTGGATACCACCAAAGCCAACAACTTAGCTGGGAAATCTCTATTCTCTAACTATATTCCTAAAATATGGAATAAACTGCCAACCCCAATAACTTCTACCAGCTCTGTTTCACAATTCAAAAAGCTCCTCAAATTACACCTAGTAGACACCTGGTTTTGCTATTGTTATTCCTTTGGATAGGCCCTCCTGATTTCCCAAACAATCTACTACCCTTTTTATCCTATATAACAACAAGTAGTAACTTCATCTGTTAAGATTATAGCCCCTTTATCATTTCAATCGCATCTGTAGCAACTACATCTGTATGTATATAATCCTCTTGATCATTTCAACTGGAAGTGTAGCATTGTGATCTATAGTGGGACTTTTTCCATGAAATGAAATGGATGTCAACTTTTTTGTACTAATTGCCATCTAAATGGTATCCTGTATGTTTGTTAAGCTGCTGAAATGTCTGTAACAGGTTCTTTATGTATGCTAGTATACATTAACAGTATCCTTGTATCTGCAGCTTTTCTCTCTGGGCCTCTGCTGAAAAAGGACCTGTGTCCAGTCGGACTTTTCTGGTAAACAAATGTAAAATAAATAATAAAATATTTTTTTTTTTTTTTATTTTGAATTTGTTGACCGAGTAGGTAGGCTAGTCAGCCAGCTCATTTCAGCCATGACCCAGGTTTTTTTAGATCCACTGATCATGTTATCAATCACCAAAGAGTACAGAAACATCATCCTTACAGAGCTTTCTGTAAATTCTATTGGCAATTGTAAAGTTTGTATGTAGAAGTTAGAACTTCTACAGAACTATTTATAAAAACATTCATCAAGTTTATACTTGTCAGCTAAACTAGTTGCTAGTGGAAGTGAGCAGAGCAAATATACAAGATGTATACGCATTATAGAAGCATTTAACTAGCTTACACTAGGTCACTAGTTTGGCAGCTATTCACTATGAAACACACCAACTAGAAGAAGTCAGGCCAATCTATAATGGATATTGCAATAATAACACGATATTATACTACATATTATAGTATAAGTCCAGATGAGATAAGCACATATCTAGTCAAGGGGTCCTAAGAGAATAAGAAAGGATTCTATGATCTATTGGTAAAAAGTATTTACATAGTATGTTCAGTATGTTTATATGCATATGCACTTAACAGTGGATTTAGCTCATATGATTGAATAGTCATTTAAGTTATTACCCACTAATCAGAATTTGTTTTTCTCTTATTGTCCATGAAACAGTTAGATGTATTAGACTTACGCAGCTGTCCTTTTTTTCTCAGTTTGGTTTTAAATCTTTTCATTTTTATCATGTTTTACTTTTTAAGATCAACACTTTCCATGTTGCAGGACATATTTTTATGACTTCATTTTCTCCATCTGACATCACGAAATGAGATCCAAGTATTATTATCACCTCAGGATGGGTATCACTGAGTGCGTCTGATAGTTGGCAACATATACAATAGTCAATATAAACAGTGGAGGAAAGTGTTGATGTTTGACAGTTCTGAAAAGTAGTTTATTTATTTTGTTAACTGGGTGGGTGAGCTGGTCTGGTGACCAGCTTCAGTCACAACTCTAAACAAGACAGACATGATATGAAAGTACAGCTACAGCAACAAAACAAGTCAGAAACAACTCAGTCTTTGAGTAATATAAATGTACATCCAAGCAATTCATAAACAGTACATTCTTAGAGGAGTAAAAAGTTGCATCCGAGTGCCAGTCTAGTGTGATTATGTAACAGAAATAGAGTGGGACAAAATAGATTCTTATACCCTAACTATATATATATATATATATATATATATGTGATATAATTCAGACTATATATATATATATATATATATATATATATATATATATAATGCAGTCTCATAGTCTTACAATGAAGGTAGCAATATCACAATATCACAAATTATCACAAAACAAATTTCCTGCATCCTCATAAATTTTTCATCTTCATATAATATAGTCTCTTTCCCCTATAACAAAACTACATATGTATATGTAGTTAGCTAGCTAGTTGCTCTGTTTTAGACTGGTAGCCAAGCTACTCTTTTTTTAAATAACTTTCAGTGATGCGCCTGTGTCCTTTATAGGAGTGCAAAGTGAGTGATTTTATTTTCCCTGACTTGTGTAAGAATGGCATTATTAGCGAAAAGGAATATTGCAAGTGGTAGACCATATTCCTGTGTATGAATCAATGTATTTTTATATATACCCCCTGTGCTATATGTGGAAGGAGTTGTGAAATTTTGTAGCATAATTTTATAATTTTACTACCTCATTAATAGCTATTTCAGTTTGGTGTTTGAAGTTTAGTTTAGGATATTGTATAAAATAGAGATAATGTTGTTAGGCAGAGAGGGAAAGAGTAGGGGGTTGTTATACATGTTTTTGGTATTGAAGTGGGTAGGTTAATATGATCCTGTTGGCATCCAAAAACATGACTTCCGACTTATAGGTATTTATGCACCGTTTGTTATTGCTGGTCCCAGTAGTTAATTTGTAAAAGCTTTCCCATTTTTTTATTGTGAGCTGACTGAAGAATATTTCTGTGTGTAGCATGAAAATGTCATTTATGTAAAGGACAAACTTACGAGAAAGGAGATCATAAGTTACATCATGTAGAAAAAATGATAAGGTGGTCCCATACCAGAACCTTGGGAAATTCCACAGGTTAGTTGTACTATAGTTTGAAATGTCAATGTCCTTATCAACCACTTGGAAGGTTCTGTTAGAGAAGCCTTTTTTTAGACACAGAGTTGAGTTTTCACTGATGTTAAACCATACCAGTCTCATTCTAATGATGCTGATAAGCTCATGCCAGTGGGAGTTTGTAATACACTAGACCCCCTTACTATGTTAATATGGTAATGAACTATTCTGTATAATCATGACAACTGAGTGTGATTTCTGTATGCATCAGGGACAGTCAGGAGATTAGACTATAGCACTCTGTGGTAAGGCAACAGAGGGCTTTAACAGTACACCTTCCCAAGTAGCTGCACATAGCTATGTGTTAAGATGACTGTAAAACTTAAAACTGCCTTAGTATAGTGTGATATGTAGGTTGTACAGTGCCTGAATACAGGAGCACCTGGTTTGCTTAAGTGCACCATGTGCTCCTTACCATCTCTCAAGGTCCTGGGATGGCTGTGGTATCCTCCCCCTGCACATAGACTACTTAGTTCCATGTCATGAATTGCTGGCATATCAGACATATTGGGAGAGATGCTTGCACATATTAGTGCTGTATGCCTGTGAATATTGAGGTTTATGTTTGTATTAATGCATTTTAATTAGTGTATCGCTGAGTACAGCTCCAGAGGTAGTACATGGTTAGTACATGCAGTCAACATAGGGCAATTAATAGTCATCTTCTAAAATTAGTTTTACTGTTAGTCATTTATAGTAATATGCAGCATTCCAGAAGACTAACATTTGGAGTAAGGTATACAAAAAATGATGCAAATTAGGTATTATTTACTCCCACACAGGACTGGTCCATTGCTTGTCTACCTGCAGACTATCAACCCATTTATTTTGTGAGGTTAAGAGCTTGGCATACCCAGACTACACAAGATCCTTACAGTTCATTCATTCTTGTCCAGACAACCTACTCAAGTCATTCCTTTCCCAAAGGCTAGAGTCTGGAGGTGGTGACTGAACCAGCCTCCCCCTCTGCTAGGGAAGCCCCTCATCCCTTGTAGCAGCTCTTTGAGTTCTGCCATATGCTGTACCCTCCAGTGCCCATGCCTCCACCTACTTATTGTGTGTGTGTGTGTGTGTGTGTGTGTGTGTGTGTGTGTGTGTGTGGGTGTGTGGGGGGGGGGGTCTGTGTATGTGTGTGTGTGTGGGGGGGTGTCTGTGTGTGTGTGTGATTTTTAATTTCTCCAAATCTTTTGGGTTTCTAATACCATGATGGGAATGGACCCCATTCCGAAGTCAAAGTATAATTACAGTTCATGAAATTAGTATTGTTTCACTCTTTGATGTCAGCCAAAAGTGCTCTTCGCAGCACCCGCAATGTGCCCAGTAATGACTTCTTCTGCAATTCGTACGGTGTTACAGGAATTGGTAACATAACTAAATACAATTGTAAATTCTTTTTTACAAGACTAGTTGCTCCTACTACTATTGGAACTGTCTGGGTATCTTTCTTCCACATGGCTCTTGTTTCTGCCTGCTGATCAAGGTATTTTATGACTTTGTGTCTCTCTGTGTACAAGACACTGTGGTCACTAGGTGTGGCGATTTCAATGATCAACCCATTCGTTTTGTGAGGTTAAGAGCTTGGCATCCCCAGACTAGGCAAGATCCTTACAGCTCATTCATTTTTGTCCAGACAACCCACTCAGGCCATTCCTTCCCCAAAGTCTAGAATCTGGAGGTGGTGACTGAACTAGCCTCCCCCTCTGCTAGGGAAGTCCCTCCTCCCTTGTAGTAGCAGCTCTTTGAGTTCCACCATATGCTGTACCCTGCAGTGCCCAAGCCTCCACCTACTTAGTGTGTGTGTGTGTGTGTGTGTGTGTGTGTGTGTGTGTGTGTGTGTGTGTGTGTGTGTGTGTGTGTGCTCAGAGGTAGAATATGCAATGTGCTCACATGTTCATGCTCAATGAGTGCAACACCTATCCTCCAGCAAGATGTCACTGAAGTAGTAAGCCAGACCTGCCTTCCTCCTCACAACATAGGCAAGTCAGCATTTAGTCCTCACTCAAGGCTGCTAAGCAGTCTTTGGTCTCCTGGACAATAATCAGGACATTATTCCTGTATGCCACCAGAGCTGGCTATATGTTCATTACTATTTAGAAGGTGGGTGAGGGTTTTCTCTTAGATAAATATTTACATAATATGTTTATTCATGATGCAGCATTTCATCTTTAATATTTGCCAAATAGTACATATTATATAATATGTACAGCTCACTGTTAAACCTGAGAAAATGTTAGCTGTGTTAGATGGTTTGACTTGTATTGGCTTTATCAGGTTACATCATTTTGGGTGAAATGCCTAGCCTATGTTTCTTTAGGGAGATTTGTTTTTTAATTGTTTAAATAAATACTTTATATAATGATCTACATTGCTAGGCTTTCTGCATTTTCAGTGAATTTACCTTTAGGTAAATTGGTTTTCAAACTGAGTACTCGGACTTAATAAAGATGTAATTGATGAACCTCTTGTCTGAAGAAATTACCTGACACCTAATTTAGTAAAAGTCCAACAGGAAGAATTCTTACATAAATTTAAATCTGAGTTAAGTTTTGTTGAAAAAAAAAAAGAAATAATGTAAAGACAGTAAAAATAAGGCAATGTTGTTAGTAAATGTGAATGTTTATGCACGGCTTTCATGTCATCGCATGAAACCCATCATCCTTAAATGATCTTTATAGTTAACTTACATTTATATCTTGCAGGAACTCAGTTTCTTTTCCCCACTGCAAATACTGCCCTTTGGAAGAAGACACATGCTTTCATGAAAAAAAAAAGTTCCAGTTTCCTTTGATTTTCAAAGTTTCCAGAACTTTGCCGTACACTCTAAAATGTAAAAGAGTGCCACATGTACACCGTATACTTGTTTACTCTGAAGATTTGATGAGATCCCTCATTTAGTATAATCAACTGACTAAGGCCAGTAAGCATTCGAGTAATGACGGTACGTCCAAAACATGTTTATTTCTGAAGCAAAAGACTGGGAAAAAGTCAAAACATTTCATTATCTCTCCCCCTCTCTCTCTCTTTCGCTCTTTCTCTCTCTCTTTCTTTGCTGTCTGTCTGTTACAAAAGAGGCAGTAATGAACAACATCTGGGATCCTTTTAATTAACAACTGTAGAAAATTATGTTTTCAGAATATGTTATGCTGAGAGTTAAACAAATATCACTTGATCTGCCTTCATTTGAAAACACATTACCATTGGACTTTATATATAATTACATACGTTGTGAAATATAAGAAATAAAAATATTCACAACGAATCATTAAGGTCATCTACAATTAACAGTGAAGAAAAATGACGTATAATCCTATCGGTATATACTCTTCTGAAAATGATTTCTCCTTTCTGTTGTTCAGTGGACAGCTCATAGGTATGGACAAATGTACACGTTTCCTTTGCATATGCTGTTGCTTGTTTAATAATTACAAGAAAAGATCACAGTACATTATATCTGGATTCTGCTAGTATTGTTAAATTAGACTGCTACAGTATTGCGGGAAATTATGATTTCAACTGAGCAATCAACCAAAAGTCATGTTTCCATGCAAATGTTTGAAATGCAAATATTATGTGTATTAAGTTGTCTTGCAGAAAATATATTGTTTAACTACATTTAACTATTGACGTCTGAAGTAAAATAGAGAACAGACACTTTTAAATCTGCATGGAAAGTCTATAAAGGGTGCTACATGGAATACTTAAAAGATTTTAAAACCCGAGAGCAAAGAACAATGACTCAAACATAACTGATAATATTCAGTGAATAAAATGTATCTCTAAAGCTGGAAAACAAACACGTCTGTCTGATGGAGTTACTCATATTAATAATGGCCATTTTCTGTTTGTACGTCTGGAGTCTTGGAGCTGGTGGCTAGAAATGTAGAACAACAGTGCCATCTATTGTATGCAGCATTCTGTCTGTTCAGTGCCATCACATACCTAGCATTAAATGCAGGAAGGGACACTATCAGTTCTCAATCTAGCTAGCTGTAGGAGTGTAAAAGAGGTGAGTGAGTGTCTGGAGGGAGTGATGGGTCAGCGCAGCTCTTCTTGTGCCTGCTAATATTGGTCATCTCACTAGTTGCCCTAATATGTCTGTGTCCTGTAATTGCCTTCACTTGCTTACCTATAAGAATTCTGCTGCTATAATAATGGAATCATCTACATCTTGCTTTTATTAATGTTTGCGTTATATCTATTGTACAGCTTAATTAATGCTTATATAGTTGTCATGTACTACTGCAACAGCTGAGATATAGCATACCAGTATATTGTTTCCTTCATATATTTTCTTTCCCTGGAAGTCCTCTGCAAAAAATGACCTTTGTTCCATATAGATAGCAACCCAGTCAACAAAATTTAAATAAAATAAAAATAAAATATTTCTATATGATTGCATAAGACAGTCCAGAACTTCTATAGAAGAGGAAAACAAATATTTCCATCACTGTAATTCAGATTTTTAGAAATAAGAGTAATCTTAAAAGTATGCATACATATATACATATATGGATCCCTATCAGCTGATGGAAGTTTCAAAAGTTCGAAGACCATATGGCTGAGAAAATATGTTTGAAGTTTTGAAACTTTGAACACTTTGTACTGAGATCTGCATACAGCACGGAACTCGGGATTTGCCATTTTCTTCACTGAAGTGTGATCTCAGAGTTAGTATATTTAATTAGCAGGGGGTGTGGGGGGTGAAGCAGGGCTTTCCCCTTACAAAAATGTAAAGGTAAGTTCCTTTATTCTATTTTAGTGTTTTTAGTTTTATTTCAGTGTTTCAAAACTTTAAACATATGGTCTTGGTCATATGGTCTTCGAAGTTTTGAAACTTCGATCATCTGATAGGAATATAGGTATATATATATATATATATATATATATATATATATAGATATAGATATATATATATATATATATACACATATAAATGGGTCTACTTCACTTCATCTAAAACCCATTTCACTGACACTCATTTTAATGACATTTAGTAGTGTGTCAGTGTGTAGAGTACTGTAAGGCATGTAGAAAGTATTTATTTATTTTCACTTTAATGACCGGGGAAGTCCACTGGGCCCAGGGAGCCCATTTTCAGTGAAGGCCCGGGAGAAAAGCTCTGCAGTACAAGAATACAAATACAATGCAAAATATGACAGATATATTATACACAATGTAGTTTCAAATTTAAATGTCAAAAAAGATATGTCGAACGAAAGAAAAAGAAAAAAACATTGTATGAAAATTCGCTTAGAACAAAAAATGTGAGGGTTAGCAGGTAATGGAACTTGACCCCTATTTATAGTAACCAAGAGGCAATGGGGATAGAGATAGTATAGTTAGGTGGGTAAAATGCAGTTACATATCCATTTAGAGGAGAGGTAGGAGTGGTATCTTTGTTTTGTATTGTTCTTGGGGGGGGGGGTTCCATTTTCTGGCTAAGGAAAAATAGAGGAGAAGTTGACCTGCGGGTCGTTTAGGTTTATGGACTGTGATTACATTTTGTTGTTGAGATCTAGGTGTTCTGTTTGGGATGCATGGTGGTAGGATGTTAGAGAGAGAGGGGCATGTGGTGGGGTTGAATATTAGCATATGGGCTGTGGTAAGTTGGAGGAAGTCCAGATAGTTAGGGAGTTCTAGCCAGTTAAGAGAGCGGAGGGCAGTACAGTCAGTGATGGGATGAGTGTTTGGATTTAGTGCCAAATTTAGAAACTTTGTTGTAACAGTTTTCAAGTTTAGAATAGGAGGTAGAAGAAAGGTCGGTAAGCAAGGGGGCCACATTACATTGGGGGGTAGGTAGAGTCGATTGTATGTCTGGTAGAAGGGGAGAGGAAGTGGTTGTTTCTGCATAGCATGCCAAGTTTTTGGTGTTTTTTTTTTTTTTTTGTTATGTTTAGCTGTATGTGAGTGTCAAATTTTAGGTGTCCGTCTATGGTGACACTGAGTAGTTTAGCAAAAGGAACAACTTCAATAGGAGAGTTGTTTTGGCTTACGACTTGAAAGGAGCTTTTATCAAAAGCATTTTGTGGGAGGGAATATTAAGATTTTAGATTTATTAACATTCAGAGAAAGGTCATTTTGGAGGATCCAGTGTTCTGTGTTTGAGAAAGCAGTCTCAGTCTTAGCTAAAAGATCAGGGAGGTTGATAACGGAGCAGACTAGAGTAGAGTCATCTGCATATTGTATCATTTTGGCATTGGGGATGGCAGAGGGAAATGTATCGATAAAGATATTAAACAACATAGGGCCAAGAATTGATCCTTGGGAGAGGGAAGAAATTGTGAGGTGCCTTTTTTCCATTTCACAGCCTGAGATCTGTCAGTCAAGTAACTTGAGAACTAGGATACAGTTTTTTGGGAGAGATGTAGGTTTTAAAGATATTTGTCCTTTTCCCCACTGTAGTGCAATCCTGGAGTTAGTATATATAGTTAGGGGAGGTGGGGGGCTGTGTTTGGTTTTATATTGTCTGGTGTGTGTTTGTGTATGTATATATTTTTTTTTTTTTTGTTTTTTTTTTGTCAAGAAACTGTTTTTCAGAGGGGTACAGTAAATGGGCCAGATTCATTAATGGCTACACTAAGTGCAGCTATTGTGTACACAGTGTGGTGCGCCATGCAGATGATAACATAATATTTGGTATTCATTAAATGGCTCTACACTTGTGTAGAACTGCAAAACAAAGTTAAAAGGCAGAATATGCTAATGAAAATATAACTGGCTAAATTACGTGCTAATTAACTAATCCAGCATGACAGAGCTATTCATGAATCTATAAAGCAATTGTGTACATTCAGTATAGCCATTTGCCATGAAATTCAAAACTCTTTGGATTACAGCCACGATTGCACTTAAAAAAAAGCATGTTAGCAGTTACTACTGCCATCATTAACCTACATGTGTCCTGGAACCATGGATCAGGACACCCATGAGAAACCTACACAACATGATCAAGCAAGGAATATAGTATTAGGAATATAATAGAATGTGTATTTGGCATGTTCAAATCAAGGTTGTGGTGTCTAGACACCTCAGGAAGGTCCCTTCAGTATGGCAAAGCTACCTCTGCTGAAATACTTACAGTCTGTTCCATGTTGCACAAGATCATTCTTAGGAGACAGCTTCAACAAGGACAGCTAGGAGCAGGCCCACAGTTCCCAGTACCACGGGCAGGGTCAGCAGCTCTAGCATATACAAATAAGGAGTTTGAAGTAGAACCACCAGCCACAGATGCTGCCAGCAGATGTAGGGATGCACAATATGCTGTAGTTCTGGCAAAGAGGCAAAGGACAGTACATACTTGCTCTGAATACCTAAAAGAAAGAAAGAATAACATCCATAGCACATACAAATATTAAAAATGATGCCTACCAAACTGCACAGCCTTTAATTATCCATGTAATGGCTGTATTCTATTAGCATCAGACACAGGCAACTCTTTAAAGAGATGTCTCACATCTGCATTATTACCAAGTCTGGAACATGTATAGAAAAAACAGTACAGTTATATAAATGATTACTGTGGTATGCAGATTAGTATATGTCCCTAAGGTGATACATGTCCCAGGTGGACAGTAATGTTAGCAATAACTCATAAGTGATGTTTTCAATACACAGCTATAGATTTTGCCCAACAGTAGTGCATCAAGCATTTCATCTGGCCACTGTAAATAAACAGTGAGCAAGTCAATCATTTGCAAAAGTATAACAGTAAGCAAGACTTAAACATCTACTTGTACTGCATTAGTAACAGGTCAACAATTACAGAAGCAGTTATGCACAACTGAATATGAACTATAGCAAAAATCCAAGTCCAAATGCAGGGCTGCTTTCAGTTGAGATAGGAACTCACTCTATACATAAAATAATCACAGTCCAAACACAAGCGTGATATTCCAATGGCAATAAAATGAAAGTAAAATGTTCCAACAAGTCAGTTCATAAAACAAACATAAAATTTATTTAAACGAGTAAGCGCTTTCGCCAAAGGCTTCTTCAGACTCTTAAAACAAGGACAAACACCATGAACAACCTTTTTAAAAACAACCAATACTCATCATTGGTTAAGTCACATCACATGTTCTATTCATTTAAAGGTACAAGGGCTGGTGTAATATTTACCATGCCAGTGAATCTATTGCACTTATAAAATCATAAAATATGCATCAAGATTTATAATTCAATACATTTCAAGGATATACATGGTATACAACAAAACCATATATGAAAGTATATTGTACTGAAATGTAGACAATGTTTCAATACGATCATGCATGAGTTTAAACTCAGCGCTTTCAAAGCATGTTCGTTTCATTGGGGTTGAAGAACAACGAATATGCAGTTATCACACTAGCTCAACTGTTAACAAATAACTGCCTTGAGTGAAATTTCAATGCCATTAGAACATGCTCGTTTCATCCGGATTAAAAACAACGTTAATGCAAAAATCGTGCTCTCTCAACACTTTACATATAAACTAGTTCAATAGTTAGAAATCTGCCTTAGATGAAGTTTCAATGTCCTTAGAACATGTTCGTTACATCAGACTTAAAAACAACATAAATACAAAGATCGCACTTTTTCAATACTTTACGTACAACCTGAGTGTCGATTCTTTCACATATAAAATGTTCATAGCTTTTCAACTGCTTACATTAGAACATGCTCGTTTCATCAAGATTAAAAACAACGTTAATGCAAAGTTAGGTGCTCTCTCAACACTTTACATATAAACTAGCTCAATAGTTAACAGATATCTGCCTAAGATGAAGTTTCCAAGTACGTAGAACATATGCGTTACAGCAGACTTAAAAATAACATAAATACAAAGAACGCACTTTTTCAACACTTTACATTACAACCTGGGTGTCGATTCTTTCACATATAAAAAGTTCATAGCTATTCAACTACTTACATTTAAAAGTCAAACTCATTGTGTACAATCAGCTTACTGCGTGTGTTAACCTAACTGTATGTAAGATGCAGAATGCGGTAAGGCGCTACTATGCGTGCATACGTATTTGTTGATTCGTAAGGAATCATATAAACATTCAGTGGTTAATTAGCACGTAAACTTACGGCATTGGAATTGTTAGATCTGTAGGAAACAGTTGTTGTAATAAAAAGGTACCTACTAGAAGGTAAATTACTGAATTTCATAGACATGTAAATACAAGTAAATATCAAGATAGATAAAACTGAAACGTAAAATTCAAAAAGCAATAATAAATGAAGTTATAATTAAGTATAGACATTAGGACTGCAGCGCAAAAAGTCTTAAGGTCTAAAACCTTAATGGAAGCAGTACTTTAATACAATCACAGTAAACCAAATTTCACTGTAATATATTGCGCTTTATGGACTAAGCAGCATCTACAACCAAAGTGTGTACATTTAAAATTATTATTATTAAACAGTCTAGGGTTCTATTTGTCATTTTTAAAGAATTAAAAAGTTAAAAAATATATGTATAAATATATATATATATAGCCCATACACAGTCTGTTGTAAAATCAAGTAGCATATTGTGAAATTAGTTTACGTATTATTACCATAATATTTAAGTAATATTTCTCAATAACTTAACACCCAAGTAATAAAAAAGGTTCCATAAGTGTACTGAAGAGAAATATATCACAAAGATACCTAGAGTACTGAAACATCTTAATATGTAACTATACTCTTAGTCAAGGAATAATGAAATATAGTGTTTGCTGTATAGATGTGTTACCAATATCTAAGTAAAATATAGGTTTGCTAGTATGAATTACAGGTCTGGTATATTCACTAGTGAGTTCTCAAACCTATTAAAAGCCACATATAGTCAGTGGGGACTCACATCATCTCCGTAACCTCCTACTTTTTAAAAATGGCTTTAAATGTACTTTGTCATTTAGGCCAGGTGGTCTATCAGATCTCATCCTAATAATCCATCTTGTTTCTTGTTCTAATGTTCTGTTTATTAAATCACCACCCCTGAAGCCTTCAAATACACACTGAATAACACAAAATTTAAAGTTATGAGTGATGCCTGCCAATTTTTTGTGTCTGGCTAAGGCATTAGTTTCAGTACCCACTCTGATGTGGTATATGTGTTCCCTAATCCTTTCTTTAAGTGACCTGTTAGTTTTCCTATATAGTAACTATTACATGCTGAACAAGTTGCTATATATATCACATTCTTGCTCTCACAATTTGTATTAGTTTTAAAATTATAAATACGTCCTGTGGTAGGGTGTTCAAAAGTAGTTTCTATGTTAATATATATACATTGATTGCAATGACCGCAAGGTACGGTGTTCCTATCATCTATTGCCCTACCTTTTGATCGATATTTGGGTCTACATAGAATGCTTTTCAAGTTAGGAAGATTTTTATAAGCTATACTTGGTGCCGGGCCTACTATCTCACTAACTTCCTTGTCTGATTTCAGAATTCCCCAGTGTTTGTTCATAGAACTTTTCAACTGTAGATCCAACTTACTAAAAGTGAGATTGGCTCTCACATCAGTTACCGTGGATCTCACAGTACTTGTCGATGCTTCTTGTGCCATAAAATAAGGTTTCGCAGAACTTGGTCTTAGACTATCCACTAAATTGATAGTATCTGATATTTCTTTTCTTTATATCCTCTCTCTAAAAATCTCTCCTTCATATCATTGATACCTGTAGAGTAGTTCTCTTGCTGTGAATTTAATCTGGATACTCTCATGAATTGTCCTTTAAGGACATTTTTGAAAACATATCCAGGATGCATGCTCTGTCTATGTAATATATTATTCCTTTGGCATTCTTTCCTATAAATCGTTGTGTTGATCAGACCATTACTCATCCTAAATACTTCTACATCCAAATACGGTAGACTACTAACTGAAAAGTTCATTGTGAACTTTAGAAAGTCCATGGTATTGTTCAAATATGAAACAAAATTTAATAGGGAGGACTCATCTCCCATCCATATAAAAAAGAGATCGTCCACAAAACGACAATACATTGCAACGTATTCCTTGTAAGACGGGTTCTTAAAAAGGTAAATGTCTTCCCATCTCGCCATAACCAAGTTGGCGTAGCTATTGGCACAGGATGTGCCCATAGCTACGCCATCCTTTTGTAAATATATGACTTCTTGAAATGCAAAGATATTGTTAGTCAGAATAGTCTCAAGTAGTAAAGCTGTTAGGTCAACTTTTTTAACCGAAAAATCTGAATGTTCTTTCAAGTATTCAGTAATTAATCTTATACCAATATCATTTTATTGCCATTGGAATATCACGCTTGTGTTTGGACTGTGATTATTTGGATGTAGAAGTATTTAGGATGAGTAATGGTCTGATCAACACAACGATTTATAGGAAAGAATGCCAAAGGAATAATATATTACATAGACAGAGCATGCATCCTGGATATGTTTTCAAAAATGTCCTTAAAGGACAATTCATGAGAGTATCCAGATTAAATTCACAGCAAGAGAACTACTCTACAGGTATCAATGATATGAAGGAGAGATTTTTAGAGAGAGGATATAAAGAAAAAGAAATATCAGATACTATCAATTTAGTGGATAGTCTAAGACCAAGTTCTTGTTGGAACATTTTACTTTCATTTTATTGCCATTGGAATATCACGCTTGTGTTTGGACTGTGATTATTTGGATGTAGAAGTATTTAGGATGAGTAATGGTCTGATCAACACAACGATTTATAGGAAAGAATGCCAAAGGAATAATATATTACATAGACAGAGCATGCATCCTGGATATGTTTTCAAAAATGTCCTTAAAGGACAATTCATGAGAGTATCCAGATTAAATTCACAGCAAGAGAACTACTCTACAGGTATCAATGATATGAAGGAGAGATTTTTAGAGAGAGGATATAAAGAAAAAGAAATATCAGATACTATCAATTTAGTGGATAGTCTAAGACCAAGTTCTGCGAAACCTTATTTTATGGCACAAGAAGCATCGACAAGTACTGTGAGATCCACGGTAACTGATGTGAGAGCCAATCTCACTTTTAGTAAGTTGGATCTACAGTTGAAAAGTTCTATGAACAAACACTGGGGAATTCTGAAATCAGACAAGGAAGTTAGTGAGATAGTAGGCCCGGCACCAAGTATAGCTTATAAAAATCTTCCTAACTTGAAAAGCATTCTATGTAGACCCAAATATCGATCAAAAGGTAGGGCAATAGATGATAGGAACACCGTACCTTGCGGTCATTGCAATCAATGTATATATATTAACATAGAAACTACTTTGAACACCCTACCACAGGACGATTTATAATTTTAAAACTAATACAAATTGTGAGAGCAAGAATGTGATATATATAGCAACTTGTTCAGCATGTAATAGTTACTATAGGAAAACTAACAGGTCAATTAAAGAAAGGATTAGGGAACACATATACCACATCAGAGTGGGTACTGAAACTAATGCCCTAGGCAGACACAAAAATTGGCAGGCATCACTCATAACTTTAAATTTTGTGTTATTCAGTGTGTATTTGAAGGCTTCAGGGTGGTGATTTAATAAACAGAACATTAGAACAAGAAACAAGATGGATTATTAGGATGAGATCTGATAGACCACCTGGCCTAAATGACAAAGTACATTTAAAGCCATTTTTAAAAAGTAGGAGGTTACGGAGATGATGTGAGTCCCACTGACTATATGTGGCTTTTAATAGGTTTGAGAACTCACTAGTGAATATACCAGACCTGTAATTCATACTAGCAAACCTATATTTTACTTAGATATTGGTAACACATCTATACAGCAAACACTATATTTCATTATTCCTTGACTAAGAGTATAGTTACATATTAAGATGTTTCAGTACTCTAGGTATCTTTGTGATATATTTCTCTTCAGTACACTTATGGAACCTTTTTATTACTTGGGTGTTAAGTTATTGAGAAATATTACTTAAATATTATGGTAATAATCGTAAACTAATTTCACAATATGCTACTTGATTTTACAACAGACTGTGTATGGGCTATATATATATATATTTATACATATATTTTTTAACTTTTAATTCTTTAAAAATGACAAATAGAACCCTAGACTGTTTAATAATAATAATTTTAAATGTACACACTTTGGTTGTAGATGCTGCTTAGTCCATAAAGCGCAATATATTACAGTGAAATTTGGTTTACTGTGATTGTATTAAAGTACTGCTTCCATTAAGGTTTTAGACCTTAAGACTTTTGCGCTGCAGTCCTAATGTCTATACTTAATTATAACTTCATTTATTATTGCTTTTTGAATTTTACGTTTCAGTTTTATCTATCTTGATATTTACTTGTATTTACATGTCTATGAAATTCAGTAATTTACCTTCTAGTAGGTACCTTTTTATTACAACAACTGTTTCCTACAGATCTAACAATTCCAATGCCGTAAGTTTACGGCGAATTAACCACTGAACGTTTATATGATTCCTTACGAATCAACAAATACGTATGCACGCATAGTAGCGTCTTACCGCATTCTGCATCTTACATACAGTTAGGTTAACACACGCAGTAAGCTGATTGTACACAATGAGTTTGACTTTTAAATGTAAGTAGTTGAATAGCTATGAACTTTTTATATGTGAAAGAATCGACACCCAGGTTGTACGTAAAGTGTTGAAAAAGTGCGATCTTTGTATTTATGTTATTTTTAAGTCTGATGTAACGTACATGTTCTAAGAACATGGAAACTTCATCTAAGGCAGATATCTGCTAACTATTGAGCTAGTTTATATGTAAAGTGTTGAGAGAGCACGAACTTTGCATTAACGTTGTTTTTAATCTTGATGAAACGAGCATGTTCTAATGTAAGCAGTTGAAAAGCTATGAACATTTTATATGTGAAAGAATCGACACTCAGGTTGTACGTAAAGTATTGAAAAAGTGCGATCTTTGTATTTATGTTGTTTTTAAGTCTGATGTAACGAACATGTTCTAAGGACATTGAAACTTCATCTAAGGCAGATTTCTAACTATTGAACTAGTTTATATGTAAAGTGTTGAGAGAGCACGATTTTTGCATTAACGTTGTTTTTAATCCGGATGAAACGAGCATGTTCTAATGGCATTGAAATTTCACTCAAGGCAGTTATTTGTTAACAGTTGAGCTAGTGTGATAACTGCATATTCGTTGTTCTTCAACCCCAATGAAACGAACATGCTTTGAAAGCGCTGAGTTTAAACTCATGCATGATCGTATTGAAACATTGTCTACATTTCAGTACAATATACTTTCATATATGGTTTTGTTGTATACCATGTATATCCTTGAAATGTATTGAATTATAAATCTTGATGCATATTTTATGATTTTATAAGTGCAATAGATTCACTGGCATGGTAAATATTACACCAGCCCTTGTACCTTTAAATGAATAGAACATGTGATGTGACTTAACCAATGATGAGTATTGGTTGTTTTTAAAAAGGTTGTTCATGGTGTTTGTCCTTGTTTTAAGAGTCTGAAGAAGCCTTTGGCGAAAGCGCTTACTCGTTTAAATAAATTTTATGTTTGTTTTATGAACTGACTTGTTGGAACATTTTACTTTCATTTTATTGCCATTGGAATATCACGCTTGTGTTTGGACTGTGATGAATATGAACTATGATTAAAAGCATTTATTTTTAAATACATTTACATTAAAGGAAATATTGAATAAGCAAGTATTAGCTATTCACTCTGTGCATCAGACATATATGCAATGTGTAGTCACAAAGAAATTTACAAAGGGCAGGACACAGTCATCATCACTTGTGAGGGGTGAAACACCAAGAAATGAGTGTGTGCAAGTAAAACAAAAAAACTGTTCCTTAATTATCCAGTTTGCAGGGCAAGCAGGAAGATATATTTAGTCGTTAACAGTACTACTTAGATAAGTAGAATGTGTTTATGAGGTGGTATGGCAAATATTTGTTGAACATGTCTGTGTGTCTGCATGAACAAAATTAAGCACTATGCTAGTATTATGTCATGGTATCTCAGACAGGTGGGAGCTGTGCATGGTAAACTAGTCAGCTCTGCATCATCTCCCGAGAACATGACAACTACCTCTGCCAGGAGTTGCTCTGCTTGTTCTATGATCCTGACTAGAATTTGGTATACTACCCGACCATGAAGGAAAAAGCCGCTGGTAGTGTCAACTGTGAAGGATGGTTTACAGAAAAAATAATCCACTTCGTATAAAGCTGATAACTTGTTCAAAAACTGGTAACCAACGTAGCGTACTCGTAATGAACCACTTTAATGAATGAACCAAATGAATGTAAAACGCTACAAGCGTTTTTCGTTCTGAAAATATCAGAACTTCTTCAGACAACAGCCAGTACAATTACAATTGATCATTAAATAAACTTTTCGTAATTGATGCAAATGCTTCATTGACACATTAAGAGCATTTCACCCTCAATTTAAAGAAACAGTAAGCGCTGATAGGCATTGCTATAAAAAGGACAAGTGTTCTAAAATACCTAACAGGTACATGTCTTACCTAAAATACACATAATTTTATATAACATTAAAAGTAATTATAAAATATTAAAGTTTTAAAAGACACAGTACCAAGGTACAAACCTTGTTAATAAAACACCTTTTCTTGTGTATCCTAAGATAATTAGATTAAGTAATAGTTAGTTAAAAACGTGTATGAATAATACATAATACTATTACTATTTAATTTAACCATACTAAAAAACATTCAAAAACTTGTGCACCAGGTTAAGAGTTAAAACCTACCTCAAAAGGTTTTTAATCTTTAATATACAAGAAATTGAACACGATTCATTTAACCCTGGTGCCCTACATGCTGCCAGACGTAGTTGCCAAGCTAATTCTTTTTTCTCTAATTCTTATTTTAAAAAATTGCCATTCACAAAACTGTGGCCTGCTAAGTGTTTAATAATTTGACCAATACCCATAAAATTAAATGGTTGATTTTAAGATGTTTATTCGTAAACTTAATTTGAACTTATTACTAGGAAGTTCATCACATAATGAGAATGAACTGAGGGTAGCTAGTACCTTCAACCCCCCCCCCCCCCAGAACAGTATAATAAACATGTTTGAATACCTGTGTGAAAATGAATTTAGGGACCTTATGAAACATTCTAATAAAAATAAACACCAGTCCAATATTTCAGACGAGGAAAAAACATTATTAACTTTAAGAAATTTGCCACTTAGGCTTATGAAGCCGGATAAGGGCGGAGGCCTGGTGGTGTTTTATAATGAGGATTATTCTAACATTATGTTGACCTTATTAGAAAGTAACACATATGCACCAGTGAGTAAAAATGAATTGAATCAAGCCTACAATAGGATTAAAATGTTTATTTCTGATTTATTCACAGATGGTTTATTAACTCTAGAACAATACACTTATCTAACTATGTTAGCCCCAAGGATCCCAAAAATTTTTGGGATCCAGAAATTACATAAAAACATATTGAATCCACCCCTCAGGGCGCTGGTAGATGCAAGACAGTCAATAACTTATCCCTGCGCTAAATTAGTGGACACCATCTTAAAGAAATATGTCAGTACAGAAAATCAAATACTGAAGGACTCATGGTCCTTCCTGCAATGTATGCAGTCCACAACATATGATGACACAGCAAATTTCCTAACTGTGGATGTGACTGATTTGTATTCTTGTATCCCACACAACTTGGGGATAGAATGGGTAGTTGATTTTATTAGACTTAAAGGGGCAAACAATAATGAGTGTAACTTAGTTGAACAACTTCTTGATATCATATTGAAAAACAACTTTGTGTTATTTGAAAACAAGTTGTTTATCCAAAAAATAGGAGTAGCGATGGGTTCAGCTGTGGGGTCAAGTTTTGCGAACCTGGTTATGGCCCATTGGGAAAACAACTATATTTTTAACAGCCCTTGGGCCAACCAGATTGTAAGCTACAGAAGATTTTTGGATGATATCTTTATTATATTCAAAGGTAATAAGGAAGAAGCTGACCAACTAGTGAATTATTTTAATTTAACTACAACCTTTTTAAAATTCACTCAAAACTTCCAGGAAACTACCATCAATTTCCTGGATGTTGAATTGAGTAAAAACAAGGGATATTACACAGCAAAAATTTATAGAAAAGCTACATACTCCAACAGCTTTCTCCATTTCACCAGCATGCACCCTCTTCATCAGAAGAAAGCTGTGGTGAAAGGACAACTTGTGAGGGTAGCGAGGATGGTCACCTTAAATAAGGAATTCGAAGAAGAATGTGATTTGTTATATCTCATGTTTTTGAAAAGAGGATACCCCGCATCCTTCTAGGATAACATCTTCCAGGAAGTGATTAAAAAGAGAGAGACAGGGATCTATACACCAATTTTGAGGGGTGATAATGGAATTAACAAACTCAATAGAGTTATTGACTCAGAAGCTGGTAGCAACAACATATATGTGGACACCACTGGTAGTACAAATCAGGGCCCTGTGAATGGCACTGGGTATAATGAGAACTTCACAATTGCGTTCACTTTTACATACTGCCCAGAGGCATTGGACATAGGAAAAATAGTGAGGAAATATTGGTGTTACTTATCTATAGATAAGGATATCTCTCAAATCCTAAATTTTAATCCCGTAATTACATACAGAAATGGTACCGACATGAAAAGACTTCTTGAAACTAAGCCCATTAGTACAAAAACTAGGGGGGGGGGGCACTAAGAAATGTGGTGCATGTAAATATTGTAGGTACATTGAGACATCAGATGAATTTACTATCAGGTCAGACAGTTACCAAGTTAAGGAATTATACACTTGCAACTCTAGGGCTATTGTTTACTTGGCACAGTGCACCCTATGCCCATCATTCTATGTGGGTAAGACAGATAGGCGTCTGCGTGATAGAATTTATGAACATCTATACGCAATTAGTAAAGGTAAAAATGAAAATGCCTTGGCTAGACACTGTGCCAGTAACCCTGATCATACATTTAATTTTATGGGTATTGGTCAAATTAATAAACACTTAGCAGGCCACAGTTTTGTGAATGACAATTTTTTAAAATTAGAATTAGAGAAAAAAGAATTAGCTTGGCAACTACGTCTGGCAGCATGTAGGGCACCAGGGTTAAATGAATTGTGTTCAATTTCTTGTATATTAAAGATTAAAAACTTTTTGAGGTAGGTTTTAACCTGGTGCACAAGTTTTTGAATGTTTTTTTAGTATGGTTAAATTAAATAGTAATAGTATTATGTATTATTCATACACGTTTTTAACTAACTATTACTTAATTTAATTATCTTAGGATACACAAGAAAAGGTGTTTTATTAACAAGGTTTGTACCTTGGTACTGTGTCTTTTAAAACTTTAATATTTTATAATTACTTTTAATGTTATATAAAATTATGTGTCTTTTAGGTAAGACATGTACCGGTTAGGTATTTTAGAACACTTGTCCTTTTTATAGCAATGCCTATCGGTGCTTACTGTTTCTTTAAATTGAGGGTGAAATGCTCTTAATGTGTCAATGAAGCATTTGCATCAATTACGAAAAGTTTATTTAATGATCAATTGTAATTGTACTGGCTGTTGTCTGAAGAAGTTCTGATATTTTCAGAACGAAAAATGCTTGTAGCGTTTTACATTCATTTGGTTCATTCATTAAAGTGGTTCATTACGAGTACGCTACGTTGGTTACCAGTTTTTGAACAAGTTATCAGCTTTATACAAAGTGGATTATTTTTTCTGTAAACCATCCTTCACAGTTGACACTACCAGCGGCTTTTTTCTTCATACTACCCGACCATGACTGATGTCTGATGGACGAGCTCTCATAACAACTATGTCCAGGACAATGAACACATGGCCTACCGTGTCTGGGTGTGGACACCACAATCATGAATGGACAGTGCAAGCAGTGTCACTAAGGGAGCAGGACCTTGCACAGCCATTTTGGCTAACATTGGATGATGCAGCTGCTTTACAGTCACATGTGTACTGATTCTCAACAAGCAGATGTTCCATTCCAGACACTGCCTGATCCAGTGTGTCATTCATCCTGTCCAAGGAGTCACCCACAGGGCTCAGGCAGTCTTGCATGTCAGAATGTGTAGTGTTTACTACTTATACTATCACTTCTGAGGCACTTGTGGAACGTGTTTGTGCCTCCATGATAGCCCTATACAAACATTGTGTGGCACCTGCTGACACACTAACATCAAGAGCAAGGCAGAGAGCAGGCCTGATCTCAGCACCTCTAATAACCCCCCTGTGTGGCACCTTGCCCTCATGATGGCCATGGGGAGAATCAACCATTTCTGCAACTCGAGTAACCACACTACTCTGATCAACTATGTCACCCTCAACCTGTACAATGTCTGCGGTCTCTGTATCATTGATACACAATCAACAAATACTTGACCATAATACCTCAGACACCCAGTCTACTTATCTAAACAGTACTGTTGACTACTAAACATATATTGGGGCCTATAATTCCCAGGGTTGGTTGATGGTTCCGCTTTGTGCAGAAGGATTATTATCACTGTTCTCCATTCCACCTGAACATAGCCAGTTCACAGGCTGTGATTAAACAGGGATCCAAATAGGTCTGCTAGTTCATATTTTAGGTTGTCTTTTAAACAGTGACAATAATACCTCTGCACAAAGGGGGACAATCAACTGACCCTGGGAATTATAGGCCCATAAGCTTGACTAGCCTCATCTGCAAGGCAATGGAAAGAAGACCTTATTAATAAGGACATAGGTAATTTCCAAACTATGGACCCAACCCAGTTTGGATTCATTAAAGGTAGATCATACTTGTGAAACACGGTTGACTTCTTTGAGAAAGTCACCAAGGCCCTGGATCAGGGAAAGACAGTGCATACCTTGACCTAGCCAAGGCATTTGACAATCCCCAAATCAGGTATTATAGAGAAACACTGCCGATTAGGAATTAACCCCTAACTTACCAGATGGGTAGCCAACTGGTTCACTGATAGGACACATACTGTCAAAGTGGATGACTTTACCTCTAGCAAAAGACCAGTCACCAGTGGCGTACCACAAGGTTCTCTGATGGGCAAACTTACTGTTCAGAATTTAATTCTCAGAAGTCAATGCAAGCTTGGACAGGCTGTGGCTGACCAAGTTCACTGACAATTGCAAATTGGGAGCAATCACTGATCCCCCCGTGATGTTAATATACTGCAGACAGAGTTAATGCAGTCAAATGACTGGTGCCAAAGTCATGCATTAAAGCTAAATGCAAAAATAAAAAGGCATTATTATTCCATTTGGGAAGGCTGACATCCCTGCTAATTACATTATAGACAGCACGCACCTAAGTGTAGGCCCAGTGGTACATCATCTGAGTACTCAGGTTGATAGCAATCTGAACTTTGACCACCTTATATACACAGTAGTCTATGTGGCACATCTTATAAGTAAAGGCATCACATCTAGATCTAAGGATGTTCTAATTCCATTATACTTGGCCCTCATCAGACTAATAATTGAGTACAATGCTCCCTTTTGCATGTACCTCACTAGACACCTGCAACTATTGGACCATATCTGCAAGGCCATGGAAAGAATCATTATGAGTCTTATTAACAAGGACATATGTAATCTCCACACTCTGGACCCAACACAGTTCGGATTCATTAAAGGTAGATCATGCCTGTTAAATATGACTGACTTCTTTAAGAAAGTCACCAAGGCCCTGGATGAGGGAAAGACAGTGCATACCACCTGTCTTGACATATCTTAACCGAGCCAAGACATTTCACACAATTCTCCACTGAGGTATTATGGAGATACGCACCCAGTTGGGAATTAACCCCTGCATTACCAGATTAGTAGTCTTCTAGCTACTAACAGGACACATACTGTCAAAGTGGGTAACTTTAGCTCTAAAATTTCCATTATACTCAGTCCTCGTCAGACCAATAATTGAGTACAATGCTCCCTTTTGCATGTACCTCACCAGACACCTGCAAGAAATGGAGAGACCACAGAGCTTTATCACCAAGAAAATACAGAGTACACAAAACAAATGTTACATGGAAAGACTGAAACTCTGTCACTGTATTCCATCTCCTACAGGTTTCAAAGAGGTGACCTGTATCTGGCTTATAGGGCAGTCTCTGACCATGCCCTGATGGAAATGTTACACATTCGTAAATCAAACTGCATGATGGTCACTCACACCAGGCGTCTTAACCTAGCGTCTGATGTGAGCAGGTCATGACAGAGAGATAGATACATTTCCCAGACACTGCCAGTTCTCTGGAACAAGCTTCCAGTTTCCATGAAACAGAACCCCTGTCTGGCCATTTTCAAATGCAACCTAGATCAATGGATCTAGGCTTTGTCCTCATGATAAAACCATGCCAACCATGGGTAAATCTTCAATATACCCACACCCATTCATTGGTTATTGCTTAAATAGCATACCTGCCATTTCTCCACTAGACACACATGGGCTGTCTTCCATGTCAGTCCCAACAGCATGGATTCTGTGAGAACCCTGTACTGAGCTGTCAGGACCTCTGACAGTGGATAGAAACTCTTCTGTTTCAATAAGTGATGGCTCAGTAGGAGGACAACTCACGCCATAGTCATACATTCCTAAACAATTGCAGCTGCCAGATGTTTGGCAATCATAATCATATCACTGGCCCGATGTCTTATTTTTGGAATATGTACATTCATGGCCTTTCACTGCATTAGTGCCATTCACCATCTACTCCAGATATGGTCACAGGAGGACTTGTCACCCTTGCCTCTCCCTAATAGGAAAGACCCATGGTGATGTAGGGCCTGAATGATCATATCATTCTCAGAGTCAAGGTATGGTACAGATATCTTGAGTGTCATTACCTTTTATGACAGGAAACATAACAGGAAAGAAAACTTCCAACAGTTAAAAAAACAGATGGTTATCATACAAAAATACATGAAAAAGGAAGGCTTCATATGAGTGCACACAACTTAATACAGATTTCCTCTCCCCCTTCTCCCAAATACAAAACAAATAAAGAGCTTTATACTAAATTCATAGCAGGACAAACATTTATGTCACTCTGTAGTACATTACAGCATTTACAAAAATAATGTACACTTGTCAAGGAAAGATGATTAAGAGCTTTTTGTTTAATATCCACTACAGTGGTGGGCAGCCAGTTAAACATCAGAGCCTTAAGACACTTGTCAGTGCTACTAATACAAGAACCCATAGCCTTGACAATAATAAATCCAACAGATTTCTGAACAAAGTGTCAACTTTCAAGATTGAAATTGCCATTAAACTGTCATAATTATATAGAAAAATACTGCATGGTCAATAAATAACTGTGTTAAACATGCCCATACCAACAGCTACTGAGAATAATGTAGACAGTAAAGAAACACTTGTATTGTAAAATGCAATTCATAACTAAGGTTAAAATATATCAGTTTATTCATTGTTGCACCTACCTTTGCAGCAAGTCAGTTAGGAAAGTAACAACAAGTTTTCAAAGCCAAGTAGCAGTATCAAACTCTCTGGATCCCAAAATTCTTCCCTGCTATGGTGCAATTTCCTTACCAACACAATTGCCTTTATATAATGCATAATAAGCCCTATCAGCACTGTGAGTATGCAAATTAGGTGTGAACTCATTAGGATTCATGAATTCCATAATATGCACTAAGTGCAGGAATATGGTGTAAGAACTTACACAATTGCATGCACACACCCTAACTCCACAAGGACAAGCACTGAGAAGGATTAACTGCTAATTGCTTGCAAATGTGAATGATTAGTCTGCCTGCAGTAGCAATCAGTTTTCAGTCATTTTTCTTTGATGTACACTTACTGAGGATATTTCTGAGAAGGGACTTGCAAGGCATTTTGTGACTACCATTGACTGACTTAGGAGAGCAACATTCCTAAATTATATGAAATGTTTATGGCAACAGTTTCTGCCACTGGATGCAACTGTGTCTGTAATTATAATGAATTAAATTAATCAATGAAACATATAGTAACTGGAAGGCAATGCACATAGCAGTCTTGTTAGAGGAGCATAGATATGCAAATAATGTTCACAAAATAAAGAGAAGAAAAGAGGTTCAGAGTTCCAATTTTTTATTTTATATTGTGTGAGTAAAGATTTATCTTCCTTATTGACAGTTAGTACAGTCATCCACAGATCCGACTGCAAATTACACAGGACAAAGGTCAGCAATTATTTAAATTGTACCTGGTAATGTCAGTCGATACTATGTCACATCTTGAATATATTCAAGCTCCTTTCAATATTCATAGTCTATGTGTGTGTGTGTGTGTGTGTGTGTGTGTGTGTGTGTGGCACATACGATACAAATCTCAAGTGTGTCTTGTGAATGCCCTAGTGTCCAAATCCAAAGATGTGCATGTTTGTTTGAACATAGTGATGTTTAAGAAGCATATGTTCATGTTGAAACACAAGAAAGTTGAGGAAATCTCAGAACTGTACATCTTAAGTCCTTGCTTCATAATGTTTTCTCTATTTCAACAGCCTTTGTTTTTTTCTTTTCATCATTGTGCACAGTTTGGCATTGCACACTCTGGACTGGCAATGGTTCCTAGCAGTGTACTACAGTTTACTTCTGAAGAAAAAAGAAAAACATTTAATTTAGACTGTCTTCTGTAGCACAAGCAAGCCTGCTGGTAGTGTACAGCCATCAGTAGTCTAGATAGTACTCAGAGCAGAAAATGCATTCATCAGGTATCTTTTGCTGTGGCACAAAATGTAAGTGCAGTAAGTTTAATGAAAAAAGACTTCTGATGAAGGAATCAAATCCGATTAACTGCTAATTTTACAGGGAGGGGGGTCAAAATACAATATTAGTGCATATTTTGTTATACTATTGTGTTTCTTTAAACTCAGCTATTCTAAGTATTGCTAACAACATGTGAAATTTTGTTTGGCCACTTTCACATTATTTGGAATTATCTACTGTTCTGATAATTTGTGTGAGAAATTAAATTTGTGATGTGTCAAGGAGATGTGAGAAGGATGAATGTGTCACTGTAATGCACTTCTTGCTCTGATCATCGGTAGGTATACTCTATCATAGAATTAAGTTTTTCTTTAAGCTTTTTTCTCTGTCAGTTTCTTTTTTTAATCCCTTTTGCATTTGCTCTCTGCTCAGTTGCATGCAAACATGATTAACTGCCTAAGGAAAAAAAGTGAAACATTTAATTTAGACTGCCATCTGTAGCACAGACAAGACTGGTGGTGGTGGTGCACGGCTGTCAGTACTCTGAGTAGTACTCAAGTGAAGAAAAGGCACTTGCCTGCCTGGTGGTGGTGGTGCGTGGCTGTCAGTACTCTGAATAGTACTCTGTGAAGAAAAGGCACTTGCCTGATACTTTTTTTCTGTGGCACAAAATGTAAGTGTAGTGAGCTTAGGGTAAAACAAGAGCCCTGCCCCTCAATGCAGGGTATGAGTTTTTGAAAACTCAACTAATCTCAGTATTGCTAACAATATGTGAGTTTTTGTATATCCACTTTCACATTATTAGGCCTTAACTACAGTTCTGATTATTTATGCAAGAAATGAAATATGTGATGTGTCAAGGGATGTAAGAAGGATTAATTTGTTACTGTAATGCACTTCATGCTTTCGTCATTGCAAAGTATACCTTATGACTGAATTAAGTTTTCCTTTCAGCTTTTTTTCTGTCAGTTTTTTTCTAAATCCTTTTGCTATTGCTCTCTGCTCAGCAACATGCAGACATGGTTCATTGCTTAAGGGAAAAAAAGGACATTTAATTTGTGCTGCCCGCTGTAGTCCACTCAAGCCTGTCACTAGTGCATGGCTGTCAGCACTCTGTATAGGACTTAGTGAATAAATGTCACTTCTCAGCTAGCTATCCCTTTGCAACAAGATATAAATGAGGTGACTTGAGAAATAAGAATGGTAATTCAGGGTTCAAATCAGCTTAATTGATAATTTTAAAGAGGGGGATCTGAATAAATATTTACACACATTTTGTTTGTTGTATAAAAAAAAAAATTGTTATTCTTACCATATATTGTACTTTTTATTGTCTGCTGCCTACTTTTTACTGTAATTTATTGCTATAAACTAATCTGCACTGTTGTACTGCAATTGTCTGCCTTACCAGGCCTGTTAAATCACTTTTATTACTGTCTCACTGTTTGTAAAGCTGCCAATGTGTTTATTATATAACTGATTTGTTTGCAGTTAAACGCATTCTGTAGAGACTTCTTGCTCCTTTTTCTATTTAAAACTTTAATTTAGTGTCTCATTGCTGTTTTTCTGCTATGATAAACATTTCTGTAGTGTTTTCTGCCTAAAATAGTATAGCTAGTAGCTCTAGCATAGTCCAGCATCAGGTTTGCTGTCTCCGAGCCTGATTGCTTGTTTGCCGTGGCTGTTTGTTTTACGCACATTTTCCAGGCCATCTTGAATTAGCAGAAGCCATTCTTCACTTTAGTGAGAGGATCGTGTTGATTGGCCAGTGGCTGGTAAAGGTTGGCTGGCCTAGGGTTTGGAGTAAGCACTTCATTGGTTCTTTTGAGATTTTTTTTAAGTTGTTTCAGGTTTGAACCTTCTGGTACTTAAGACTTAGCTTTGAGAGGGTTTTTGCTTATTCACACTGAGCTAAATGGAGGAGGTGCACTGACCACAACTATGATCTGTGATATATAACAATAAGTATCCTATTTTCTTGCTTATTTTTACTAGTTATTGCCTCTTCTTACCATCTATTTCACTTGTTATTGTATGCTGCCTACCAGTTACTGTATTTTATTGCTGTAAACTAATTTCGACTGTTCTACTGCAATTGCCTGCCTCACTAGGCCTGTTAAATCACTTTTGTTACTGTACTCCGAGATATGACACACCTTCTACAATCATTACAAGGAGCAACATGTAACTTAGAGAACAGATGTGAACTCAAATTGGTGACATTGGATGTAAAAAGCATATTTACGGTTATACCCAACAACCTTGTAATAGAGTCTATACGCAGGATTTTGGACATGCAGCAGACACATGATAAGAATATCATTCTGAGGATATGTTCACTACTTAGGGTGGTGCTAAAGAACATTATTTTTGTATATGTAAACCAGTACTATTGGCAGAAGTGGAGTGTGGCCATGGGCACCCCATGGGTCAACACTTATGCCAACTTAGTGATGGCACTCTAGGAAAAATAGTATGTCTTTGCTGCACAATAGGACAACAATTGGAGAGAGAATATAGTCTACTATGGAAGATTTGTGGGTGATATATTTATCTTATGGAAGGGTAGCAATGAAAATTTAATTGAGTTAAGATAGCTAAATAATACCATGAATTTTCTTGAATTTGATATGCACCATTCTTACAAGGAGATTGATATTCTAGATGTTAATGTCTCACTTACGACGGGAATTTCAACACAAAGATGTTTAAGAAAGAGGGTTGGTGCAACCATGTTCTACATAGAGCAAGCATGCATCCAGAACATATCTTTACACACACAATAAAATATCAGTTTCTAAGAGCATCTAGATTATGTACAAAAGATGAATATCATAAAAAGGAATGTGGTGATATAGAAAAAAGATTTATTAGATTGAGGGTATAAGAAGTAAGAGATAGAAGAAGGATTTAGAAATGCTCAGTAATCATGAACAGTGAAAGGAGAGCCTTATTTCCATAGAAAAGACAAGGGAAGAAAAAAAACATCTATGAGACAAGAAACTGGCATCAAATGTACACTGACATATAGTAATGACATTTTTTCTGTATGTGAAGCAATAAAGAAAAACTGGAAAATTCTAATGACGGATGACAAAATTAAATCAATAGTAGGTGATAATCCAAGATTTACTTTTAAGAACAAACCCAATTTAAAGAGGTTGCTTTGTCAGACAACTCAAGATGTTAGAAAGAATTTGACCACCAAGAAAGGTACTTTCCCTTGCTATAGATGCAAAGCCTGTCCGTATATAGACAAGGATCATCAATTTTTTACATCCTGTAAGTAAACAGGAATATGGCATTAACAAATATATGGACTGCAACACAAAGGACTTGATTTATGTAGCTAGATGTGACAGTTTCTCAGCATTCTATGTAGGGAAGACAAAAAGAACATTTAAAGAGAGGATTTTGTAGCACTATAGTGACATAAGACTGGATGTTAGAACAAATGCTTTAGCATGTCATGTGCATACACGTCCCACTCACCAATTCTTATTTTCCTGTTTAGAAAAAGTGGATTTTACCAATAGAGGTGGGGATATTGAAAATCAGACTGAAGTAGTAGATCTGAGGTGGATAGCAGACCTGTGAGGAGGATTGAAGAATAAACTTTAGACTCTCCACGACCAAAAGTAAACTATAAAGATTTTATTAGTAACTGTGGTAAGCGCTTTCGCGTATCTCCTGATACGCTTCCTCGGACCATATACATCATGATAAAACTTGAGCTTATATAGTAAAATGAAAATCTCATTATTCAATATATTAATCAATTTACAATTCAAATGTGCAATTATACAATTAACTTGAAGCATATTTAAAGGGGAAAAAATCTTTTAAGACATGCTTTTTTTTTTTTTTTTAGGCTTCTTAAAACAAAACACAGAAAAGCTCAATTTTGCTTTCTTGTTTAAAACATTCAAACGAACCCTAATTAAAGGATTCATTGTTAGAAAGCTTACTTTGTAATATTTAAAATCTTCAAATTCAAAACAAAACAGAACAAAATAAAACAAAACAGACAGGCTGTCAAATAGTATAAGCCTGAGTGTATATATAACTTTCTAAACATTTAATACGACATAGAAAAAATCATCACTATGAGCACCTTAAAAACCTGAATATAACTAATATTTTTGCCTTTTATGTTATTATGTTAATATAGAACTTGAAAACTAACTTAAAGGACTTAATAAATAGTTAATAACATTCAATATATGTTTAAAATGTTTAAAGCCCATATATATATATATAATAAATTTACAGTCTGCTAAACATAAAACGGACTAACATATAAAATTCAAAGTGTTTCATGCTGTATATATAATATCAAAGTACTTAAATAAAATTATTCTCATAAAAACATATTGATATTTATTTAAATTTTATATAATTTAATACAAGATCTAATAAGTATAATTATATAAAAATAAATATAAGTATAAAATATATATTTGATCTAGACTGCTTATCTACGTGTGTTCAGAAAGGACCTTAATGAGACATACATATTCAAACCAGGAGAGTAATGACCCTTTAGCCTAAAAATCCATTTCAACTCCTTTAGTTCCAAGAGGTTCATATAATCACCTCCTCTAGCATTAGGTTGTACTAACTGCAAAACTCTAAACATAAAAGAGTGTTTAGGGTAAAGTTGAACATGTTTTGCTAGTGCATTTAATTCATTTTTGTTCTTAATATCATACTGGTGATTATATATTCTATTCTATAACTTCCTCTTGGTCAGTCCTATATAGAATGCTGAACACTGTTCACAAGTGGCTAGGTATATTAAACCTGAGGAATCACAAGTGGCTCTAAATCTTGGTTTAAATAAATATGGCATTTCTGGATGTGCAAAATCTTGTTCCTTAGTAATATATTTACAATAATTACAGTGGTTACATGGGTATGTACCAACAGAGTTCTCATGTCTTAAAACCTCTGTCTTACTGTTCCCCATTCTTTCACAGAGTAGTCTTTTCAGATTTTTATTGTTTCTATAAACAAACAGTGGAATTTTGCCTACCAACCTTGATGTGTGTTCATCCGTTAATAGTACTTTCCAATTATTAGTCACAATTTTCCTAATATTCGAACTATCATTTGTGTATGTTGTTATGAAAGTAACTCTTTCTTTCTTGTTACTAGCTTCCTTTTTATTATAATGATGGGGAAAACTTTTATGCTTGACCTCTACTTTAGAGCTTGTTTCTTCACCTAAAACTTGTTTCCTAACAGATTTTACTAGATTATACTCATATCCTCTGTCAAGAAATATCTTTTCCATATTGTCCGCCTCCTTTAGTAAATCTACAGTATCAGTACAAATTCTACACAGCCTAACAAACTGACTTTTTATGATGCCCCTGAATACATGACGTGGGTGCATACTATCATATCTTAAAATTGTATTTTTCCAACACATTTTCCTGTGCAATGTAGATGTTAATTTGCCTTCTCTTATGTCTAAGCTAACATCCAAAAAGTTCACGGAGTCAAAGGACACTTCAGCTGTAAACTTGAGAAAATTAGTTGTGGTCTCGAGATATTCTTTGAACAAAAAGAATTCTTCAATCGAGCCATTCCATACTATTAAAATATCGTCTACAAAACGTTTGTAGACTAAAATCTTACTAAAAAGTTGATGTGAAATGACATATTCCTTTTCCCAGTGATACATTACTAGGTTTGCATATGTGTTTGCACAAGGGGTGCCCATAGCCACTCATGATCTTTGTAGGTATAGGCATCCCTTGAATGCAAACACATTGTTGCTTAGTATGATGTCAATGAGGTGACAGATCAAAATTTCTTGATTCCTATCTATGGATGGAAAGAATTGTAACACTTCCCTTATTGCTTGTATCCCTTCCTCATTTGGGATAGAGGTGAAGAGGCTTTGTACATCCATGGTAACAAATAGGTGTTGGTCTCTTATAAGCCTAGTGTCCAGTGAATTTAAGTGATCTAAAAGTTGGTATGTATCTTTGAGAATACTTGGAATATCACTAACTAATGGTCTCAATGTATTTTCTAAATATACAGATATGTTCTCAGTAATCCATTTTTCACTGGACACTATTGGTTGCATTGGTGGTGGAAAGACCCCTTTGTGCATTTTGGGTAAACCTTTTATGCTTGGAACTACTGGGCAATCATTCAGGAAGAATTCATACAAACTTTTTGATAATTGATGGCACATAAGTAAATCGTATAAATCATCTTGGATAGCTCTAATTATTACATTCAAACTGTCTTGATTAATTACTAGATAAGTATTGTCATCATTTAACATTTCTAGCATCAAGGCCTGGTAATTCATAGTATCAAACAATGCTATACCTCCCCCTTGTCCACAGGTCTCAACGTTATGGTTGAGTCATTTAAAAGTTTGTTGAGAGAGGATTTGACTTCACTAGTCATATTAAAGAAAGAGCATTTCTTTTCCTTGCTAAGAAAATAGTTGTAGAAATCATGCTCACATATTCTCACAAAGGGATCTACCTGTGAGGAGATAAGCAGCCTGGACTTAATGCCATGGTCCCTTTAAAGTCCTAACTTAAGGATAGAAGTTTCAGGAAATTATGTAATAACTTATTTGGATGAAAGGATCTACTTTTTCTCCTGTTTCTAAACGCTGTTTATGGATCTGAAGAAGGCAGTTTACCAAAAGTGCTTGCTCTCTAACAGCTATTTTGTGATTTTGTGATTTTAATCTGTTTATTAAATGCTTTTTGCCAGTGATTGTACCTTGGAAGCTTCTCCTATCTCCATGGCTGAACAGTGATTTTATCATTACTCATTTACTTTGTTTATCATCTGTTCTCTTGGTGAGTTGACATTTTTGTTTCTTTGCTAATCAAAATAGGGGAAGCCACATCAAGCAGTAGACCCATAACAATTGGTGCACCCCAGGGATAGGTCTTGGGGTCTCTGTTATTCAGGATATACTTGTTTAAGGTGCAGGCCAAAACTGGTGGGCTATGGCTGACCAAGTTTGCAAATGACTGCAAGCTGGATATGGTCATCAATTCCCCAAGTGATGTGGACATCTTCCAGGAGGTCTCACCCAAACAAATGACTAGTGCCAGAAACATGGCCTCAAGCAGAATGCCAAAAAATGCATCAGCATCCCTTTGGGGAGAGTGACGTCCCCACATATTATCACATTAATAACATTGTCCTATGCATGCAATCAATCACGAGGGATTTGGGCATCCAGGTTGATAGCAACCTGAATTTTCTCTACCATGCTGCTTCCGTTGTATTGAAAGCTTTCTACATGGCCCACCTTATGAGTAAGGGTATCTCATCCAGGGACAAAGAGGTCATAACATCCCTGTACACTTCCCTTATAAGGCCAATTATTGACTACAATGCCCCCTTCGGCATGTACCTCGCAAAGCACATGCAACAGCTGGAAAGACCACAGAGGTTCCTCACCAGGAGAATCCAGGGCCTCAAACATCTGCACAACACAGACAGGCTAAAAGCCCTGTCCCTCTACTCAGTTTCATACAGACTTCTCAGAGGTGACCTCTATTTGGCATACAAAGCAATCTCAGATCCCGCCTTGATGGGACTGCTGCATATCCGCAAGTCAAGCTCCACTTAAGTAACCTGCACATGTGACCTCAACTTGGTCTGTGACATCAATAAGACTTGTTGGCATGACAGATTTGTGTCCTACAGACTCCCCATCTGTGGAATAGACTCCATCTCCACGTCAGAGTATTTCATTACCCCTTTTTAAGTGCAATCTGGATAACTGGATGGGAAACTGAAAACACACCAGTGGGATTCCACCTGTGTCTCTGCTCAACAGGGGCTTTGGGTACTGATTTGTCTAAACAAGGGCTAAACTCTTGGCTAGGCTTATATGGGCCTCAGGGCCAATAGCCTAGTAACTTCCTACGATCCTATGATCCTATGTGTCACTGTATTGCACTTCTTGGTCTGGTCTTTGCTAAGTATACCCATTGATTGAATTCATTTTCCTCTTAGCTTTTTTCTCTGCCTTTTTTTTCTAATGCCTTTTGCATTTTCACTCCACACAACAGCACATAAGTAGAGTTCAGTTCCTAAGGAAGAAGTGAAAAATGTAATTTAAGCTGCCTTTTGTAGTATAAATAAGCCTTACACTGGTAAAGAACAAAGACAGATGATGGAATGTTTGGAATCCAGTTAACAAATAATTTTACACATAGAGTTTCAGAACACCATTTGTCATAACATTTTGATTAGGAATGCCAAAGTAAATGCACATGAGCATCATAACTATGTCTATTGCAAAAATGTATCATTACTGCTTGCTATAGAAGACAAATATAATATGCATACATTATGTTAACCATGACAGTGATCATATTCAATTTAGAATGCACATACATATGATGTGCACAATATTTTTGTTTTAATTATTGATTTATTACATATTGTAAGTATATGTTTATAACAGTATGTGTTATGAAGTATGTATGTAACCTAATCCACCATTTCTCATTCAGATCATGTTACTGTACACACCTGAGCTGTATTTACAAGCACAAACATTACCTTGTTACATAGAAATGAAATGCCAAGACTAAATAATGTCATACTCATACAGGTATCTCTTTTAAGTATTCCTACATCCAGTCTTAAATTACTATTCCTCTAACTACCATGCTTACAACAGAGCTCTCCTGTGGCAGTAACAGTTGAAAAGGAAAGTTTAACATTGTATTCTTTTTCTTTTACTCTTGGTTTAAATTCTGATACATACCTGACACTCTCACTGCTAAGCACCCTCCCCAATATTCCTGTCACTCAAAGAAAAAATGCACCTGTCCCTCAAAAAAGTGCACCCCATATATAGCTCTCCACTTCACCTATGTGTCATCTTTGCACACTTACTCTGTTTCAATTGGCTATGCAACATTATTCTGTTGTTGTCACCCATCCCTGGTGTGGTGACTATCCAAACTCATGAAGCTCTTTGTACAGCACTACACTTATGTTGTGAAGAAGTGGATAGCCATGGTGTTCTCCCACCATCCTTTTGAAAATTCTTGTACTCTATCCCCTGTGTCCTACCTTCTGCTGGTCACCTCCATTTTCAACCTTGTCCTATCAACCCCCTTTTCACACATTTGTCAAGGCCCTGAAATGGTCAGTCGAAAAGCTTTTGTTTTTTTGTCCTTTGGCATTTGTGCCAAGGTCAGTATTGTGCACCAGTGCTGAATGTGAGTAGATGCCATGCAACTTTCCTATAGAAAAGCTGAAGACTTTCATTTCAGCCCTAGTAGTCTAATTATTTTGACAAAAATGTCCTTAAATCTGCTGTGGGTATAACTGTTGGCTATACATTTTCTTAGTACAACATTATCCTATTGATGTATTAATGTGCATGCTTCCTGTTGTGAAGCCTGACTTGTACAGATCTTGCACGAATAATTAGTATGACAAAGCCAATGGTAACACAGCACAAATATGTGCAGAAATGAACCATTGAATAATTTCTTATGTCTATATGTGTATTCCTCTCACCAACTGTCCACATCTTTAAACTCTTTTTGTATTATCACATACACCTCAATGATTTCAAAATATTTCTGTAAGCCAGGTTTCCACCAGCAATACCATCCTTGGTCCCTCATGTGTATCATAATACACCTGTAGCATACATATATAGATTGAAGAATTGCAAATGTGTTATTAAATAAACCTCACTGATTCCAAAATGTTTCCATAAGCCACATTTTCACCAACAAAACAATGCCTGGTCCCTCACATGTATCATAATACACCTGTAGCATACATATAAGGATTGACGAACTGCAAATGTCATGACAAATGTGTAAATCATGACACATGAAACATGGCCACAATGCATATGTGTTCTGTATTCCATCAGATTCAGACATGTTTGCATATGTATACTGCTTATTTGCATGAAAGACAGCATAGAACAGCAGAATCTATTGCTGATTCCCATTCTAAGTACAATGCCTTAAGATATGAATACACATGCATTAATACTTTGTGCAGTTTGAGATTGCCAGTGGTGCATTTCAGATAAGAGACTAAAAAAAGATTTCTTAGTAGTACAGTGGAAGCATGGAAACAGTGTTGTAATTGCTATCTTAGGGTATAGTTCAGATATTTCACACCCTCTCGGAAGTGTGCACAGTGAAGCATGGCCTAATAATCAGTGTGCTTGAATAGGCGCTGATGACATTTTTTTTTTGTCTTGTTTAAACACTGTAGTCTGATATTTTATTGTTATAAGAAGTATTTTAAATTTGTAAACTGACATTGTGGAGTTACTTGTACAATCCTACATAATTCTTTGCTAGTGTTATAAACACTGACGTGTTTCTATTTGTTTTTTGTTAGTTTATGTTAGGCCTAACTTTCCTTACTAACTCTCCACTAATACAAATTTAGTACCTACCAGCATACCCTCTCTCTTCCCTCCACACTCAAATCACTTCACCAACAGTATCCAACCACCACTCTCTCAAAAATGCATCTTAGACTAGGAATTCTTTGTTTTACACTCGCGCACCTAACCTATATCACAACCATTCATAAACACAGCATTAGAAAACACTGCATTCCATATAACACATACTTACACAAAATAAAACACATCCTCAGATTTCCCTATCACTGCCACATTATTTAAAGACAACTCAATACTACGCATATATAAGTTTCACATAACCACTTCTTACACTAGAAAGATATCACTTAGATCCAACACAGAAGTATCACACACAATTAAATATATACTACCACAAAGAAGCTACTCACTTCAGGAGACATACATCCAAACCAGGACCGCTTAACACTCTACTATCAACCAAACAAACCTCTGACCTATCGATACTTCATATCAACACTAGGAGTATATCTAACAAACTTCCTGACCTGCATGCATTTATAGCCCACTACTCCCCAGACATACTAACCATTACTGAGACCTGGCTAAAACCAAACATCCAAGATGAGGAAATCCTTCCACCAGGCTATAATATATCAAGACAGGATAAAGTAAGCAAGAAGGGAGGTGGAATTGCTATCCTTTTTAAAAGTACACTCAACATAAAACCCCTTTAAACCCCTTTACCTAAATTTCAAAGTGCCAAAATCATAGGCTCAGTCCTATATATAAGCAACACCAAAAAAATCAATATACTCTGCTATTACATTCCCCCAGGAAATAACCTCCCCACCATTAAAGAAATCCTACATTTGACTACAGATAATCTTCCACAGGAAACCATCCTGCTAGGTAACCTAAATACTGACTGGTTAGCATGTAACTCTAATAACCCCACTAACCACATCCGTCTCTTTGTTTTTTCCCAACTCATCCAAGAACCCACTAGAACAGATAAAAAAAAACAATTTATACTAGACTGGATGCTAATCAATTGCCCCAAACAAAACTACCAGTCAGGATGCCTACCAGACACCCTAAGCAACCATCTCCCCATAGTCCTTCTTTGTAAACGCACAAACTTAGCTAAGACCATAGCTTTTAGACAAGTCAGAGATGACCGCAAACTAAATATACAGAATCCTAACTCCATTCTAAAACAATGTAACTGTGAACCACTTAAAACCCTAAGTTTAGACCAGGCCATTGGCTACTTTAATAGCACTTTCATTAATGTCCTAAACTTAGTCACACCCTTTAGGAAGGTTAGATTTAAGACAAACTACGCACCGTGGCTAAGTAGGGACACAAGAGCCCTACTGAAGTCAAAAGACAAGGCCTGGAAAATATGGAAAAGAGAAAACACTAGCCTATCCAAACAAAACTATGAACAACTCAGAATTCAGGCCAAGAAACAAACCAAACTGGATAAACAGAATGATTTCCTTGCTTCCCAAAATAATCACTCAAAAGACCCTCAAAGGTTTTTACATACTATCAACTCACTGTTAAAACCAGGAAAAACCACCACTCCAACTCCCACCTCCACCAACAATACTAAAGACATAGCCTCCCAATTTAATCAGCACTTTACAGAATCTATCCTACTTTATCCTCCCACCTATCCAAAAACAAACGTTCATATATCTCAACAAAATACCCTGATAACACCCCCTCCTTTAATCTCTCATCTGTTCCTACCTCTACTATTAAAAAACTCCTCCTAAAACTGAAGCCTACCACCCTTGCTCCAGACAATCTACCTGCTAACTTCCTAAAAGTAGCTTCTGAGTCTATATCTTATCCTGTATCCATCATTATCAATTGCTCTATACAGGAAGCCTACATTCCTCAACTATGGAAAGTTTCATATATCATTCCACTTCATAAATGTGGGAATTCCTATGATTTCTCTAATTATCGTCCGATTGTGATTTTATCCCATCTATCTAAACAACTCAAAAAATACTCAAGTAATGAATTTTCTAAACTCACACAATCTTCTCTCCTCCACACAACATGGCTTTCGGCAACACCATAGCACAACAACTGCTCTTCTCTCTTTTACTAACCTGGTAAATCAACACAGAAACAACAATAACTTTGTATCTGCTATATTTTTATACCTCTCAAAAGCATTTGACATGGTCTCACACTCCCTACTTCTAGACACCCTTGCCTATCTAGCCTTTGCCCCCCCCCAACTATTGTCTGGTTTAAAAATTATCTGTCAGATAGGAAGCAGTCTGTCCAGTGACAAGGTATACTATCTTCTCTACTCCCAACAATTATAGGTGTGCCACAAGGCTCTATATTAGGTCCTCTTCTTTTCTCGATTTTCACTACCAATCTTCATACCTCCACCCACCCTGCTACACTCATACAGTATGCAGACAATTCAACTCTTATCTGCTCTGCACCATCACTTACCATGTTACATCAACTCACTCAGGATTTCTTTAGTTTAGTGGAAAGCTGGATTACTCAGATCCAACTTATCCTAAATCCCAAAAGGACTAAAGTGGTTCTTTTCACCCCAACAAATCTATTCCTTCTTCTCTATCCTTCTCAATCACTTCCAAAAATGGTACTATCATCACCCCCCTCTGATCACACCAAACTCCTGGGTGTAGAAATTGTATCATCACCCCCTCTGATCACACTAAACTCCTGGGTGTGGAAATTGTATCATCACCCCACCCCACCCCTAATCACACCAAACTCCTGGGTATAGAAATTGTATCATCACCCCCTCTGATCACACCAAACTCCTGGGTGTAAAAATTGTATCATCACCCCCTCTGAGCACACCAAACTCCTGGGTGTAGAAATTGTATCATCACCCCCTCTGATCACACCAAACTCCTGGATGTATAAATTGTAGTATCACCCCCTCTGAACACACCAAACTCCTGGGTGTAGAAATTGTATCATCACCACCTCTGATCACACCAAACTCCTCGGTGTAGAAATTGTATCATCACCCCCTCTGAACACACCAAACTCCTGGGTGTAGACATCGACAAAAACCTACAGTTTGATGTCCACATCTCACAAACCATCAAAAACATCCTTAAAAATGGAAACACTATACAGACACAAAAACTTTCTCTCTGAACAAATGAGAATCTCCCTAGCCCAAACCCATCTATTGTCCACTCTAATGTATGCGGCACCAATCCTTACCCATACCAGAAAACATGATCTTGCTAGACTTGTGACATGTTACAACAAAATTGCCAAGTTCACTAATAACTGCACCTTCAGAACCCATCACTGTCAGACTCTAAAGGAACTACAATGGCTAGAATTTCCCCAACTACTCAATTACCATAAACTAATCATTGCCTACAATATTGTGAGACATCCCGCTAGAACCCCAACACTAAGTCACATACTCACGCCCTACAAATCAAATTGTCCCCTTTGCTCCACTGACAAATCACTCCTTTGTATCTCTAAGGCTAACAACAGTGCAGGTAAAGCACTATTCTCCCATAACATAGCTAAATCCTGGAATAACCTTCTCCTGCTTTATCTTCTGCCTCCACTATTACGCTGTTCAAAAACTCACTTAAATTGCACTTAGTTAATTCCTGGCTATGTCCATGTGTTACCTAACCTTCACTGTTTCTACCACCCCGGATAGCTTCATATCCAATTATACCTACTGTAATATCAGTTATTTTATTTTTCTGCTCAAGTTTCTAATAGTTATACTAGCTCATGCTAAACTTACACTAATTATTTTTTAAGTAGTCTCTGTCTGTCTCTATAGTCAGTTATAATGATTATCTAGTGTCAATTTCTGTTTCTGTATCGGAAGTTGTATTTTTTATCTAGTGTCAAATTTTGTTTTTTGTATCAAAAGATTTATTTTTATCTTTTGTCAATTTTTTGCTTCTGTATAGATGATCATATTGTTATCATATTGTTCACCTATTTGTTTTTCTATACTGAATGTGGAGCTTTTCTCCCCAGGCCTCTGGTGTAAATGGACACATGTCCAGTTGGACTATACAGGTAAACAAATATAAAATAAAAAATAAATAAAATTTACCACAAACATTTCTTTGTTTATGTTGTACAACATCTGTATGTCTTTCTTGAACTTGGAAACCAAAGGTATCTGGATTTCAGAGTGATGACAACTTTGTCAAGTCAGTTTGTTAATGTAAGTCTGCACTCAAGTGGTTTTACTTGCAACTGTGTTACATTGCTGGATAACATATTTACACATAATCCATCACTGTTATTCTGCAGTGCACTGTCATATATAGGAAGTGTCTGGTTGTATTGTCAATGCACATTGTACAAGCATGACATAAAACAAGTGACAGACACTTTACATTTTCACAATCTCCATGTACTCATCCTGTAATGAACTGGCAGGATTGCTTGACTGATAATCCAGTGGTTTATAATTGTGATTGTCATTGGCATTCTATACTATGAAACAGGCACATGTATCTCATAATAACACAATGTACATGAAGGTCAGTAAATAAATCTTAGCAGAGAAGTATGTCATTACAAGGGACAAGCACAGTCCTGTTACATTGGCCTGTCCACCCACATACATGTGTCCCACAATCTCTGATGTACAGTACCAGCTGTTCCAAACAGTGAAGTTTTATTAACTATAAAAGCGCATTTTCACATCATTAAAGTCACTCTTCTTCTGTGGTGCTTGTAACTAATACTGTGCATTCTAGGTTGTATAAATTCATAGGTAGGAGGTTCAAGCCCCACTATGGGGAACATATGTGTATGTGGCTGCAATACCAAGTACATATGGCTTCCTAAACCAACATACTGTATCAAATTCCAGTGAGGGGAAAACTTTAACCTAAGTAAGTATTCCACCACCCCTTTATCCCAGTTTTACCACAAACATCTTCTCTTCAACACACTGTTGAGGTCATCATGTCAAAAGGGCACCCTCTCCACATTAGTGTCAGACTTCTCCTGTGGCACTTATGGGTAATAGTTTTTTTTTATTGTGTAACTGGTTAGGGAGGTAGTTCAAATCTGACAGTAGTTATCTTGTGTGTCTGTATGATTCTAGTGTCATGGAAATAAAGCTTCCACGACATGTGCTGTGTATACTTCCATTGAGGAGAAAACCTTAACTTTGGGCACAGCTCCCTCTGCAATTTATTCCTCTTTTAACACAAACATCTTCCCTGCAGCACACTGATGAAGCCATCCAGTCAAAAATGTACTCTCTGTCCTTGAGAGTCATACTTGTCCTGTGAACATACCTCTCAACCTCTTAGCACAAGAAATCTGGATAAAGCCCAAAATAATGGGGGGGGGCAAAGGCCCAAAAATAGGAATAGATTTTTAATTTTCCTCTTATAAACTTAGTTTCTAGAATAACAGGATCTGTGTTAGTATGCATTTTATGAAGGATATGAAGTCTGAAACCGAAATGTATGTCATCATTTAGTGACTTCAATCCTCAGAGATTTGCCAGAAAACCACAGATTTTATGAACTAATGTGCGGTGATCTTTAGGATTTGTGTGAAGCTTATGTGATAGTTAATGATCTCCAGGGTATATTTTACCAGTTAGGTGAATTCCTTTGAAATTTGATGCCTTTCATAGTTGTGGTAAATGAAGTCTTTGTTTAATTCATGGTCAAATGTGAACGAGTTATAAAATGTATTTATTTAGTGAGGTATTAATTAAATTCATTAATTTATTTCCAGTTTTTAACTGACATGATCTGACTGGGCAGAGTCAGTATATATTGAATATCTAATCTACAAAATGTATATTTATATATTTATATATTTATTTATTTGTTTGTTTGTTTACCAGGATAGACCAACAGTGCAGAAGCTCCTATTCAACACAGTCGCATGGTGAAAAGCTCTATAACAGTAATATAGGATAGAAGAAAGAATTTTTATAATTTCAATATATACATGGACTCTACATTTAACATTCAGATGTTATAAGTATAATTGCATAGTTATGCAAGCACACATTACCAATTTTATGCACATAAAGATATATTTGTCAGCATATCGTGAAGATATCAGCAGTTATGTTGGAGCCATTGTTTCAGAGCAATGCATTTGGTGGCACCCTAAACTAATTAGCAAGTGAGAGGTTCTGGATAATTATTTAAGAGATTAGTTGTAGTCTAATATTGAACTGTAAGCATTTAGATGAGTCTGTGATACTTAGTGATAAGGCAAGACAGGATATGTAAAAATATATGCCATGCCATTAGTTACCGTAAGACACACACCTGATAAGAAATCACCTTCAGCACCTAAGCATGATGCAAAACATGCTCATACATATACCATCAAGAAGTACTGTGGTTAAAAGATGGAATATTTTCTTTTACATTTAAAAAAGTTAGAATGAAGTACTGCATACGGCATTAGTAGTTAGTTTCTTTAGCTGAGATTTGAAATTGCCTCATCCTTCACTACAAATACCGATGACACTAGTGCTGGGCAGAATGTATCAAGTTGTATTATTATATGTGGGTGTGTATGTGTTTGTGTATGTTTGCATGTGTGTGTGTGTGTGTGTGTGTGTGTGTGTGTGTGTGTGTGTGTGTGTGTGTGTACTAACTGGAAAGGGGAAATGTATCAATTAATTTGAGAATGCCACCTAAATTGTTCAGAAAAATTAAATGCTTATGGTACATGACTTTGAAAATACAACAGCAGTGCTGTTTGTGTAGCTTGCGGGTTTCCTTCCTGTTTAAAATATGACATAGCTTAATCTAGCATATCTAATTTAATATACCTGTTTTCCTAGGTTTCAAAACTACTGAATGTGTTTCAGTAGAATGCTGTAAAAGAATACTTACCTTCAAATTTCAGTCAGATTCACTGCCAGAAGGTATTATTTTATTTATGCTTGTGTTTGTTTATTTGTTTAACAGTCTAAGTCAATTAAGTAATTCCAAGGTACGTTTCAGCTATAAGCAGAACAAAATATACAGCATTCTTTGATCTTGTTATGTTCAGAAAAGTAGTTTCAAAACAATAGAAGACAGTTTTCATCTGCCTCATTGGCAACCATTTGAAATTGTGGGAACCCCAAGAGTGAGTCCCAAAACATGTAGGCTGAAAGACAGGAAGAACGGACTTGCATATAATTAGTCAGAGATGGCAATTTCCCAGAATATTCTCTTTTCCCTGAGGTATGGCAATCTCAGGGTTATTATATATAAATTTAGGGGTGGGGTAAGGGGCTTGTACCCTTGTGAAAAAAGAAGCGTAAAGGAAAAGAGTGATGTTTGAGATTTGCTCTTCTACTGTACCAATCTTTTTTTTCTGGCTTGTTAGCACTTGGCATTTCCTGAGGCAACATTTCAATAGGGAGTCCAATTAGATTAGAATTATGACAGCACATACCTTACTAGTGCCATAAGTATATTTTTTAGTAAGAGAAATAAGATCAATTGAATAATTTCAAAAATAAATGAACCACAAAAAATGACCTGGGGGAATAAAGGGTACTAATGGTTAGGTATTGTATTAATAAAACTGGCATTTGTTGACTTTGGTTAAATATTTTGAACCTTATTCTTGAAGGATGACAGATTAAACACTAACATTTTGTAGAATGGCTTTACTTTTTTCCTTTGCGCTTACTTACATATCATGTAGGGTAAAGAGAACAAAAGTACCTGCTTAAAAAAGACAAAATAAAACTGCCAGTCAAGAAAGTTTGTAATCAAAAGCTGAACAGTACTAGCTTTAATTGCACAAACAGAATGACAGAGATGGCTGTATTGAGTTAAGGCTATTTTCTTACAATAGCCTGCGCACTTTAGTGTATAAATGTAATGGCTGAGCTTGTCCTGAATGGTCAGCTTACAGTACACAAAAATGATTTTACATAATTTACTTAAGAAGACTGAGTTTTTCTTATATGTAACATATATATCTACAGTTCAGTAGTAATTATTATATGTACCATTTCACATAGCTCTAAAATGAGTTTGTCCGATTGGCTAAATTGCATTTTTGTGGTAATAAATTAATTACCACCACAGAAATATCAGTTCAACTTACAAATAAAACATATCTTAACTTGTTGCAATTACAACACAAGCATCAAGTTAATCAAAATAACTAAAACAAAATAAATAAATATATTAATATAAATGGAAGAGTATTACAAAATGGAATAGACATCTGTTACACTTGAATTCTGTGTAGACTAAAATATTCTGTTTTAAAAGCTAAATCAGGAATATTAATCAGTGGTAGAAAATGGAGTTACTCAGCATTATGTAAATATCAGCTTATATACAGACATGTGTATGCATAGTACATATCATGGACACCACTGGCTCAGTATTAAGGTGCAAAGAGCCAAGTGCAAGAGAGCTCACCTTATATACTGGACTTATTGTAACATGACGAGGCATTTCTTTTTAAAATAATTCTGTGCTGATTATGGGCAAGTCCTGCATCACTTATGGTCAAATAATAATTATCAGCATAGAAATCCTCCCGTGGTGTATTCCTTTCATGATAATACATCAGGATATGGTAGAACAGCAATATAATATGACTAATGATTAGTTTATTTGTTATTCATCTGAAGACTTGTCGCTTGCTTTGAACACAGTTTGTTTATGTATCCTAATTCCCTGTAATAATGGACCAGCATGTACACCTTTGCTGCTATGAGGAGATTATGATGGTTAAATAACTGTGAAGCATAATGGAGTAACTTAAGATGATGTTCTCAGTTAGTACACATAAATCCTGTGGGTGTGGGCTCTGGCTGCAAACAAGTGCAGAATAGGATCATAGGAAGTTATTAGGCTAATGGCCCTAGAACCTTTAAGCCTAGCCATTCATGGCCCAATTTAACCAACTGTCAATGCCCATGGTATAGAATGGCTTTGACACCTGTCTGTGCCTTAGGGCATCTATAAGCTGCCACTGCCCATAAGGGCCACAGGTGACAAGCCAGGTGTGAATTTATAATTAACTGTCTGTTGGTACAAATTGCATTTGAACAGGCTTAGGGAAAAGCTCTGTTTATCAAAAATGGATAGTCTGTTCCAGAGAGGGGGTAGTTTATGAGATACATACCTGTCCCTTCAACACCTTTTTTATTTATTTAATATTTGTTTACTGGGAAAGTCCAACTTGGAATGAAGACAATTTTCAGCATAGGCCCAGGAAGAAACACTCCAGACACATGTCTTTATAATATGACAGGAAACTGAAGTACCCAGAGAAAACCCACATGAATGCAGGGAGGACATGCAGACTCCACACAGAAGGCACCGCAGCTGAGAATTGAACCAGAGAACCTCCTGCTGTGAGGTGACAATGCTACCTCTGCACCACTGCACCATCAACATGTCAACATGTTTTGTTTATGTCACAGAAGAGGTTTAGATTCTTACTTTGGGTAATTAGTGCTATTTTGCTTTGCAAATGTGCAGCAGAGCCATCAGGGCTGGATCAGAGAATGCCTTATAGGTTAGCCATAGATCACCCTTAAGTAGTCTGTAGGAGACTGAATACAGGGACAGGGCTTTGAGGTAATCCATGGAGGACATGTTATTTATGCCCTGTATTTAGTGAGGAATGTCTGTGGCCACTCCAGGTGTTGCAAATACCTGGTCAGGCACATGCCAAAGAGTGCGCTGTACTCAATTATTGGTGAAATTAGGGCTGAGTATAGTGGGATTATGATATCCTTATGTCTGGATGCCATGCTTTTACTTATAAGTTGGGCCATGTAGAAGGATTTTCTCACCACCATGGACACATGGTGATCAATGTTCAAGTTACTGTCAATCTAAGTTCCCAACTCCCTTACTACAGTGTCTTCTCTTAGGGTAGTGTTACCAGTCTTGTAATTTGCAAAGTTGGTCATCTTCCCAAAGGTATTCTAATATATTTTTGCATTGAGTTTTAGATCATGGTTCTGGCACTAATTTCTTGTCTGTGTCAGACCTTTCTCATGGATATCTACACCTTTGGAGGATTCAGTGATTGCAACCAGCTTGGAGTTGTCAGCAAACTTTGTCAGTCAAAGGCCATCTACATTTGGCTTGACTTCAGAGAATTATATTCTGAACAGGAGAGTTCCCAGTACTGAGTCTTGCCGGAAACCAATAGTAACTGGCCTCTTGGCGAAGGTGGCTTTCCCCATTCTAAGTTTATGTGTCACATCCATGAGACATTTGGCTATCCATTAGGTGGCAAAGGGATGTATGCCTAAATTTGTGAGTTTGTCTGTGACAACCAAGTGAGGTACTGCATCAAATGCCTTTGACAGGCGGAGATAGGCAGTATACACCATTTTGCCCTTGTCAATGGCTCTAGTGACCATCTCAAAGAAGTCCTCCAGGTTTCGTAGGCATGAGCTGCCCTTGACAAAATCAAACTGGGATGAGTCCAGTGTTTAAAGATTTTCTGTGCTTTTGTGTATCAGATTCATGATAATTCTTTCACTTGCCTTAGATATAAGGCTAGTCAAACATATGGCTCTGTAGTTCCCTGGGGCTATTGATACTCTGCCTATGTGTAGGGGGATGACTTTTGCAGTCCTTCATTTCCTAGGGATGAAGCCTGTCTGGTAGCTGTGGTTGAATGGAGATTCTAGTTGGCCTGATAGGACATATTTCAAGGTATTTAGGATGCATACTGGGATATTATCAGGACCCATTAATGCAGTGTTTTTAGCTTTGGAGAGTTCAGCGTGGACATGTTCTTTGGAGATAGTAGGGTGAGGAATAGAAGATGGTGTTTCCAGGGGGTAGAAAACCAGAGCTCACATAACCAAGAAAGAAGAAGCACGTCTGCAGAGACTCCAACCAGTCACAAACTCACAAGGCTGCAGAAATACCTCACTAAAAGAATCACAGTCCTAAAGCAGATGCCCTATGCTGACCGCCTTAAAAACCTCCAGCTATACTCTTGTCGCATATCGTCTACTCTGAGGTGATCTCTGCTTAACATACAAGGCCATGTCAAACCCAGAGCTGTTGGATATGCTCCACATAAAGAAATCCCAATCCCTCAGAGCCACACGCTCCAGGGATCTAAACCTTGTCATCACAATAAACAAAACATGCTGGAGGGATAGGTTCCTGACCTAGAGACTCCCCAGACTCTGGAATAGACTGCCCATACATGTCAAGCAGAGCACCTCTTTGGCCCTCTTCAAAAGGAACCTTGACGATTGGATGGGAGAAAGGAAATTCACCCCAGGGATCACGTCAGTTACCCTACTAGACAGAGGTCCAGGGAAGTAAAGAGTGTGGGAAGAAATATCCAGGGAATTGTTAAGGCTAGGTTTGTATAGGCCCTAGGGCTGATAGCCTAGTGCCAACCTATGAACCTATGAACAAATATACATTCCAGTTCAGAAAAGTAGCTTTCCTTTATTCCACAAAAACGTCATCTTGTTATGGAATAAATGAAAGTGCTAATCTTTACAAGTTTCTGTTGCTGCTTTTCTAAATTGGAATACACATTTGTGAGTTTGTGACTGATTGGAGTCTCTACAGAATTAGGCTTGCCACCTTTCATTGTGGTAAAAAACAGACTTAAGCCACTCCCTCTTGCACCCATATAGCCCCACCCATTCCCATCCATTTTCCACCCATTTTGTAATGCCATCATCACATCATCTGAAAGGAATGCCCTCTTTTTCCATTTGTGATACCTTTTTTCCTGCAGATTTAACAAACTTTGATAGTCTGTTTCTTTTTCTAAACAGAATAGCAGAGTTTGTACAGTGTTTTTTGGACTACTGGACAATCAGTTAGATTTCCAGATCGCCTGGAAAAAAATGGATAGGTGGCACCACTATGCAGAATAACTGCTTATTTCCAGGGGGTAACCATTTGTCGGTCGTTTCTAACTTTGTGGTTTTAAGCTTCCCACCCCTACACTAAATTGAGCTTAATAAGCTCCTCCCTTTCTACGCTGATGCTGATATCTTGAATTTTTTTTTATTATTTATTTGCCTTTCCTTGTGCTTATATTGAAAAAGTGCATTTTGCCTTTTATTGTCTGTTGCACTGATTTAATTTATCTGAATTTGTATCTAGCAAGCTGTTGGATAAAGTAGTATATTTTAGTAGTATATTTTTACACTCTAGCATTTGTTTTCTTATCAAGGTCAATGGATTTTCCTTCTAGAGCACTGGGAGGTAGCCTGGTCTGTCTTTGTTGAGGAAACACGTGAGATTTCTGCATGTAGTTTTATTGGCTGGAGACCTTATTAATCAGCTTATCTTGTTTTTAGTGCCTTTATAAATTCTATACAATTGAGTGGCTCTTAACTAATTTATACAAAGAGAACAACATTTATTGAATAACCACACTTTTGTAAGATGTTTAAAGTACACTGCTTTATCCATATCTTTGTCTTTCGGAGCATTTCACTCTGGAGACTCTATTACTGTGCTTTTGCACCAAGAAGACTGGGATTATTCATCTAGTGACTGGTTGGAGTCTCTGCAGAGTTGCCACCTTTCATTGTGGCGAAAACTAGACTTAAGCCATGCCCCCTTGCACCTATATAACCCCTCCCATTCCCATCCATTTTCCACCCATTTTGTGATGCCATCATCCCATCATCTGAAGGGAACGCCCTCTTTTTCCATTCGTAATACCTTTTTTCCTATGAATTTACTATACTTTTTGTAAATCTGCAGATTTAACAAACTTTGATAGTCTGTTTCTTTTTCTAAACAGAATACCAGAGTTTGTACAGTGTTTTCTGGACTACCAGACAATCAGTTTGATTTTTGGATAGTCTGGAAAAAATGGATAGGTGACAACGCTATGTAGAATTGATGCTTATTTCCGGGGGGGGGGGGGGGTAACTGTTTGTTGGACTTGTTCCTAAACCTTGTGGTTTTAAGCTTCCCATCCTTACTGTAAATTGAGCTTAATAAGTTCCTCCCTTTCTACACTGCTGCTGATATCTTAAAATTTTTATTTGAATTATTTATTTGCCTTTCATTGTGCGTATATCGAAAAACTGCATTTTGCCTCTTACTGTCTGTTGTACTGATTTACTTCATATGAATTTATTACCTAACAAGCTGTTGGATAAAGTAGTTTATTTATACAATCTACCAAGCATTTGTTTTCTTATTAAGGTCAGTGGATTTTCCCTTTAGTGCACTGGGAAGTAGCCTGATGGAAACACATGAGATTTCTGCATGTAGTTTTATTGGCTGGAGAGTTTATTAATCATTTTATCTTGTTTTTAGTGCCTGTATAAATTCTGTACAACTGAGTGGCTCTTAGCTAATTTATACAAAGAGAACTTTTATTGAATAATCACAGTTTTGCGAGTTGTTTAAGGTACACTGCTTTTATCCATATTTTTGTCCGTGATAGCATTTCAATCTAAACACTCTGTTACTGTACTTTTACGTTAGGAGGACTGGGGTTATTCATCTAGTGGCTGTAGATGTTTACCTGGTCTTTCTGAGCTGGGAAACCCACCAAGGGGTTCTAAGTATTTTTTCTTTGCACTTCTCTTATATACTGTGATTGTTCTTCAGCAGTTAAAAAAACAAAAACAAAACAACAACAAACTGTACTGCTTGCTGCTGCTTTGTACTGTATTTTACTACTGCATTTGTTGCACTCTGGCTGTATTTCAAACCAACTGCTGCTTTTACTTAATTTAAGAAAAGACTTGTTTCTGCTGTTTTATTTTGTTGCTATTATTAATTAAAAAAAAACTTTGCAGCTTTTTACACTGTTGCTGCTTTTTTTCTGTTTTTCCGTTGCACTTCTGTTGGCTGTAGGATAGACTAGATTCAGACCAGCTGAATCAAGTTCTGCTTGTAGAATGAGCACTAACAATCAGGACATCTTTTTGTTGAAGAAGCCCCTCGTGTACCCTCATGGCAGGAGCATACAGTGGGATTATTTGATTGAAGATTACTGGTTCAGGGCTCAGTTTGAGCTATTTCATTGGTGCAGGCTCAGTTTGAGCAATTTCATTGATGCAGGGCTCAGTTTGAGCTTTTTCATTGGTTTCTTTGTATTGACTGCTTTGCTCTTGACTGCATCTTTTTCTCCTTATCTGCTGAGATACCAGGTTCAAACCTTGCATTTTGGACTACCATTTTCCCTCTGCTTTTCCTGCCAGCCTGGTGGACATGTTTTTTTTTTTTTTTTGAGGCAGTGTAGCATATACACTGACAACCCCTTGCTCCTAAATCACTCAAGTGCAATTTGTGAGAGATGCCCCTACATTAAGAATCTGGAATCACTGCTCTCCCATGTCTAGAACAGCAACACTAAACAGGTTGTCAGCTCATGCACAACTTCTATTCGTAATATGCACCCAACACATAAACCTTCATATGCAGAGGTACTCTCCACAAACCTATCTAAACACCTGAGTCCTAAGCACCCAGTACACATAAAAACACCAGCACCTGTGTCTCACCAAACAAGCCCTTAAGGCAATGCACAGCTATTCCAAATGTTTTAGTTATAGGTGACTCTATAATGAGGCATACAGATGCCTCACTCACCAGGTTGAACAAGGAGAAGGTTACAGTCAGCTGCCAGTCTGGTGCAAGGATTTTACCATATCACACATGCACTCAAGTCTTTCAGCAACAAGTACTGCTATGACTCCATCAAGTTCATGTTGGTGTGAACAACTTGAGATGTACCTCTCTGGACTATATGAAGAGAGACATGATTGAGCTCCCCGAATATGTGTCCCAGGCGGGTAGGTCCCTAGCTTTGAGCAGCATTTTACCCTCGCCTAGGATGATACCAAAATATAAACAGAAAATGAATGACTTCAATAATTGGTTTAGTTTCTGGTGTCATTCTAAGGGGATCCAGTTCCTGTCAGCCTGGAACAACATGGTGGATAGACTGCACTACTTTTCCATTGATGGACTTCACCTGGCACTGCTAAGATTCTGGTTGCTGGCTAATGCCTTTTTTAGGCAAGGTCACAGCAACAAAATTTCTGACATGAAAATATCAAATGCAAAGAAACTAAGGGTCATGCTGCTAAATGCTAGGAGTCTAAATCAGAAACTGCACTATCTGGAAGCACTCCTCTCCCTAGATGTTGATCTCTCTGCAGTCACAGAAACCTAGCTCAAGGCCGCAGAAAGTACCCCAGCCTTGCAAGGCTACAATGCCTTCTACACTTTTAGACAGCAAATTGAAGGTGTGAGAACCAAAGGAGGTTCATAGGCAAGTACTAGGCTATCGGCCCTAGGGCCTATACAAGCCTAGCCATAATGATTCCCTGGCTATTGCTTCCCACAAATATTTACTTTCCTGGACCCCTGTCTAGCAGGGCTACTGATGTGATCCCTGGGGTGAATTTCCTATCTCCCATCCAATCGTCAAGGTTCCTCTTGAAGAGGGCCATTGAGATGCTCTGCCTGGCATGTATGGGCAGCCTATTCCAGAGTACGGGGAGTCTCTTGGTCAGGAACCTATCCCTCCAGCATGTTCTATTCATCATGATGACAAGGTTAAGATCCCTGCAGCATATGGCTTGGAGAGATTGGTATTTCTTTAAGTGTAGCATGTCCAACAACTCTGGGTTTGACATGGCCTTGTATGTTAGGCAGAGATCACCTCTGAGTAGGCGATATGTGACTGAGTATAGCTGGAGATTCTTTAGATGGTCAGCATAAGGCATCTGCTTTAGGTCTGTGATTCTTTTTGTGAGGTATTTCTGCAGCCTTTCTAGTTGTCGCAGATGTCTTTTGAGGTACATATCAAATGGGGCATTGTATTCTATAATGGGTCTAATGAGGGATGAGTACAGAGGGACAATAATCTCCTTTTTTCTGGATGAAAAGACCTTAGTGATGAGGTGTGCCACATAGTAGGATTTTCTAACTGTTGTGGCTATGTGGTTATCAAAGGTGAGACCACTGTCCACCTGTGTCCCTAGGTCTCTTATCACACTTTTCGTGTTTAGTGTACTGCCACTTAAGTGGTAGTTCACAGGTACATGTTTTTTCCCAAAGGGGACAACTGTAAATATTTTGGCATTTAGCTTGAGCCCATGGCTCTGGCACCAGGCATCTGTTTCGGTAAGGCCCTTTTGTAGTATACTCACATCATTTGGGGATTCAATAATGGCTTCCAGCTTGCAGTCATCTGCGAACTTTGTAAGCCAGAGTCCCTTAGTGTTGGTCTGTACTTCAGAGAAGTAGATGCCAAACAAGAGTGGTCCCAGGGCAGAACCCTGTGGTACACCACTTGTCACTTGTCTGGAGGTGGATTTGGATTTGGCTACTTTTACAGTGTGTGTTCTGTCAATAAGCCAGTTTGCAACCCATCAAGTGATGTAGGGATTAATGCCCAGCTAAGTAAGTTTATCTATGATTCCAGAGTGGGGGATAGTGTCGAAAGCCTTGCAGGTTCCAAGTAAGCTGTGTGAATCACCTTACCCTCGTCCACGGCTCTGGAGACTGATTTGAAAAAGTTGATCAGGTTCAGGAGGCAAGGTCGGCCCTTCACGAACCCAAACTGGGTGGGGTCCAGTGTTTGAAGGTTGCCAATGTCTTTGTTTATAAGTTCCACGATAATACGTTCCATAGCCTTGCAGATCAGGCTCATCAGACTGATGGGACAGTAGTTCCCGGGATCCAAAGTGGACTGGACCCCCCCCCCTTGTGGAGTGGGATGATTGTAGCTGTGCGCTACTCTGTGGGCACGAAGCCTGAGGTGAGGCTATGATTAAACGTGACACATAGGTGAGGTGCCAGTTCATTTTGTACTTCATGCAGTACACGGCCCGGGATGTCATTTGGCCCTATGGATGTTGTATTCTTGGCTTTGGAGAGTGCGTTTTTTACCTGGGTGGCCATGATTACCAGAATTTGGCATTCTTTTGGTATTGAGATGGGCCCTTTAGGGGGTGAAGTTGGCACTGAATCTATCTGCCAGGATATTGGCAATATCCTTAGGATCAGTATATCTAGTGCCATTCTGCTGTAGCTCAGAGCAGATCTGAATATTGCCATTTAGATTCTAGACATAGCTATAGAATGCCTTGTGGTTGTCTTTGGAATCTTTGGCAATTTTGTTTTCATAACCAGCTTTGGAAGATTTTATGAGGGATCTCAGCTTTTTACTAAGGCTGGTGAGGGAGTTTTTTGAATCTTGGGTTCTTCCTCTTTTCTGCAACAGTTTCTTCCTTCTGTTGTAGAGCTTATTTATGGCAGTGGACCACCAGATTGGCTTCCTTTTTTTAGAGGACAGCATCTTGGTTTTATTTGGGATGGCTCAGTCCATGCACAAGTGAATGTGCTCATACAGCACCTTAATGCAGGATTCAGCAGTTGAACTTCCAGTTCCCATCTGCATGGGTGCCATGAAGTTTGTTAATTCTGACTTGAGAAGCATGAAGTTGGCTTTGGAAAAGTTTTTTACTGAGGTTTCCTTAAAGGGGGTGGGATGTGGGTGTCAAGGGTGACTAGCTTATGGTCTGATCTGACCAACGAGGGGGTGACAACTGGTGTGGAGCATTGATCTCCAATGTTGGTAATGACCAAGTCTAGAATATTGGTACCCCTGGTGGGACTACGAATTAGTTGCTCTAGGGCATTGGAATTTATGAATTCCAAGAACCGTTGAGCAAAGGTGTTGGTACAGGATTTGTTTTCTCAGTTAATGGCAGGATAATTGAAATCACCCAGTATTAGGTTGTTTGGTTGTATCTTAATATTTTCCAGTATGTTTAGAAAGGTGTAGTGAGAATATTGGGGCATGGTGGGGGATCTGTAGCAAGCTACAATTTGTGCTGCAGTCTTACCTAGTGTTAGTTGCACCTGGAGAATTTCAGATGCATTGTGTTGGGCAACCAGCTTGGAGGTGTGAATATCCTTGGTGAATATGGACACTTCTCCACTTTTAGTGTTTCGGTCCTGGTTTGGTGGCCGAAAAGTGTGGTATGAGTTGTAGCCTGGTATTGCAGGGGTGCTCTCTGGAGCTTTGAACCAGGTCTCAGTTACTGCACAGGTATCAATGTTCTCCATTTTTAGGAGAGCCTCGAGAGAGTGCATCTTGAGGTTTAGACTTCTAGCATTGAGTAGCATTACCTTCAGATTTTGCTTGCTTGTACCCGTTATGGTGGTAGTTTTGTCCTTTGAACCTTGCCTAAAAAAGGCACTATAGGGGTGGCAAGAGCCTTAGCCAGTAACCTGAATCCCAGGGGTGACAGGTGCAAACCATCTCTTGCAAAGCATCATAGTTTGTCAATCATGTCATCCCAGGCAGACAGATACTGGATCCCCTTTGAATGACACCAGAAGCTTAGCCAATTATTGAAGTCAATCATTTTGTCCTTATACTGTGGTATCATTCTGGACGATGGCAGGATGCTACTCAGGGCTAGGGTCATACCTGCCTGGGCTACATGATCCGAGAGCTCTCCCATGTCTCTTTTCATGTAGTCTAGGGAGGTGAATCTCAAGTCATTCACTCCAATAGGGACAATGACAGAGTCATATTTGTACCTGTTGTAGAGTGACTTGAGTGCATGCATTATGTGGCAGATCCTGGCACCCAACAGGCAACTAACTGTAATTTTCTCCTTGTTCAACCTGGTGAGTGGGACATCAGTGTGCCTGAATATAGAGTCATCTATGACTAAAGTGTTGGGTACGTTGTCTTGCCATAGGGGCTGCTGTTGGGTGGCACACTGGTGTTGTGAGCTATGTGACACTTTGGTTGTGTTTGGGGGTGGTGTTTGTTTGCGTTTCAGCTTTGGAGGTCCTTGTTGCTTGGGCAGGATAATGTTAAGAGCCTCTGCATATGTGGGTTTTGTGTTGCTATGTGTGGGTTTTGGTGGTGTGAGTTTTGAAGGACTATGTGTTGTTTGAGGTGTTGTATGGGTGTTAACCTTCTCCTCTTGACTGTCTAGCACAATCTTGGCTGGAGAGAGTTTTGCTTCCAGTTTGGCTATGTAAGTGGATCTCTCGCAGGTTGTCGTGTTTGCTGGTAGGAGGAGAGGGTTGTCTGTGTACATGAGGCAATTGCGTCATTGCACCAGTATGCCCAGATTCACCAGGTGGACAGGAGAATTCACCGGAAGCTGACCCTTGGGCCTGCCTGGTTAGGTGCTTTCTTTGTGTAGAACAAGAGCTGTTTTCCCTTACTTTTTGACAAGGTACTTGCAATTGTAGAATGTCTAGTACCTATGACTATTTTCTCCTTATTACCAAGGAGCGGTGAGTACTTGTAACAAATTAAGGCTTCCTAGTGCTTTTTAATGAGTTTAAGAGCAAGTGCTAGTCACAGGTTTGCATATTTTAGTGCTACTGCTGATAAAGTAGCTAGTTCTAAGGGAAAATTCAAAGAGCAGATTTTCTGCCACCAGGAATAGTTTAACCTTAGCCCAGCGGTGCTGTGCGATGCACCAATGCACGCAAATGGGCGTATTTATGCCAGAAAGTTGAAAGGGATAGAAATCAGCCCAACATCACCAATAAAATTGCAATTTCAGAGCTGGAAACCACTCCTCTAGTGTTAGATAGGCAGTACAATGCTCCCACTCTCACTGGTAAACAGTAGGACCTCCCTCTACCACAGCAAGGTCTGGATAGCTCTGAACACTGAAATTAAAGTCCTGAAACTAGCAAAGCCTGGAAACTGGACTTTTCTAGTTAGAAAAGGTGGGAAATTAGCAAACAAGATATAATTTTGGAGTATATATCTTTAACAATAATTACACCTCTAGACTGGTTGGACAAGAAAACTCTATGGAGCTACTCCAACTCCAAATTACCATGGGTAAGACCCCTTCCCCCCCTTCAGGTCATTGTCAGTTGCAGGTCCCCTTCCATGAACCAAAATGCCCACACAGCTTATTTAGACCTACTTGACACAATTAAGGTACAACCTAACACCCTAATCATGGGTGACTTCAACTATCCTTCCATTACTTGGGGAACTTATATGAGCCCAAACTCACTTGCACAAAAGTTCCTGGACTTTGTTAACTCAAATGCCCTGGAACAAATAGTGCATCATCCCACACGGGGCTCCAATATTCTAGGCCTGGCCCTCATCAATATGAATGACTGAGGCAATGCCTCAAGTGTAGGGTCTGCACTGCTTAAATCTGACCATAAATCAGTCATTTTGAAGTAGCAATAGCACCAGAACTCCCCAAAGGAAAAGTCAGGCTAGAAAACTTCACCAAGGCTAACTATACCCTCCAAGCTCCAGTTTCCACAGATGGCATTGATGGCTATAAGGTATGCACTGATGCCCTGAATAAACATCTACACAAATATATAGACACAGCCATGCCAGATAGGATTAAAGCCAGATCCTCAAGAAAAAACAAACCATCCCGGTGGACGTCTAGCATTAATAAATTATACAATAAGTGAAAGAAGCTGCTGTCTACAATACAAAAGTGAGATCCCAGAACTGGAAAAGCACCCTCCTCAGCTTAAACAAACAAATAAGACAACTTGTAGGGGTTGGGAGGGTGGCCTAATAGTTAAGGTGTTTGCCTTACAAACACAAGGTGCAGGGTTTGAGTCTCACAAGGGATAATTGGCTAGGCTTAAAATGGCTCACAAGGGCAGTTAGCTTAGTACTAATCTATGAACCTATACACCTATCGTCAAAGTGCAGCCATGAGGAGAAATTTAGCAACCATAGCCAAGGATAACCTTAAGGCTTTCTTCAGCTATGTCCACAACTTAAAAGGCAAGACTCAGCTGTGTGCTGAACTAATTGTGGATGACATTACACACACTGACCTTGCAGAAGTTACAAACCTGCTAGCAGACAGGTTTGGTGAGAATCTCACCCCCCAGTACCCTCCAAGCATACCACAGACTATCTCTTCATCATCTCCTTCTTCCACCATCTCCAAAGAGTAAGTCATCAATGCTCTGTCCAAGGCTAAGAACACAGCCTGCATGGGACCAGATGGCATTCTGGGCTGCATTCTTAATGTTCTAAGACAAGACCTAGCTACTCCATTAGGCACACTATCAACCACAGCCTGAGTACTTGCTTTATCCCCACTGAATGGAAAACAGTGACTGTTATCCCCCTCCACAAGGGTGACTCAGCAACAGACCTGTGTAACTAGACCCATAAGTTTTGCCAGCGTTGTCTATAAGGCAGTGGAATGAATCATCATGGACCTCATAAAGAAGGATATAGGTGACCTCCAAACCTTGGAGCCATCCCAATTTGGTTTTGTCAAGGATAGATCATGCTGGCTAAACTTGGTGAACTTCTTCGAGAACATGACCAGAGCCATAGATGAAGGCAAAGCCATGCAAACAACCTATCTTGACTTGGCCAAGGTCTTCAACACTATCCCACATTCAGGCATCATTGATAAACTAACCCAGTTGAATTTCAACCCCTATATTTTCAGTGGGTTGCAAACTGACTCACAGATTGACAACACTTAGTCAAAGTGGTTTGGTATTGGCATTCCATAGGAGTGATTTGGAGAAATTAGCTGTGGTTAAGCACAAATGTTTTGTTACTAGTTGGAGAAAAACTTATGCAGATGAGGAAATAATGAAATATAAATGAGGAATGTATGAACAATGGGTAACTGTCCTATACACGGAAGGTGTTCTTCCCATCTTTAAATGGTTCATAGTCACTGTTTGATGAGGATGCTGTGCACAAATGGATTATAATTATCAAATTCACACCTTTTCTACTCACTTTGCATTCCACAAAGACATTTGCTTTTGCTTTCAGTGCAGCTGTCTTCTGCCCAAAAATGCCCAGTTCATTTGAGCCAAAACCCTTTGCATGAAGGGGCATTCAGCAATGTAGAATTAAGAGATATAGGCATTGGATTACTCATCTCAACTTTTCTGAGTAAGAATTATTGCTGAAGTTTATAGTGGACAGGGATGTTATATGGGCTTTAGTGAGTTTGTATGGTGCACATAGGGGAATGAGGGAATACATATTCTGGGAAATGTTTCCCATTCCCATCCCTATGGATAGCTAAGTATGTATATCCTTCATTGTACTTGAAACAGGGACCTTCTGCCTTGATGATACTGCAGAAGTTCTTTGACATACTCTTGTCATGTGTGGATCAGTCAATCTCTTTCCCAGTGTCATCACAAGATCAAGCAGTATCATGCATGCCTTCTTCAGAATGACATGCTTCTCTGGGGTAAGTGGTATAATAGAATGTACCCATGTTGTTATTAGGGCCCCTATCTTGACCACTTGGGGAAGAATGCTTGATCACAAAGGGCTATATTTCCCATCAGCTACCCGGTAGTGCGTGATGCATGGGGATGCATCAATGACATGTCAGCTGAGCATCCTGGCAGTGCCTACATTTCTCATATTTGTCACACAAGCTCACTGCACCACCTCTTCTTGCATGGCAGGCTTCCTCATGGTCACCTTGTTTGTAAGTTCAAGCTAATATACTCTTACTAACCATAGTCATTTCTGTACCTATAGAGTGGCAGATGCAGTACTTAACAATCACCTCATGTTCTGTTATATGTCCCCCTCCTGTTTTGTTTTCCAGTTGACACAAGTTACCCACTTGAATCTTGCCTTCAGTGTGTAACCTCCATGGAACAACTGAGGAGTGCTTTAATGACAACCTGTCCCAGACATGAATAATCATTGAGAGAGTGTTTGGCCTGCTGAAAGCATATTTCCATTACCTGGATAAGTCATGAACCTACTACTGCATGTAGGATGATTACCACCAGCTTCATTCTGCACAACATAATCATGAGTCTGTCTAGTGTGCAACTGCCACCCCTAGTCAATGATAGTGGCAGTGCAGCTCCCTCTGTCATTTATCTCACCCATGACATTAGCGATAGCAACCAGCCAGCAGCAACATGGCAACCCCTCCAGCTGGCTTGTGCATGATACTTGCTGCACAGACAAAGAGGCAGTGTCTAGTCCACAACTATGGGGCATGACATTCTCTATGTAACAGTGGGAAGTTGCACTGATAATTCTTAATGCATGCACTGTTACTTGTGGGCTATATTGCGAGGTACATGGTGAACCTTCACTGAACATCAGACATTTTCTTTATATGATAAACAAAAAAATGTTTTCAGAAGGCATTAGTTGCCATAATTTCCCAAGTGCTGAGTGGTCGGTAACATAAGTGCTAGTTATACTGGCAGAGTTAGGCTGAATGGTAAAAGAGCAGGTGTTATGCAACATGTTTAGGGCTACACTGTGAGGGTTTCAGTTCAACATTAATTACTGAACTTGAATTTACCTGTTGCCAGAGAAAGTTAGCCACCTTTTAGTAATGAAATCTGTCTTTAATTCTGCTGTTTCTTTCTTTCTTTCTTTCTTTCTTTCTTTCTTTCTTTCTTTCTTTCTTTCTTTCATTTTTTGCTGCTGTTGACTGCTTATTGTTTTTAAGGTAAAAAGGAAACTCACAGCATCTGCCCAGCTGCAAAGTGGCTTCTGAGTGAGTACTGTCTCTGCTACTGCTGGTCTACAATTAGCTTAAATTTTGATGGTGTCATACTCAATGTCCCCTAAGGATAATGTGGGTGATGGTGCACACACCGTGAACAGTACTAAAATGTGAAAAAGAAAAGGGAGGGGGCAAAACAAATAAAACGTGGTTTAGTATTCAGCAATACATTTTATCATGAATAACTACTTAAATAAAATTGAAAAAACATATTTTTCCACTTACCAGCAAGATGACCACTGGGCATCCTGCCATGCAGGAAGAAGTAGTAGAGTGAGCTAGTGTGACAGCTATAGGAATCATGCATGGCCAGGATGCTGGGTAGCAACATTGGTGATGCACACCCATGCAACACACACACTACATAGCTTTGGATGGAATGGCAGACTTTCCTATTGTAGTACCACTCTCCCACCCCCCGATGGATCAGATTGGGCCCTAAGTGCAATCTATCACACCAACTAGCTCAGAGAAACATGCCAATGTATAAAAGGTTCTCATAGTCCTGGCTTAGTTCTGAAGTGATATCAGGAAATAGATGTACTAATCCACATATGCCAAGAGTACATCCTGGATCTGCTATAGTACCCTTGAGGCAGAAGCCTTTGAGATCCCCAAAGTGTCCCCGGTCTTCTGTTGAACGTCATGTTTCAAGTATAGTGAGAGCTATAAATACCTTTGTTTTCACAGAGAGAGGAAGGCCATGCATCTCCCAGTGTCCTTCTGAGGGCCATACATGCTCACTAATACCCCTGCAACATCCCTGTCCACTGTAAACCTATCAAGTATTGCATAATTATCAAAATTGTTGTTGCGTTATTCTCAACATACATTTCTGCCCCTTTGGATGGCAAGCGGTTTTGGCTCACTAAGACAAGCAGCTTACACCAGGAAATAGGTAGGTTAGCAGCAAGTGACAGCATCATCATGGATTGCAAAGTAGATAGAAAAAGCTTAACTCCTACTTTTATAACAAATCTGCAGACAGCATGAAAAACACAAAATGTTGACTATGAATCTCAAGTAGGCAGGAGTAGGTCTCATTATCATACTCCATTTTACACAATTTCTCATTTGCATCTCATTATGAGTTCATTTGCTTATACTTATTCAAGGCCTTTGCACTTTAGCACAAGCGGCCTCTGTGAATCATGCCTTTGCTGGATAAATGCACAAACAGCATAGATAACCTTTATGCATTCACATGTTGGGTATGAATTCTACCCATGGTGTTTCAAATACTAGCAAATACAATGATCTCATGTATGTGCTACTTAACTTTGACAGCCATCAAGACTGATTGACATTACATGCAGATGTAATCTCAGCTTTAGAATGAATACATACATACATTAGGATATTGGTGTAACTTCTTTCACTGTGTCCTTTCTCCCACCTGCATATCTGCCTAAGGTGATATTGTACATCCATATCATGTTTTCCCTCACACTGTGTGTGTCTCTCTCTCTCTCGCTCTCTCTTCACCACACTTTTTTTTTACATCTCAACCTCTTAGCAGAAGAATTCTGGAAGAAAAATAGTCGGACAAAGGCCCCATATCATGGACAGATATTAAATGCTGCCCTTATAAACTTAGGAAGTTGTTAGAATAACACATTTTGGCCCTAGCGTGCATTTTCTGATTGATATGAAATCTGAAAAGCAAATGTTTGTCATTATTTAGTGAGTTCAATTCTGAAAGACTTATCAGAAAAGAAAAATAATAAATGTTCTGAAGAACTGACCAAAAATATGAGGCAAAAACGAACATTCTGTGAAATTCTAGACAGCTGAGAAGTATGCTGTAGCCTCTCATCATGTTCTTTCCTGTCTTACACACCTGATTGTAGCTTTTGTCTGGCTATCTTCCAGCAGAGGCGACAGATAGCATCTAGATATTAAAGCAATACATTCATAGTATTTTTATTATTTGTCAAGCAAATCTAAGGCAATGTAGCTGAAGCATTTCTCCCCGGGCCTCCGCTGAAAACAGGATCTGTGGAACCTAGTCAGACTTTCCCGGTCAACAAATGTTAAATAAATAAATAAATAAAAATAAAATGTAATAATATAGTCACATAAAATAAAATAGCTCTTATTTAATACATTAAATAAGATATGTTTTATCATTACTTGTCAATTTACAAGTATCTAATGACATATATAATTACAAAAATATATATATATAGATAATTTAATGCTGGATAAGATGGTATTTACCATGTACCTGTATCTGTGTCAGTTTTCAGGTTACCCTTCATGAAGTATTAGTTTGGATGACCGGACTTAGTAGCAGGGATATGAGTCATAACTATGGGCCACCTGGAGCAAAGTGAGGTGGAAATGGCAGCAGCTAGCAGAATGCTTGGTTGTATTGTCAATGTGATTACTCTCCAACAACAATTACTAGGCCACAATAAGGTGACATCTTGAGCACCGTGTGCAATTTTTTTAAGGCACACAAGGAATAAAACATCAGGCTGATGTGATCTATCCATTGGAAAGTCACAATAAGCTGTGTGGGGTAGGCAGGAAAAATATAAATAGAGGCTAGAAGAGATGAACTCTTCACCAGAAACCAGAACAGAGAAGAAAGGGAAAACCTAGGTTTAAAAAAAATATATCTCAGGGAGCTATGAAGGTGTTTTCCTAAACAAGAAGTGTAGGGTAGGAAGGGCACAGATAACAGTTTGTAGGGGTTAACTACTTCCTGGATCTGGAACGTATTTTTTTTTTTTTTTTTTATGGAAAGGGTTGTGCTTCCATGGAAATTAATATGAGAGTGGGTGGCAGAGAAAGAATCTTCTGAGGAATTCAAGAGATTATAGGTAAGGTGGCAGAAGCTGAAAGAAGAAGAAGAAAAGATAGGAGAGGTAGCAGAAAGGAAATAGGGAAAATAGAGACAGGGAGTAGGTAGAATACGTTATGTTAAGACAACATACATTTATTGCTTCTTCCTACTTATGAACTTCAGCCTACATACGTCTAGTGTTTCCTTTTTCTTTCTGTTAAACATAATATAATAGCATTATAGTCCCATATGTCACAATTTAAAGATGAATGTATCAATGTACCAGCATGTAAATTTGTGAACTCATCACCCTGAATAGCCTAGTAAATGGACGCATAGTGTACAGATGCACTCTTATGCATATGTGTTCGCATTTACTTACACACACTTCATGTATGATCATTTTCATCACAAATATACAGCTTTAAAAATAATACAAATGACAACGTTATGAATAAGCAATGTATAACACATTTGCAAATAAAATCAATTACATAACATAAGTGATGTTCATCTGCAAGGTAATACAAATATGTTAGACGTAACTACCTTGTTATATACTTACAAGGGGCAGTGTAATGATTTCCAATGGAGGTATGAGTTATAGAAGCTAAGATATTATTCAGGATGGAATTTCAGTTTTGTCACATTAGATAGACCTACTTGTTTCCCATACTGTATATATCTGTAGTTTGTAAATAAACAGTCTTAATCATGAGAGTTCTAGAATGATTTTTCTGTAATGTAGGTGAGAAAAAAATGAAAAACGTGTATATTGGTGGGGCAACACACGTATCTTTTATGCAGAACTTTTGTCTTTATTTTCAGCAAAAAAAGCAGACTAGTTATATGCTAAATAACATTATCTTTTGTGACAAAAGGCATTACTTCAAAGATTAAAAAGGGTAAAAAGAGCCATAACAGAATCAACATTCTCAGAAGATTGTCTATGGATGCAAAACACTATTACTTTATCTTTGTTTCATCATGGGAAGATGAACAGCGAGGAGTCTACACACATTGTCTTTTTTTTTCCTGGCATGTCTAATTCCATTACTATTCTTTCTGACACAAATAATATCCCAGTAATTGTTTCAGCATATGTGAGCCTTGTTAACTGCTAGGAAGAAACCTCAGCAAGAAGATAGTTCCCCACACCCACACCAAGCGGTTAACAATGAAAGTAAGAAGGTCAGGAATTATATGTGGAACAAATTCAATTTGTTCCAATTCCTGCTGTGTATGCTGCTTAGTGCTTGCTTAATCAAGCAGACCGGAAACAGGCAGTTTATTATAAGCAATTTGGTTTGAAGACTCTAGGCTTCATTTGAGGGAGATTTATATCCTTCACTTATATAAACAGTATGGGCATGGATTGCCACTGGAAGACAAATCTTCACTGCAATCACTTTAAGATGTCACCAAATGACCGTCAAATGGTTTATACTTGTTTGAAGAGCTGCCAATATCTTTTTAACAATTATTCTCAGTACTTTATCTAACTGATATGAAAATTTGCAAGGCTGAACACTTCATAATTATACAGATGTCTCTCAGGTATAGCAAAATAGTGAAATCCTTTTGGGGAGAATAACCAAAAACAAAAACAAACAGAAAATGCATAACTACATTTTGCTAGTTTTGCTACCTATTTTATGCAGCTTGATGCACACACACACACACACACACACGCACACACACGCACACACACACACACACACACACACACACACACACACACACACACACACACACACACATACACACACTCACAAACAAATCAAAATTACACTGTAAATAGTACTTCTTAAAGGACTGATAAATTATAAAAAAAGAACAGAAAAACTATACAAACTGCAGCCAAAGTATGATCCTAAATCAAAAACTAAAGTAGAAGCAGAAAAAACAGTACGGCCAACAGAGTCAAGGCCAGTTTAAAACCACTTTTAATAAAATAACAAGAAACCAAGAAAACAGAACAGATAAGCACTTTCAGGTTATCAGCCCTTCATCAGATCTACTACTCTAACACAAAGACAAGCCCTAAAAAGAGGACATTTTTACAATCATTAACAATCCAGAGAGTCAGTATCTTACAACAGAAGTACTTAATAGGGTAATTAATGAAGCAATCTGTGTGCTCTCAATGCCAGCTTTAAAGGGACAATCTCATTCAAGCCAGGAGGTCGATCAGCTTGTAACTTCCCTATCCATCTCATCATCTCTACCATCTCTGTGTTATGCATGATGTCACCTCCCCTTACCAGTTGTATAGCCAAGAATTTAAACCAATGTCCTGGGCAATCCACAATGTGCTTAGCAACAGCATTAGTTGAATTTTTCAACCTAATATCACTAATATGCTTCAGTATTCCATCTATTCTGCCTGAAGAGGCAGCTATGTTATGGATCTCCTATTGACAGTTCTGATTCTGTTCCCAGGTTTGATACATTTGGGATTTTCCCTTTGAATTGGAATGAAACAAATAATGTCTTTGAAAGTAAAATACATCATAAGCAGACCTTTGTAAACAGTTAACTGCATAATAAAAGAAAAGAAGTTTGGTTATTGTTTCATTACTCGTGCCATCACCAGTATTTTAGTTAGTCTGTGTTTATAATACTATGCATTAAGTTACTAAAAATCCTTTCTCAAAATTTACCACTATTCAGAGGATAATTATTATGGGTTTTGTAACTGTTGTTTCATGACAGTAAAAGGGATATTGTCAATGTTTTGTGATTCTCTCATTTTGTGTGTCACACATTTGAGCTTTTGCTCTTTTGTGGTCAACCATTTGTGTTTCTTATATTGGTTTATTCTAACAATGATGATATAATCATATGTATATTTGAGGTTTCAGTTCTTTATATTTGTGCAGTCATGTTAACTCTGTGTGTGTGTGTGTGTGTGTGTGTGTGTGTGTGTGTGTGTGTGTGTGTGTGTGTGTGTGTGTGTGTGTGTGTGTGTGTGTGTGTGTGTGTGTAAATATGTATATATGTGTGTGTGTGTGTGTATATATATATATATATATATATATATATATATGTGTGTGTGTGTGTGTGTGTGTGTGTGTGTGTGTGTGTGTGTGTGCATGAGTCTGTGTATCATTAAGGGTGTGTGATTTTAGGGTTTTTTCATTGGATAGAAAGTTTGACTGGTTTTGTTTACCCAGTTAGAGCTTCAATCAGTAGTTACATTTATTATTGTACTGGAACTCGCAGTTCCTTCTCCTTTTATTTATTTACTTGGTTACTTGTATGTTTGCATGTATGAGTGTATGTGCATTTTTACTATTTATATACTTTACTTTTGCAAACTAGATGTTCACTGCACTAAGTCCATTTTCAGAAGTGGACAGATAAGAAAAGCTCCAGAGTGATTATGTGTAAGTCATTAAGAAGCCAAAGCATATACAGTCTTGTCCAGTTAGTTATAAGGACATGTTAAAACACTGCAGTAGCAGAAAATCAGGCAAGTTATATTTTCTTTGATTATCCTTACATTTTTAGGACCACGACTTTACTGGGGTAGAAAGTGTTGTTTGCTTTGTAGCTTTGTGCTCTTTTGTAGCAGTCTAACAGGCAAGGGGAAGACAAAATCTGGTCCACAAAATGACCCACAATTATGTATCCATCAAAGAATGTGAGAACCTTGTCTGGAGCAGGGATACCCAGAATGTTCCCTCAAGCCAGGCCTGGGAGTGGTGCTTTCCGGTGAGACCCTTGTAACTGGATATTGGCATGTAGTCTGGCCTAGACTTAGACTGAAAATGTTTAGAGGAACCATGAATAGTATGTTCCAGGTGCAATGTCAGTTAAGTGCCATGTAGAAATGAGAATTATTAATATGGAGTAGTCCTTGTAAACAGAAACTTGCACATGGACTTTCACCTCACTATTGGAGACTGAGCCATACCTTGTGTGGAATTTCAAAAATCATCAAGTCTGTGCTCAGGGCAGGTATGAGAACACCACTCTCCAGCTGGGTACCATGCAGCTGGAGTTTTTCTAAGCAACGTATAGTGCTGTGTCAATGAAAATGGGAGCTGTAGACAGGAAATTATGTTCTTTGACAATATGCATCAAACAGCTGTACAAAATGGGGTTCCTATCACGTAGTTGAACTTTTACAAGGCTGAACCACATATGGTTGAGATCATATGTTCGAATTTGTAAAAGTTCAAGCGTTTGAATGGAAATCTCCGTAAGTGGAGGTTTCCATTCACTTCAATGTGGTGCGATCTCGGTTGGTATATTTAAGTAGTGGTAGGTGTGGGGGATGCAGGGGGGCTTGCCCCCTTGCTTACAACAAGTTATTATTTTGTACATTGTGTTTTTTGCATAGTCGAAGTTCTGTAGCTTCGAACTTTATTGTTCGACCATTAGGTGTTCGGAGTTACAAAACTTTGACTATCTAATATAGATCTTACAAAATGTATAGTATTCTTGGACACTGTGGGAAGGGGATGTGCCTGATAGCATATCTCCTACTGTTGGTTTAATTATAGTGATGAATGATAGAGTCACCTAGAGTGATATAACTGGCATGGAGAGCTTGTCCGTTATTTGTTCAAATGGTTAAATGTTGCTGAGTGTTTGTGCTAATCAGTGATTATCCATAAAGAAGATTGTATTCCAAAGCAGGGCTGCTAATAAATATATGTGGTACCACAGCACATTGGGCCATGGTCTTTTTCTAACACAGTAATCCTGCCATCAGGCCTGAAGCCATATGCTATGTTAAATCAGGTCAAGAAAGATCTGATGCATTAACTAATCACTGGTTGATATGAGGCATTTTGATCACAGGACAGTGGTTGGACAGATCTCAAAAGCCCATTCATGTGTTGAGGACATCCTAAGAGCATCTACCAAAATGTCTGTGTCAGATGCATTCAAATGACACTTCAGGAGTAACTTCCATTAAACACACACAATTGTTGAATCAAGTGGGCGATTCTAAAGTGAATGATATTTTTAAGAATTTGAAAGAAAAACTGAATAAGTTTGAAAATGATCAGGTCCACCTTAAATTATATAAGATCAAACACGATGTACGTGATTACAGAAATGGGCATGCCTTTTTGTGGAGGAACAAGCAGAATAATCATTCAGGACAATTGGGGAAAACAGGTAACAACAACAAACAACTCTCTGTATCTTTTGCTTCCTCGGATGGGGTAGGTTATACTACAGATTCAGAGGGTGATGTACGTGATTTTCCCCCATTGCCTGCAGCACAAGAACCTGAGTACCATCAGCAGCGTTTTCATTACAACAAAGAAGGCGCCAAAAGGGGACGCAAGAAGAAAGGAACTGGTTTTAATTCCGCAACAAGTGAAGGACAATTTAAACAAACGTACAAATGAGGTAGATGGAATTGATTGTCCTTCCTCTAGTTGTTCCATCGTTTGATGGTAATATTGATTCTAATTCTGTAGATGTCTCTAATGTTGTAAATTTATCTGGATGTACTTTAACGGATGAACAGGTTTCTGTTCTCCGTCTTGGTTAAGTTTGTACCTACCGTAGCACCTAGGCTATATTTAATTACACAGGAAATTTTTAAATTAGTTAGGAAATTACATTTAAAATGTTTTTTTGATACACAAGGGGACAAGCAGTTGAAAAATAAAGATTCTGAACATAGTTTTGAAATTGATAGTGAAGGTGACAGTTTCTTTTCTTGTTTATCTGATGATTTAAGTGTTTGTACTTCTCCAAATGCCTATTCTCTGTTAGATACTAGTGGTATTGATTTTCGAAGTAAATTTATACCGCCTTATGTTAACAATACTGTTATACATTTTTCAGAAATGCTTAATGTTTCTGTACAGGAACTTGTTGAAGAACATAGTCATAGTTCTTGGCAATATAATATGACTAAGAATGACTGGCTTGCTCTTAACAATCTTGCAAACAGAAGTGATTTAATTATTAAGCCTTTTGATAAAGGCAACAAAATAGTGGTGCTTCATTATACACAATATTATAACATGTGTATGCAACATTTAAGTGATGATTTTACTTATGAAATATGTGAGGTTGCTGAATACTTGAATGCTATAAAAGATTTCACAGCATTGATTGAAATGGAAGTATGTTTGGGATATTTTTCCAAAAAGGATTTAGACACTAAATTTAACTTTGATAATTGTAACTTGGCTACTTTTTATTGTCTTCCCAAGTTACATAAATATTTTGTTAATCCCCCTGGACACCCTATTGTTTCTGCTGTAAATTATTTTTTACATAATATAGGAATTGTGATACATGGTTACTTGTTACCTTATGTTGAAAGAATTGATTCTTATATTAAGGACTCATTTGATTTTATTGACAAAATATCAAATATATTTTGGACTCAGAATATGTTTTGGATTACTATGGATGTAACCAGTCTATATACTAATATTAGACATATTGATGGAGTCTAAGCTTTACAATACTTTCTTGATGATAGTCCGACTTCTCATTATATTATTGATTTAACTTATTTTTGTTTGCTTCATAATTATTTAAGTTTTGATGAAGTAATTTATCATCAGTTAAGAGGTACAGCTATGGGGGCACCTTTTGCCCCTATGTATGCTAACCTCTTTATGGCTAAATTTGAGTTGGATTATATATATAGGAATGCATTTGTACAACAACATGTTTTATTTTATTTTAGATACATTGATGACTTGATTTTTGTTTGTGATGGGGGAAATAAATGACAATGTATATAACATCAAATTTGATGGTTTACAATGTGGCACAGAAGTTAATTTTCTGGATATTCATCTATCTGGAATGAAGGATGGTTCTATTGCAACTACAGTTCATTGGAAATTTGAGGATGGCAGCCAGTAATTGCTTGGTACCAGCTGCCATCCGACTCATACCATACAATCTTTGCCTTATGGGGAAATTATTAGATTGTCTAGACTTTGTAATAATAAATTGGATTTACAGAAACAAATTAATCAAACATTATCTATGTTCCTATGGAGAGGATATGATGAGAATTTAATTCATGAGTCCATTGATAAATTAATACAGTACAATTTGAATAAATATGAGACTAATAGTAGAAATGGATTTATTAGTGCCAATAATTCTAATTCTATGGTTAAAAAAGTTGAAAAAGTTAAAAAAGATAAAATATTTTTTGTAACAACGTATAATACTTAAAGTATTAAGATCTGGGAACTAATGAAACATTACTGGAAATTTTTACATAGAGATGAACTGCTACATAAAATTGTTTCTGATTCACCTTATGTGGCCTATAAGAGAGGACAGAATTTGGGGGACAAACTAGTTAAAGCATATTACATTGCTCCAGTAGTTAGTCTACCTATCTCCTTATCAGCTTATGGCACTATACCATGTAATAGTTGTAGTGTATGTTCGCTTATAAATTTGAGTTTTGCTAGGATTAATGGAAAAATGTTCAAACCTAATAGTTCTTTTACATGTGATACAATGGGCATAATTTATTGTCTCAGGTGTCCCTGCAACCTTTTCTATATTGGGGAAACTAAAAGGAAATTTAGAATTAGGTTGCAGGAGCACATCAGAGACATAAAGAAAGGGAGATTGGAAAGTCCTATAGCATCCCACTTTAAAGAAAAACATAATGGTGATGCTAATTTATTGTTAGCTACTATTTTGGAAGAAGTATTTATTAAGAAAGGGGATGAAAGATTACATAAGAGTATTTTACTTTATAAAGAAACTGTATTTATATTGAAGTTTGATACATTGACACCAAGAGGTTTAAATAGAGAAGTTAATTGGAGAAGTCTGCTTTAATATTTTAAAAATGTGTTTAATGATTTAGTTGATTGTTTTTTTAATTGAATTGTTTGATGTATAAATAGGTGAGTGTTTTTTTGGTAAATCTGTACTCTTTGAAGGCTGTAATGGCCGAGGCGCTAAGACAAGACATACAACAATAAATCTCTGTTGGGAACTGAATCCTTTGTTGTTTTTGGAATATTTACTGGCTGTGCTGCTTTGCTGGTTTGTTGTTGATTGTAACTTCCTTTATATACTGGGATGCTGTCAATGCATTTGAATGGACCTTGTTCATGGTAACAGTAGTTAGGAGTTGTAACCAAAAAGGTGGTTGATGCTTGTCATGGAATCCTAAGACCTGTAGGTGGGCATCAGTGGATCAAATTAAATAAACTGGAATTATGTGTAAAATGAATTGTGAAGGCAGTATTGCAAGATTTGATTCATATGTACCAATAAGCTGCGAAACAATAGCTGCAGTTATCTTCAAAACAAAGGCCCAGGTGTAGGAAGAATTTGATGAGTACAAGGACAATGTATTTTGGTGAATTCAAACAGGTGCTATCAAACCATTCACTGACTTAGAAGTGAGACTGATGTGGACTTTAGCCAGGATTTTTTTTAGTAAGCATAGACAAATATTACTTTTGACTGCATATAATGCTAGGAAATGAATAACTCATGAATCCAGTAAGCAGACTTCAGCAACAAAAGTAACTGATGGGAATGGGTCCATTGACCAAATAAGATCACTGCAGCAATTAAACAGACTTGAAGAGGCAAAACTGTAAGATTGCAGGAGATGCCAAAAGCATTGAATATTGGTAGGGTATACCTCCCTGTACTCTTCCCTCATCAGGCCAGTAATAGTGTATGATGCTGTCTTTGGCATGTTCCTTTCCAAACACCTGCAGCAACTGGAGAGACCACAAACATTCCTTGCAAAGAAAATTCAGGGTCTTCAAGATCTGTCTTATGAGGACAGACTGAAATCATTGTCACATTACTCTGTGTTTTACAGAATGCTCAAAGGTGACCTGTGCCTTGCATATAGAGCAATGTCTGACCTAGCTTTAATGGAAATGCTGCACATTCGCAAGTCAAATGGTACATGGGTCACTCGCTTAATGGATCTTAACCTGGTATGTGACATCAGCAGAACTTGCTGGAGAGACTGATTTGTCTCACAGAGATTGCCCCACCTTTGGAACAAGCTTCCTATTCATGTTAAACAAGGCCTCTCATTGACCCTATTTAAGTGTAATTTATGCAACTGGATGGGTAACCAGAAATTCACCCTGGAGGATACACCTGTGTCCCTCTTGGACAGGGGCAACAGGTGCTGATTTGAACCAGACATCCTTAGGAATGGGTTGAACTTGGCTAGGCTTGTAAGGGCACTGTGGCCATTAGCCTAGTAATCGCCTATGATCCTATGCTTAATGCACAGTTCCAGTGTTGTGTAGAAGGTTGGAGCAGAACATCTGAACTAGTAAAGTGGAATGTCGGTCCCCATTTTCAAAAAAGGGGACTTGTAGAAGTGTTCCAGTCACACAATGATTGTATTTCTCAGCCTCCCTGGGAAAGTCTATGCCAAGTTGATTGAAAGTAGAGTCCATCTCATACCTTTGAATCTGATTTAGGAGGAGCAATGCAAATTCTGCTCTGGTCAAAGAACAATTAAAAAACTCTTTGTCCTTGCAGTTTTATTGATGTGGTCATGGGAATTTGCCAATATGGTCTACATGTATCTTGTGGATGTAGTGAAGGCATATGAACAATATATCCCAGACTATTTTGTCAGAGATACTAGGGTCACTGAGACACACCACTTTGGCCCTGCATTTGTGAACTGAGAATTCTTTCTATAGTCTGTGTATTAAGTGTTGCACGATCAAGGTAGATTTACCTTATTATCATGAACAGCATATCATGCCATAGGACCATATCTAGGTAATTGGGTGCCCTGTGAAGATCCCCAAACTGATCCCCTCCTTAACTCAAAGTTAAGCAAAGTGCAGCACTGTAGCTAGAGCATCAAGTGCCTCTTCAGATCCTCAAAGTAGTACTATCCTCAACTCAAATTTGAAGACTTAAAAAAATTCTTCTCCAAAAAAGCTTGACTCTGCTGAAACTGTTGAAAGATGCTTGCAACTAATGTAATTAGCAGCTTGTTACAGTGAAATCACTGCAAATTGAGTTCTTTAGTGCTTCAGCCATGGCAGCAAATCCTGTATCACCATTTGTAGTCAATGTTTGTCAACACTGCACTCCACCACCATTCATACCTGATGATCACATTCCCTGACAGCTTGTGCCTGGGATAGCCTCCTCTGTACCCCTTACTAGTTATGGCTCTGTTAAGCGATACATTTTTGAGACATGAGTACAACAACATTTGCTGGCAGAGCACTCTATTTTTGTCCTTAAGAGCCTATGGTCTCTGTCATGCACTGGAGTGATCCACAGCTGAGTGTGAGTTAGAGGAGGTGAAAATCAGCCCCTCCAAGTCAGAGGTTAAAGAATGGCTTGCTTTCTGCAAATGAAAAGGAGACTTTACTCCAAGTGAAGGAGATTAAGTTCTTGTTTATGAGTGTGGACAGAGGCAATCAGACAGCTGACCAGTGAATGGGTTGCAGTGGGAGGAATATTATAGACATTATCTAGAGTGTAGAATAAAGATAAATGTAAACCACAGGACAAATCTTTCAGATTGCCAGTTTACACAAACTCAGTGGATAATGGTGGCTGTTCATGGGGTCACTATGAAGTAGTCTGTGACTGACAAGCATGGATGGAATACCCAGAACACAAGGATAACAATCTGATTATATAATATGCAGTCTGATTCAATGTTAAACATGTGTTTTATTATTTTAAAAGTTGAAAAGTTCCAACATTATAAAGATGTAATAACTTCAAGAAAGACAGCCAAAGCAAAGTGATATTTCAGTAAACTTTATAAGTTCATAGGTTCATACTAGGCTATCTGCCCAAGGGCATTTATAAGCCTAGCCCAGAGTTTTGTGGCTTTCACCACCCCTTTAGTTTGAAGGAAACTATGCCCATTATTTTGCTGTGCCTCTGTCAAGCAGTGACACTGAGGTAATCCCTGGGGTATATCTGCGATCTCCCATCCATTGGTCAAGATTTCTCTTGAACAAGGCCAGCGAGGTGCTCTGCCTCACATGTACCGGGATTTTGTTCCACAGCATAGGGAGTCTCTGGGTGATGAATCTGTCCCTCCAGCACGTCCTATTAATAACCGTGTCAAGGTTTAAGTGTCCCGCCCTTGTAGTTCTGAGGGATCTAGATTTTTTGAGGTGAAGCATGTTCATCAAATCTGAGTTTGACATGGCCTTGTATGTCAGGCACAGGTCACCTCTGAGCAAGCGGTAAGCGACTGAATAGAGCTGGAGTTCTTTCAGTCGGGCAGCATAAGACATTTTTGAGACCCTTTATCCTTTTGGTGAGGAACTTTTGGGGCCTTTCCAGCTGCTGCAGGTGTCGGGTCAGATACATTCCGAATGGGGCATTGTACTCAATCATTGGTCTGATGAGTGATGAGTACAGGGGGACGATGACCTCCCTTGATCTAGATGTGAATCCCTTCATGATCAGGTGGGCAATGTAGAAGGTCTTCCTAACTACTTTAGCAACGTGAGTGTCAAACGAAAGGTTACTGTCAACCTGGGTCCCCAGATCCCTGATAACCTCTTCTGTACTCAGTGGATTGCCACCTATATGGTAGCTAGGGGTAATCTTGTTTTTCCCGAAGGGTATGACTATGCATTTCTTGGCGTTTAACTTTAGGCCATGGCTCTGGCACCAGTTATCCGTTTCTGTGAGACCCTTCTGAAGGATATCTGTGTCAGATGTGTTCTCGACTATGGCGCCCAGTTTGCAGTCATCTGCAAACTTTGTCAGCCATAACCCTCCTGTGTTTGCTTGTACTTCAGAAAAGTAGATGCCGAACAAGAGCGGGCCCAGGACTGAGCCCTGTGGGACACCACTTGTGACAGGCTTTGAGTCTGACATGGCGCCAGCAACTCTGACCCTGTGGGTTCTGTCACTTAGCCAGTTTGCAACCCATCTTGTGATGTATGGGTTTACATTTAAGCTGATGAGTTTTTCAATGATACCTGAGTGGGGTATTGTGTCGAAAGCCTTTGCCAGGTCGAGGTAGGCTGTATGGACTGCCTTTTCCTCATCAATAGCCTTGGTGACTGTTTCGAAAAAGTCAACCAAGTTTAAAAGGCATGATCTGCCTTTGACAAAGCCAAACTGGGTTGGATCCAAAGTCTGCAAGTTCCCTATGTCTTTATTTATGAGTTCCATTATGATCCTCTCCATAGCTTTGCAGATCAGGCTTGTCAAGCTGATGGAATGGTAATTTCCAGGGTCGGTGGAGGCACCGCCTTTGTGAAGTGGGACCACAGTTGCCGTGCGCCCCTCCTTGGGTACGTATCCTGAGGTGAGGCTAAGATTAAACAGCTGACCTAACTGCGGGTTTAATTCCTCATTGAGTTTGTGGAGCACACAGCCGGGGACACCGTCCGGTCCCATGGATGCTGTGTTTTTCGCCTTGGAGAGAGCAGTTCTCACCTGGGCGTTAGAGATGTTTGGGGGGCTACAATCCTCTGGTATAGATATCTCTCCTTTTGGGAGAAGTTTGCACTGAACCTGTCAGCCAGTATGTTGGCAATGTCTGTAGGTTCAGTAATTTTCACATCATTTTGAACTAATTCTGAGCATATCTGGGAGTTTCCTCCCAGATTTCTAACATAGCTAAAGAAGGCCTTATGATTGTCTTTTGAGTCCTTAGCGATTTTTCTCTCAAAATTTGCCTTGGATGATTTTATGAGAGCTCTTAATTTTTTACTTATAATGATCAAAGGTGTCTTACCTTTTAAGGATTTTGCTCTATCTTGTTGTAGCTTCCTCCTTTTGTTGTAAAGCTTGTTTATGGCTGGGGTCCACCAGACTGGACGCTTGCCTTTGGTACAAAGAGTCTTTGTTTTGTTTGGGATTGCCTGATCCATGCAGTCCTGTAGGTGCTGGTAGAAGGCATTTGTAAGTGATTCAGCGGCTTATGCACACATCTTAACTATACCTCATTATAAGGAACATTCCTCATTTTGCATCTTAAAGATTCCATCTTCCATACTGAAAAGGTTTATCACAAGGTCATTGCTATGATTTTTTTAACAAATATGCAAGGTAAATAGTCTTGAATCATATTAAGTCATCAAAATAACCTTTAAATACATATGAAGTAACAGTTTTTATCATTCTGTTAATAAGTCTTCCACATTTTTCCATATTTTCCACATTCTGAGAATTTGTTGTCCGTGTTTTGATAATTGAAGATGAAAAGCTACAACTTTCAGTACAAGGTGTTAAGCAACAGTACGGAATTAGGGGTGTGTTACACAATTAAATGCAGATTAAGAAAATAAAAAAGGAAGCAATTAAAAGTAAATAGAGAATTTAAAAAATGGATATTCCAGTCTTACCAATATTTGATCCAGATGGTGACACATAATATAGGGTTGCAAAGTAAGATATGATCTGCAAAATTTAATAACTGGATCCCAGCACTAAACATAATTTCTTATAAAAGAATTAAACATTTTACTATGTATAGCAGGGCATACTGTCTGTCATGTTCATGAACTTGATGTCATACATAAACTGCATCTTGTTCTTGCAGGTGTCCTAGATGATTAAAGTCCTGAGGTGTCAACAAGCAGCTATCCTGTAGACAATGGTACAGTGTTTGATTCATTTAACCTCCATTTTCATACCATGTGATTTGGGGCAAGTCACTTATCCAGTCAGTTTTTCCATGTTGCACCTGAAAAGGGACACTTGTTCCCAGTGGGCTTACCTGGTTAACCTTCTTGAAACATGGACCAAGGAGTCTAACAGGTGTGCGAGTCTGAGGGTGGTTAGGAGACCCCATGGTGCAATGAAAGTGAGAGCTAGCCCGCTCTGGCTGCCCACCTGTCCCATCTTGAAACAATTGAATAACATTGAATAAATAAATTAGGCAATCGCTTTTCAATCTGAAAAGACTATGTGGCCTGAAACTGACAAACTTATTAATACAGTACATGCGACAAATAAATCTGCATATGTATACCTTACTAGGATTACAACCCCGCAAGGAACTGCAAGACCCAAATAGTGTAATCAGTTCTATCAGGCAGGCCAAAGTTATTGATATTACTCTGGAGAAGGCCATCTGAGATGACTGAAATGTAAACAAAGACCAGCAGAATACAGCACGAGCAAAGCACATACATGATAACTTTGTCATATGCAACAATTGCACAAAACTAAAACTTTTACTATAGATAAAATTTCTGGAACATCAGATATAAAGTGAGCATGGCATCAGGAATATTATTAACAGCATTTATTAATTAGTTAAGGATATCAAAATTAACAAAGTTGAAAGTATGACAGAGGCATCTGTGTATGTGATTACAAAAGTATACATCATCTATGTGTCACATCAAATGCATGACTGAATGGTATTTTCTAAATGAAATGTTGCCAGGTTTGCCAGTGTGATCAACATTGTTTTTTTCTTTTGTATTTCTTCATGCATAACAGTATTATAGCACTGGCTGGTCAGTGTTATTAGTTTTATCTATACTCTTCAGTAATGTTTTATTCCTTTAACAACATAGAAGACTGAGGTATAGTGTCTTTAAATAAAGGCAGCATTTATTAAACATGATTTCCTTATAAGTAGGAAATGTTGCAAATACAGGAAACAGAACATGATGACTATGACTAAAATATACAAAATTCGGTACATTTTTGGTGAAACTGGGGTGGAGCGAAGAAACTCATATCAGATTGTTCTCTTCATAATGGGACAACATGTTTGTAAAAAGATTTAATTTTGTGTCAGTAAGATAAAATATAGAGCTTGGAAAAACATCTCTGTAGGAGTCTAACAATTAAATGAAAGAAAGAGTTATGCTTATATTGTGAGAATTTAACTGCAAAGCTATTATATTACTAAAACAGTTCTTCAGCTTAACAGCTGTTCCCTGGTGGAACTTTCATAGTGCATATGTTTTAAAAACAAATGTTAATTTTATATTCAGTTTTTTCAAAGGATGTTTATTTTCTCATACTTTCTTCCAAATGTACATCTGCAATTCAGTGTCAGAAACTGGCACTTTTTTATTAAAACAATTTCAGTCTTTCTACTGTTAATAGTCCCAAACAAGCCTTCAGAGTTTTACATTATTTGCAAAAAAATCTTCAGTTTCTCAAAGTAGGAACATGTATTTGTTTGCATTTTATTTATTTATTAGCATTTTTTTATTGGAAACTCTGACTGGGCCATAACAGGTCCCTTTTCAGCAGAGGCCAGGGGAGTAAACCTTCTCAGTTAACAAATCTTAAGATGACATGCAATATAATGCAGTGCAAATATGCCAAAATTAGCATATAAAGAAAAGAGAGTAAGGAGACAGAGCCTAGATATTATTATATTCCACAGAGTTGCAGTGCAGTTTTACTACGTAGTAATGATAATGCTAAGAACTTTCATTAGTTTAATAGACAGGTGCTTTGGTATTCATGTAGGGCATTAGTACCAGATAACAAATTATTTTGTAAGAGTTCATAGATGTGGCAAAGCTTGTGGTTCATCTAATGAAAAAACAGAAGATTAGACAATATGAGGAGACCCAAAGCACGCCACAGATAAGAGGACAGATGGATAGGGTTGTAACAATATTTAGCCAGGAGAAGAGTGGCAGGAGAATAGTTTGGAAACCAACAGTTGTATCCTAAGGCACGTTCTGAAGTATTTTTGATTAATGATTTGTCTAAGGTCTTGTGGGATAGTATTGCAGTATTCGGATACATAAGAAAATGCATCACTTCACCATATTTAATTTTTCATCTATAAACTTGAGCAAGAAATGTGTCCTTAGACCTGAGACACCTAGATGGAGGAGGACCATATCAATAAATTCTTCAGTGCTGGACCTTTGTTTAGGTAATGAAGTATACTTTGGGTAGTTTGAGTTGATTGAGTTTTTGATAGGTGGAAATTCCAACTAGTTTAGTTGGCAGAATGCTAGATGATGCATTTTACCTGGAATATGGGTATGCATTGTTCCAGTTTTGTTAAAAGGGAGGAGTTGACATTTTGTGAGTAGGACAGAAGCATAGGAGAGAGCTCGCAAAAGATATCAGATGGTGGTGGTCTTTCTAGATTGCAACATGAGGAAGGGCGAGGCTTTGCAGGGGAGACCTAGTTTTATACGTTTTTGTTTAATAGTGTTTTGGACTTGTAAGTCAAATTTCTGATTATCATCTATGGTGACCATAAATGATTTAGTATATTCAACAACTGGTGTTTAGTGTGGAATATATAGAGAAAGCATTTTGGTGATCAGGGTATTGTTTTAGAATGAAAAGTCAATTTTTTTTTATTTGCATTCAACAGAAAATTCAATTGATTCAGAAATGAATCAATAGACAAGTAGGATTATTGTGTAGTGGTTTGTAGTGATGACATTCCTGGAGCAAAGCATATTACAGTAATCTGCATCCTGAACCAAAGAACCTTGTCACACTGCAGTAGAAGTTGTTTATAAAAGTTTTAAGAGGATGGGACCTACCACTGAATCTTGAGAGACACTAATGGTTATGCGTAGGTGGGATGAGGAAAATGGTTGCCATTTGACACATTGTAGTTTATGTAAGAAAGAGTTTAAACCATGTTATCAAAGAGGTTGAGAGACCGTAGGAGAGTAATGGTTGCAGAAGCTAAGAAAGGGAAACTGTATCAAATGATTTTGATAGATACAGGAATATAGAAGAAACTTTAGGAAATCACTGCTAGTGTATACATAGAAACTTAACTGACAGTGATTTCTTTGTTTTAGGAGACTTTTCTCTACTTCATATTTTGTATGACCATTGAGTTTGCGCATGTATACATTTGTGGGGATATAGGGGTACATGGGCACTTGCCCCCTGCTTAAATGCTTTCAGGTGATTTTTCATGATATTAGTTTTCTGCCATTTTTATGCATAAGCCTTGGTCGTCACTGTCCTGTAACTCTATCCTTCATAGTGGAACCCTGTTACACTCTTTCTTTTACTCTTCCTTCACCATCAATGTGAGCATTCACAACAGTTATTCTACAGTAATAATACCCCCAGGTATCACCCTTGTACCATATCAGGTGGTGATGCAAATACTGCATTATTATGCTCTATTCATAAGAACATCTTCTTTGTTCACCAGGTTGGTCAACATCTACCTTGTTCATAATTAAAACTAGAACAAACGTACACACTTCCTTTTTACCTATTATTTTTACTCACGCCATTTATAAACTATTTACTTTGCAATAAAATTCATGGTATGCACTTGAAATGAATTCTTATTTGAGTTACTGCATGACAAAACCAATTTCCAGAAAATTTCCGCTGGGCAAAAACATAAAAATGTAATAGTTGTATACTAGCTTCTCATAGTACCTTCATAACTGCATGATACCTTTAGCTGGTATCCAGCAACATATAACAACAACACATTGCTTTCTAATCAGCCACGTTTAATAAGTGTTCAAGCATTCTCTTTTTATTTATTTTACAACCCTCTTTCTATAAATGTAAACCATATTAATGTAATATACGTTGTATGTCATTGCTGTGTTAAACATCTGTGAAATAGTAATATTTCTTGCTGAAATGATTTGTAGACTGTTTTCAAATTATATTGTACTTTTGAAAGCAACAACATTAAACTCGTGTTTTGCGAATGCATCTCCTGGAAAAATTATTCTATTTGTTATATTTTATAAAGTATACACTTGGCTATATTCATGCACTCGAGATCTTGACTAGAGTCAAGCTCAACAGGGTCTTCTTTCCCCGCTGATTCTGCCAAGCCCGTTCCCTTGGCTGTGGTTTCGTTAGATAGTAGGTAGGGACAGTGGGAATCTCGTTCATCCATTCATGCGCATCACTAATTAGATGACAAGGCATTTGGCTACCTTAAGAGAGTCATAGTTACTCCCGCTGTTTACCCGCGCTTCATTGAATTTCTTCACTTTGACATTCAGACCACTGGGCAGAAACCACATCACGTCTAAGTAGAAAATGCAACCAGTTTTCTTTTATTTTTCTTTTTTCTTTGTTTATGAGCTAGTCACTGCAGAGCAAAGACAAACTAATGCACTATTTTACAAGGCTATTATGTGCTCCAGACTGCATACTAGAACCCTGCATGATTTCGAAAGGATCCATTGCACATAGGTGTACGAATATACTCAGCTGTACACGTGGACATCTTCAGACAAAAATTTGGTAAGCAAATGGGGATGCACAGCATAGTCTATCATTCAGAAATATGTAAACTGGAGAGTAAAGTGCGGCAAGGAGGGAACAAAGTTTATGGGATGTCAACTATGAAGAGAAAAGACAAAAACATACAGTCCTATAGCTAATGTTCTAGTAATGGTGATGCTGTGTTCAGCATAGCACAGCTGGGCCATTACATCACCACTGCTTACACAACAAGCAGGCACAGATATTAATTTCTTAAACTGATATAGCCGCATCTCCCATTGGTGCAGTGCACACTAGCACACTGGCCCAACCATACTTGATCCCCCACAGCCACACAGTGCTGGAAATGAGCCCACACAGTTACTGGCAATAAATGCAATATTTTTAAGAACTGATCTTCGTCATTACCATAGAGGACTGCATATAACTGCAGGCTGAAAATAGACAAGAACTGCGCTCTACTCAGCTGTGATTTACATTTTACATTCCACTAAATAATGGTCATTTGACATTCTGCATAGGCTATATATTCTTTATATATTTATATATATATTTTTATATAGCCAGATTCAGAGTTAGTGTTGTTTGTCTCGTACAGTATAAATATATGTTAGATACTATATAAATATCTAAACGAATGAAAGATTAATATCCTTAGTTTGATTATCACTGAAAATATGGCTTGTATTCTAGGCAGCAGAAAATTGTACTGCCTTATTTATACTGGCAGGTTTCTAATACTCCTTGCTTCTGTTTTATGTACCTACAAATATTTTGAATATAATCACAATCATTGGTCTGTATAGCAGGAGTGTGCACTATGTGCCCTACAACATAATCCACAGAAATGCTAGGTCAGCATTTTACTAGTGTGATTCAACTTTATAAATAATTTTAATGACATGACTGCATACTAAAGGTAGTATGCATATCTTTTTTATTTCAGTGTGCTCTTTGATTTTGAGCACAAGTGATTATCACTCTTTTACATTTCCAGGATGCAATGCATCACCATGTAGATTATATGCAGTTAACAGTGTAAGAGATAAAGATGATGCAAAATGCATATTCTACATAGTCAAGTACAATACAGGAAAGTACAATATTAAGAAAACACAGAACATCAGATATCAGCAAGTTATTATGCGGTAGCTGAACCTAAATGTTTACCCTAGTAATCCTAAAATCTGACATTAATAACCATGGAATCTTTAGACTTTAAACTATGTGACCTTGAGCAAGTAACTTAACCGGACAAGTGTTTCCTGAATGCTCAGATCTCATGAGTTTTGTTGGTTTACCTATCAGTTGTGCTGCAGTAGCGCTGTTGCCTCACAGTAAGATGTTGTCCTGTTCGATTCTCAGCTAGAGCGTCTTCTGTGTGGAGACATGCATGAATGGGCATACCTTCGTTGAAGGTTGTGGGTCAGGGCCGGCAAATCGGCACGTAAAAATCTACTGCCAATCATTAGCGGACCAGAGTTCTGCTGTGGCGACCCCTAACCGGGAAAAGCCAAAAGACACAACAACCTATCAGTATTACAAAAAGATACAAAACTGCTTTGTCTGCATATACTTGATTTTAATTAAATTTTCCATTATACGAATAAAAACATAATTTTAAAACAGACTGTACTTTAATGTGCTTCTTGTGGTATGTTTGTGCATGAAAACATACTGAAAAATAAAGATGCACAGTCTGAGCTGTTCTCCACAAAATGAGAAGTATGTCCTCCTTTCTATATTATTCTGAAGGAAACAACATATAAATAAGAACATTGCTTTCTAACACAGATTAAGCTGTAATACTCTGTGACTGACAGTCTCTGTCAGAGAATGATTATACAAAATCCTATTATATTATTAAAAATTCACCCTAATATATCATTCACTGAGCTATAAATATACTAGTGGCCAGAAGACTTGTTCAATGACTTGTTGAGTCACATCTGGATGAGGAAGTTACAACCTGATGAAAACCAATGTATTTTAACCTTGCCTGGATGAAAATCTCGGAACTCTCCAATATTTAGGACAAGCCCATCTCTGCTTTTCAACTAAATAAAATCACATTTGTTCTTCATTACCCAACATTATTCACAGAAATTTTCTACATGACACAAGGAATAAACTGCTATAACCATTCCAAATTTATTTTAGCCAAACATATTCTGGAAGTCACTGGTAAAATAGATGTTAACCTATTAGCCTCACTTATATACTCAGCAGACATATGGAGAATGATGAGTTTGGACTAAAACACAGAAATGAATTTATAGTAACATCCTTGGAACAGTATAGTTTTGTTAAGGGAAGATTATATGAGAGATCAGAGACCATTTCACCAGTAACAAATTATTCTCTGATAGACACTAGACTCATATGTCCTTCACTATAGGAAAACATTATTGAAGGCCTTGGCCTGTATTTCTAATAACCTGCCAGATAGACATGCTGTATAATTTGTCGCTAAGGACAGTTGACTCTCTTTCACATTACACAAGTATCCCTAAATGGTTTTCCTACCCTCTTGATATGTTCATTTCCAAGTATAATCCCCTCTGTTGTTTTTCTTTTCTTACTTTTGTCATTGTTATTCTATATAAATTTTGTATTGAAATACCTTGCGGGTATCTTAGCATAATACAGTGCATGAGAGATGTACATATATAATATCCTTGGAGGCAAAAATCTTACACACAGTAAACTCAGCCACTAAAAATCACCAACAGTACACCACACATCACACCTCATCAAGCCATCGCAATACACATAATTCATCATATACCGACGTTCTAAAGATTAACTTTCCAAAACCTTAAAGACCTCCAAAACACACCACAGGTACAAAGCACTCAGCATATTAATTCTACTTCCTCACATAGTACAAGGAGTCCCAAAGTCACAAATGTTGAGCACATAAGGCAGACATTGACCCAACCAAACATTCTTGTTATAATTGACTCCGTTGTAAGGCATACAGATGTGGCTCTTACCAGGCTGAGCAACAAAAGGATGACGGCTTGTTGCTTTTCTGGTGCTAGGATCTATCAGATCATGCACACACTCAAGTCCTTGAACAGCAAGTACCAGTCTGTCTCTGTCATAGTAAAATCCACCAATGCCAAGTATGAGGCTAAAATAGCTACCCAAGCAAAAGACAATCACCAAGCACTTTTTACTTATGTTCATAATCCCAAAAACACAATGCAGCCATGTGTTCAGCTGAATTGTGAACAATGTTACCTACACTGAGGTTGAAGATATAGCTGACCTACTAACCAATTACTTTATCCCTAACTTTACCACCCCCACCTCCATCTGTCGCTCATGATATACCAGAAACTGCTTCACCTCCAGCTGTCACAGAAGACCAAGTCCCAAAAGTGCTATCAAAAGCTAAAAATACTGCATCAATGAGTCCTGAAATATCCCTGAATTCATCTTAAATAGCATGAAGCACAATTGAGCCACACCCCTAACAATGCTGTTCAATCTTAGCCTCCATACAGGCTTTTACCAAGTGAATGGAGAGCAGCTACAGTCATTCCCTTTCATAAGGGAGGACCTTCAACATACCCAGGCAAGTACAGATATATAAGTCTGACCAGCCACATATGTAAAGGCATGGAAAGACGTATCATTGAATTAATCAGTCAGGACATACAGAACCTCCAAACGTCAGATCCCTATCAGTTTAGGTTTGTCAAGGGCACGTCATGCTTACTCATGCTAGTGGATTTTTTGAAAAGGTTGCCAAAGCAATGGATTAAATCAAAATTATATACACCACATACCTTGACCTGATCAAAGCTTTTGGCACAATTCCCCACTCAGGCATAGTATAACATCAAAATAAACTGAGGATAAACCCCTAGACCCTCTGGATTGCCAACTGCCTCACACATAGGTTCATAGGTGTGTACTAGGCTAATGGCCCAGGAGGCTTTACAAGCCTAACCCATAGGATTACCCTGGCATTGTGCCACCTGACCTTAGTTCCCAGTGCCTCTGTCGAGCAGAGCCACTGGAGTGATCCCCGGAGTGAATTTACTATTTCCCATCCACTCATCAAGAGTTGTCTTGAAGAGGGCCAGTGAGGTGCTCTGTCTGACATCTATAGGAAGTCTATTCCATAGCATGGGCAGTCTCTGGGTTATGAACCTGTCCCTCCAGCACGTTATGTTGATTGTGGTAATGAGGTTGAGGTCTCTGGAGGGTGTGGTGTGGAGGGATTGGTATTTCTTTAGATGTAGCATTTCTAACAGAGCTGGGTCAGACATAGCTTTGTAAGTCAAGCAGAGATCACCTCTAAGTAGGCAATATGAGACAGAGAATAGTTGGAGTTTTTTGAGTTTGTCCATATAGGACAAGTGTTTAAGGCCTAGGATCCTTTTTGTCTGGTACTTTTGAGGCCTCTCCAGTTGTTCCAGGTGTCTAGTGAGGTACATGCCAAATGGGACATTGTACACAATGACTGGCCTAATGAGGAAAGAGTAGAGGGAGACAATGACCTCTTTCTTCCTGGATGTAAAACCCTTAGTAATGAGATGTGCCACATAGAAGGACTTTCAAACCACAGTGGTAATGTGGTGGTCAAAAGAGAGGTTGCTGTCAACGGTGTTCCCAGATCTCTTATAATGCCTTCTGTATTCAGTGGACTACCATTGATGTGGTAATTCATGGGAACTGGGTTTTCCCCAAAGGGGATGATGACACATTTTTTGGCATTGAGCTTAAGGCCATGGTTCTGACATCAGTTGTTGGTCTCAGTGAGGCCTTTCTGTAGGATGTCAACATCACTTGGGCAGTTAGTAATGGCCCCCAACTTGCAATTGTCTGCAAACTTTGTCAGCCAGAGTCCCTTTGTGTTGGTCTGGACCTCTGAGAAGTAGATACCAAACAGGAGAGGACCTAGGACCGATCCCTGTAGGACTCCAGTCTTGACTTGTTGGCAGTCTGACTTGGAGTCAGTTACCTTCACACTGTGGGTTCTATCTGTGAGCCAGTTTGCAACCCACCTAGTGATATAGGGGTTGATGCCTAGCTTAGTGAGTTTTTCTATGATTCCTGAGTGGGGAATGGTATCAAAGGCCTTGGCCAGATCAAGGTAGGCTGTATGAACCACTTTGCCTTCATCCACAGGATGCATAGGATGCTGATAATCAAAATAGGGGAAGTTACTTCCACAAAGAGACCAATCACTACTGGAGTCCCCCCAGGGTTCTGTGCTTGGTCCTCTCCTGTTTTGCATCTACTTTTCTCACATGAAAGTCAATACCAAAGGGCTCTGACTAACTTTGCAGATGATTGTAAGATAGGAGCAGTCATTGAATACATAAATGACTTAGCCATCCTGCAAGAATCTTTGTCTCAAATAAATAACTGGTGTCAAAATCATGGTCTGAAACTAAATGCCAAAAAATGCATTGTTGTACCATTTGGAATGTCATCTACCCCAGGGAACTACCACATTGACAATACTCCCCATAAGAGATGACCCAGTTGTTTGGATTTCTGAACTTTTGTGGACAATGACCTAACTTTTGAACAACATATATCTACTGTTGTAAGATAGTTCTATGTTGCACAGCTTATAAACAAAGGGATTGTGTGCAGATCTAGAGATATCATTGTAACCTTTGCTCAGCTGTCATTAGGTCAGTCATTGAATATAATGCCCATTTTGGCATGTAACGATCTAGACCCATACAACAATTGGAGAGATACATTAAAAGGTTATAAGGGCTAAATAGCATGTCCTTCATGGACTGACTCAAAGACCTGTCACTATACTCAGTATCCTACAGACTGCTAAGAGATTACCTGTATCTGGCATGCAAGCCATCCTCTGACCCATTAGTGTTGGATTTACTGCACATACCAAGTCCAACAGTATCAGAAATACTTGGTCTTGGAATCTAAACCTCTTCTGCAAAATCAAAAAAAATGTTTAGAGGGACAGGTATATTACACAGGTGATATCACTGCTGTGGAACAGACTTCCCATCCACATAAAACAAAATTCATCCCTGTCCATTTTCAAGCACAACCTAGGTCTCTGGATGGGAAACAGAAAGTTTTCCTGGACTGCCCTCCGTACTACTAATGGGCAGAGACAGATCCAAAATGCTTAATCCAGTGCCTGTGTCCCATCCGATTATCTATGGTATGATCCTAGTTATTCTCATAAGGGGTAATATATAATTATCAACCATGGGATGGGCAAGGCCAATGTAAAAGTTAATTCAAGAACAAAAATGAAAACTACCTAGGCTTAAAATGGCCCACAAGAGCAACTAACCTAGTACTGGCCAATGAACCTAATAAACCAACAGTATTATATTATTTCTTTCATTATTTATTTATACAGGTAAGTAGTCTAGTTTAAGAATGAATGAGTGGAGAGATGTGTGATTCCTAGATAAGGTTATAAAGGAAGCATATGCGAAACCTGTCAAGGGGCAGAAAAATGAAATAATAATCAAAACACGACCATTGGTTAAGCAGCTCACTAGAAGAATTACCTAAAATGAATGACAACAAAAAGTTATAGTGGCAATTACACTTTTGAAAAGCAAAAGCAGAATAGTGGGAGGGCTGTTATCATTTTAAGAGTTTTTTTGTTTAAGTTGGAAAAGTAAGCAACAGAGGAAGGGGAAGGGCTGAAAGCTGAAAGGAGGAGAAATGTGGTAACAGTTTTAGAAGAACAGGAGGGATGAGAAGAATGTATGCAAAATAAAAAAGACTACACCTATGTCAGAGAAAAAGTAGGTAGATGGGTAGCTGTATTCACAATGAAAAGAGAAGTTTATAAATAAAGAAGATAACGAAGAAGCACTCTGTATCAAACACTATAGTAAGGTGCCTTGAGAGGCCTGAAAACTGTAATCCCAGTGTGGAGTAGTCAGATACATATTTTATTTTGATGGCACATCATATCAGTTATATTAAACAAAGAAAGGGGAAAGGAAGAAAACAGATTTTGAAATGTGGACAGAAGAAGGGTAGCAGATATTCCATAAGAAGGGGTGCAGGAAAAGCAAATGCATCTATTTGGTTTGTGGAGTCATAGTGAACTAGGTCACAGGGATAAGGTAATCATAACAATAGGGAATCATACAATTATACAGGTAGTTCAAGACAACTGAGCCACATAACCATTTACACCTTGCTGTTACCCACCATCATGCTGTACCTCCCCTCTCCAAAAATGCAAATAGGTTACTCCTGGCCTAAAGTTATAGGTATCAATCTAATCATCTAGGTTTAGTTTGAAGGATGCTAGAGTGTCACTTTGTTTAGATTATAAATGAGGTTTGTTCCAGAGGTGGGATGTTCACTGGGTAATAGATTTGTCTCTCCCGCACATTTTATTTATGTACTGGTGCAGACTTAAGTTCTTCGTTCCGCTATTAGTGGAGCTAAAGGATCAAGGACAGGAGCACTAATGGCACAGAATGAAAGACATAGATCAATACATAAGAGCCTATAACAAACCGAACAAGGAGATAGTAATTCAAGCCTTTCCTGATTATACAGTGACATGCCTCTCAACTGTACAGATTTTCACAGAATGTCCAGATTTGTGGCTCATATTTTTGGTTTGTTCCTCACAAAATTTGGATTGGCTGGTAAATTACTGGCAAATCATTGAGGACTGAAGTAAGAAAATAATGATAGACATTTGAGTTTCAGAATTTATATCCTTCAGAAATTCCAAGTTAATTTAAAACCTGTTATTCTATTAACTTTCTAAGTTTGTAAGAGCAATATTTAAAAATTGCCCCTTTTTTGGGCCTTTTCCCCAAATTATTTATGGCTTTGTCCAGATTTCTTGCTCTAAGAGGTTAAGAGGTATGCAAAGTGATTTTAAGCTAATAATCCTCTTGGTTAGGATTACCCCCTGAAAGGGGCATTATACTTGATAATTGGTTTAATAAGGACTGCATAAAGAGTAATGATAACTTCTTTTGAGCTGGATGTTATGCTTTTAGATATTAGTTGTATTAAATAGAAGGACTTTCTGACTACTGCTGTGGTATGAAGGTTGAAGGAGAAGGAATTATCAACCCAGGTTCCAAAATCCCTGACTATGTTATTATTTTGCAATGGAGTATTGGCTCTGCTGTATACTGATAAAGATTGTTGTTTAACAAATGTGACATATTACACATTTTCACAATTTATTTTATCCCCTTTTCCATGCAACACTTATGTATGGTGGCTAGTTCTTGCTGTAATGAATGGATGTCAGAAGACAAATGACAATAATGCCCAATTTGGAGTGGTGGGTGAGTGAAAAATTCATGGAAGAGAGCAGTGAGACTGAGAATAAGGATTTTATCCTTGAAATGTTAAAGCAGTCCTTCTTCACTGATTATTCATTTTTCATTTATACAGTCAAAACTCAAAGCAAAAATGAAAAACTTACCTGACTGCACTGTACCTCAGGTTACATTTTTTAAAAGAAACAGCTAAAGCACTACCATCACAGATTCTGAAGCTAGTATAGTTAAAAAAAGCCGGGGGTGGGGCTTCTGTGTGGATTCTATATATCCTCCCTGTGCCCTTGCTGGATTTTGCCAGATGATCTAGTTTCCCCAACTTCTCAAAGATGTGCTGTCAGTATCCTAACACTCTTCCCTATTACCCAGAGTTCTGTATATTGTGTGAGAGTTGTACATCCTGTGTGAGTTGGCACCTTGTTCATGAGTAATTCCTCTGCCTTGTGTCCAGTGTGTGTTGACATACACTCTAGCTTCTCTACAACCTTAAATTTGATTTAGTGCTCTTTTGAGAATAAATCTAGAAACCATTTTTTTTTTCAAAAGCCATTCATCTTTCCTAAAAGCCAGACATCAAAATGTCGATCAAAATTAAATCCATTGGAAAATAAATTCAAAATATTTTTCTCCAACAGGATTTTATCATTTTACTAACCTAGCACACATATTTTTAAGTTAGAAATATGTCACACTAAACAAAGGATAATTCTGAATTAGAATATAATCATTGTGAAATTATATGTATTACATATGTTCTATAACTGGAATGGTTTATTATTATTATTATTATTATTATTATTATTATTATTATTAGTTGTATTTCTCAATAGGATCCAACATTGCTGAGTTATAAGGTGGGGGGGGTCAGTATCTCCTGATTCTACTTTGCGCATGTTCTTTGCTCAAATAGCATCATAATTAACAGGTTTTATACAATGCTGACAGTAGGCTTTACAAACAAAGAAATGGAACTTAAGGGGTAACATCAATATGAAAAAATATAGGGCTGGATTTACGAAGGCTTGCACGGAGTCTAAGAGTAGAGTAAGACTCCATGCAGCCAACATGTCGGCCGAGCGATCCAGGAACAGCCGGCAGGGGCGTGCAAGAGAGCTCCTAAAACTCCTCTTACACGGACAGGGCTAGGATATGCAAATTACCTCATTTGCTGCAGAAAGTTATGCAAATGAGGTAAATTTGCGATCCAGGAAACCCTAACCTGTCCGAGTAAGAGTAGTGCTATGTGCAGAAATGTACTCGGTTGTCAACTGAGTACCGTTCTGCAAATAGCAAAACGAAGCCGTGACAGCTCCAAATAAAGGATGCATCCAGTTGAGGAAGCATGCCAATGGCCAAATATATGGCCATTGACAATTCTAGCCTTTGCAAAAAAAAAAAGTAATAATTTTGTTTCACCTCGATCTCCAAAGTTTAAGCATAGCGCAGTGTCACGCAAACACGCTGCACTGTAAACCCCCCCCCCCAAAAATTAAAAGCTAAAAATAGGCATTTCATGATAAATATACATCTGCCATGCAAGTGAATGGCAGGCTGAAGACAACATGGCTACTGAGTAGAGGTTGCTAAGGGGGGAAGCTCAGTCTAAGAGATGTAATCAAGCATTAGTAGGCAAACTTATGCAAATGAGGGTAAGGATAATGAATCCCAATTTTACATGGCAAATGAGCAAAGTCCGTGGAGTGTAAGAGAAGGATAAGGGGAGTATCAGAGTAGAAGATAGGTGACATCATGAGGGGGGTATGTATGAAAGAATGTAAGCTCATTAGAGCAGAATGGCATGTGTTTGCTGTCAGTTACCCATCGCTGGAAGAGGTGTGTCAACAGGTACCCCAGCTAAAGGCAAGAAATAGAAGGTGTATGCCGTGGACAACACTAAAGTTTCTTGTAGAAGTGCTTGCACTGTGTATGCGCATGTGTGTGCACCTGTAAAACTGAGTAAGACTGTGTGTGCGCGCATTTAAGCTGGAGTAAGCAAGTGTAAAGATGTTGAAACCTGTGTAAGCGTGTTTGCACCTGTGTGCACGCGTTTAAGCCAGAGTCAGCAAGTGTTAGGCCGTGTGTGAGCTGGTGTGAGCGTGTTTGCGCTTGTTTGTGCGGTGCTGCCCCCTATGGAAACAGAAAGGGAAAAGGAAGCACAACAAATAGGAAGTTAACCAAGGAGAAGTAGCAGAGCTAGCAGGTGAAAACAATCAGAATCAGCCAATTACACAGGCAGTACACTAGCCCAGCCCAGCACTTAAAACTCTGCAAACAACTTTCCACTATGCTTTTTCTCAGAGACACTGCAACACTGCAGTAAGCTAATAGAAGTGAAAACTGAAAAAGCTTTACTGAGACAAAGAAATGTTAGGGGCTGCCATTGCTGTTATAAGGTGACATATGCAACATGCTGAGGGTGGTGACAATGTGAATGCTGCTGAGCAACCCACAGTGAGGAGATGGAGAAGAGTGTACAGGCCCAGGGTAACCTACCAGGGGCTACATGAGCTGGAGATAGTGGAGCACTATAGAGTGAACAGAGACCTCATGCAGCAAATTGTTGAGCTGTGCAGGCCACCCATCACACACAGAACCAACAGAGGGGAACCCATCCCAGTGGAAACCAAGGAATGTGTTGGCCTAAGAATACTAGCAATAGGTACCTTCCAGAGACCTATTGGTGATATGATGGGGATTTTACAGGCATCAGCATCCAGGGTACTGCACCAGTTCCTGAATGCAATGTCAGCACATGTCAGTGATCATGTATATTTCCCCAATTCCCGTGAGGTATTGGCCAGCAATATGCGTCTTTTCCAGCAAATAGCGGAATACCCTGAGGTAGTGGGTGCAATAGACTGCACACACATATGCATCAAAGCACCAGCTGGTGAGCAGGGTAGGGTCTACTATAACCACAAGGGTTTCCCCTCCATCAACTGCCTGGTCGTGTGTGATGCCCAGGGCATAATAATGAATGTGTGTGCTGGCTGCCCTGGAAGCTACCATGATTCCCATATCTGGCATCTGACACAGCTGTACCAGACATTTGCCAATGGGGACATCCCTCATGGTCGCCTAGTGGGGGATGCTGGATATGCACTTGAGCCGTGGCTGATGACACCCATCAGAAATGCACACACACCTGAACAGGAACGCCATAATGAGGCACACGCACAAACACGAAATGTAATTGAGCGTGTGTTTGGGCTGCTCAAGTCACAGTTCCAGTGCCTGGACATATCTGGTGGAGCCTTGCAGTACTCACCAACTACATGTACCCAAATAGTCATGGTATGCGCTATGCTACATAATGTGATCCTGCAAAAACAACTGCAGCAGGAGCAGCATAGGGCTGGGCCAAACAGCCCCCCACTGTTGCCAAGGCCATCACAGGCAGAGCATGACTCAGAGGAGGGACAACCTGAACCTGCCCCAGTAGGCAGAAGGAGGTGTGCCCAGTATGCTTTGGCCTTGGCAAAGAGGCAATGCATAGCATATACACTGGCTCAGTAGGAACCCTGGAAATGATACCTCTCTCTGACTCGCACATATAGTAAAAGGGATGCCTAACTTGACACTACCTGTTATCAAACATGTATAGGGAGTGTAATATGTGCATCCAACATAGGCAGCCCTGCAGCACCACCTGAGACATGATTGCCATGTGTTAAGAAATATAAAGCAGTGATAAACAGCTTTTACCACTATTTAGTATATGTAAACAAAATTGCACACACTAAGTAGCACAACTTTGGGCAATGTTGAGCAATATTGGGCAGCGTTCAGCAATGTTGGTTAACATTGAGCAATGTTGTGCAAGTTTGGTCAAAGTTGGGCATAGTTGAGCAAAAGCAGGTAAACATGGTCATATTTGCTTTACTGCTCCTTAAGCAGTCTGGTCTGCCCAGTATGAAAATATGAAGCAGTGACAGTCTTTGAACCAAGGATACTGTGCACTATAGTCACAGTACTGAACCACTAAACCATGACAGTATTTCACTGGTCAGCCTGTAGGAATAAATGTAAGCATGTGTGCGCATGTGTGAGCTGGTGTGCGTGTGTTTGCGCTTGTTTGCACGGTGCTGCCCCCTGTGGAAACAGAAAGGGAAAAGGAAGCACAGCATAATCCCTGTAGAGTTATGACACAAAGGTGAGCCCTGCATTAAAAATACAACTCGATTTACAACACACGTATAGTATAAATGTTAATATTGGGCGTGTTCACACACGTCAACAAATGTAGTGGACTTCACATAGCAACATACTGAAAGGTCACACTGGGCATGCTCACACACAAATAAATGAGGCAAATGTCAGGCAACAACATACTGAAAGGCCAAACTGGGCATGCTCACACACTTAGGCCATGTGTGAGTACAGCAGTGGGCCACACATAAGAGGCAGTTGCATGTGTTAAGCCAGGAACCTCTCACAATTCACCAATCCTGACTTGTGCACACAGTGATATGACAACAGACACATACATAATATATTGGAACCCTGTCATAATCAAATATGTACTACAGATACTTAGGTTGGTCATAGAAAGTTGAAAAGCAAAGAAAAAAAAACTAAAATCAGTATCATCAATAAACAATGTGCACTGCAAACACTATCCAATCCAGGTCATGGAAAGATTATCTGCGAAGGAGTCCATACAGAACCATAACACTACCCTCAGCTATGTCATAAATAGCAATGTACACTCAAATATGTCCTGAGTCAGGGCCAACTGTAAATGACTGACAATGCAAACATCCTGTCAGACAGGCCCATACATACATACCCACCTCCCACTGACAAAAGTCCCTATCATCATACCATGAGATATCACATGTAGAATGGGTAAACAGCTCCTTCCAAAGCTAAAAACATGGCATCAATTGGATTACATTGTGTCCCTATATGTTTTATAAGTGAACTGCAGAACAAACAGAGCCTGCACCTGAACAGTCTGTTGAGCCTCACCCTCTCTACAGGATATGAAACTGTTGAATGGGTTACAGCAACATATGGCACACTACACAAGTGTTGGTGCACAACAGACCATGGGAACTATAGTCTTATAAGCCGATGAAGTCTAATCTGCAAGGCCATGGAGTCCATCAGGATTGAAGTCAGAAACAGAGCTATTGGAAGCCTATAAACACACAACCCTACCAACTTTGGACTGGTCATGGGCAGATCATGTTTCCCAAATCTGAGCTACACACGTCCCACATACACTTTGAATAGGCCTTTTCCAACATCCCAGACACATGTCGTATCCACAAAATCAATAACCTGTGCATAAATATGTATCATCATCAGATGGATTGGCAACTGGACCACAGATAGCTCACACAAGGTAGGATTTGTGTAGTCCTGTTCAAGCTGGTAACACCTGCTGTTCCCCATGTCTCAGTCCTGGGATTGCATAAATCTAAGTGCACACACATTACCATGTCTAGTCTGATGATGTCAGCATCCCACAAATACAGCAGTGTAAATGAAAAACCCCAGTAAAGCACATAGCGCATCGTGTTAATGCGTATCTCTCTAGTATCATAACCTAGTTAGGTAGGGGTTTGAATCCTGCAATTGCTGAGTGTGTGTGTGGGTGTGTGTGTGTGTGTGTGTGTGTGTGTGTGTGTGAGAGGGTATGTTTCTGTGTGATTCCCTCTGAGAGTATTGCCCTTTTTGTAGACTAGGCAAACACCTTAAAAGTGTTACATTCCTGTTTGGCAAGTCTGATGATGTCAGCATCCTACAAATATAGCATTGGAAATGAAAACTCCCAGTAAAGCATATAGCACGTCGTGTTAATGCATATCTCTCTAGTATCATAAAATAGTCAGGTAGGTGTTTGAATCCTACAATTGCTGGCTGTGTGTGATACTGTTGGTCAATGTGTTGTGTGTTTAGCTTTTACTACTGTATGACATATCAGTATAACAACAGTATGTGCATTGCACACTTCAGGTATCTGTGTGGCAAATACATATATGTACATGTGACCTCAATTAGTTCATATGTGTGAAGCCTGCTTTCTACATGAATACATCTGTCACCTATGACAGATTGTGCTGCTGCTTCTCAGACCTTCGGTCACATATGTATGTTTGTGACAAGGCCAGCCACTGTAGTGATCTGTGGCCTAGGTCATCTGTGTCATACACAGCCATGACAGTTTCTATAGAATAGTGTGAGTGAGGGTTCATGCCTTGGGTATATTTCAGACATGTTCAAACACAATAAAGTCTGTCAATAATGGACATTCATTATAGGTGTACAACAACTTTGTGGATATGCATACAGACCCCTTATTGGTTATGTGATACACCGAGGGACTGCAGAACACCTATGGAAATGTGAATACCAAAGGACAGATGACATAACGCTTGGTTGTATGTACACATCGGTACCCGTTATACATGTTTGGGTCTACTACCTATGTGGTACTGTCGGGATACTATGTTTAACAAATGTGGATGACTATGCTATATTTGGCTTACAGCTTTACAGCATGGGTTGGACAACGGGAATCTGTCTGTATGATATCCTTGTGGAGGATAAGTGTCTCATCCGGAGAATGTATTGTAGGCCACTGTATGCATTTCCAGATGTGGACAGACATATCCCTAGTGTGTTTGCTTGTACCTAAGAGGGCTATATGCCAGACAGGAGTGGTCCCAGGAATGGCTGGCGGTCAATACCACTGGCTACTGGTATAGTACAATACCGGACAAATCCAAATGCTACTGAGTTCCCTACATCTGTGTGTCAGTTGTCAAGACATCATCTAACGATTGGTCATGGTCAGGCTGTTGAGGTTGTGTACACTACCAGAATGCAAACCAATGACAGATAGTAACGGTATCACCCACAGCATAGTGTCAAACCATGTCATACACACATGTGTACCCAAGTTAAAACGTATGTGTATTAAAATGCATACTGGCCACCAATAGAAACAATGAAGTTTTGACACTGTGTAATACAGGGCATGTCACCCTTCCCATGTGTCCACTATGCACGTACATGCAGACAGTGTACCTCCACCATGTTCACAAATGTACACCTGCAAATCTGTACTGCACACATCACACACGTACTGTCCACTCACCAACACACACTGCCAAAACTACACACATCAGCCAAGTGGCACATGGGCGGATAATACATTTTTGGAATTAACACTGTTGTAAACAATACTACATTGATTATCATAGCTTTAATGCATCATGCCTGCTTAGATATACCTACAGGGATATCATTACACTGTACTGTTAACAACATGCTAACATTGCTACACTGCTATAAAGTCACCCTGTGCATCAGCACCATGTTAGCCTGTTCCTGCATCAATGTTACAGATGACAGGAGGTGGCACAGTTTCATCATATGCACATGGTGTGTTGTTGGTTTGCCAGAGCCCAACATTGACCCATCCAATTGACATGTATGTGTGTGTGTGTGTGTGTGTGTGTGTGTGTGTGTGTGTGTGTGTGTGTGTGTGTGTGTGTGTGTGTGTGTGTGTGTGTGTGTGTGTGTGTGTGTGTGTGTGTGTGTGTGAGGGACAACAGTACAGCATGGATCAATATTGATGTGATGTGTGCGTGTATGTGTTAGCCCTAGGTGTTTGGATTATGTGTGTGTGTCTGCATGCACACAGTTCCACCATGTGGCTGCTGTATATGGGAAGTTGTGGGACAACCACAGACTGTACCTGCCAGGCTGTACAGATCACTGTCTCTGGCCACGGACAGAGTAACTGTGCCTGGCAGGGGTGCAATGGACAGTATCGGGTACTAAGCCAGACTGGGTACTATCATCAGAGGCAGAGGCATGTCGACTGGACCCATGTCCCTGCTGGGACTGGTCAGAGCCATGTGCACGTGGTCTTCTATGACGGTCTATTGACAGCCCTGCTCCAACATTGCTGGGGCTGGTACTGCCACTACGGGAGCGGCTGTGACTCGGGTGTTGTCCATGATGACTGCCAGCCAATGATGTTGCTGGCATATGTCCACGTCGACATCTCAGCTGTCCTGCACTGTCCTGGCACATGGACATTACATTGCGGAGGACATCTAATGTCTCCCCCCAACGTCTATTAATGACCTAGGTGTAGTGACACACTGCACCCACAAGGTCACGGATACTGTCATTTATAGTGGTGTTATGGGCCCTCTGCGCCCTCAGTCCCTGTCAGGTGTACTGTTCCATATGTGCCTGTGCCTGCATAACAGCCCGGAACATACCTGAGGTTGTAAAACCTGTGGGGGCACGTCTGCCAGGGGCATTATGACCAGTGGTGCTCTCACGAGAACCCCTGGACATCCGCCTAAGTGGTACCATCCCAGGATTCTGGGTATGGCTGCTGTGAGGGGTTGCATGTGCCATAGATACCACACTATGCTGGTCAATGCCTACTGCATGCTGTCCCTCAGCTAAGGCCATTGGTGATGAGGGATGTATTGGCAGTATGAATGTGCGCATAGATGGTGTGGAAAGCTGTGTACTGTCGATTGTCGGAACAACGACAGACCCTGTCAAACCTGCCTGTGCCACAACACATATTTCATCATCACCACTATTTGTGGCAGTGTCTTCAGGTTCCCTGCTACACTCAACCAACACAACCTCGGCACCTGTGAGAGGGAGACAGGAAACATACTTTACAATCTGTAGCTGATGTTAGCACACATGCACACATGCACACATGAACACATGCACACATGCACACATGCACACATGAACACATGCACACATGAACACATGCACACATGAACACAAATACACTACCCACTAAAGTAGACACACACACACACACACACACACACACACACACACACACACACACACACACACACACACACGCACACACACACCAACAGCAATACAGAACATACCCATTAGTGCTTGATGGTGGAGTACAGTATCACAAGCCAAAGAGTCCTGTCACATGTGTCAGCATGCAAGATGTGTGTTGCTCAACAGCATGCAGTGCGAGTGTAGAGAGTCCTTGTTAATAACAGTATACATCTGATGCATGTGCGTTCTTCAATGATTGGCCTCACCCTGGAACACAATGTGTACATGGACACAAAATTGCTGTGCAAGTATTGCATGCTTTTCAATGTCCTGTGCACCGTCACTCACAGGTATACATACCATGGATGAATGCACACAACTATCAGGTGTATAGCAATGAATGCTATGTGTTGTACTGTAGTTACTGTAACTGGGTGTAGTGTAGTACCATGAGCCATCATCAGGCAGCATCATGTGGTCACTCAAGGCCACTAATGTGTGCCACACTGGCAACTATCTTGCTGTGCCTGAACTGCTGCACTGTGGTTACATTAACCATTTCACAGGCAGTTGTTACATGGGTATGTAAGGTGTTCAATAGGGAGCATTGCCTAACATGAATGTTTTGTTTGTTGAAGAGTTTTGCAATGCCCCATGATAGGCCTCTACCCCTCAGGTATAGTATGTGTGCTGTGTGGATAACATTTGGGATACTGGAGCCTGACCTTACAGCAGGTGTCTACATACGCCATGTGTATGATATTGACATGTACTGCGTATGACAAGGTGGTGTATGTTGTGTGCATGTGTCTTGACTCTGCCTATACAATGTCCACTACAGTGTACCACAATGGTTTGGGATGCTCTGTGTATAGCATGTGATTGAGGCAGCCACTCATGCTACTGGGATGTTTATAGTCCCACAGGAAACTTGCAGAGCATGCATTATGTGTAGGTGTTGTACATGTGTAAATGGCCTAAAACCCACTTATGACATGCACATCTTATTTGCCATAATGAAATGTAGAACACTCACCAGCATGGGTCTGCTGTCTTGCTGTCACACCAGAGGGACCTACAAGGATATGAGACAGTTTGTCAGTGTCAACAACTGTGGCATTGCTGCTGTGACTTTACAATTTTACAGTAGTACAACGGTTGACAGTCACAGGCATACAGATTGTGTTCAAAATTATCAGTATTGCACAACACCAGACTCCACATCTTCCAAATACACAGTACACAGCTGATATATGCACATTCTAACAATCAAGCTAACAGTAGTCTACAGATATGGCATGTTACCTGCATGATCACAGTCAACTTGCTGGGTGACTCCGGCCTCCATGATGACACATGTTTGTTGTAGTGGTTGACTAGAAGCGACCACGCAGAGGAGCAGCTCTTCCACTTTGGTGAGGGGCGGGTGTGATGCTGCACCACCACCTGTGGCAAGCTGTTGCCTGCAGACATCAGAGGCATGCTGCCGGACATGTCTGATTAAATCACTGCAGTGATGGTGTACCTGCTCATAAGTCCGGTTATGCATGCCTACGTCATTAACCCGACGGACAACATCCTGCCACAGTGCAGTATGCAGGGTGTGACGTTGTACTAGTGTGGAGATGATTACTTCCTCCTCTTCAGGGGAATAGGCAGGGTTGCGATGATGAGACATGTCCCTCTAAGAAAATAAGACAATTATTGTGAGCAAGTCTTGTGGCACACTTAACATTCTAAAGTACAGATATCAATGAAATGACATATTTAGCAACCTATTGTCTGTCAGTAGATACACACTTTTAATCCCACACATTAGTGCTCAGCGCACAACTGCCTAACAGTGACTGGCACATTCTAAATATTAAACCATGCCCTGCACAGCAACAAAGTGAAACCAGTATGTAAGACTATACAACAGCACATAGCACACTCTATGTGACACAATGCACCACCTAGCCACAGGAGGTTTATATGAAGCTAATGCATACAGAAAATTGTCATCCATTGAAATGATTGTAAAGTACAGTTACAGTACTACCAGCACAGCACACTACTTGTTGATAGCAAACCCCTAAGTAACATATGTGCACATTCATCAATATAGGTGGCATACTGCTGTACTACACTATACATGTTGCTAGATATGCACTTATATCCTGTAACACACATACGACCTAGGCCATGTTACAGGCATACCCACACACACATCACGCATACCTACAAGACACAAAGGTATGGCAACCCAGATGAGCTTTACCTGTGTACCATACAGTACTGTGTTCAGCACTTACAAAACCTTCTGCCTGAGGTATGTAATGTGTGTGGACTACAGGTAACAAACAAAACAGTGTTTCAAAGCAATGTGGATATACACCATACTGTGCTGTTTATGCCTACAGCTTCAGGTAGTACTACAGTACATACGGGATTTGTATTCACTAGCGTCAACAATCAATGTGCATACATGTACCACTGTAGCCTACAATGGCACACTCCAGTCAACACCATGGGACTATGTCACACCATATACCATACTGTTTTTGCTGCCTAGCAATAGCATACATATCTTTTGCGGGGATCACAGCTAGAACACTACATACCATGATATAAACATTTACCCACTAAGCTATCACACATATACACAATGTTGACACATTCACCTACACATTCACCATCACACTCAGTCAACCTCACATAGCAATTACTGCAACATGTACATGCGTGTGTGTATCAGGTCATAGGTATCTCATAGGCTATTAGGCATAGGGCCTATAGAAGCCTAGACATACGGTACCCTGCCCTTCAACACCCATGTAATTTAAGTTCATGTGCCCCTGTCATGCAGAGCCACAGAGGTGATTCCCAGGTTGTATTTCCTATGTCATATCCATTCATCATGATTATTCATGATGACTGCTAATGAGGAAAATTCTTTGCTATTGACAGGTAGTTAGTTCCAGGGTGTGGTATGTGTCTGAGATGAGCATGTACCACTCCAGCTTTTTGACTTTACAAGGTTTAGATCAGTACAGTGTGTAGCTTGTAGGGATTTGGATCTGTTGACATGGAGCATCTCCAACAGCTGTGGGTTTGGCATAGCTTTGTATGTTAGGCAGAGTTTGGCTCTGGGTGTGCGGTATGCGACACAGTGTAGCTGAGGTTTTGTAAGACAGTCTGCTTAGGGCATCTGTTTGAGTCTGGTAATACTCTTTGTGGTGTTTGTGCCTGGTGTCTACAGTTGCTGTAGATGTCTTCTAAGGTACATTCCAAAATGCCCATTGTACTCTATGATGGGTGTTATGACTGATGAGTAGAGTGGAACACTGACCTCTCATTCCATGTATGACAAACCTTTTGTGATGACATGTGGACCGTACACAGTTTACATGACTAGTGTGGCACTGTGATTGTCAAAAGGGACACTACTGTCCACCTGTGTCCTATGGTCTCTTATCACAGTTTTGGTGTGGAGTAGACTACCACCTATGTGGTAGTTAATGGGTACAGGGTTTTTAACAAAAGGGATGGCAATACATTTACAACATTGAGCTTGAGTGTACATATAAACATCCATTGGTGTACATAGAGATTTACATGTAGGCACATATACAGTCCACCTTTCATGGTGGGAATATCAATTATGCAAGGGTTGAGAGCGATACAGTTATGTAACAATTTTGCACAGTCTTGTGCAGAATGCATTTAGGGTATTCTCAGGCCATGTATCTTTAGCAGGACTCCCTGTCTGGAAGTCTATACACTTAGCAAATCATACCCACAGCATTTAAACACCACATGTCATATACCAGCACTGTATGCTGTCTTGTTTGCCACACACTACAACCTACATGAAAATATGCACATAACAACCTTCACCAACATATATATGTCCACCCTTCACAGACAGTTGCAGTATGTACCTTGCTCTATGCACATGTTAAGATGCTAATATATCTGACACATAACTATCTCTACATATGTGTGTGCCATACACTCACAAGGTACACACTGTTGTACATCTGTAGGCCTCACGGATGACCTGTTGGGCCTTGCTACAACATGAACAGTTGTCACATGTGTGCATGGCAGTAGTATTACAGGGAGTATTTATAGCTGCTAATGCTACATTACTATACTAGTCTGGTACAGCAGTTGCCAATGCTAAGCTACACATTAAATGACTATCATACATGTGTTACTCCATCACAGCCATGTTTATATAGCTGTTTGCACTACTCCGCCAGACAGCCATTATACACAGTACTGTACAGAACATAGATGACATGATTGGATGTTTGACATTAAATGCTGAGCTACATATGTCACAGTTATGTCCCACTGCACACAGCTACACACTAATTTGTCCATGGCAGTAGCCATGCATGGCATCAGTGCATACATACCTACTGCTGCCACATATGCATGTTTCAAAGTATTTACAGTACTCTTCATAAACATCTACTACTTGCCGGTGATCACATTTCTATCACATACCTGTTTGTCACTTTCAGGTACGTCTGTATTTTTTTGGACAATTTTTTTTTTGGTGTTGCCCAAGTAGAGTTAGCTTCTGCTTAATTCCCTTTCTGTTTTAATTAAGTTTTTTTTTTTTACTTAATTAAATTTGTTGCTGGATGATTCACTAGATTATCCTTACTCAAGTAAACTTTAGCGTTATTCAGTAATAACTCCTGGAAAACTCAGACACAAGTTCTGTGTAGCTGTATCAGTTGCAATGTAATGATTGCATGTGGGGATAGCAAGTACAGTCTGCTTTTATAGGTATTAGCACATGTGCATGTGATGACCTCTGCACCAATTGATGCACAGCATTTGGTAAATGCATACAGCCTGCTGTGTGGTAATTGCAGTCCTCACTGTCATAGCAACCCAATGCTATAAAATGCTAGGTTTTGTAGGCGTAGCCCTTTCAGATTTCCAGAGTGGGGCCCATGCTTGTTTGCTGTGTACACTGTTGTTTCAGACAGGAGGTTGGTATACTTCTTATATCTGAAGCTGGTGGTGTAGACAGTGATGTACATGTTGCACTCAGACCTGACTGTTGCCACTTCCAGGACAGAGCTATCAGTGTAGTGTTTAAGTCACCCCTACAAATGCTTACACAAGATATATGTGAGTATGTAGTTTCAGTTCTACTTATGTAATTGACTGCCATACAAAAGTAGTTATTGAGAAGTACTCATTGGACACATGAACTGTTTGTGGACTGTTATACTGTGCGTATTGATTTACTCACTTCTGCAGGGTTTGTGTACTTTTTATTGTTGACATTAGCACAGGAGTCTCAGGTAAACTGGACAATTCCACTACTGGGTATGCCTACTTACATCCTTGGTTGACACTAAACACACTTATGTTTAAAATATGGGGGGGGGATGCAGACATACAGAGAGCATTATGTCTTATTGTGTGAGTGTTATCTTACTGGACTTAATGGATTGGTGTGTACCTGTTGGTTTATCAAGGCAGGTGGTCTGTCTGCATAGGTCCCAACTGTGAACCTATCCAGATGGTGGACAGATGTTAGCCTGTTATTCTTTGTCTGTGCAACCCACAGGTGTTTTCAGCTCTGGTACAATGGCATTGTTACAGTCAGTTGGTACCAGTACATGGCTAGATCCTTTGGTATTTCTGTGTTGTACTCCTACATAAGGGTATGCTTGTGGTAGTCCGCACAAAGCTGTTTACAGAGTGTGTAACAGCAGATGAGCTGATATGCCTGTGTGTTTGTGCCTCTGCCAGGCCTATGAAACACTCACATACATATTTGATTAGAGTCAGGGATAGGTAATTAAATGTGAGGTACACCTTCCAACTAATAGACAGTAAGTGTAGACTTGAGTGAAGCAGTGCATGTGGATTTGTACTCCTTTTATGAAGTACAAGTGGTGTCTACTGTTATTATTGTGATTAGTCGTTGTGTAATACAACACCTCTCTGACTGACGTCAGTACTTTTCAGAGGGATTCAGAGGGACACAGCTAAAATATGTTTCACAATCAGGAAGTATGGCCTCTGCCCTAATCAGATATGCCAGTGTTTGCCCTGCTATGATACTGTGTGGGGGTTGTAAAGTGCCTCAATAACATTATTTGCTGCTAGTATGGCTGCTTCTCTTATCACAGTCATGTAATGCAATTCCACAACAATTGCTGGTAAAGATCCACAGAATAAGCTTTGTGTTATGGCCTTCCTATTTTTCCTTTACATTCCCTCATTGTTTTGCATGATATATTTATTTCAGCACCAAGTTATTGTATATCTGCTGTGGCTTAGTGGTACTTCATGCAGTCAAGTGTGTCCAAGGTCTGTGGTTCGAGACTGACAGAGGTGTTTTATTTTGCTGCTGAACAGAACAAGGGCCATGACATACAGAGAGATTAAGGCACTTTTAGTCAGTTGTAAACAGGTTTGCGTGGGTTTGTGCAATGCTTAGCAATACTTAGGTAAGCGCACACATGCGCACACTCGCTCAAACCCATTAACTACTGCTTAAAAGTGCTCACTCCTGCTAACCCCCACGATAATTTCTTTTAAAGAAAAGAAAATGGGGAGATAGGAAAGTGGTGAAAAAGGGGGCACAAGGAGGGAAAGACAGTAGGGAAACAAGCTTGGGATGTGCAGGATGGGTGTAGGGAAGGTTCATAGCTGCCCATTTCTTTAACAGCAACAGCTGTGGATATGTTGCAAATTTGGAATGAAATTTGAAACCTTCGACCCCTGAGAGAGGGGTGAGGACAACAAAGTATGCTGTACTGCCAATTATAATTATCAGTTTTCATGTCCAGCAGACATGTGTGTGAAATGGGCAGCTATGTATGGGGCATAATTTTTTGTGGGTACAGATTGCCCTTTTTTTTTTTTTTTTTCAGGTGTGAGTGGAATGTGAGGTAGAGGAAGTATATATATTTGGGGAGGTAAGTTGGGGAGGTAAACAGACAAGACAAACAAGATGCATACAGGGGCAGAGTATAACACATGGGGTGGGTGAACACAATTGATGGGGATGGATATTTGGAAATCGCAAGCCCATGAGCCCACAGATGGTAACAGTGGGACTGAGATCCCCACCCATGGGCAGTCACCACTGAACCTTCACAGACCCGAGGGTTGCTGTGCTGGGGGCTGCGTAGGAGGGCAGGCTCACCTGTGAGTCGCACCACTCTTGCCTTGAGCTGGCATAGGGGATCAGCGACTAAACGCTGGATCTCCCTACGCACCATAACCTGGACCCTTCGGAGGGTGACAGGTGGCCCTTCTCTGGCCACGCTTGCAGGGGGGGATGAGCCCCATCCCCTGCAGTAATTCCACCCGAAGGTGGCACAGGACCAACTGAGAAGGGTAGCCCGGGCTGGGCACCAGATCTGCTGGTGCCAGGTGCAATCGCCAGCTGAGGAGGGACAGGTGGGTCCGCTGGGACTGGCCTTCCCATACATTCTGTGATTAGGTGTGTTTAATTACAACATAGATAACAGCATTCCAAATTAGTTGTAAAAGCATGCAGTAATATTCCCATTAACCCAACACACCAGGGTTACAACAGTTGAACAGCAAGCATAACACATACATATATTGAACAACAGTGGACATTACAACAGCATGCAGGGATGATTGGTGGCAACAGGCCACCAAGATTGTGGTGTTTGAATAGGGCACATGCATCAAAGTAAATGTGGATTTTTATAGAACAATAGGACATATGTCCCTACAAATGTTTTGAGATTAGACATACCCATTGAGGTGTGGAATTGCATTGTTTATGCACATGGAGTAGGGTGTAAAAAGAAACACCCATTAACATCTTATTAGTACTTTTACTCTACACTACATTCCTATTGACTGCAGGTGTATATCCCCTACATGTATTATTACACTAGGCAACATGCATTAGATTGTGTAACGGGTTTGGCTAGTTCATTATATACCTGACCTATATCTGACATACTAACTGTCCAAGATGCAGATGTTACTGCTACATAGTTGTATTTTATTTTTATATTTATGTATCTACATATCTGGATGTGTTCACGTGACATTTTCACTTATTTTCTACAGAACCCTACATTTCATGTAGCACACTCACATTTCTGGGGAACACCTTGACAAGCTACTCGTGTGCCAGATTTACCTATGCATGACAGCCATTTACCAACTGTTGAGGACTGTTATATGCTTCACAGCTACTGGCACTTCCTTCATCCACTTTATATGGGACTGCACAACTGTGGGTTGACAGCACTTAATACAATAGTACTATTTATTTAATGCAAGGGTACAACAACATTTGAAAGTAAGTGACACAGACACACTCCAGGTTTTATACCTTTATTAATTACATTACACACTTTTCCACAGGCTCTCTCCTTTATTTGATATTACAGTGCATACGGAAGACCTATTCAGGACATATTATACCTTTATTGATAGGTTACAACACTCTTTTTCAGGCTCGCTCACTTATTTTATATGACAGTACATGCAGAGATAGTATTCCAGACTTATTTTACCTTTATTAATGGGTTACTAAACTCTATTTCTGGCTCTCTGACTTATGTTATACAACAGTACATGCAGAGAATTTATTCAGGGCATTTTATAGCTGTATTATTGGGCTACAACACTTTTTTCATGCTCTCTCACATATATTATATAACAATACATGCAGAATAATTACTAACCTGCTTGGTGGCGCAGCCTTAGCAGCCTATCTGCATAGGCTTGCTGATTCGCATCATGGACACCTGCAGCTGTGAAGTAAATGAAGGGATATTGAGACATACTTACTGCATTTCATGGCTACCTACTCAGTAGTGGGGCATCTTGCATATGACGGGCCTCCTGGATCCATTGATTCAGTAGGTCCTGCTTCCATCTCTTCAGGTCTGCATGGTGGTGATGGACCTGCTCACCAGTCCGAGGGACGCCTGTGGCACTGGTGAGTTCATGAGCCAACCGGTTCCAAGCCTCTGCCTTATACTCCGTCCCTTGGAACTGGCCCTGCAGGAGTCGAGACTCATGACGATGGACTAGAAGCCAAACCATGTATTTTGACTACTTGATGCCCCAGTGTTGTGCTCAAAAGCGAGTACCCTCTCCAGCACCAGACATTCTAACTGCAGATGGGAGCTACAATCAGTTATGGCAAGTATTACCGTCTATGGAACTTAAATATGTCACATTTCTCGCACTTTTTTGTGATTGGCCATTTTTGAAAATTCTCGGCTGACTGCAGACCTGCTTATCAATGGTTAATCTACCATTTATAAGTATATGTATGTTAACAGTGGATGTTTATCCTAAGCTGTCATGGCTTAGTGGTTCAGTACTTTGATTATGGTGCACAGTGTACCGGGTTCGAAATTTACTACTGTCCAGACAGGCTAGGGGGTGTGGCTGTGTTTAGGCACCTTTACTCAACGTTGCTCCATGTTGCTCCATGTTGCTGGACATTGCCCGACATTGCTCCACGTTGCCCTACAGTGCGCTGGTTAGCACGGTGCGCAGCTCCGCGCAAACTTATTGCACTGAGTTAAGTGGTGCTTTGCTGTGGGCAACTAGATTGCGCTGGCTAAAGCACTGCTTAGCTATGTGCAAAAAGATTGCGCTGGGTAAAGTGCTGCTTATCTGTGGGCAAAAAGATTGCGCTGGGTAAAGTGCTGCTTAGCTATGGGCATTTATAAGTCAAGATCCTTCTTACATTTCTATATATACATTTTGTTCACTGATACATAGGCCATTTCAATGCTTTTTAGTAAGATTTTAGTCATATATATATATCAGGAATTATTTCATATGCTTATTTAAAACATAAAATTGAGAGGGGAGTGGTGGGACTCGAACTGTGAATGCCTCCTCTTTGTGCGAAGGCTCTACCACTACTCTATTGCTATTTGGATTGATTTGCATAAACATTTGTTATTATGCTCTTCAATGTCGGCATTGCTAACTGCAGCTAAGCTATGGGCACACCCACGCAAACACGTGCAAATACAGGCAGCTATATTGGGAATTAGAAAAAATATATATTATATTTTACATTTTATAACTCTACTGGGGGTTTACAATGTGGGGGAGTGTAGTGTTGGGTATGTTCACATTTGAGCAGACTCGCTCATGTGTGTTGACATTTCACAATTCAGACACTTGCAGGGGCGTGGATCTTAGGACTGCTCGGCAGTCAGACATGCCCCCTGACTTCCTGCATGGTCCATGTTAGACTTGGAGTGGAGTCAGCGTGCCCTCATGAATATGCATGGCACGCTGACGTCAGACCGTTCAACTGCAGTTTCCGAGTAAGACTTATTTAGTCTTACATGGAGGTTTTGTGAATCCAGGGGATAATGTTATCATAAAGATAGATATAAACATGTAGTAGATAAAGATATGTTGCAATGACAGATAATTAAAATATAAGGATCCTTCCATAAAAGCTAGACGTAGGGACACATTCCTTATACTTTTAAAGGATAGTGTGGATAATCAGTGCACCAACTGGAATAAAAAACAATGAAATTTCAATTTCAGTATTCAGCAGGATTTTTATGTACGTAAGTCAGTTATATCATTATACCTTAGAGGGCCTGGATTATTTGAATTTAGTACCATCAGCTATACTTTATTGTTTATTTATTCACCTTCTTTTAATTAACACAGTGAATTCATGATTATTGGAAGGATTATAAAACAGACCATGGATTACATATTGATATACTGATTAAACATTCATAACTGAAGATTTCAGACCCTAAATTCTCCATAATTCGTATCTCTTACTAATCTTTCCTATGGTATCTTCAGTGATCCACAGCTCCCATATATCATTCTCTTTCAGACATGGATACTTTTGTACCTGTTCTTAAACTGAAGGACCAAATATAGTTCCAATAACAATGTTCAGTCACTTTTAACATTATAAAATACATCCTACTCGAATTATAGCTACACTTTTTGGTTAATTCATAAGTTTTCTTATATGTTAAGTAACTTGGGATTTAATACTTTGCCACAAATCTTGATAATGTCCATCTACAAGCATGAATGAATCAGTTCTGTATTGTGACCTGGAAATGCAGGGTTTTCTTTATTCTAGTGTTGTTTTCACTTTTTTTAAAGATTTTAGAGCTGCAATTGGCTTCATTTTCTTTGCACGGTCTCTGTCTTTTTTTCAGGCATGGGGAACACACTTCCCGGTATTCTTACTAATTCTAACAGATGGACATATAATCTATAATCTGCAGTCCAATGAAAATTGTTGATTCAGGGCAGCACTTCACACTGTTATATTCTTTATGCCATGGGCACAATTTGCCTATGTTCAGAGAAGATCTGAGATTCTTATGTTTATTAAAAGCGTTTGTATACTGTGCAGTTTACCTCTTGGTGGATTTGTATACCATGGGCACAGTCAGCCCACACAAAAGGTTCTGAGGTCTCACACTTTACTCCCCTTTTTTTCCATGGTGGTGCTGTGGTAGAATTGTCGCCTCACAGTAAGACGCTGTGTGGTTCGATTCACAGCTAGAGCGTCTTCTGCGTGGAGACATGCGTGAATGGGCATACCTTTGTTGAATGTTGTGCATCAGGGTTGGTAACTTGGCACGTAAAAATCAACTACCAATCATTAGTGGACCGGAGTACCGCTGTGGCGACCCCTAACTGGGAAAAGCCGAAAGACAAACATGAGTTCTGTAAAAAATAAGCACTGTGAGTTGCTTTCTACTGTATGCTATTTCTTGTGTACTGTTCAAAAATGGGAATCAAAGTGATTACTGCCCCGCATATAAAAAGGGCTGTCTTTATCAAGAGGAAGAAGGACGGGGACTGGTCACATTATTCATATATATGAGCCTCTTATAAGCAAGCACTGTTAACCTTTTTTGTTATACAAGAGAATAGTAGCCTTTTATATTATATACCAGGAGATAATTAGCCCCATAAAAGTGAGCACAGACTCTCATTTTACATGTGATAGACTGGAAAAAGTTCTATAATAAAGCTTTCATACTTGGCTCCAAGGAATATGAGCCCCAGTGACGCAGATACAGCCTCTCATTTTACATACGTTACAAAACACCATTATAAAATACCCTTATAAAAGCAGGCATTTTCAATTATCAGAGAGGAAACCACTCTATTAGATGGACCTGATGAAGCTCAGGTGAAAGTGTTTTCTTAAATATAGTTCTACAGTTGTAGCTCATAGTGCATTGTCATGCTTTGTTTGTTAGTAGATAAAAATAAAAATAAACATAAAACCTTTTAACAAAGAATGAGATTCCACAGAATACTCAGTTGGTAAACCCTCACAGGTCTTTCAGGAATATTCAAATAAGGGATTAACCTCTAAGCTTTGGGATTGGCTCCTTGTTTTCCATCTCCCAGATTTTCCCCCAGTCAGCTCCCATGGAAAATCCCACCATCATCTGTAGCTGCCTTTAAGTAACTGACCTTTTGAATGTAATGTGTTAGAAGAAGAGAACGCATCCGTTTATCTGCTTAACCGAATAAACTACTGGAAACTTCAACAAGGTGTCTTTATTCCTTCCACAGGGAGGGTATCAGAAAGAAAGAGATAGAGTCTCCTAGATCTGGTAGCTTAAGTGATTTTATCTGGACTAATCCTTTTTACTATGTTTCTTAGGAACTGGAAAGAAAGGAACTGCTTAAGTTGTTGTCATGTCTTTTGGCTTTTCCCGGTTAGGGGTCGCCACAGCGGAACTCCGGTCCGCTAATGATTGGCAGTAGATTTTTACGTGCCGAGTTGCCAGCCCTAATACACAACCTTCAACAAAGGTACGCCCATTCATGCATGTCTCCACACAGAAGACGCTCTAGCTGGGAATCGAACAGGACAATGTCTTACTGTGAGGCGACAATGCTACCGCAGCACCACCACTGCAGATAAAGGAACTACTTAAGTAATCCAGCATATTATTTTCCCATAGTTCATGTCATTGCCCTTACATGATTATATATACTCTTGATGTATTTGTCAGAAATTCTGCATAGTAATGATAAAAGTATAACTTTAACCCAAATCATGAGATGTGTTTTGAACTGTCTTCATAAATATGTTGCATAGTATTTGAAGGACACTTTCCTTGTTCTCTGCAATGCTAGGGAGCTTCTGATTCATTGACATTAGCGATATAGCTGTGCATGAGCTTTTAAATAGCAGTAAGGAGCACCTAAAAATGACTCTCAGTCATCAGCACAAATATCGCTTGTTGACACATTGCCATATGAAGAAAAAATGCGCATACAAATAGCAAACTTGTAGTAGACGTTTACAGTCATAGCAGTTTTGCTAAACAGCACTATATTGCTATCGAGATTGGCTGTGTTGGCTGAGTTGTTCATCCCTACAGTCCTATAAGTATTACTAGGAGTGTTTGAACTGTTGCACTCTCATTGTTATAGAGTTTGGTGAAATATAATTCATAGCTTAAACAGAGTATTTTGTCTAAATGTTGAATCTCAGGGAATGAGTGATCTTCCTGTAACTGTGGATGCCAAGGTATGTGTAAATGCTACTGCCCTAATTGGAGGGACTCTTTCTATGACCATCTAGGAACACACTGACTATTTCACAGTTATTTTCCTCAAGGTTACTCAGTACGTTTCTTACTGTTATTGTGATACATTTTACTGAGCTCATATTGTTTCCCAGGACTAAAGAGAAGAGGCATGGCTTTTCTAATATCACCTACTGAGACTAGGTGTCACAGAGTGCACTCATGATGCTGTAAAGTATCCCTGGCAAACAGTCCCAGTGGCACATCAATAGGAAGGGCTACAGTTTGCTTAACTGCCCACTATGCATGTACCCAATCATGAAAAAGTTGTTGTAGTTGTATTTTGCAGGTAATGCCAGCTGGTAAAGTGGCAATGTCTGGTCAGCAACTGTGGGCCAAAACATGTACTGGACAAAATAGTAAACGTAATTCATACAATACCTTGATTAGGCTTTTCTGGTCAGGGCATGACCTGGTTTCAATGTAGCTCAGACATTAGCTCAACACCACACAGGATGCAGAGTGGTGTGATTTACAGGCATTATCATTTGCACATGGCACTAGAGAACACAGTAATGTAAAGCTGTCAATACAAGATTGGTAGAGTAAACAGGAAGGAAGGTGTGAAGTGAAGGTAGCAGATGCAGAGGGGGCAGGTGGACACAGCAACAGAGGACTGGCATCAGGAAATCAGTGTTAGACCCATTACTGGAGCAGGGCAGGATGTGGGGGGGGGCAGGGGGTATAATCATTGGAAAGATAGATGGGATCAGTGATTATCTCCTTTTGTGACATTTTTATTTATTTTATTTTGCATTTGTTTACCGGGAAGGTCCATCTGGGCCAAGGACCCATTTAAAGTGAAGGCCCGGGGAAAAAAGCTCCAAACATAAATTTACAAATAGTCATATATACCAGTAACATAACCATATTTAAAACAGTAACATTCCAAGTAACTACAGTATTTTAACATAGGCAGAGAAAAAGTTATACCATATAGGTTTCTAGCCTATATATGACAGTGACATTATTTAGAACATAGAGCAGTAGTAATTTGTCTAATACATGCAGTGATTTAAAATAGGGAGTAAACATATTCCTCATAGAGTACTACCAAACGTAAGGAGTAAAAAGATCAGTGCTTAGACTCAACAGTGGTAAAGAGCAAGGTATGTAAGGAAATGAGAAGAGGGGGGGAGGCAGGACTTTTGATGTCAATTTGTGCTAGTAATTAGAAGGAGGGGACAGAAAGCTGGAAGAAAGATCAAATAAAATATATGACCTTTTAGAGTTATATGGGATAGTATATTCAGCCTGGGTTTGTGCAGGAACACATCTAGTTGTCGATGAGGTGTTCCTTAAGTAGATGGTTAAATTTAGTTGTATCAATGCAATTAATTATTTTTGAGACAGTGTATTCCAAAGTTTAGATACGTGGTTAGAGAAGAGGGAATTCCCAAAACCGTAATTAAATTTGGTAACTATTAGCAGGCCTTTATTGGTGGATCTTAGTGCTCTAGAGATAGAGTAGAGATGAACAAGGTATTTGAGAGAGAGGGACAGCTATTTGGGTGGTTGAGTATGTAGTGTATGAAGGTTAGCTGGTTATAGGTCAGAAGATTAGGAAGTTCTAGCCATTTTAGATGCTGCAATGCATTACAGTGGTGGGATTTGTAAGGGTGGTTTGAGGCAAATCTTGCTATTTTGTTATAGCAGGACTCCAATTTATTTAACTCTGTTTTCTGAGGTTTGTAAGTATAGGTGAAGCATAAAGGAGGGCGGAAAGTAGGTGGGTTCTGGATGTGGCTTGTCTGGTGGGGTCAGTTAGGCAATGTTTGATCCTACAGAGTGAGCCTAGTTTATGTACCTTTTTGATGGTTATGCCTAGGTGCTTGTCAAACTTCAGGCTGTTGTCAATGGTCACTCCTAAGAGCTTAGTATGCTCTACTGATTCTATTATAGTATTATTGGAAGAGAGGATGGTGAAGGGGTATGCTGGCTATGTGCTTTGTTACTAGTAAAGAGCATGAGCTCAATTTAGTCAGATAGGTAACTTTCATTGCCATTGAAGACTTTTTGGGTTGTTTAAAGGAGTGAAGAGATAGAGGGTGTTGAGAAAACATGGAAGGAATCATCACCAGGTCTATATTACATTATCAAAATCTAAATCCAGCAAACACATCTTTAATTACCCATTTTAATCGAAACCTCATATCCTCGAACAATCACTCCATCAAAATTTTTCCCATGGTAAGTAACCAGTGGGCCAACATAACGATCACATCAAAAACACATACATTTAAAACCCACCCTGGTGGGGGGCTGTGCCCCCCACAACTCTCAATATGGGGTACTGCACCCCCCACCCCCCTAACTAAACATAACAACTCTGCAATTGCACTACAGTGGGGAAAAGGACAAATTCCTTATGATGGCCCATTGGTTACTTAAAGTGGGAAAAAATTTGATGGAACGATTGTTCGAGGACTTGAGGTTTCAATTAAAACAGGTTGATGAAGAGGTGTTTGATGGATTTAGATTTTGATACTCTAATAGGTTCATAGGTTCATAGGCTGGTACTAGGCTACTGGCCCTAGGGCCTATACAAGCCCAGCCATAACAATTCCTTGGCTATTTCTTCCCACAATATTTACTTTCCTGGACCCCTGTCTAGCAGGGTAACTGACATGATCCCTGGGGTAAATTTCCTATCTCTCATCCAGTTGTCAAGGTTCCTTTTGAAGAGGGCCAAGGAGACGCTCTGCTTAACATGTATGGGCAGTCTATTTCAGAGTATGGGGAGTCTCTGGGTCAGGAACCTATCTCTCCAGCATGTTTTGTTCATTGAGATGACAAGGCTTAGGTCCCTGGAGCATGCAGCTCTGATGGATTGGGATTTCTTTAAGTGTAGCATGTCCAACAGCTCTGGGTTTCACATGGCCTTGTATGTTAAGCAGAGATTGCCTCTAAGTAGATGATATGTGACAAAGAATAGCTGGAGTTTTTTTAGTTGGTCAGCATATAGCATCTGCTTTAGTCCTGTGATTCTTTTAGTGAAGTGTTTCTGCGGCCTTTCCAGTTGTTGCAGATCTCTTGTGAGGTACATATCAAATGGGCTGTTGTACTCTATGATGGGTCTAATGAGGGATAAGTACAGTGGGACAATGACCTCCTTTTTTCTGGATGAAAAGCCCTTAGTGATGAGGTGTGCCACATAGAAGGATTTCCTGACTGTTGTGGTGATGTGGTTATCGAAGGTGAGACCACTGTCCACCTGTGTCCCTAAGTCTCTCATCACACTTTTGGTGTTTAGTGTACTGCCACCTATGTGGTAATTCCCAAGTACATGTTTTTCCCAAAGGGGATAACTATACATTTCTTGGTATTGAACTTGAGCCCATGGCTCTGGCACCAAGCATCTGTTTCTGTAAGGCCCTTTTGTAGAGTATCCACATCATTTGGGGATTCAATAATGGCTCCCAGTTTGCAGTCATCTGCAAACTTTGTTAGCCAGAGTCCCTCAGTGTTGGCCTATACTTCAGAGAAGTAGATCTCAAACAAGAGTGGTCCCAGGACTGAACCCTGTGGTACTCCACTTGTCACTTGTCTGGAGCTGGATTTGGAGTCGGCTACTTTTACAGTGTAGGTTCTGTCAGTAAGCCAGTTGGCAACCCATCAAGTGATGTAGGGATTTATGCCCAGCTAAGTAAGTTTATCTATGATTCCAGAGTTGGGGATGGTGTTGAAGGCCTTGGTGAGGTCCAGATAGGCTGTGTGGACTGCCTTACCCTCGTCCACAGTTCTGGAGACTGATTCAAAGAAGTCAGTCAGGTACAGGAGACATGATCGGCCCTTCACGAACCCAAACTGGGTGGGGTCCAGTGTTTGAAGGTTGCCAATGTCTTTGTTTATAAGTTCCATGATAATACGTTCCAATGGCCTTGCAGATCAGGCTCATCAGACTGATGGGACGGTAGTTCCCAGCATCCAAGGTGGATCCCCCCTTGTGGAGTGGGATAACTGTAGCTGTGCGCCACTCAGTGGGCATGAAGCCTGAGGTGAGGCTATGATTAAACATGACACTTAGGTGAGGTGCCAGTTCATTTTGTAGTTCATGTAGTACACAGCCTGGGATGTCGTCCGGTCCCATGGATGCTGTATTCTTAGCTTTGGAGAGTGCAGTTTTTATCTGTGTGGCCATGATTACTGGAATTTGGCAATCTTTCTGTACTGAGATGGACCGTTTAGGAGGTGAGAGGGGGGTGAAGTTGGCACTGAATCGATCTACCAGGATATTGGCAATGTCCTTGAGATCAGTATATTTAATTAATTCTGTTGTAGCTCAGAGCAGATCTGAGCATTGCCATTTAGATTCTTGACATAGCTATAGAATGCCTTGTGGTTATGTTTGGAATCTATGGCAATTTTATTTTCGTAACTAGCGTTGAAAGATTTTATGAGGGGATCTCAGCTTCTTACTGAGACTGGTAAGGGAGTTTTTTGCATCCTGAGATTTTCATCTTTTCTGTAACAGTTTCTTCCTTCTGTTGTATAGTTTCTTTATGACAGAGGACAACCAGATTGGCTTCTTTTTTTTTGGAGGAGAGCATCTTGGTTCTGTTTGGGATGGCACGATTCATGCATGAGTGGATGTGCTGGTACAGTACTTTAGTGTAGGATTCAGCAGTCGAACTTTCACTTCCTGTCTGCATGGGTGTCACGAAGATTGTCACTTCTGACTTGAGTAGCATGAAGTTGGCCTTGGAGAAGTTTTTACGGATGTTTCTTTAATGGGGGGGGGGGTAGGGGTGGGATGTGGATGTCAATGGTGATTAGCTTATGGTCAGACCTAACCAATGAGGGGGTCACCACTGGTATGGAGCATTGAGTTCCCATGTTGGTAATGACCAGGTCCAGGATATTGGAGCCCCTGGTGGGACTATGGATTAGTTGATCCAGGGAGTTGGAATTTATGAATTCTAAGAGCCGTTGGGTAAAGGTGTTGGTACACGAGTAGTTTTCCCAGTTAATGGCAGGGTAGTTGAAATCACCCAGAATTAGAGTGTTTGGTTCTATGTTAATATTTTCCAGTATGTTTAGAAAGGTGTAGTGAGAATCTTGGGGCATGGTGGGGGATCTGTAGCAAGCTACAATTTGGATTGCAGTCTTACCTAGTGTTAGTTGCACCTGGAGAATTTCAGATGCATTGTGTTGGGCAACTAGCCAGGAGGTGTGAATATACTTGGTGAATATGGACACTCCTCCACCTTTAATGTTTCAGTCCTGGTTTGGTGGCTGAAAAGTGTGGTAGGAGTTGTAGCCTGGTATTGCTAACCTGGAAGCAGATCTCAGTTACTGCACAGATATCAATGCTCTCCATTTTTAGGAGTGCCTCGAGAGAGTGCATTTTGAGGTTTAGACCTAGCATTGAGTAGCATTACCTTCAGATTTTGCATGCTTGTACCGGTTACAGTGGTGGTTTTGTCCTTTGAGCCTTGCCTAAAAAAGGCACTATAGGGGTGGCAAGAGCCTTAGTCAGTAACCTGATTCCCAAGGGTTATAGATGCTGACCATCTCTGGCAAAGCATCATGGTTTGTCAATCATGTTGTCCCAGGCAGACAGATACTGGATCCCCTTTGAATGACACCAGAAGCTTAGCCAATTGTTGAAGTCAATCATTTTGTCCTTATGCTGTAGTATCATTCTGGGCAAAGGCAGGATGCTACTCTGGGTTATGGTCATACCTGCCTGGACCAAATGATCCGAGAGCTCTTCCATGTCTCTTTTCATGTAGTCCAGGGAGGTACGTCTCAAGTCATTCACTCCAACATGGACAATGACAGAGTCATATTTGTACTTGTGGAGTGACTTGAGTGCATGTGTTATGTGGTGGATCCTGGCACCTGACAGGCAGCTGAGTGTAACTTTCTCCTTGTTCAGCCTGCTGAGTGGGACATCAGTGTGCCTGACTATAGAGTCATCTATGACTAATGTGTTGGGTACGTTGTTTTGCATTAGGGGCTGTTGTTGGGTGGCACACTGGTGTTGTGAGCTATTTGATACTTTGGTGTGATTGGTGTTTGCATTTCAGCTTCAGAGGTCCTTGTTGCTTAAGCAGGTTAATGTTAAGGGCCTCCACATATGTGGGTTTAGTGTTGCTTTGTGTGGGTGTTGGTAGTGTGGGTTTTGAAGGAGTATATGTTGCTTGAGGTATAGTGTGGGTGTTAGCCTTCTCCTCTTGATTGTCTAGCACAATCTTGGCTGGAGAGAGCTTTGCTTCCAGTTTGGCTATGTAAGTGCATCTCTCGCAGGTTGTAGCGTTGGGTGGTAGGAGGAGAGGGTTGTTTGTGTACATGAGACAATTGCTGCATTGCCCCAGTATGCCCAGATTCACCAGCTGGACAGGAGAAATCACCAGAAGTTGACCCTTGGTCATGCCTGGTTAGGTGCTTTTTTTTTTTTTTTTGTAAAGTACAAGAACTGTTTTCCCTTACCTTGGCAAGGTACTTTGCAATTATAGGCTGTTTAGTGTCTACAATTACTTTTTCCTTATTAACAAGGAGAGCTGAGGGCTTGTATCAGTTTAAGGCTTCCTAGTGCCTTCCAGCAGGTTTTAGACCAAGTGCTAGTCACAGGGACTCCAACCAGAAAGAGTCAGGAATCAATGCACTCTGCTTCTACTCTCACCAGGATCAGAATATAAGCACAGATTCCAAGCTGTCACCTATAAAGCAGTTACTAAGCTTTTTGCTGATCAGCAGTCTCCAGGAAATAATGTAACTGCGCTCTTTCTCTCATCAGGAGAAAACAGAAGCACTAATTCCAAAATGACTACTAAGAGACAGAACGTGGGCTCTCCAATAACTGGTGAATAACTGGTGGTCTTGCTATAGATGCTTAAAGCTAAGATAAAAAAATGGTTTATCCTTAACACTGCAGTGTGCACTAGAGGAATTAGATGTGAAAGTAGGTAACTTAAGTTTTACCTGTCTATAAAGTTAGGTTTTAGTGGAGATTCACTACTTTTAAAACAGCAAGATAGATTGAAAGGGGGTGTTCACTTTTGTATTCTGGTACTATAGAATACAGTAGGATAACCAATAAATTTAAATAGCTGAAGGGGAGTGATTTCACAAAATGATAATTTTGTGTGCTTACTCACACAAGCCAGTAAAAGCAGAGAGAAAATGAGATATATGGTCAAATTAACATAAGGGCAGGCAACTAGAAAGACAGTGGTGTTTAAGAACACACAGTAACTGAGTGGGAGGGTGGGGAAAATTATTTCTGCCTGACTCACAAGAGACAGAGCTGTGGTCTTTTTTCAAGTTTTAATATGCAGTTAAAAGCAGAATACAAGTAAACCACAAGGTAAATAAAACAAATCACACTATTCAAAATAGAAAAAGGCAGTAAAGTAATACAAAATACTACATATAAAAAGCAAACTAACCTTTCCCTCACAGCAAAGTGTAACAGAGTCTGGGTGAGCCTTTCTAGTAAAGCCCATCTCAGCATATTGAATAACTGTTGCATGTTGAGTGGCTGTGGATAATTTATTTGTGAATATGAAGAATAGTAGTGGACCAAGTATTGACCTTTGGGGTACGCTGACCGAGATAGTTAGCAGGGTTGATAGTTCATTATTCCATTTGACTGCTTGTTTGCGGTCTGATAAATAGTTAAAAAAACATAATGGGATGAACTTAGATTTACAGAGTCTAGTTTGTTGAGAAGTGTTTGGTGGGAAACTGTATCAAAAGCTTATGACATATCCAAAAAGATAGAGGAGAGATGGTGACCATTATTTCTGAGCTGGTTAATTGAATTAGTGAAGTTAATGAGGGCTCTAGTGGTGCTACATTTAGGCCTAAATCCATATTGGGATAGTATATTATTATGTATTCATATTGTAGCAGTTGTGTGTGAACACATTTTTCAAGGATCTTAGCAAAAGGAGGGGGAATAGCTATGGGTCTATAGTTGCTGAGTTCAGTGGATGTCCCACCTTTGTGTAGTGGGATTATATGAGAGGTTTTCCAGAGTTTTGGGATGCATTGTTCTTTAATTGACCGGTTAATAAGGGTAGGAACTGGGAAGGAAATCACATCAAATGCAATTTTCAGATAGTCACTGGGAAGCTGATCTGCAGTGAGGGTTGTGAGTTTAAGTGTAGAAAGAAGTTTTTTTATGGTGCTGGTTTGTATTGGCTTAATTGAGAAGGAGTTGAGCAAATCTAAAGTATGAGTAGGTAATGAAAGAGTGGCATTAATGTTGTTTTTTATGAGTGATAGGATAGAGTTGATAAAGTAGGAGTTCACCTGTGAATCAATATTATCAGTAGTATTAGTAGAGGTTGGAGCAGGGGTTGTGGTGTGTCCAGGCTTCAGCAGGCAGTTAATGGCTTGCCAGAATTTCTGTGGGTTATTATGATGTTTAATTTGAGTAGTAGTGTAGTGTACATTTTTGCCATGTTTAATTTGTTTTTAGCTAGATTATGATAGTCGATAGTTGTGTAGTGATGTTTCATTTTTTTGCGTCATGGTAATGATACCAGGATCTTTATCTTTGTTTAAGGAGTTTTTTGGGGGTTTTTTTGTGAGCCAAGAAGTAGGTTTGGATTTAGTATGAATTTTCCTGAGGGGACCTAGCTGATTTAGGATATTGATAAATTTATCATTAAAGTATTGAGCAGTCTTTTGAGATGGAGGTGTTGGAGTGGAGGCCAGTCACATTTTTAAATACTTCAGGTGAGAATTTTCTTTTATTGTGCATGTATTTATTAGTAATATTTTTGGGAGGATGAATACATTGTTGAATTAGGTAGGTAAGTCTGTGATCGCTTAGACTGTCTGGTAGACAGCCTGATTGACAGTAGTGGGAGGGTGTATTTATAAGAGACCAATCTAGTGTAGATTGTTTATTACAGCATTTGTCAATCTTGGCTGAAGTTTGTATCACCAAAGGAGGTCTTCAATGGAGGTTGGGTTATTTCCATGGGGAATATAGACTGCTATGCTAATTATACGTTTGTTAAAGTTAATTTGGAGGTGTGAGATTAAGATTTCAAAGATTTTTGGGGCTGGGTGGTTACAAGGTAATCTTTCCTGTTTATGGTTATCCTTATAGATTATGGCTATCTCCCCACTTTTCTTGTGAATTCTGTCCAGCCTATGGATGCTGTGACCATGGGTTAATATCTCTGTGTCTTGTATGTATGGCTTTAATCAAGTTTTTGTTAGTATAGTTATATCAGGTCTATACTGGCTAAGGGTAGCATGAAATGCAGAGGTTTTGTTCAAAATGCTTCTAAGGTTCATATTCATGATGAGGAGATCTGAGTTGGCAATCTGTATACTGGTGAAGTTTAAGGCGAGTGGGATGTTAGAGCCCAGGAGCTAATGTTGTGTAGGGAGAGGGCCTGGGTTGTGGTGTATATCTCCACTTTGTTTTATTTGTAGTGAGTTGATTAGGAATAGGTGGCTAAGTTTGTTTATGAGTTTAGTATATTTGTGGAAAGGGTTTGGTTCATTATTTGATTGAACATATTTATATGAGAAAAAATTCAGTAGATGAGTAGTATATTTGTGGAGTAATTATATGATTGGTTGTTGGGTTTTGTGGACGGGTGGAATATGAGTTGTTGGGGGAGTGAATTATGGTTATTTGTTGATTTTGACAGCATGTGAGAAGGTAAAATGTGATCAGTAGGTTGGTAAAACATTATTTTTAATTAGAATACTGAAATATTGGTCTGGCTTGAGTAGGTGGAGTTATGAGGGATAATATAACTAGGGGTAGTATATAGATAAGATGCGTGTGTGATATTAATACAAATAAGTTGACATATGGAGTGTTTGCATGAGGAGGGTGAAGCTAACAGAGGAAGGGATGTGGTCTGGATAGGTTTAAATTTAGTGGTAGTGGGGGAGAGTGGAATTTGGTGGTAGGCTGGGAAGTGGAGTCAGCCCAGAGGGCGAACAGAGTGGGATGACACCCCAGAGACCAAGAATCTTCAGGTAAGTACTCAGAAAAAAATATCAGTGAGGCAGCAGCAAAGCTATTTAAAATGTTTGTTATGGGGCCATTTAAGTATTGGGAGCGCAGTAGTAGGGTATATTAAGTTACATACAAAGCATTAAAGAATATAAGATTAAGGTTGTTATGTACTCCTTCTTAACTAAGCACAGTGGAATCAGAAACTATAGTAAGTACAATTCTTAATTAAATTAAGCTGAGAGGAATTAAATTCTTAATTAAATTAAGCTGACATGGTTAGCAAGTCTCTGAATGCCCATCTTATGGTGTTATTTTTTTCCACTGGAAAAGGACATAGCTCAATGATTCCCCATGCATGCATGATATTTTACCTAATGACCATAGCCAACTGTATCTTTCCTGAGGATAGTGTGCAGGGTTTATGACCTTCTGTGGCAGGGTTGGTATGTTACTATGAGACCTGTACTTGGACAATGTTTACTGGTGAAGGGTGCCAGTCCTGGAAGGAAGTAGTCCTGTCTGCCCACATTGTGGTTACCTATGGTGAGGGCTACTAGGATTTCTGGCTGTTGAGCATGTCTTATCCCTGCCATGGGTGGCACTGCTAATAGGAGCAGACATGATGGCACTGAGAAGTAGAAACAGGCTGGTGTGCATTACAACATTGTGTTCCATTATAGTGCTCACCACAAACATCACTTTATGGTGGCTGGTTTCCATGTTTTCATGTAAGGGGTCATCATTGTCATCAACATCATCATCACAAGGCCCCATGGCACACATATCAGCTCAACTAAGGACTGTGTGGCAGCATCTTGTCCCTGGATCAGAATTCTGTACATATGCTGATTAATACCCAATGCAGCCTGCAACTCAAAGAGCAACTGCTATATTTGCTGGAATCGGGTACCCCTGTGCTGCTAGCTTATGGATGGTTTGCACATTGAGGAAGCAGTGTATACTTCCAAAATTAGAGTCTCAGCCATAGCTATAGCACTTTTGTGAGTCCTTTCACACTAGGGATAGTGTATGTGCAGAACCAATACATCCACAGGTGGTCTGCTATCTTTTACTATGCATACAGGAGTGGGAAATGCACCAGTGCTACATATGACAAGTGCATCATCTCTAAAAGAATCTGTAGAACTGTGCACATCAGCACCTTGTTTAGCCTGTGCCATTCCTTCATGTTGCCTATTACTGCTTTCACTTGTCAGTTTATAACATACAGAGCATCATACTGATATCTTACAGTAAGCTACAGGAGTACACTTGTGTCATGCAAGACAATGTTCTACATGCAGCCATGCCCTTCTTATGCAGCCTTGCCTTCTCTGATGATGATAACCTATTGCATTCCTGATGTCCCTATGAAATGGGCGTCATGCTAGTTTTGTAAAGGTACAGTAACTAGTGTGATAACTGTGTATACAGAGCATGATCTATACTAGTAATATAGTTTATTACTCATTCAGATATGGGTGGAATCAGTTAGGCCACTAACAAAATCCACATCCATGGTAGGGTATAAATCTTGTTTCAAACCATCCACCCACTGACATAAGAATTTCTTCCATGTCTATTGGTCTGACTGAACCTGAAAGACCATATCATGTAAGAGATCTGTCCTTTGGAATTTTATTTGCCTTTAGATTGGCATGGTTGAGCATCTCAGATAAGTAACAGCAAATCTGGCATATTGAGCAGTTCTGCCCACCCACTCCATTTCTGTCTCACAGAGCAGATTGCCACATGTAATTTGAACCCCTTCCAACTTTTATCCTAAGACCATGAATCTGAGTTCCTGCACCAACATTTTGTTTTCCATTTCACTGAAGTTACTCAGTCTCTTTCTGCCACTTCCTGTGAACATGCTGCACCCTGTGCGTTATACTTTACTAAAAGTATATGCAATGATACCGACACTGTACCTGCTTCTTCTGTAACTGTCCTCCCCAAAAATCATAATCAAAATATGCAGGGTTTACATTTTCTGCCATGGTGCCATGTAATATTCCCAAAAGTAGATAGATGGTACACTCATTTCTTTAAATAATACTTGTAACCCTCACACAATAGGTGGAACCTATATGTTCTGTTGCATACCTTTGTAGTAATTCCCTATATGGATAGCCTTCACTCTTGTCTGCTGGTATGGCATGCGTAAACCTCCCAAACCATGTATTTCCAGTATGCAGATTTGCAATTTGTGTTATGGTACAAAATGAGATGTTGTTACAGACAATAGCCCATTATAATCTCTTGATCTTGCATGGTATTATCCTCAAACCACACAGCTCTTGCCTATAGCCGTAGTTATTAAAGCAAATGGACAAACAGATGAAGCAGAGTTAACCACTATGTTACACATATACATGCCCCTAGGTATCATGCTTTCTCATTTATTCTTATCCTGCTACTATCTGAGTTGTCATATGAACGTAAAATATATGCCTTACTAGTAAAATATGTATACCTACACTGTAAGGAGTTGCCATAATGATAATCACAGGTTTACCATCAGAAGTTTGAACCGGACCTCATCGAATGATGGGATCATCGTCCCACGTCCGCAAAAGCGACAATGTTGAATTCTGACATTGTTGAAATATGACTCGACGTAAACCTCAGAACGGGCTTTAACATGGGTTGAGATGGGGGTGAGATACGTAGTTCGACAATATTAGACATTGTCATCATTTGGCCTCCGGACTTCAACTAAAGTGGGTTTGACCGAACCCACTTTGACCTTCTGATAGCAAACCCATTAAAATGATTGCCAACTAAGTGCTAATATGCATGCATTAGCTTGATCGTGTAAGACTGACATTACTGATTTCACCATGAAGGAACTTGAAGGGGAAAAAATATTGCCATCTATTATCAGTAATTATGTTATAATGCTAGCAATTGATTAATCATTATAGGTAACCTGTCCAAACCTTTAATCTGATTACTGTCTAGAAATTATTGTTAATATCTGTATATAGTTAGTAACATCATAAACCAAGAGATAAAAGTGATGAGTTTTATAGGAAATTTTATAGGGGCAGCAAATAAGGATAGAAGAAACAGAGAAATGAGGATAGATGTTCACCTTGTTATGATCTTAATTATAGGGCCATCAGTGGTAGTAGAATAAAAGCCTCAACAAGAGTTGCATGTGTTATATTCACTGCTTAAACTGATGCAATCAGTTTATCTCCTCAAAAATTGCATGCATAAAAACACTTTTTTTCAGAAAGAATTATTATTAGATGTCTGGCTTTATAAATAGTTAACAGAATTTGCCAACATTCAATGACAAGTGGAGGTCATATGCTTTTCCCATGTATTGTGATGGATTTTTTGGCTTCCAGTCTCATTATCAGGACAACTGGTGGTTGAATAGTACCATTTGGCTGCATACCATGGATGACTACATCTCCCCTGTCTCCATCACTCACTAGGAAAATAGCATATATCTTTTCCCACTTTTTTTCAAAACCTCTGTATAGAAGGACATCCGCATAATATGTATATCAAGCCAAAGTTATGCACTTCATCCTGACAATGCTCGAAAAGGAGTGGAGGGTTTAGGAACCATTTGGATAAAATCTCAAGAGTTAGGAACGGCCTATAGAGACATTTACAGGCCAATATCCTCCACCTGTGATGGTGAGCCCAATATTTTCACCGCTGGTGTATCTTTGTTTCATTCAAACATGTTTGATTACAATAGATATTATATCACAGTAAATTTCCTTTAATAGAATGGTTAAAGTTGACACAGTTACTGTCCATCTATATTAGTGCTCAAACTAAACTTGGGAACCTTGGACCAGTGCTTCACTGAATGTGTTAAGAATTAGGAAGTGGTTTAGAATAAAAATATAAAGTGAGGAATGTTGGTAGCAATTTAAAATGTAGCTTTTATCAAAACTATACTCTACTATGATCTCATTGTATGATTTAAGGGTTTGCTTTCTAGATTTGAAAAGGGAAAACTAAGTTCTTTCTCCAGCACTCAAACTATAGGAATGAGTGCCATGCAGTTCTGAGCTGAGGGTGGGCCCCTAAGGGAAGAAGTAGAGATCAAATGGGTATTCATGGAAATCCTGAATTCTCAAAACAAAACATATAGTTCTGTATAAAGTATTAATGAATTGGGAGGTTCTCACTGTGGGAAATTTAACAAGAAATCTCACTCCTAAGGTGGTTTGAAGAAGGAAGTTTGTTAATCTCAAATCAATCTGCTTTGTTAAATGGTAAAGGTGTCAAATGAGGATGGACATCCCCTATCATAGCTGTTAACCATACTGGGTCTCATCTCTTTTGTGTATGGTCCCAAAATTTCTAAAAACTGATACTTGATAAGAGGTCAGCAAACAAGGGAAATTAATGTCTCCTTTATAATGTGGGACATGATAAACACTGCTACCCCCTTGAGTGTCAGTAGGGACCATAGAAATCTTAGTATGAGTCTATCCCATTTTTGTATTGTTTTACATTCTACATACAGGAAAAGTCCTTGTAAATATTCAGAAGTTTTGGGTACAAGATCATCTTAATTAAGATGATCATACAGAGCATGTTCCATCATCTCCATTCACAAATATGTTCATTTATGTCAGGTATACACTGAACATTTAGCACCATGACCTTTATGGACATGGGGTTAAAATAACACCTAAGTATTTAAAGGAAGTGGTCATTGAGGGTGAAATTGCAATGATGCATATCTCTAGGATTAAACCCAAATTTTGAGCAATCATCGCCAACTTGGTAGGGTTAATTTTATATCCCATGGGTTGTGAACATTTTTGTAGAACACACAAGATCATCGGGAGAGTTTCAAATGGGTTTAGTCAGAAAAGTATTGGATCAATGATGAATAGGGCTAATCTACTTAGTATCTGTACTGATGTCAGCTGCATCACTCAGCTTCAAGGTTTGCTGTAATGTTATAGCTAGGGGTACAATCCCAAGAAAGAATAGCTGTGGGGCTAAAGGGTATCCTTGCCATAGGTAATAGCTTACCCATACAGTTGCTGCACAGCCTTAATATATGGATATTAAAGCTAAAACAAATGACTGAGGTAAATAAAAGATGGTCAGGACCCTAAATAAGTAGGGCAGGTTCACATTATTGAAAGCCTTCTCTACATCCAGTGAAAGCGAAGCCCTAGGTTTATTGATTAACTAGCCTCTTAATAAATGGTGCTATATTTCTCCCTGCAACAACTCCCACTTGGTAGGGATGTATTAGCATGGCTAGTAAAGGTGCTGTATGAGAGGCCCATATGGTCATATAAATTTTACTGTCTACATTAAGTAAGGAGATAAGACTATAGCTTATAGGTGATGACCACTCATCACTTGGCTTTAAGACTGGAAGGAGGATTGCTTGCCTCCAAGGGGGTGGAGTAAGTGATTTGGTGTCTGCTGAGGGGCAAGCCTCCTATAAAAGTTGCATGGCTGTGGAAGGAGGCTTTTTATATCCCCAGGAGCTTTATTGGACTTCACTTTCTTTGCAGCCATGATTACTTATTGGTTAATAATGGGTTTCATGAGATTGTGGTCTTGTTCCAGGGACAGCCTATGCAGAGTAGGCAAATTGATATAATCAGTTGTAGAATCAGCATTCACATGCTGATAATAATCATGCCCCAGGATTCAATAAACTCTGTGCAGGATTCCTGCACGGAGTGTTTCGTGTCCATGTACCCACAGCAGAGCACCTTGCATATTCATGAAGGCGTGCTGCTGTTAAGGCTAAATGGACATGAATTGTGAATGAGTTCGTATGTTGCGAGGGAAACCACCAAAGAATGCCAAATGTACTGTGCTATCTTCTCTCACAAAGCACGAGGAAACACAGTACAAAGCGGCTGCCAGAACTTTAATTGAACTTCAAACATGAAAGTGCAGAATTAAACATAAAAATCAATAATACATGTGACTTAGAGTTAAGCGCTTTCACCTAATCCATCATAGGCTTCTTCAGAACTCATTAAAAATTTTTTAACTACTCCATCTTAAATAAACTTTTTGGCGCCAAATAAATAAAATCACATCTGATTTAAAGTGCCATTGTCATTAAATAAAATGCATAGACTAGTTCAATACAATTTCACATTCTTAAAGTATTACTTCATTCTACAGTTAAAAACATGAATATATGTTGTTGATTATTTGAAATTAAACCTATAAATGTCATCAAATGTTGTAACATGTTATAATATATTCTATTGTTAGTCTATTAAAATCTGTATGCATTTTTTACCTAATAATAAACATTTGTGTGCACTTTTTGCCTGAATAATCGGTCTTTGTGCAATTATTTGCCTACTAATAAACTGATGTAATGGCTTGAGTGGTATAAAAATAAGTGTTATAATAAATTATGCATCGAAAACTGTACAAAATAAATATTAAATAAATAAATGATTTTAAGAATGTGTGATAATGCTCACCTCTACACTTATAAACGTACGCTTAATGAAAAATGCACTATAAAAAATTCACTATAATGGCTACATTATAACTGTTACTCTATACATGCCCTAAAAAGTAAGAAATAGGATTCATAATTAACCTAAGTGAACTGTACGAAAAAATGTGTACAAACTACTCTAATACTGTGTTCTCTAAATTCTATAGAATGTTAAAAACTCTTATTGATAATAATTTGCTTGATGTTGTAATAATTAATTGTGTATAATTATGTTGTAACATATGATAATTGTACTTATTTCATATTTTGTAAGCATAAAGTATTTGAATAAATATATTAGTATACAGAAGTATTTAATATAATTTAATGTAAATAACTGTTAATATAAATATGTTAATATAAAAAATTGTTGTTAAAAACTGTTCAAAATTGGAAACTACTATATATAAAAACTGTTGTTTGTTAAAAACTGTTTTAAAAAATGATTTCATAAACTATTGTACCAATGTTATATGTGCTAATCTTAGAACTAGTATCTTACCCCAATAAGGGTTTAATAGCAATAGAGTCGTTTAACCCTGGAATAGTTGCAGCATCTGTATATAATTGCCACCAAACTTCTCTATAGCTTAGCTGTCCTTTTGTATTACCTCCCTTCCAATCGCTAGTAATATGTTCAATGATAGCAAATTTAAAATTGTGTAAATCACCTTCACTCTCAATATGTCTATACAATGCATTATTGCAATCTTTAATATAAGTGGTCATATATTCTTTTTCTAAAAGCCCTCTCTGTCTTCCGATGTAATAAGCAGCAATATATACCACATAAGTAGTGTTGCAATTCCCCTTCTCACACCATATTGTTGTCTTGTTTATATTGTCTAAGACAATTTTATTGTGGCTAATAATATATCTGCACTGGTTGCAATTACCACATTTCCCAGTGTGTTTTCCTATTCTCTTTGGTGTGTGAGGTATGCCCACTTTCAAGTATTCTTTTCAAATTGTATGACATTCTGTACACAAACACTGGTCTCTCGCCTACTATTCTAGAAATCTCTGAATTAGTTGTAAAAATGGGCCAATGTTTGTACAAGATTTCTTGAACCATACTAGCGTAAGGTGTGTATGGTAATATGTATGCCAATTTGTAACCTTCGATCTGTTTGTCTGCTTCCTCTGGGGTTGCTTGCAAGCGTTTTCCTAATATTGGAAAATATTTAGTCTCCCTTTGAGATGTAACATATTGCTTAACATCATGTAACATGATTTTACTGTACTTCCTATCCATAAATAGTCTAGTAATATACTCAAATTCCAATATCATGTCATCTTGTCTGGATGTCATTCTGGCTGCTCTGATTAGTTGCCCCTTGAATATGTTTTTTAACATCTTTTTAGGGTGATTACTATCGTATTGTAAATAATCGTTTGAGAAGGTACTCTTCCTATATATTCTTGATTTGAATCCTCTGGTAATTATTGTATCCAAATATGGCAAACCTTCCTTGTTAAATTCGTGAGTAAATTTCAAAAAAGAACTACTATTGTTAATAAAAGTGAAGAAGTCATTTAATATTTCCTTTCCACAAGATGTAGATGAAATATTTGCTCTTAAATAAGACTTCTTCTTCCCAATTTAACATAACTAGGTTTGCATAGATGGGAGCACTGTCAATTCCATAGCTACTCCCTTGCTTTGTTTGTAAAACTCTCCTCAAACGATATAAAATTGTTTTCCAACACTATGGACATACAGTCCATAATGAGGCAGATTTTGTCCCAGTCAAACTCTGTGTGCACAAAACATTTGTAAACCTTCTTCACTAGGTATACATGAGAACAAATCAATGACATCTACAGTCACAAAAGTTAGATCACTAGTAAGGGTGTCTATAGGATTTTTTAAAAATCCCAAGAATCTTTTAATACATGAGGTAGATTTTTATAAATGTCTTTTAACCATACATCTACTAGTTTGCCTAGTGGAAATGTTTTTGATTTGGTGCCTGAAACTATGGGTCTGAATGGTGGATCTTTGTGTATTTTGGGTATACCTACCAAGGTCGCAGTGGTTGGATATGACACCTTTAAAAAATTAAATATGTCATTGTTAATTCTACTGTCTATCCAAAACTCTTCCAAATAAGAATTTATCCTCTGATAGGCTATATTTATTTCATTCAAAGAAATTGTGTATATTGCTGATTCTGTCAGAATGGCTTGTATTTTGGATAGATATTCAATTGGTCATATATAACTATACAAATTGTCTCTCACTTTAATATTTTTGGAATTGTTCTTTAACTTGTAAATTTCTCTCTGTTTGTTTTTTTTTCTAATATTCTACTACAGTATTCATGGAACAAAACAAAACTTTTTTTTTTTTAGTGAAAGCTTTCCCCTTCATAGCTGGGTTTATTATTCATTTTGTTCTTGAACATAATTGATAAATTTAATTCTGGTGTACATTTTAGTTTCTATCAGGGGTGGGTGGTCCACTAAACCATTTTGGGGGGTGAATAAATTTTGGATGGATAATAATAATTTTTAGAACATCTTCTTACCTCAAAAATATTTGTAATTGTATATTTTAAATCCCTTAATTCATTCATTTTATTGTTGTGCTTCTGTTTGTTGCTTTATTAAATTTCTTCACTGTCATTTGTAAGTGAATGTTAATTCCATTTTCCAGTTCCTTGAAAATTCTGATTGTGTCCTTCACCTTCTTCATACCATTCATTTATTCTCTATCCTTGTTCCATCTGTTATACCTTTTTTCTTTATACTGTGTCATGTCTCTATTTATTTTTGCATTTTCTTTCGTGTCAAACAATAAATCACTTTTAATTTCAGCATCCAATGTTTCTACAATTAATATTAATTGTACAACTTCATCATTATACTTTAATCAACATTTTCATAAACTCAAATCCACATTCTTCAAAACTAAATTGTTAACATTTCTATTATTTGGGGTTCTTTGGTCCCAGTTCTTTGTAATGTTCTTCTTGTAATCTAAAATCGAAAAATCGAAAAAAAAAAAAGATAAAGTGTCTCCCCACTGCTGCCAGTGCCAGTTCCTTTCCTTCCTGCCTGTGCTGGGATCGATGTGCCTTTGCTGTCCCCAGAAGGTTGATGTGTTTTTAGATGAATCAACCATCAGATATACCATCCGGTGTAGTTTTAGTTCCCCCTTTGGCACGCCTTCTTTCAGTTTGTTAAATGTTCGATCCACAGGTATCGCTTCGTTGTGTGGTCGCCGTACTGTGTTGCCCTGTGACCCTCCATGAAAACAGCTGCTGCTATTGTGGGAAACCCCACAAATGCCAAATGTACTGTGCTATCTTCTCTGCAGGAACACGAGGACAACAAACAGGCAGCCAGAACTTTTCCTTGAACTTCAAACATGAAAGTGCAGAATTAAACTATAAAATCAATAATACATGTGACTTAGAGTCAGAACTCATTAAAATTTTTAACTACTCCATCTTAAATAAACTTTTGGCGCCAAATAAATAAAACCATCGATTTAAAGTGCCATTGTCATTAAATAAAATGCATAGACTAGTTCAATACAATTTCACATTCTTAAAGTATTACTTCATTCTACAGTTAAAAACATGAATATATGTTGTTGATTATTTGAAATTAAACCTATAAATGTCATCAAATGTTGTAACATGTTATAATATATTCTATTGTTAGTCTATTAAAATCTGTATGCATTTTTTACCTAATAATAAACATTTGTGTGCACTTTTTGCCTGAATAATCGGTCTTTGTGCAATTGTTTGCCTACTAATAAACTGATGTAATGGCTTGAGTGGTATAAAAATAAGTGTTGTAATAAATTATGCATCGAAAACTGTACAAAATAAATATTAAATAAATAAATGATTTGATGAAGGTTTGCCATATTTGGATACAATAATTACCAGAGACGAAAAAGGATTCAAATCAAGAATATATAGGAAGAGTAATCAAAACGATACGATTATTTAACGATAGTAATCACCCTACCTTCTCAACGATTATTTTACAAATACTATAATCACACCTAAAAGATGTTAAAAAACATATTCAAGGGGCAACTAATCAGAGCAGCCAGAATGACATCCAGACAAGATGACATGATATTGGAATTTGAGTATATTACTAGACTATTTATGGATAGGAAGTACAGTAAAATCATGTTACATGATGTTAAATATATATGTTCTCAAAGGGAGACTCAAATATTTTCCAATATAGGAAAAGCGGCTTTAAGCAACCCCAGAGAAGCAGACAAACAGATCGAAGGTTACAAATTGGCATACATATAGTATGGTTCAAGAAATCTTGTACAAACATTGGCCCATTTTACAACTAATTCAGAGATTTCTAGAATAGTAGAGACCAGTGTTTGTGTACAGAATGTCATACAATTTGAAAAGAATACTTGAAAGTGGGCATACCTCACACACCAAAGTTGGGAACGGTGACAGTAGAAAAGGAGAATACTTTAAAAGAATAGGAAAACACACTGGGAAATGTAGTATTGCAACCAGTGCAGATATATTATTAGCCACAATAAAATTGTCTTAGACAATATAAACAAGACAACAATATGGTGTTGCAACACTACTTATGTGGTATATATTGCCGTGTGTGAAATTTGCCCTGCTTATTACATCGGGAATATATGACCACTTATATTGCATTCGGAAAAAAGATTGCAATAATGCATTGTATAGACATATTGAGAGTGAAGGTGATTTACACAATTTTAAATTTGCTATCATTGAACATATTACTAGCGATTGGAAGGGAGGTAATACAAAAGGACAGCTAAGCTATAGAAGTTTGGTGGCAATTATATACAGATGCTGCAACTATTCCAGGGTTAAACGACTCTATTGCTATTAAACCCTTATTGGGGTAAGATACTAGTTCTAAGATTAGCACACATAACATTGGTACAATAGTTTATAAAATCATTTTTTAAAACAGTTTTTAATAAACAACAGTTTTTATATATAGTAGTTTCCAATTTTGAACAGTTTTTAACAACAATTTTTTATATTAACATATTTATATTAACAGTTATTTACATTAAATTATATTAAATACTTCTGTATACTAATATATTTATTCAAATACTTTATGCTTACAAAATATGAAATAAGTACAATTATCATATGTTACAACATAATTATACACAATTAATTATTACAACATCAAGCAAATTATTACCAATAAGAGTTTTTAACATTCTATAGAATTTAGAGAACACAGTATTAGTTTGTACACATTTTTGGTCGTACAGTTTCTAGGGTTATTTATGAATCTATTTCTTACTTTTTAGGGCATGTATAGAGTAACAGTTATAATGTAGCCATTATAGTGAATTTTTTATAGTGCATTTTTTATAAGTGTAGAGGTGAGCATTATCACACATTCTTAAAATCATTTATTTATTTAATATTTATTTTGTACAGTTTTCGATGCATAATTTATTATAACACTTATTTTTATACCACTCAAGCCATTACATCAGTTTATTAGTAGGCAAATAATTGCACAAAGACCGATTATTCAGGCAAAAAGTGCACACAAATGTTTATTATTAGGTAAAAAATGCATACAGATTTTAATAGACTAACAATAGAATATATTATAACATGTTACAACATTTGATGACATTTATAGGTTTAATTTCAAATAATCAACAACATATATTCATGTTTTTAACTGTAGAATGAAGTAATACTTTAAGAATGTGAAATTGTATTGAACTAGTCTAAGCATTTTTTAAATCAGATGTGATTTTATTTATTTATTTAAGATGGAGTAGTTAAAAAATTTTTAATGAGTTCTGAAGAAGCCTATGATGGATTAGGTGAAAGCGCTTAACTCTAAGTCACATGTATTATTGATTTTTATGTTTAATTCTGCACTTTCATGTTTGAAGTTTGATTAAAGTTCTGCTGGCCGCCGCTGTACATGTTTCCTCGTGCTTTGTGAGAGAAGATAGCACAGTACAATTGTGAACGAGTACAGGGGAATGTATAAGTAGTGCATGGACTACAAACATACCCCCTGCACTCAGAAAGTGCCATACGCCACTTCTCAAATGCATTTCAGTGTCCAGGTCTGTCACACACCCCCTGCATTGTAAAAGTGCTGTCAGTCTCTGTGGACACTGACAGCTAATAAAACAGCTCATGTCAGTGTCCATGAACACTGAAATAGCCAGCAGATGATTAAGGAAATGCAGGGGGTGTGTGACAGGTTCTGTCACACACACCCTGCCTTGTAAAAGTGCCATACGTCCATAACCCTCAACTGTACAGGTGTCTGCAGAATGCGCAGATGCCTGCCTCACACATGTTTCACCCTCCTAGAACAATAAAGCAGTACAAAGCCATAAATAATGGGGGAGTAAAGCCAAAAATAGGGAAACTTCCAAAATATTGCACTGACAAACCTGAAAGCTGATAGAATAAAAGGTTTGTAGCAGCACAGACTTTCTACAGGGTATGAAGACTGAAACAGAAATGTCTACCATGTGGAAATACTATACGGGCAAAGCCCTCAACTGTACAGGTATCTGCAGAATGCCAGATGCCTGCCTCACATACCAGTCAACCTTCTAGAGTAACAAACCTGAACAAGGACATAAATAAGTAAAAGTTTTTTCCATACTAAGGCATGTTTAAGCATAGCTGAGCAGGTATGCATTATGGCCCTCTGCTCAGCATTGCTTAAACACCCCAGAGGAGATAAATAAAAATATACAGTTAAAATTTTCAATCTGCAATAGTGTACTGGTTAGAGTCCTGGCTTTATATGCAGGTGTTCACGGTTTGAGTTCCAACACAGGCAATTTATTTTTACATGGAAAAGCAGTATTAAAATAATAATTTTCATCTTAAAGCATGCAGTAATTGATTTCTGTCAACCAGGGTAGTGTAGATGGTGTAAAATGGAAGTGTGAGTGCATATTACATGTGAAACCACCCATATATACACAAGTGTCTCATACAGTATAGACACACCCCTTGCTAATATAATGAAAGAACATAGAGGGATATCATGTAAAGTAAATCATATACGCTTACTAAATTAAGTCATTATTCTGATAATTTCTTAAAAATGAAAACTGAGCAATGGTTAGCAATGCTCAGTTTTGCTTAGCAGATTTAAGCATCACTTAGATGTCAATGCTAAGCAGCAGGTAGCTCAGCTAAGTGGATGTGTGCACTGTTAAGCAGTGCTCAGCAATTACCCATTTAAGCACTGTTCAAGTCAGCTTAGTGGATTTGTGTACTGCTTAGCAGAGTTAACATGTTCAAAATGGTCCAATGATGGCAAAGGGTAGGAATATTGCCTTATTTAAATGGTGCATGTGGTAATACTGCCAGTATCTATTATAGTTCATCTGTGCAGGTACTACGGCTGGTGTAGGTTAAGGAGCATGCTTTTGGGTGCAGCACTAGAGCATTCAGGAGTCCAGGGTCATGGCTGGACTCCTTGTAGAAAACCATGAGGAGAAACTGCTGCAGGGCCAGTACCAGAGCTCGCAATACAAAGTGGAGGCCTAGGACCATCTCGCACTTGATCTCACCAGTGCTACTGGCATCCCCCAGACTGGTGAGCAGGTATGGCACCACTATGCTGACCTAAAGCAGAGGAAGGGGGCAGTCTTGGACCAGTGGATCCAAGATGCATGGGCATGGAATGCTCCAGTAATGAGTAAGTATCACTATCAAGTAGTTTGTAGCAAATATATCCTGAGAATGTTATAGACAGTTATGCATAATGTTTGTTTTTTCCCCTACAGCTGCAGCAGAGAGGGCTAGTAATGTAGAAGCCCATGCTGACAGACTGCTGAGGCTGTGCCGACAGGCTGTTGAGTACAAATCTATTTTGCAGTATATTGTTCAAATAGCTAAGAAGGAGGGCATTGCTTGCTGCTAATAGGTATACTGTTATTGTGTGAGCTGAATAAATAAAACGTATGACTGACTAATATCGATGTGTAATAAAGATCCCTACAAACAACTGTTGTGTGTATTCTGGTATGTTGTTGTAGACATACAGAATGTATACAGGTTCTTCACAGCAAATATGGCTGTGACAGCATACATTAACTGAGGTTGTTCTGTGAACCACTTGTTAAGAAAAACTGTAGATGGTGGAGCTGTGAAACAAGATATAACTGAGATATGAAATATATACTGTCCTAAGCTCTGAACCCTGAATAGTAATGTGTAAAGTTTCAAAGTATGTTCCATCCAGCACTGCCTTGTGTTAACCTTTGCTTTCCAGATTGTAGTAATCCAAAGTATTAATGCACAGTACAATAAGTATCTGTCATGCATGCATCACAGGATTACAACTTTAGACTGTCTAACCAAGGGACTATTAGGCAGAAACCAGTGAAAGAAAAAACAGCAGTTCCCCAGTAGCTCAGTGTGATGCGAAATAGCTTAGTTGTTAATTTTGCACACCCAGACATGGTTCAAATCCAGGGAGTGGTGCTAAGATGTGTGGATATCTACACTCAAGGAATCAGGAATAAATGTAAAAACAGTCAAGTAGTGTTAACAAATATTTTATCCACAGGTTTTACAGGTAAGGAAATGTTGGTAATAACTGCATGAAGGGTATACTAATAAACTGTGTTGAACTGTTCAACTGTCCCACCAAATGCCTGCACATGACAGTAGGATAGGTACATACAACATGCACTCTTCCTGATACATGTCTCTCAAGTGCCACTCTGTCATGGCTAGTGGTCACTGCTGCCAATAACCCTGGACACAGATAGGAAACCAGTTGAAGTATGCTAGTAGCACACTCACATAACAGTAGTTCAGGGTACCCCTCCTGTGCTAGATATGTAACCATGACATGTTCCCACAGTTGTCACAGTTTGCCCCATACCATTCCAGGCTGAAAGTTTCATAGGTATGTTTATACTATGGAAGCTATGGGCCATAGGCAGATGTAAAGTGAGGGCAGACCCATAGAGTATTGTGCAGTACTGTTGTAGAAAATAGAAGCATAAACAGTTTTTAATGGGCTTTTTGTCTCTCCCCCACCCCCTCATCTGGATCAATACTATAATTCATATACTACTGGTATGTTTTTCTTCAAACCTAATGGTGGGACTTGTGTTCTATTATTGTTCATATATTTGATTGGTTGCATGTTAACATACCTTGTTCAAATACCATTGTTGGTGGTTTGTTGCCATCAATGTTACTGGCATGGTTTTATGAGGCATACTGTTATTCCATTTATGCATGGGTTTGTTTTGCTATGCAACTGTTTCAAATCTGTTTTATGGGGCTAATTGGAAGATCCACGCATGCTGTTATAACTAATCTTGAAATGTGTTGTTCATGACTAACCAACATATATTTTTTAAAACCTCAACACCATAGCACGTTTGGGAAGGTGGATCCCAGTGGATCCACCTGTCCCACCTCATCTGGCTGTGGCACTGGGCCCCAGCATGTCTGGGACCCAACCTGGGGCTTCCTCATCTGCTGGTCCTGCACCACCTTCGGGTTGAACTACCTCAGAGGACAGGACCTGTCCCCCCCCCCAGGAGCGGGTGCAGACAGGAGCCTGTCACCCGCAGTCATTTCCAGGGTTTGGTGCACAGTGCCATCCAAGTAGAGTTGGGTGGGCAGCTGCTCCTGATTGAGGGCTGCCTGATGCACCTCAAGGGGGAGGCCATCCCTTCTGTCCATCCCCCAGCACAGCCACCTTCGGGCCATGAAGGAGCAGTGGTGACTGCCCATGGGTGGGGACCTCAGTCCCACTGTATCCATTTGGTGGCTCATGGGCTTCAGATTCCCAACCGCCCTTCCCGTCAAAGGTGTTTACCCCCCATGTGTCATATACCACCGCTGCCTGCTGTCTTGTCTGTCTGCAAGTGCAACCTATCTCACCCAGTCTATCTCCCCAAACACGCCTACAGTTCTTCCCCAACATCCCACTCTCACCTTAAAAAACAACAGGGCATCTGTCCCACAAAAAAAAGCCTCATACATAGCTCTACATTTCGCCCCCATGTACAGTGAAACTAATCAATCAACCCACTGATTACTCTGCAAATGTCTGTCACCTAAACCCCTCTCTGTGGGGCGTGAGGCTGTATATTCCAAATTCTATACATTTAATTCACAGCTGTTGCTGCTGAAGAAATGTATGGTCCTTTCCTACACCTGTCCTGCACATCCCTAGCTGCTTTTTATAACATTTTACCCTCTGCTTGCCCCCATTTCACCACTTTCATATCACCCTTTCTTCTTTTCTTTAAAGAAAATTAGTGTAGGTGTTAAGTGGTGATAAGTGAAGCTAACAGGGCTTAACAATCTGTTAGCATTGCTTAGCTCTGTGCAAAACCATGCAAACCCACTTACAACTGCTTAAAAGTGCCTTAATCACTCTGTCTCCATCAGCCCTTGTTTTGCCCAGCAACAAAATAATGAGCCCTGCCAAATCTTGAACCCAAGATACCATGCACTACAATCACAGCAAAGTACCACTATACCATCTGAGCTGTGGGAATCTGTAATGCTTTTACAAACATATCATTCATTCTGGTCATTTAACATTAATGAACAAAGTAATCACTTTTACGTCTGAAACCCAAGACCCTGTGCACAACTATCACAGCAACATACCTCTACACCATCTGAGCTGTAGGAATTTGAAATGTTTTTACAAACATATCATGCACAACAGTCATTCAACATACGGGGGAATTATATATCCGTAGTACTGTTATATACATATATATATTTATATATAGATACCAATATATATATATATATATATATATATATATATATATATATATATATATATATATATATATATATACACACATATATATATATATATATATATATATATATATATATATTATAAATAAATATATATATATATATATATATATATATATATATATATATATATATATATAACTATATATATTTTTTTCTTTTATTCATACATAGATATATAGACAGATAACCAACCTCTTACTGCAACACATCTGCAAAAAGCCTGACAAATGGGGGGAGGATAAACGGTAAACAATAGTGACATCTTTGAAAAATGGCTGTCATACGCATAGAAGTCTACTAGAGTGGCATGGTTTGCTTTAACATACAATGCCAGATAGATTCCAGGTTTGAAACACAAATGAATGTCATTATTTACTGATGTCAATGCTCACATCATCCCAGTGATTTCTCAGAAACCCACAACTGTTATGGCCAACAGACATAACATATGAGCCATGCATCTGGACAGTGTCTAGACATCTGTACAGTAGAGAGGTATGACTGCAGTCATGTAACAGAATGTAAAAACCCATGACAGCTGCCAACCATGTCACCCAGCAACTTCTGAATCACATTAAGACCAACATGACACTAACCCAAATCAGCTCTGTGCAATTACCCATGTATATTCAAATATATCATGCAGTACAGGGATGGAACGGCAAGGAAAATGAGATAGTGGTGCATAAATGTCCAACCACAACCAGTTTCCCCACAGTCACAGGAACATGCCAGTACCCCAAATGAACTCTAGAGTAGAATGACTGAATGACATATCCTGATTCCCAGTCACACACTACACTGACATATACTGGCCCAACTCACAGTGCACTCTGAATCCTGAGGTGTTATAGGACATTCTTCAGTCTACCCCACAAGCATACACACCTGGTAGACCACCACCAGCTGTAGCATCATGCACAGTCAGATAGAAAAAGTATCAGTGACACTCATATCTGCTACTGTCCCTACTCAGTCAAACAAACATCTACACACAACACTACTACACAGTATTGGCAGTCACTTCACAATGGCCAGATATACATAACTCTCATATGTACAGATATTCACAGAATGTCCAGGGTGTGTAACCATATTCATGGCCACTGTTGCATACCACTTCCAGGAGTCTGCTAGGTCAATGGGATGATACCTTGAGTGCAGTCACTAAATAATGATATCACATACCTCTGACCCTCTTACTGCAAGACATCTGGACAAAGCATGACATACTTTGCAGGGCAGGGGGCCAGAAAGAGGGACAAATCTCAAATAATGGTGTTACAAACTGAAACATTTGCCAGTGTCACAGGCTTTGTTGTAACATAACATCCCTGAAGGATATGATGTCTGAAACACGAATGGATGTCAACAGTTACTGACTGCAATCCTCTCATTATCCTACTGCTTCCACAAAAACAGACGTTGTCTGAGGAACAGACCAAACTTAACAGACAAACCTCTGGGCAGTCTGTGGACATCAAGACAGTTGAGAGGTATGCCAGAGACATATCACTGTCAGACATCAAGTCACACAGAAAATGCATGTCCAGATGTGCCCTGTTAAACTAGCTACCCTCTATGTGTATAACAGCACTACTGACTTACAATCTGTACCCAATTCTTAAGCTTTGTTCCCCATGTTGCTGGGCAGTCTCCATATGTCTTCTCCTGAGAGGAATTCACACCTACTGTCTGTGAAACGGTAGCCCCTACACCTCCATAATGTCTTCCACATGGGCAAAAAAAAGGGGCAAGGCACACATGAAGGCTGTAATTATAGCACTGTGTTGCTATGGCATTGGCAAATGGAGAGAAAACACATCTGCTCTGGATGCAAGTAGCAAGATGGAGACACTAACTGGTGTACAGACCATCACCTGCTATTGTGCAGTACCTACAAAAGGCAAGCTGCTGCCTATGCAACACAGGTCACAGCCCATCTACCTAAAGACAGACTGCAACTATACAGACCTAACCATTTGAATTGTTGTGAGGAAACTCCTGAGCACTATAACCAGTATGTCAATCATCTAAGCTTCTAATGGAATGCAGAAGGGGAGGTGCAATGATGTCAAATGAGGCATTAAACACTAGGCTGCAACAAGAACTGCTGTCCAGCACCTATGGCCATTTCTGCTTGCCCTACCTTCATTGACATGGAGGACATCTCTGGCCCCTGAGTCACCCCAGCAAAGGTTAGCTCATGCATGACTACTAATGGAGTCTCTGTTGTCCAATACTGAGTGTGTCACTGGTAGGCCAGCTACCTGAGATGTAATTATTCATATGTCACCTTTGAATGCTATTCTTTTACATATGCTTGTCTTTCAAATGTAAGAGATGTACATAGGATATGTGTGTACTACATAACAGGTGCAGATGTGTGTGTTGAACTGTATGTGATATACTGAGCCCATACCGAACAACTGTCCAGAGTTTTGCAGACTGACCACATGTCTCCCTCATATTTGTAGTCAATGCCTCAGACAGTTGTGTATTGTCTGGCACATCACTGGCAACCCATTAAAGACTGAAGTCTTAACAAATTAGCATACATTTCATTGTCAGTTGTCATATCCTGCAGAGTACACATGTGAATGTGACACTGTCTTTGCTGGCAGCTAAGTGTGTTTCACCTAGATTCATAAAGTGACACTATTTACTGGCCTTTGCCCTCCACTGATTTGTGCCTTTGAGCAGATGTCTTGCTCTAACAGGAGCTAGGTGTCTTCCCATGAAACCCATGTCAATGCAAGCGTACCTTGTCCTGTAGTTTATAGTTTATAGTTTTAGTACTAGGCTAACTGCCCTTGTGGACCATTTTAAGCCTAGTCATTTACCCCATGTGAGAATCAAAACCTGCTCCTTGTGGTTGTAAGGCAAACACCTTAACTATTATGCCAACCTCCCACCCCCTAGGATGCTGACATTTGTGCAGTCACTGACACCTGCTTTCTAGCTGTGGAAAGCACAGCAGACTTGCCAGGTCACTCATCCCATCAAAGGTTAGACCCCAAATGAAGGCCCACAAAGCCACAGCAGGTGGACTGTTGAACATTAGCATACACATACACACCTCCAGGCTGGACAAACAGTATAACGCACAGATGACATCCTGAGTGCAGTTAACAGCTGACAAAACACCTACTCAAATGATAGCTAGCTACAGGCCTCCAAGCATGACTATGGACACCCACCACACCTATTGGGACCTGCTAGAATCTGTCAGGATTCAATCGTCTACCCTGCTCCTGGGTGACTTCAAATACGCAACAACAGTGTGCCTGACCTATGCCACCTGAATATGAACGCACATAGATTCGTCAGCTTTGTCATTGGCAATGCAGTGGATCAGCTTGTCAGCACTCCTACGGCAGGTGGGAATCTCATGTACCTGGCCCTAACCAACATGAGTAGCCACTGTAGCAGTCCTACATTGCCATCCCCCTTGGTAATATCTGACCACATAGCCATCACTGTTCAGGTCACCATCTCCCCTGCCTCCCTTTACAATGGCAAACAGAATGAACTGTACACAAATGACTATAAATCTCCTAAGAGCTGGTAGAAGTAGCTGTACAGCCAACATCCCATTTGTTGGAACTGGCAGGAGTGTTCAGGCCCACACCACAGTACTATGTGGGCACCTACATAGCTATATGGACTCAGCAGTACCTGACAAGACAACGTCATCTCCCTCAAGGTAATGTAAACACCTGTAGTGGACAGCAGCAATACACAAAAACCATAATAGGTGGAAACAATTGCTGGACAGGACAAGAAGGAACAGGTGCTTCATTGAAAGCAATGTCACCTTGGTCTGCACAAGCAAATAAGGGCACAGGTGATGTAACCTAAGGCTGTCTTTGAGTGCAAAGTTGGACACATCCACCAAGGCAAATCAGTAAGCCTTCCACACATGTGTCTGCAATTCCAGAAGCAACACACAAATCTTCTCTGTAGTGGTGGTCAGTAACACCACATGCACATATGGCATAAATATAGGCAAACAGGTGAAGTGTAAACACCACCCCCTGTCCCCCCAGTTGTACACATGTGCATGTATAGCACCTGACTCCCTACCCTCATCATCAGGAAGCAGGTCTGCAATGCCCTCTCAAAGGCAACACACAGAGGTCTCCATAGGAATGATACCATCCCTGGCTGCATCTCACATGAACACAGGCATGGGCTCTGAGATCCATTCCACACTGTAGTCAACCACAGCCTGAGCACCTGTGTCATCCTATGTGCACAGAAGACAGACACTGTCATCCCTATACACAAAGGCAGAGCAATCCACCAACCCAGCCAATATTATGCACATCAGCCTAACTAGCCTGCTCTACAAGGGCATGGAAGGTAATATAAAGGAAAATATGAACAGGGACATTGGCAACATCAAAATGCCTGGCCCTTCACACCATGGTGTTGTCAAAGAGAGATCAGGCCTGTTAAACCTGATCAACCTCTCTGCAGTGGTCAACAAACACAGGGATGAGGGGAATATGGTGAATAATGCCTACCTTCACCTAGCCCAGTCGTCTCACACTAATCCCCAGATGGACAGGATGTATGCACCTACACAGCTAGGCACCAACCTGTAGGTTACCAGATGGGTAGCTAACTGGCTCAATGATAGTACCCACTCAGTCAAAGTAGTAGACCCCACCTCTAATAGTAGGTTCATCCACAACAGTGTACCCCAAGGGTTGGTCTAGGGGCCTCTGCTGTTTGAGATATATGTATCTCAGGTACAGGACAAAAGCAGTGGTTATGGCTGACCAGATGTACAGATGCTTGCAAGCCACCCATTGTCTTACATTCACCTACTGATGTGATCATCACCTAAGTGGTACTCACCCAATTACTGACTGGTACAAGAAGCATTACCACAAATGGAATTCTAGGAGAGGCATCATTCCCCCTGCTGTGGCATTTGTCAGGCACACTAAGTATGACAGTAATAATGTACTAAGCATGCAATCAGGTGTGAGGCGACTTGTGTACTGGGGTTGGTAGCAACCTGATAGTTTCCCATCATGTGGGCACCATTGTATGGAAGGCCGTTTACATGGCCCACCTCACAAATATGGGTATATCATAGGTAGGCCATAGGTAGATGTAAAGTGAGGGCAGACCTCTACAGTATTGAGCAGTACTGTTGTAAAAATAGAAGCTTATGCAATTGTTAATGTACATTTTCTCTCCCCTCACTCTCATCTGCATCACTAATTATTAGTCATATGCTACGGGTATGTTTTTACCAAACCTAATGTTGGGACATGTGTTACATTATTGTTCATATAATTAATTGGTTGCATGTTAGCATACCTTGTTCAAATACTATTGTTGGTGGCCTGCTGCCATCATTGTTACTGGCATGCTGTTATAATGCTTACTGTTGTTCTAGTTATGCATGTGTTCTATTTGATATACAACTGTTTCACATCTGTTATTTTGGGTTAATTTGAACACCCATGCATGCCTTTAAAACTAATCTTGAAATGTTTTGTTCATGACTAACCAATATCTTTTGGCAAACCTCAACACCATAGCACATTTAGGAAGGCCGATCCTAGCAGATTCACCTATCCAGCCTCATCTGGCCATGGCACCAGGCTCCAGCACATCTGGGACCCACCCTGGAACTACATTCTTTGCAGGCCCTGCACCACCTGGGAATGGGTGAGGAGATTAGCCCATCATCCGCCGTCGGTTCTAGGGTATGGTATGCAGTGTCATCTGCTCTGAGTTGGGTGGCCAGCAGTGCCAGATGGAGGGCTGCCTGGTGCACCTTGAGGAGCAGGCTGCCCCACCTGTCTAGCCAGCAGCACAGCCACCACTGGGGCTGTGAAAGTGCAGTCATGACTGCCTGCAGGTGGGGATGTCAGTCCCCCCATATCCATATGGGGGCTCATGGGCCTCTGATTCCCAAATATCCTCTCCATTCAAGGTGTTTACCCCCCACATGTGGCATACACTGCCCCTGTCTACTGTCTTGTCTGTCTTGTCTGTCCACCTACCCAACCTACCACCCCAGACATACCTACAATCCTTCCCCAACATCCAACTCTCACTTTAACAAAGAAAAAAGGACATCTACCCCCTAAAAAAGTATTGCCCCATACATAGCTGTCCATTTCACACAGGTGTCCACTGGACATATATAATACAGTCCAATTGGCTTCACAACACATTTCTGTTGTCCTCACCCCTCTCTCTGGGGTTTGAGTGTCCAAATTCACCTCCAAATTTTGTACAAATGCACAGCTGTTGTTGTATAAGAAATGGACAGCTATGAACCTTCTCTATACTCATCCTGCACATCCTTAGCTACCTTTCATATTGTTTTTCCCTCTGGATGTCCCTTTCTTACCACTTTCCTATAACCCCTTTTTCTTATCTTTTAAAGGAATTAGGGTAGGTGTAGGCAGGAGTAAGTGAGTTTGTACGATGCTAAGTGAAGCCAACACAGATTCAGCATTTGTACATTTAACCATGTGCTGGCATTGCTGTGCATCATGCAAACCTGTGCAAACCTGATTATAGCTGCTTAAAACTGCTTTAATCACTCTGTCTCCATCAGCTGCTGTTCTGCCTAGCAACAACATAATCATCCCTGCCAAGTCTCAAACCCAGGACGCCATACACTAGAGTCAGAACAATGTACCGCTATACCATCTGAGATGAAGAAAATTTAGATGCTTTTTCAAACATCATTCAATAGAGTCATTCAACAGTAGGGAAAAAGCTCTGTGTATATTAAAGATATATAAATATATATATATATATATATATATATATAGGTTCATAGGTTCATATGTAAGTACTAGGCTATCTGCCCCAGGGCATTTATAAGCCTAGCCAAAATGTGTTGCCTTTCGCCACCCCTTTAGCTGAATTCCCAGTGCCTCTGTCCAGCAGAGCCACTGCAGTGATCCCTGAGGTAAATTTTCTGTCTCCCATCCACCCGTCAAGGTTTCTCTTGAAGAGTTTTAGTGAGGGGCTCTGCCTGATGTATATTGGAATCCTGTTCCAAAGTATGGGGAGTCTCTGGGACAGGAATCTATCCCTCCTGCACGTCCTATTTATCATTTTGGTGAGGTTTATATCTTCAGAGCGTGTGGCTGTCTGGGATTTGTTTTTTTTTTTAGGTGGAGCATGTCCATCAATTCAGGGTTGGACATGGCCTTGTATGTCAGGCAGAGATCACCTCTGAGTAAGCAGTATGCAACTGAGTACAGCTGGAGTTTCTTGAGTCGGGCTGCATAGGGCATCTGTTTTAGGCCAGTAATCCTCTTGGTGAGGTACTTTTGTGGTATTTTCAGCTGTTGCAGGTGTCTTGTAAGGTACATCCCAAATGGGGTGTTGTATTCTATGATGGGTCTAATGAGTGATGAGTAGAGAGGCACTATAACCTCTTTTGTTCTAGATGCGAACCCTTTTGTGATTAGGTGGGCCACATAGAAGGATTTTCTAACCATCTTGGCAATATGATTATCAAAGGAGATATTACTATCTACTTGGGTCCCCAGATCCGTTATTACATTTTCTGTATTTAGGGGACTACCACCTATGTGGTAGTTTATGGGTACTTTGTTTTTTCCAAAGGGGATGACTATGCACTTTTTGGCATTTAGCTTAAGGCCATGATTTTGACACCAGATATCCGTCTCAGTCAGACCCTTCTGTAGGGTGTCTGTATCAGCCAGAGAATCAATTATGGCCCTTAGTTTGCAGTCGTCTGTGAACTTGGTCAGCCACAGTCCTCCTGTGCTTGCCTGTACCTCTGAGAAGTATATACCAAACAGGAGGGGTCCTAGGACTGAGTCCTGGAGGATGCCACTTGTAACTGGTTTAGAGTCGGACCTAGAGCCTGCAACTGTCACCGTGTGGGTTCTATCCATAAGCCAGTTGCCAACCTATTTTGTGACATAGGGGTTTATGTTCATGCTAGTGAACCTGTCTATAATACCAGAATGGAGAATAGTGTTGAAAGCCTTTGCAAGTTCTAGGTAGGCTGTGTGGACCTCCTTTCCCTCATCTAATGCCCTAGTAACTGTCTCAAAGAAGTCCACCAGGTTTAGGAGGCATGATCTTCCCTTAACAAAGCCAAACTGGGTAGGGTCCACGGTTTGGAGGTTCCCAATGTCTCTGTTAATGAATTCCATGATGATGTGCTCCATAGCCTTACAGACCAGGCTAGTCAGGCTTATAGGGCGATAGTTCCCAGGGTCTGTTGTGGCTCCACCTTTGTGGAGCGGGATAACAGTTGCTGTGCACCACTTTGTGTGTACGTAGCCTGTAGAGAGGCTGAGTTGAACAGTGTGTTAAGGTGGGGGGTTAATTCATCTTGGAGCTCTTGTAAGACACAGCCTGGGACACCATCCAGTCCCATTGAAGCTGTGTTTCTGGCTTTGGATAGGGCTGTTTTAACCTGTGTGTTGGTGATTGATGAGGCCCTACATTCTTCTGGTATGGTTATGGGCCCTTTAGGGGGTGAGAGGTGGGTGAAGTTTGCACTAAACCTTTCTGCCAGAATGTTGGCAATATCAGTCAGTTTAGTGTATTTTGTGCCATTCTGCACTAACTCAGAGCAGATCTGAGAGTTTCCACTTAGGTTCTTGACATAGCTAAAGAATGCTTTGTGGTTATCTTTGGAGTCCTTGGAAATTTTTCTTTCGAAGCTAGCCTTGGATGATTTAATGAGGGATCATAGTTTCTTGTTGATACTGATCAGGGATGTCTTTTCTTCTTGGGATTTTACTCTTTTCTGTACTAGTTTTCTCCTTCTATTATATAGCTTGTTTATGGCAGGGGTCCACCAGACTGGTTTCCTTTTCTTGGAGGAGTGAGTCTTGGTTTTACTTGGGATAGCATTCCTGCAGGTGCTCATAGAGTGCCTCTGTAAAGGTTTCAGCAGCTTGGACAGCATTGTCCTTTAGCATGGGGGCTGTGAACCTTTCCACCTCGGTCTTAAGTAACGTGAAGTTTGCTTTTGAAAAGTTTTTCACGGTGGTTTTCTTGATTGGGGGTGGGGGCGGAATGTGGATATCCAGTGTGTTTTGTCTATGGTCTGATCTAACCAGTGAGGGGTTGATCTCCAGTGTGGAACACTGGTCACACATGTTGGTGATGACCAGGTCCAATATGTTGTTCCCTCTGGTGGGGGTGTTGACCAGTTGATCCAGGTTGTTTGAGTTAATAAATTCTAGGAAGCGTTGGGCAAAGGAGTTAGTACTTGAGTAGTTCTCGCAGTTTATGTTTGGGTAATTGAAATCACCCAGTATTAGGGTGTTTGGTAGAACCTTCATATTTCCCAGTGTCTCCAGATATGCGGAATGGGGGTCCTGGGTCATGGTGGGTGATCTGTAGCAAGCTACAATTTGATTGCAGTTTTGCCCATTGTTAGTTGCACGAGGATGATTTCTGATGCATTGTGCTGTGCCACTATCCTGGAGGTGTGGTTATCCTTGATGAATATAGCTACACCCCTGCCTTTTGTGTTTCGGTCCTGGTTCTGTGGCCAAAAGGTATGGTATGAGGTATAGCCTGGTAGTGCTGGGGTGCTTTCAGGAGCCTTAAACCAGGTTTCTGTTACTACACAGATGTTGATGTTCTCCATACTGAGGAGTGTCTTGAGTGCATGCATTTTGAGGTTTAGACTTCTTGCATTGAGTAGCATTACCCTCAGTTTTTGGTTACTTGTGCTATTTATGGTGGTGGGCTTGTCTTTTGAGCCTTGCCTAAAAAAGGCACTATGGGGCTACCAAGAGCCTTGGCCCGTATTCGAAGGCCTAAGGGTGACAGGTGCAAGCCATCTCTTGCAAAGCAATGTGGCTTGTCGAGCATGCCATCCCAGGTGGACAGATACTGGATCCCCTTTGAATGACACCAGAAACTTAGTCAATTGTTGAAATTGATATTTTTTTCTTTATACTGTGGCATCATTCTTGGTGAGGGCAGGATGCTACACAGGGTCAGGGTCAAACTGGCCTGGGCTACATGTCTCTTTTCATGTAGTCCAGGGAGGTACATCTCAGGTCATTCACACCAACATGGACAATGACAGAGTTGTATTTGTACGTGTTCTGGAGTAACCTGAGTGCTTGTGTTATGTGGTGGATCCTGGCGCTCAACAAGCAGCTAACTGTAACCTTACCCTTGACCAGCCTAGTTAGTGGGACATCAGTATGTCTGACTATAGAGTCACCTATTACTAGCGTGTTGGGTATGTTATTTGCCTTAAAGGCTGTGATTGCATAACACACTGATTATGTGAAGTATGCGTTTCATGGTCGGTGATGGGGTGTGGAGGTTGCTTGGATGTCTGCTTTAAGAGGTCTCTGTTGCTTTTGCAGATTTTTATTTAGAGCCACCGAGTATGTTTTCTTGTATTTATGAGTGTTATTTGCCGGTGTTGGTTTATTAGGTCTATGTGAGACTAGTGGTGTGTTGCAAGTATTACCCTTCTCCTCTTGACTGTCAGTTCCAGTCTTGGGTTGAGAGAGCTTTGCCTCCAGTTTGGCTGTATAATTGCATCTTTCGCATATATTAGTGTTTGGTGGTAGGAGGAGAGGGTTGTCTGTCTACATGAGGCAGTTGTAGCATTGCCTCAAAATGCCCAGATTCACCAGTTGGACTGGTGAATACACTGGAAACTGCCCTTTGTACATGCCTGAATAGGTAGAGTAAGCTATTTTTCTGACTGGCTGATGGGGACGAATAGAGAGTCTTGCCCTTATGGACAGTATAGGGGGGGTCTAGTGCTAGGGTTAATTAGTGCTTGCTATAAGTTTTTAGCAAGTGCTTGGCTGTGAAATGAATGGTTTGAGTGCTAAAATTGAAGGTTTGACTACTTCCAAGGGAAAAATTGAAGAGTAGACTACGTGGAGCCGGGAATAGTTTAACCCTAGCTAACCGGCGTTGCCCGGCACGTAAAACCACACAAATGTGATTTTTATAGCAGGGAAGTAAAAGAGATAGAAATTAGCCCAAAATGGCCAATGAACTACTAATTTCTGGGCTGAAACCATTCCTCCAGTGACAGATAGGCTGCTCAAAGCTCCCCTCTCTCACAGGTGAACAGAGAAACTTCCTTCTATCCAAGTAAGGTATGGGCAACACAGAAACTTGTAACACAGCCCTGGATTCAGCAATAACCTGAAAACTGGACTATATTAGTTCAGAAAGGCGAGAAACAAGTATATATATATATATATATATATATATATATATATATATATATATATATATATATAGATATATATACATATTTTTTTTTCCAGAAAATAGAGCAGATACAATCAAAACAACACTTTAAATGCACAGAAAAGGCTATGGCACTTTTAGTGTGTAGCCAAGAACAGTTAAACAGATTATTTAACCAAAAAAATGACTTAATTCAATTGCAGGCAGCAAATAAGTACAATATATAGCAATAACAAGCTTTTTAAATCACAGAAATGCTAAAAAATCGGTGTTTTAGGCGGAATTAGTTTAAGACAGAAGGAAAGCAGAAAAATGATACTTAATCACTCCAAAGTCTCTCTTTTGTCAGTCTTCAACAGCAGAGATACCTGGAAGGCACCTGCTGATCGGAATACAAGGGCAAAAACCGTGCAAATGCGTTTTTTATAGCAGGGAAGTGAAAGAGATAGAAATTAGCCCAAAATGGCCAATAAACTACAAACTTCTGGGCTGAAACCACTCCTCCAGGGGCAGATAGGCTGCTCAAAGCTCCCCCCTCTCACAGGTGAACAGAGAAACTTCCTTCCATCCAAATAAGGTATGGGCAACACAGAAACTTGTAACACAGCCCTGGATTCAGCAATAACCTAAACACTGCACTATACTAGTTCAGAAAGGTGAGAAACAAGTATATATATATATATATATATATATATATATATATATATTTTTTTTTTTTTTCAGAAAATAGAGCAGATACAATCAAAACAACACTTTAAATACACATAAAGACTTTAGTGTGTAGCCTAGAACAGTTAAACAGATTATTTAAACGCAAAAACGACTTAATTCAAGTGCAGGCAGAAAATAGGTACAATATGTAGCAATAACAAACTTTTTGAAGCCCAGGTGCTTAGCCCAGAACTAAAACACTTTTAGAATAACAGACACTGAGCCTTCAATCAGCAATTCCCAACTTAGAAGGATGTACACTACCTGTCCTGCCACAACAGTGCAGACCACAAACCTTCTTAATGTAAAACAACTGGTTTAAAGCCCAAGTACTTAAACCAAAAGCCTTAGAAAAACAGTTACAATTTAATCAGGCTACTAACAAGCAGTAATAAATGCAGCAGAATAAATTCAATTGAGTACTTTTAAGAAGAGGCAAAAGCAAAATAAGGTAAGAAAGTAGGAAGAAACACAAATACTGTAAAGCAGATGAAGTGCAATTTATATATATATATATATTCCTCATAAAATCCTCCAAAGCTAGTTATGAAAACAAAGTCGCCACTGATTCTAAAGACAACCACAAAGCATTCTATAGCTACGTCAAGAATCTCAATGGCAACACTCAGATCTGCTCTGAGTTACAGCACAATGGCACTTAATATACAGAACCAACTGATATTGCCAACATCCTGGCAGATAGGTTCAGTGCTTAATTTACCCCCCCTCTCACCCCCCTAAAGTGCCCATCTCTATACCGGAAGAATGCAAAGTTTCTGTAATTACAGCTGCACAGGTAAAAACCATATTCTCCAAAAGCAAGAACACAGCATCCATAGGACCTGACAACATCCCAGGCTGTGTTCTACGTGAACTACAGAATGAACTGACACCCCACCTAAGCACCATGTTCAGTCATAGCCTCACCTCAGGCTTTGTGCCCACTGAATGGTGCACAGTGATGGTTATCCCACTCCACAAAGAGGGAGCCACCATGGACCCCCGGAACTACTGCCCCATTAGCCTAATGAGCCTGGTCTGCAAGGCCATGGAACATATCATCATGGAACTTATAAACAATGACCTTGGTAATCTCCAAACTCTGGACTCCACCCAGTTCGGGTTTGTAAAAGGCAAATCATGTCTCCTAAACCTGATAGACTTCTTTGAAGCAGTCACCAAAGCCGTAGATGAGGGTAAAGTGATTCATACAACCTATCTAGATCTCACCAAGGCTTTTGACACCATCCCCCACTATAGAATTATAAATAAATTCACTAAACTATATATAAATCCCTATGTCACAAGATGGGTTGCCAACTGGCTCACTGAGAGAACCCACACTGTCAAAGTAGCAGACTCCAAATCTGACTTCAGACTAGTGACAAGTAGAGTACCACAGGGTTCAGTCTAGGGTCCTCTCCTGTTTGGTATCTACTTTTCTGAAGTACAGGCTAACACAGAACATCTTTGGCTAATGAAGTTCGTAGATGACTGCAAACTAGGAGCCATAATCAAAACTTCTAACGATGTAGACATCCTACAAAAGGGCCTCACTGAGACATATGCCTGGTGTCAAAGCCATGGCCTGAAGCTCAATTCCAAAAAGTGCATTGTCATCCCCTTTGGTAAAAACTCTGTTCTCATGAGCTACCACATAGGTGGTAGTCTACTTAACACCGAAAATGTGATAAGAGACCTTGGAACACAGGTGGACAGCAGTCTCTCCTTTGATAATCACATCGCCACATTAGTCAGGAAATCCTTCTACGTGGCACACCTCATCACAAAAGGTTTCTCATCCAGGAAAAAAGAGGTCACTGTTCCCCTCTACTCATCACTCATTAGACCCATTATAGAGTACACTGCCCTTTTTGGTATGTACCTCACAAGACATCTGCAACAACTGGAAAGGCCACAGAAATACCTCACAAAGAGGATTACCAGCCTCAAACAGATGCCCTATGCAGACTGTCTCAAATAACTCCAGCTTTACTCCGTCGCATATCGCCTACTCAGAGGCAATCTCTGCCTAATATACAAAGCTATGTCAAACCCAGAACTGTTGGACATGCCCCACATAAAGAAATCCCAATCCCTTCGAGCTACACACTCTAGGGACATAAACCTTGTCACCACAATAAACAGAACATGCTGGAGGGATAGATTCCTGTCCCAGAGACTTCCCATACTCTGGAACAAACTACCTATCTATATCAAACAAAGCTTTTCATTAGCACTCTTCAAGAAAAATCTTGATGATTGGATGGGAAATAGGAAATTCACCCCAGGGATCACCTCTGTGGCTCTGCTCGACCGGGGAATAGGAAAATAATTTTCTTGGGTGGCGAAAGCCAGGGTACTTTTTTGGCTAGGCTTATATAAGCCCTAAGGCCCATAGCCTACTACCTACCTATGAACCTATATAACCTATATCTATATATCTATACATCTATATATGTATGTATGTATATATATATATATATATATATATATATATATATATATATATAGGCTCTTCCATGAAAAACAAATGAAACTAAGACACAAACACAAACTAGATCCGTACTACCAAAAGAAGAAGCACCACAGTGTATCCAACTGCCCAAATAAATCCTGCAAGCACGATGAGTTAATGTACTGTTTATTACAAAAAACAAAAAAATCACATAAAGCGCTTTTCGTCAGGCCACATAGCCCAACTTCTTCAGATAATTATACAGCATAGGCCATACACTATATAGGAAGTGAAAAGTCAGCTGGTTCCTGAATCCGCAGTAATCAGCTGCTCTTAAAGTGGCAACCACCTTCATTCATTACCTAAAATATATAGCTTAAACAGTTCTCATCTAACACATTGTTTTAAAACAATATTTTAAAATAATAGATAAATAGTGTAAAAAATCAGTGTAAAAAAATCTAAAACCAATAATTATCTATTATGAAATATTAATGCAATTAAAATTAACAGTGTATGTATGCATTTATATTTTTAAATACATACATACACTGTTAATTTTAATTTTAATTGCATTAATATTTCATAATAGACAATTATTGGTTTTAGATTTGTTTACACTGATTTTTTACACTATTTATCTATTATTTTAAAATATTGTTTTAAAACAATGTGTTAGATGAGAACTGTTTAAGCTACATATTTTAGGTAATGAATGAAGGTGGTTGCCACTTTAAGAGCAGCTGATTCCTGCTGATTCAGGACCCAGCTGACTTTTCACTTCTTTTTCACTTCCAATATAGTGTATGGCCTATGTTGTATAATTATCTGAAGAAGTTGGGCTATGTGGCCTGACGAAAAGCGCTTTATGTGATTCTTTTGTTTTTTGTAATAAACAGTACGTTAACTCATCATGCTTGCAGGATTTATTTGGGCAGTTGGAGACACTGTGGTGCTTCTTCTTTTGGTAGTACGGATCCAGTTTGTGTTTGTGTCTTAGTTTCATTTGTTTTTCATGAAAGTGCCTACAAATGTACCTGCTTCCCTCACTTCTGACCCAGATGGAGGTATGAATGAAACGGAAGGAGCACCATCTACTTTATCGGCTCTAGTGCTTAAATTATCTAAACAGCTTGACGTATTGGCGGCTAGAGTTGACAGTTTGGGAAACCTATGGCATCACCCATTATAACAAAAGCACCTTCATTACCATTTACTAAACAACAGAAACTAGTAAGTCCTTTGTCTAACAACTGTATGGATACACCAGACGAGGATCCTCTTCTCAACATGTCTATTCACCCCACACCGCAAGAAGAGTTGGAATGTGGATGTAACAACAGAGGTGAAGGCCATGTTTTACAAAGAGAGCACACTTCCAATGGATCAGCAGCAAACCTGAACTTTAATTTTGACCTTTCTTCTTGGTCAGAACAGTTACCAACTTTTCAGCTTCCTACTTCAGCTCGAACACAAGGTGAGCTAATTACTGAGAATGTACAAACTGAAACATTGAATGGCAAACAAACTATTAGACTTAAAGTTACTTAAATACAAAAAACTACATTTGGAACTCACTTGTTTTAAACAATGTATTAGCGAAGGCATAGTTCCAAAAAATCTTTGAATTTGGCAATATCCCACTGGGCTGGTAGGAGGTTCGGAATTCTACCAGGACTTAATAAAAATGTTTAATAATCATGGTATTGAACTGTTACAACTTATAAGTAAGCACTACCAAAAAACTGCAGATGACTTATTACAGGAAGCTACTAGGTTGGATGGTGAAATAAAGAGAGACAGTGACTTTTTTCGTTATAAGTATGAATATGAAAGATCGTTTTCTACTATTGACCATTACCTTGAGAAGTTAAAAAACAACAAAGTCAAAAAACTAAACCATGACAGGGAAGCCTATGATAAGGGCTTGGCATATCCAGCACCTCCTTTGTCCCAGATGAACTTTGGTAACATCAGGGACCAAAGTCAGGGTACGATAACAGGGGGAGTTGGCGGAGCCACGGGCATGCATGAATTGGACCAATTTGAGGAGGACTGGACACAAATACCCAAAAAGAAAGGTAATAACAACAACAACGACAACAACAGCAATAAAAAGTACAAGACTAATTCAAATGGGGTTCAAATCAATAGACTTAATAAAGCTAACCAGGGTAATAACTTCCACAATGCCCACTACAGTCCAAGAAGCCAAAATGGCTTTGGTAATCAGTATTTTCAAGTTTCTGCCTCGGGGTACAACCTGAGGCAAGGCACGAAGAAAATGTACTATCATTCACACCAGTAACTAGTGAACATACTAATGTGGACACTATGGATCTTTCCATTGCAGAACCGACACAGCAGGAGAAACCAGACGAAGAGAATGCACTTTTAGAAGAACCAGTTGTTACTATTGTATACAATTCCACTGGGGACTTTAAGATGTTTAATTACTCTGACTTTCATGTTGATACTACTTTAGCTAATGTACTAGCAAAAGGTTTCACTTTTGTTCCTTCATGTAGAACCAATGTAGCAGAGTTTATTATTGATCTTATATTATTCATTAGGAAGTTGAATTTAAACTTATTACTAGGAGAGGCACCATCCTCTATCACACCATTTTATATTACTAGTACATTTTGCCCCACCCCCATTCAGACATGGCTTTGTTTGAAAAAATATGTATGTTAGATATTTTTCACAAAATAAATAAGATGAATAATGAATACACCACTAATTTTGACTATAACATCACCAAGGAAGAAAAAACAAGCACTTATGTATCTGCAACAAGCACACATCAGGACTATGAACCAGACAAAGGATGGGGCATAGTTATTTTCAATTTGGATGATTATAACAATAAAATTCAGACCATTTTAGAAAGTGACACTTATGAGGAGGTATCAAAGAATGAATTAAACATAGCTTATAGAAGAGTTAAAGTATTTCTTGAAGAATTATTCATTGAAGCAAGGATAGATCTGACTGTAGCAAATTATTTACATATGTCGGCCCCAAGGATACCTACCATTTTTGGAGTACCAAAAATACATAAAAGCATAGACAATCCACCCATGAGACCATTGGTCTGCTCTAGAGCAAGTATTACTTATGCTTGCTCTAAATTTATTGACCACACTTTAAAGAAATCTGTGGCACAACAAGAGTACATTTGTAAAGATTCTTGGACATTTTTGGACAATATAAACCACCTACAATATCAAGATGATTTAAACTTTCTAACAATAGATGTGAAAGACTTGTATTCATCAATTCCCTACACAGAGGGAATTGAATGGATGAGTTTATTACTACATGATATGGGAGCCCCCCAGAATTAAATAAAATTGATGGCTGAATTATTGGTCACAATTCTTTCCAACAATTACATCACTTTTAACAACAGATACTACTTACAAAAAATAGGAGTGGTGATGGGCTCTCCTTGCAGTAGTACATTTGCAAATTTAGTAATGGCCTACTGGGAACATGAACATGTCTTTGGTGTAACTACATACACAAGTAAGATTAAATATTATATACGTTTCCTGGATGATATATTTATCCTGTTCCAGGGTAACCAACAGGAGGCTTCTAACTTTTTAACTTACTTAAACAACACTAGTACATTCTTAAAATTCACATATAATTTTTCACAGGATAGAATTGCTTTGGATGTTGATTTAAGTAAGGATAGACAAAACCAATGTTTTAAAGCCAGGATTTATAGAAAGGAAACATATTCAAATGCATTTCTTCATTATAGTAGCTACCATCCGGCCCATCAAAAACGTTCGGTTGTTAAGGGTCAGTTTGTAAGGGCAGCTCGAATGGTTACGGATGACAACCAGTTCATTGAAGAATGCTCAACACTTATGGATATGTTTAAAAAGAGAAGTTATCCTATTTCACTCCTACAAGAAATTTTCCAGGAAGTGAAAAATAAAAGAGAAGTGGGCTTTTACAAAGCAATATTATCAAGTAACCAGAGTTTAGAAACAAACAGTTGTACATTACAGGATGGGACACTAAATGAAAATGAAAACAGACTTATTATTACGTATTGCATAGACAGTTATGATTTTATAAATATTTTAAGGAAAAATTGGGACTTGATAAACATGGATACACATCTTCCAAGAGGTCCTATTGACTTCCCTAGAATAGTTTATAGAAAAGGAAAAAACTTAAAGAATCTAGTGGAAACTCGGTACTCAAACTTTGCTACATTTAACCATGCAGGTATGAACAAGTGTCTGTCATGCCCCTATTGTAAATATATGGAGCAGGGAATAAAATTTAGTATAAGAGGTTTTGAATACAATACTAAGTACAAATTTGATTGTAACTCCAAGGGAGTGGTATACCTGGCTGTCATACCTGTCCTGCCTTCTATATCGGCAAAACTGACAGAAGTCTTAGGGACAGGGTCTGTGAACACACATACGCTATTAGGTCTAACAAATCAGAGAATGCATTGGCCAGGCACATTATGAAAGCACCCACCCATGGTTTTACTTTTAGGGGTGTAGATTGTATTGCCTATGAGCCTAGAGGAAGGCCTCTTTCCTTGCACTTAGAGAAATTAGAATTGAGTTGGCAATTACATACCTTTGCATGTTACCCTCCGGGCATTAACAAAATGTATTCACTTAAGTGCATTCTACAACTTAAAAATTTGGTTAGGAGTTGACTATTATGCTGTGTTTAAAATGTTCTATGCATACTATTGTCTTAGAATGTATTTTGAGTTTCAGCTTCTTAAGTCAGGTTTTGCTGTTTTTCACTCACATGTTTTTATTTACATGCTTTTAAGGTTTATTATACTCAAACACAAAACAAAAATATAAATACATACATACACTGTTAATTTTAATTTTAATTGCATTAATATTTCATAATAGATAATTATTGGTTTTAGATTTTTTTACACTTATTTTTTTACACTATTTATCTATTATGTTAAAATATTGTTTTAAAACAATGTGTTAGATGAGAACTGTTTAAGCTATATATTTTAGGTAATGAATGAAGGTGGTTGCCACTTTAAGAGCAGCTGATTCCTGCTGATTCAGGAACCAGCTGACTTTTCACTTCCTTTTCACTTCCTATATAGTATATGGCCTATGTTGTATAATTATCTGAAAAAGTTGGGCTATGTAGCCTGACGAAAAGCGCTTTATGTGATTTTTTGTTTTTTGTAATAAACAGTACATTAACTCATCGTGCTTGCAGAATTTATTTGGGCAGTTGGATACACTGTGGTGCTTCTTCTTTTGGTAGTATCCATCCAGTTTGTGTTTGTGTCTTAGCTTCATTATATAGGAAGAACTTAGTTTGCACAGCTAATGTATGGCAGCAACCTGAAGTAGAATGTACTATGAAGATAAACGGAGCACTCTTGCAGAAACAAACAAGTACAGTTCCTCACCACTTAGGTAGGGAATGGCAGGAAAAGAAGGCAGTTGTTGCGCTGAGCTCACCGGGAACTCTAAAGTGCAGTGGCTGAACGGGAACTCCCTGTAGTGCCTATATGGTGGTCAGTGAATTCCTTGACTGGTGAAATAAAATAGAGGATTTAGTAGCAGGTAAAATCTCCAGTTCTTCGCAGAAAGAAGGAAATACCTGCTGCTGGACTCACTTTTTATTAGAGGAGAACAAAAGAAGCTTAGGTTGGGGGTGGAGTTGTTATGCAAGTGGTGGCTCCGAATGCAAGAATCCGATTGGCTGCCACCACTTGCTTAGCAAAAACTTTTAAAACGCTTTCTCTGAAATGTGACCTTAATGTTAAAACACACTGAATCATAACTAGATATCATAAATTACACATTTAGTTAGGATTTCAGAGTGTTTTTCACAAAGGTGAACTACAAATCAGCTGTACACTTTCTCTTGCTTGTGGAAGCACTCGGGGGTAACGGCTTGAAAATTTTATCTTCTCATGGTGTGCTCGGGCTTAAACACACAGGCGCCATGAGAAGGTACTCGGGGTTAATCATGCTAGGAGGGGTGGTCATAATTACTAAGTACTGGAGCTATTTCCATGAAGAACGACTAGTGCTGATGGCTCTTAGGTTTGCTATAATAATTGCTACAAAAACCTGTTGAAGAGCAACGTGATTAGGCTATTTGAAGTGCAAGAGAGAAAGAACTAGCAAGTTCTAAGGGAAAAACTGAAGCAGACTTTCTGGCACCAGTAATAGTTTACCTCAGCTTGGCACTGCTGAGCGGAGCTTAAACAACCCATGCAAGCGTGGTCTTTTAAATCAGAAAGTTGAAAGGGATGGAAAAATTGCCCAAACGTTCAATAAACTACAATTTCTGGGCCAGAAACCACTCTTCTTATGGTAGATAGGCTACCTAGTGCTTACCACTCCCACTGATAATCTAGAAGGCTTCCATTCAACACAGAAAGGCTTGCAGGGCTCAGAAGTTTACAAACAGTCCTGGATACAGCAAATCTGTTTCAGGACTAGACTAGTTACACGAAAGGTGGGAAACAAGCACAAACACAGGCTTTTAAACCAGAAAGTTGAAGAGGATGGAAAAACTGCCTTGGCCCAGCCACTAAACTACAAACTCTCTTCCAGAAACCACTCCTATTGTGGTAGATAGGCTACCTAGTGCTTACCACTCCCACTGATAGGCTAGAATGCTTCCATCCAACATAGAAAGGCTTGGGGGGGGCTAAGAAGCTTACAAACAGTCCTGGATACAGCAAATCTGAATCTGGACTAGACTAGTTACAGGAAAGGTGGGAAACATGCTCAGAATTATTATATTTTTTTTTACAGAAAAGCAGCTAAAACAGCAGTAAAACAATTCAAATGCAGTGCAAGTTAGCACACTTGAGTGTGTAGCAATATTAAAGCAAATACAGTTTAAATGAGTCTGAATCAGAAATTTGAGTAAAAAACAAAGTAAACAGACTTTGCCATCACAGCAGGCTAGTAATTTGCCTAAGCTGCAGATGGATGATTCTGCTCTGGCCATTTGTTGTACCTCAGATTACTCATCTTTTACCCTGGTTCCTCTGGTGTAGCATCTACAGCCACTATGGACTGAGGGTTAGCTATGTACTCTGAAACTCTTGGTGTCTCCTCAGTGGGCAATGGAGAGCCACTCTTGTCAATCCTGGGAGAGGTAACAGGGAAGGTTTCCTGTTGTGCTAATATGCACTTCCTCACCCCGGGGAAGCTGCTGCTGCCATTACTAACACAGTTTTCATAATTTTTCCTGTCAAAAGGAAACAGAAAACCAAATATGTATCTACTCCTCCTCAATTTGCTTTAAACAGTATTAGTTTACTGGTCTGGCTCAGGGTTTAAGCCAGGCTATTCATCCTTCTAGTAAAATAGTTTATGGTAAATGAAAGAGGGATTCCTCTTTTCCTAAAAAAAGATTCAAGTTTCTAAATCTGAACAGGAAGATAAAGGAATTAATTCAGTGTTTTTCCTCAAATTTCTGATTCAGACTCAGAGGACTGCTCAGTTTCTTATTCTCCCTGTGGGGATTTCTTTTCCTCTGACACTATTGCTAGAATGTACCAGTGTTTTCTGTGGGAGAGCATTACGGTTTCTTAGTCCATTAGAAAATAGTGAGTTTTGCAGAAGGAATTTCCAGAACCTACATCCATTCCTCCTGTTCTATCAGCTTTAGTGGATGTGTGTGCTACTGTCTGCAATTTTCCTGTTAGTCAGTGTGCTGCCCCTGAAAAGGCAGATAGGTTCATAGGTTCATAGATGTATACTAGGGTAACAACCACAAAGGCCTTTTTAAGCCTAGCCATGCACCCCAAATCTCTGACAAGTTCTGGTATCCTTGATAAGTGTAAATAGGGGCTTGGAAGGTGAAATTTGTACAAGCAGGGGCCTGGTAGATGAACCATTTATATGCTACCTGTGTACATTAGAGACATAAGTGCCAAACCAGGGATGAATTTCTTGTTCCACATCCAGTTATTCAAGTTACACTTGAATTGGGTTAGGGAGGAACTTTACTTCATATGGATGGGGAGCCTGTTCCAAAGAAGGGGTAGTCCCTGGGATACATACCTATCTCTCCATCAGGTCCTATTTATAGCACAGACAAGGTTTAAGTCTTTAGAATTGGTAATTTTGGTGAGGTTTGTTTTGTAAATATGCAGGAGGTCCATCAGCATGGAGTCTAACAATGCCTTGTTTTCCAGGCATAAATCTCCCATCAACAGTCTGTTGGAGACAGAATACATGGATAGGGCCTTGAGGTGGTCTGCATACAATATGTTACTTTTGCTCTGTATTCTTTTAGTGAGGAGCCACTGTGGAAATTCTAATTGTTGGATATTCCGGGTTAGGTACCTACCAAAGGGGAGCATAGTACTCAATGATAGGTATGAAGAATGCCGAATAGTGGAATAATGACTTTCTTGGACCTAGATGCCATATCTTTGTTTATAAGTTGCACAGCATAGAATGATTTTCTCACTACTGTAGACATGTGATGGTCAAAGGCTAGATTACTGTCTATGTGTGTCCCCAAGTCCCTGCCCTGACTACTAGGTCAGCTTTTAGGGGTGTGTTGTCGATATGATAGTTACCAGGGGTGCATGACTTCCCAAAGGATACTATTATGCATTTCTTGGCATTTAGTTATAGTTCATGGCTCTGGCACCAGATGTTTGTGTCAGCCCTTCCTTGAGAGCATTTGTGTCAGTGGGAGATTCAATGAAAGCTCCTAATTTGCATTCATCTGCACATTTAGTCAGACAGAGGCCATTGACATTAGCCTTGACTTCAGATAATTAAATGCCAAAAATACTGGTCCCAGGACCAATCTCTGAGGGGGTCTTCTTGTGAATGGCATTTTTGTTGAGGTGGACTCCCCAATTTTACCTTCCTGGATCCTGTCTGTAAGCCTGCTGGCAATCCACTGGGTTACATGAGGGTTTGAACCTAACTTCCTAAGTTTGTCAACAATGCCCAAGTGGGGTATTGTGTCAAATGCCTTTGGCAGGTTAAGGTAGGCAGTGTGAACCCTTTTACCCTCATTTATTGTTTTGTTGACCTTCTCAAAGAAGTCCACTAGGTTGACTAGGCATGACCTGCATTTGATGACACCAAATTGGGTTGGGTTCAGTGTCTGGAGGTTTCCTATTTTATTATTGATCATTTCCATGATAATTCTTTTTATGGCTTTGCATATGAGACTGGTGAGACTTTCGGGTCTGTAGTTTCCAGGGTCTGTAGATGGACCCTTTGTGCGGAGAGATGACTGTTGCTGTTCTTCATTCATGAGGCATACAGCCTATTTGGAGGCTAAAGTTAAACAGCAATTCCAGAGGGCCTAATATATCATGTTCTATGCTACTTAGAAGGCATCTGGGATATTGTCTGGGCCCATTGATGCAGTGTTCTTGGCCTTAGAGATAGCATTAAGAACTTGTTCCCTAGTGATAGCAGGGAGAGTTATATTTGATGGTATTTACTGAGATAAGGTTGATGGGGATAGAGGGCTAAAGTTGGAGTTGTCAGCCAGTAGGTTTGCTATATGTTCTGGCTCAGCATATGCGGCTTAATTTACAGTGAGCTGTGCACACAATTGTATATTGCCCTTGAAGTTGCGGACATAGCTAAAGAATGCCTTGTGATTGCCCTTGGCCTGGGACAAACTAAATTTACCTCAAATATGGGTTTGGTAGACTTTATTTGTCCTCTGAGTTGTTTGTTTAGTTTGATGAAAGTGCTTTTATCCTACTGGGTACTGTACCTCCTAATTTTTGCCATTATTACCTCCCTTCTGTTATACAGCCTATTGATGTTGTGATTCCACCAGGGTGGCTTGTTTTTTGAGTTAGTTCTGTATGTTTTCCTGGTGGGTACAGCTGCCTCTATGCAGCTATTAATATACCTGTACAAGGTTTATGTGAACAGTTCTGTGCAGGCAGCAGTGTACTCTGGGTTTAGGGGCTTGAAAGTTTGCTAGGTTATCACTTAATAGTAGGAAGTTAGCCTTAGAGCACTTCTTGAATATTCCAGGGTTAGCTGGGTATTTGGCACTCTCCCATATTAGTGAGAACCAGATCCAATATAGTTGCACCACTTGTTTGTGTTTACAAAAGTCAGGAATCTCTGTGCTAGTGCATTTGAGGTCTTATATGATTGCCAGTTAACACTGGATAATTAATGTCACCCTTGAATATGGTATTTGGTTTGGATGGTAAGTGTTCCAGGTAAGTTTAAATACATGGTAAGGATTTCCTGGGTCATAAAGAGGTACCTGTAACTTGCAAGGAAGTGGTATTAGATTGTGCCTATGGTGATTTGAACACGGAGAAGCTCAAGGGCATTGTCCTATCTGACCAGCATTGAGGTATATTTATTTTTTATGTAAATCAAGACACCTCCTCCTTTAGTCCCCATCTGTGCAGTAGCTGTTCTAAATGTGTGGAAGGCATAATAACCTTGCACTGTCAGTGTGCTCATCGTGGATTTAGACCATGTCAGTGACCGCACAGATATTAGCATTCTCTAAGGTGAAGAGAGCATCCAGGGAGCATAGTTGTCTTGCTCAGACTCCTAGCATTGATTAGTAACATCTTTAGATGTTCTTGTCTTTGATTTTCTATGTCAGAAGTACTTTCCGTTTTGCATTGCCTAAAAAAGGCACTATGGGGGAAGACAATGTTTTTGCTAATGTTTGAAAGCCAAGAGGGGAGAAGTGCAGACCATCCCTGATACAGCAGCATGGACTGTTGACCATCTCCTTCCATGTTGTCAGATATTGAACTCCCTTAGAATGACAGCAGAAATTAAGCCAATTATTAAAGTGAGTCATCTTTTGTTCATATTGTAGTGTCATCCTTGGAGAAGGTAAAATGCTGCTCAGTGCTAGTCTCATACTAGCCTAGGATGCATATTCTGAGAGCTCTATGATGTCTCTCTTCATATAGTTTAGGGAAGTAGGTCTCAAGTCATTTATACCTACATGGATTATGACTAAGTCATACTGGTACTTGTGGTCCAATGACCTGAGTGCGTGTGTAATGTTGTGGATCCCTACCCCTGATAAGCAACTGACTGTGACTTTTCCCTTACTCAGCTTGGTGAGGGTGTCACCAGTGTGTCTCAGAATGGAGTCTCCAATGACTAGAATATTGGAGTCTGTGGTGGCTTGCCTTATGGGCTTATAAGTAGAGGCTCCATGAGATGTGGCTGCATGTGTTGATGCGGGTGTTGTTTTAGAGTGCATTCAGGGCTGCTGAGGGCATGTGTTATGTGTTCTTCATCTAGGAGGTCTTTGAGATTACTAAGGTTACATTTTAGTGTCTCAGCATATGTGAGTCTATGTGTCTACTTTGAAGTGTGTGTGTGTGATGGGTGCATTGTGTGTACTACTTACACCCTTATTGACATTAGGAATGCTTTTATGTTAGAGCTTTGCCTCCAATGAAATTGTGTAAATACATCTCTCACACACCATATCAGTTTATTTGAGAATTAACTGGTTGTCAGTAAACATGAGACAATTTCTACATTGCCTCAGGATACCCATATCCAGCAAGCTGTCAACAAAGATAGTGGGAAAGGTCATATCAATGGCAGCAGACTCTTTTTTACCAGACAGTTGGATTGAGAATATAAAGTAATGCGAGGAGTATCTGGTTTGCAACTCTGGGGCTGTGCTTGTTACCACAAACTAGTTGCCCTATGTACAACTAGGTAGTGGTAAAATTTCAATGGTGCTTTTACAAGAAAATGTCAACTCAAGGTGTCTATGGCTATACAGGGCACTGGAAAACACTTCAGGGGAAACTAATAAGTAGAGCTTGATGATTTACGGATAAAGTATTTAGGCAGATATTCCAAAGTTAGAAGAAAATCATGCAGCACTTTCTGAAAAGAAAGAATTAGCTTGTCAAGAATGATGAAAACAGGGGAGTCACCTGAATGGCTACTGTCTGACTACTACCAGTGTTGGTCTCATCACAGCTTCACTCTGCTGGGATACAATGATCCCCTGCTTCTTCTCTTACCAGAAGCAAAACAGTAGCACTAATCCCAAGAGGCGAAGCAGGCCACAACATGTTTGGTAATCCACAGTCATGTCCCAGATGATGTATCCTTTTCCTGGTAGATGCATTCAATAGCAACACACCAATCAAGAAGGCTAAGCAAAGGCACTCACTTCCCACCTAGAAAGAGAAAGGAAGCTCTCTCCTTTTCTTACCAAGAACAAAACATATGTACAAATTCCAAAGTGTAAACTACGAGGCAGTTATTAGGCTTTCCAGTGATCAGCAGTCCCCAGGAAATAATGTTCCTATGCGCCTTCTCTCGTCATCAAGAAAACCAAAGCAGTAATCCCAAGATGACTACTGAGAGGTAGAATGTGGGCTTACTAGTAATTGGTGGCCTTGAAGTAGATGTTGCAGATTTTAAAGGTAAGATGGAAAAATGGGTTAATGCCCTAAGAGCTGCAGTGTGCACAATGGAGTTAGATATAAAAGAGGGGGTAACTTAAGCTTTATCTCTCTAAGTGAAGATTTACTAATTTTAAAAGAGTGACATAGATTGGAAGGGGTGAGTACTTTGTATTCTGGTTCTATGGAATACCGTGGGATGGAAAATAAATTTAAATAGTTGAAGTTGAGTGATTTCACAAAATAATAATTTTGTGCTTGCTCCCAATAGCCAATGAAAGATGCAAGGGAAGGAGATATGTGGTCAAATTAACATAAGGGGCAGGTAACGAGAAAGACAGTTGAGTTTAAAAACATAATAGTGCCAGGGTGGGAAACAGAATACAAGTAAAACACAGTGTAAAGAAAACAAACAATATAAAAATAGAAGACTGCAATAAAGCAACATAAAGTACAAGAAAACAAAAACAAACTAACCTTTCTCTCACAGCAAGTTGTGGAAGAGTCTGGGTGAGCTTTTCAAGTAAAGCCTTGGAATGTTTTGTTTTACACCTTAAATAGAAGGTTTAATTTCTAGCTCCATCCTCAGTTCACCGGTAATTAACCCTAATTGACCTGTTCTAATTTGTGTGCGACTCACAAGAGACACAGCTGTGGTTTCTTTTCTAATTTAAATATGCAAATAAAAGCAGAATGCAAGTGAAATACAGTGCAAAGGAAATGAATCACAATACATAAAATAGAAGAAGGCAATAAAACAATACAAAATAAAGCAAAAAACAAATGTTCCCTCACAGCAAGTCGTGGCAGAGTCTGGGTGAGTTTTTCTAGTAAAGTGATAGGTATTTTAAACTCCCTTAGAATGACAGCAGAAATTAAGCCAATTATTAAAGTGAGTCATCTTTTGGGCTTATAAGTAGAGGCTCCATGAGATGTGGCTGCATGTGTTGATGCGGGTGTTGTTTTAGAGTGCATTCAGGGCTGCTGAGGGCATGTGTTATGTGATCTTCATCTAGGAGGTCTTTGAGATTACTAAGGTTACATTTTAGTGTCTCAGCATATGTGAGTCTATGTGTCTACTTTGAAGTGTGTGTGTGTGATGGGTGCATTGTGTGTACTACTTACACCCTTATTGACATTAGGAATGCTTTTATGTTAGAGCTTTGCCTCCAATGAAATTGTGTAAATACATCTCTCACACACCATATCAGTTTATTTGAGAATTAACTGGTTGTCAGTAAACATGAGACAATTTCTACATTGCCTCAGGATACCCATATCCAGCAAGCTGTCAACAAAGATAGTGGGAAAGGTCATATCAATGGCAGCAGACTCTTTTTTACCAGACATTTGGATTGAGAATATAAAGTAATGCGAGGAGTATCTGGTTTGCAACTCTGGGGCTGTGCTTGTTACCACAAACTAGTTGCCCTATGTACAACTAGGTAGTGGTAAAATTTCAATGGTGCTTTTACAAGAAAATGTCAACTCAAGGTGTCTATGGCTATACAGGGCACTGGAAAACACTTCAGGGGAAACTAATAAGTAGAGCTTGATGATTTACGGATAAAGTATTTAGGCAGATATTCCAAAGTTAGAAGAAAATCATGCAGCACTTTCTGAAAAGAAAGAATTAGCTTGTCAAGAATGATGAAAACAGGGGAGTCACCTGAATGGCTACTGTCTGACTACTACCAGTGTTGGTCTCATCACAGCTTCACTCTGCTGGGATACAATGATCCCCTGCTTCTTCTCTTACCAGAAGCAAAACAGTAGCACTAATCCCAAGAGGCGAAGCAGGCCACAACATGTTTGGTAATCCACAGTCATGTCCCAGATGATGTATCCTTTTCCTGGTAGATGCATTCAATAGCAACACACCAATCAAGAAGGCTAAGCAAAGGCACTCACTTCCCACCTAGAAAGAGAAAGGAAGCTCTCTCCTTTTCTTACCAAGAACAAAACATATGTACAAATTCCAAAGTGTAAACTACGAGGCAGTTATTAGGCTTTCCAGTGATCAGCAGTCCCCAGGAAATAATGTTCCTATGCGCCTTCTCTCATCATCAAGAAAACCAAAGCAGTAATCCCAAGATGACTACTGAGAGGTAGAATGTGGGCTTACTAGTAATTGGTGGCCTTGAAGTAGATGTTGCAGATTTTAAAGGTAAAGATGGAAAAATGGGTTAATGCCCTAAGAGCTGCAGTGTGCACAACTGAGTTAGATATAAAAGAGGGGGTAACTTAAGCTTTGTCTCTCTAAGTGAAGATTTACTAATTTTAAAAGAGTGACATAGATTGGAAGGGGTGGGTACTTTGTATTCTGGTTCTATGGAATACCGTGGGATGGAAAATAAATTTAAATAGTTGAAGTTGAGTGATTTCACAAAATGATAATTTTGTGCTTGCTCCCAATAGTCAATGAAAGATGCAAGGGAAGGAGATATGTGGTCAAATTAACATAAGGGGCAGGTAACGAGAAAGACAGTTGAGTTTAAAAACACAATAGTGCCAGGGTGGGAAACAGAATACAAGTAAAAAACAGTGTAAAGAAAACAAACAATATAAAAATAGAAGACTGCAATGAAGCAACATAAAGTACAATAAAACAAAAACAAACTAACCTTTCTCTCACAGCAAGTTGTGGAAGAGTCTGGGTGAGCTTTTCTAGTAAAGCCTTGGAATGTTTTGTTTTACACCTTAAATAGAAGGTTTAATTTCTAGCTCCATCCTCAGTTCACCGGTAATTAACCTTAATTGACCTGTTCTAATTTGTGTGCGACTCACAAGAGACACAGCTGTGGTTTCTTTTCTAATTTAAATATGCAAATAAAAGCAGAATGCAAGTGAAATACAGTGCAAAGGAAGTGAATCACAATACATAAAATAGAAGAAGGCAATAAAACAATACAAAATAAAGCAAAAAACAAATGTTCCCTCACAGCAAGTCGTGGCAGAGTCTGGGTGAGTTTTTCTTGTAAAGTGATAGGTATTTTAAATCTTTATACACTATTCCTAATCTTGGCCCACAGCTATACCCTTTGCTGATTGCATTGTTGCTAAACACTTAGTTAAATAAAATTCTAATCTTTCTGATAAGAATGGGAAATATTGATGGGTATGGGGAAAAAGGTGCATTCTTCTGCAACTTTGGTTTTCTGAATTTTGAATTGTCAGGTTTATATGTTAGAGTTTGCCTTCCAGATTCTATTAAAATTTGATGTTAAATGGATAGAGATTTAGTATTTGGCCCCTCTGCTGCAAAGATGATCAGAAAGTGAGAAGAAAGGGGCAAGCTGCTACAGGAAATCTCTAAGATTTTCAGCTCTCATTTTCTGAATTGTTCAAGTGATTTTCTTCCATTTTTGGCAGAAAACAAAATAAACATTCTCAACAGCATTCAGGTAAACATATCTATAAGAAAGAATGGCAAGGGAGTTCCAAAACGAAGCCAGCAACCTCCCCAAACCATCTACAGTTCAAAATGTCTAATTGAAAATTAAAGAGACCTTGTGACCCACTCCGACTTCGGCCCCATTTTTCTTCAAGAAAGTCTAAATTTCCTTTCTTCTCTTTGGCAGCAGATTGCTTCAGACAAACAGATTCTGAATATCATTCATCAAGATTACAGATGACAGTGGAGGAAATTCCTCCTTTCCAGGGGGTCATTCATCAATCTCCAGATTAAACCCTTTGTTTCCACCTATTCTTCATCACTTATCCCAAGGAAGGGGCAGTCTCTGGGATACATACCTAGCTCTCTAGCATGTCTTATTTACATCACAGACAAGGTTTACATCTTTAGAACGGGTAATTCTTACTTACTGAAGAAAATAATAATGATCTAGAAAGTTATATATAAAAGAATAGTGGAAGTAGTGTGCGCATCTTCTTACAAATGTGTGCTAACTCTAACCCTAACCATATCCCTTCCCCTAACTCTAACCCTACACATTATGTTACTAAAAATCCTTTCCCTAGCATTGCTACTACACAATACAAAAGGATACAGAACACCCACAACAGAAAACATCACAATGTGACTCTATCACCTTACATAACCCTTACTCTAACCCTAAGCTATGAACAAGAGCATATTCACACCAACTGCTATAACACAGGCTAGCACATCTTGACCAAAACCACCTTTTCATTGAGAAATTAACCCTCCTGCACAGTCCAGCTTACTTACACTGTATTAAACTAAATTCAACCATGTGTGATTTTCACAGTCAGCATTTTATGCAGTCTTTATTACACCCATAAAAACCTTTCTAGCAAATTTGTATTCTACCTTTTGATTTACACACACACACACACACACACACACACACACACACACACACACACACACACACACACACACACATATATATATATAGAGAGAGAGAGAGAGTTACATTTGTATACATAATTGTATATGTATATATCTAATCTATACATATATATATATATATATATATATACATATATATATATATATATATATATATATATATATATATATCAATATATCAATATATATATATATATATATATATATATATTTAAATTTATTTTATTTATTGTTGCATTTGTTTACCGGGATAAGTCCACTGGGCCTAAAAGAGGCCATTTTCAGTGGAGGCCCGGGGAGAAAAGCTCCAACGAGATACAGAAAAAATATAAACATGAATTAGTACAGAAGCAGAAACAGTGTTACAGACAGTAAATATAGTAACATATATAGAATATATACATAAAAGCAGGAATCTAATTTGTTTGATTACAGCAATATATACAGAAAATATACATTAAAGCAGAATTCAATGAATTCAATCAGAGTGGTATAAACAGAGATCAGTATTATTGTACCACTATCAACAAGTGAAAATAAAAATAAATATGTAAAAAATATCATTAGTCACTAGTAGCAAAAGACATAGGAGTTTAGTAATCATATAAGGAGAGTGAAGAGGTTAGGTTATAGAGCAGGAGCATAGCCAGGAAGAGTTTAAATGATTTTTCAGCATTTGTTTGAAGCTGGTGGTGCTGCCTCTGTTTCTTATAGAATGCGGAAGTGAGTTCCATAGTTTGGCGACAGTGAAGGCATAGAGGAGTTGACCAGCAGGTAAGGTGGGCTTATTTACTTTTAGAAGTAGATGATTTTCAGATCTTAGATGCCTGCTGGAATGGTATTTGGCAAGTAGAGTTGAGAGAGTAGGACAGTCTGTGGGTCTGTAGATTATTTTGTGCACAGTAGTTAGTTGGGGGAATGAGAGATGGTGGGGGAGTTCCAGCCACCCTAATTGTTTCAGTGACTTACAGTGGTGGGATGAGAATGTGGCCTTGGTGGCAAAATTTGCTATTCTGTTGTAACACATATGAAGTTTGGATTTTGTAGAATTTTGGATATTAGTGAGGAGAGAGGCACCATAAAGGAGAGAGGGTAATGAAAAGGTAGTTGCAAGGGTTTGTCTAGTAGAGAGGCTAAGAAAGTGTTGGTGCCTGTAGAGCACACCAAGTGTTTTTTTGATGTTATTGTTTATATGTAGGTCAAAGTTAAGGTTTTCATCAATAATAATGCCTAGTAATTTAGTGTGTGGGACAACTTCTATAGTGGTATTGTCTTGTGCTTGTATAGTGACAAGTTTTTTATCAAATGGAGTAGTTTTCCTAGGAGTAAAAATTACTAGTTTAGCTTTTTTTGGATTTAGGGCAAGATGATTGTTTAGCATCCAAGATTCGGTAGATGTGAGGGCATTCTGGGTAATTTGCTGGAGTTCAGAGCTGGAATTTGCAGAGCATATTATTGTAGAGTCAAGAGCATACTGGATTACTGAGCATTGTGGGAGAGTGGTGTGAAAGTTGTTAATAAAGATGCTACATAAGAGAGGACCAAGTATGGAGCCTTGGGGTACCCCTGTGGAAGTACTGAGGAAGGGAGAGTAAGACTGTTGCCATTTGGTGGATTGCTGCCTATTGGAGAGATAGCTGTTGTACCATTTTATATATATATATATATATATATATATATATATATATATATATATATATATATATATATGTAAAAATAAAATTTTTAGGACACCATGTGTCTTTCCATTTCTGTGGGTTCACTTATGCTAATAACTATTTTCCAGTATTTCTTTAATTATGGGCAGTTTGTGCACACAGCCCAGCCTTTATGCCCATTTTAATTTAGGTTGTACAAAATACTTCATGAACTTAATCCTTTCTCTAGGCAATGATATAAAAACTGACAAATTTCATAGCATATTTTCAATGATCTCATTATTTGCAGGATTTATGACTTATATTGTCTTTCGATTCTCAGCTAGAGCGTCTTCTGCGTGGAGACATGCGTGAATGGGCGTACCTTCATTGAAGGTTGTGCATCAGGGCTGGCAACTCGGCACGTACAAATATACTGCCAATCATTAGCAAACCGGAATTCCGCTGTGGTGACCCCTAACCGGGAAAAGCCGAAAGACACAACATTGTCTATGCTTATAATTTGGAATTTAACTTATGGGATAAAATTTCAAATGACCATACATATCTATTGCATTTAGTCTGTAAATAGAAATATTGCATTACCCAGCCTAAAACATATTTAATTTTGTGAGATTTCAGAACAGAAAGGTATCACTGTAGTTTCAAGTAGAGCTGACAGTTCTTGTTAACCACCCGTACACCACTTTAAATACTTTAATTAGATTTTTCTTCATTGGATGAGTGTTTGTCAGAAGCTCACTAGTTAGGTGGAATAAGCTGCAGCTAGTTTCCAATAATGGTTTTAAGATTAGGTCAAGGTGAATGGTAGTTTGCAGGTTATGGTCATTAAATTTCATTCTTCAGTTATATTTATATATGATATTTTATGGAAACAATTGAGCAAATTGTTATATAATTTCTACAAACACATCAGTTATCATATATCATATTTGACAAAGACTGAGCTGCGTGTTTGGGAATCAGATGTACTAAAATAGTATTGCTACGTTCCTATGCCTATAATGACTGAAATCAGAATTTCATCCTTGTATGTGCATGTTCTTGAAATAACCAGCAAAATGAACTTCTTTAGTTTTTATTTTATAAAATGAATACTGAAATCAGTTTCTTACTGGAAAATATATGTCTTTCAAAGACTTAAAAAGTGGGACCCTTATATCTCTCCAGCAGATAATTCTACCACAAATACCTGTGTTACAAGTGTAAAAAAAAGAATCTTTCATTTCCAGTGATACAAGAAAAGGATTGTCTATTCAGCTGTGAAAATGCCTTACATCAGGCAGTTCTCAGGGAGAGCATATAGTTAATTATTACATACCTCTCACCTGGAATACATCATAAGCATTTAGGATGACTGCGGAGACAATTCCATTTCTGCACACCTTCATACAAAAGCAATGTGGTCAGGCTGTCTCTGAGTACAAAAGCTACCCCAATGAGCACATAATGTGTTCAGGTTTCTTTTTTTAAGAAAATTTTTATTAATTTAATATATTTACAATATATACATAGAAAGGAAGGAATTCAACATCACATACTGTTATACAATGTTGGAAATACATTTAATCATCAAGGTAGAAATACATCTAATCTTCAAGGTCATCTTCTACAATTAACACATTATGAGTCCTAATATTTCAATAGCAACATTTCAAGGCTATCCCAACTGCTAAAAGTCTTTTAGTATGATTTATAGATTTTGTTCTGATCACTTCTTTTTCATTTCTACGTAGTACTGCTGTTAAATTTAAAAATTCTTTAAATGTAGGAACTGAATTCAGTTTCCAGTTTTTGTAATAACCTCTAGCTACTGCCAGGGGACTCTAGAACAGTTTTTGTTGTATGACTTTTACAAATAAAGGAACTAGAACATCTGTTAGTATTACTGATCAAGTTGAAGAGCAATTATCAGACCATAACCCCTTATAAACATACTTATCTCTTCCCAATATACATTTAATTTTTCACAATACATAAACGAGTGCCCAGTCAGCTTTTACATCTTTCTACATCTCCAACAGAAATAATAAGTCATTTTACTAAACCTAGAGATTTTTTAGGGAGCAACAAACAGTCTATGTATATATTTTCGCATAAAAACTTACTAGTATAAACTTGAAGAAGGTTGACTGATTTAAGTAGCAAAGTTTTATTCTACCCATCTTTTGAGTCAAAGGTGGTAACTTTTCTAAAGCGATTAAATATAACAACTAAACTTAACTTTTGCACAGTTTTATGTATTTAGATATCTAAATCTGGCCTTTGGGAGGCAAATACATACTTTACATTAGAGATAACATAAACTGCATAGTTGTGGCTTCTTTATGCTAATTTTGGTGATCTGGTTTTGACACTGACTGCTGTCTATTACTTGCAGCCAGTATTGTTGTCCTCTATTATATGGGATTACTTCATATCTGCTGTATTCTGTTGTTAGCACTCTTTAGTATTTTTAGGTGTGCTCCAAGGATTCTTATCTCTAACCATTACTACAAGAGCATCATACAACACATTCAGTGCACTGTGTATTATGCATTCCACCTTGCTTTATTTTTATTTGGTGATCCTTGCTTTGCAGGGTGCTTTTTATTAAATCATAAGCAATATAAGGATTCACAAACATTGTGGAGCATTAAATATATTGAGCAAAATGTCTCTAAGTCTGACCTACAAGGTACAAAAATCTGGGTTTAGAGGACACTATATATTTAATATTTCTGTAGAGGAGATGCACACTGAGAGATCATGCTAAATGTGTACAGCTGGATAGACACATATGTTACAGCAGATGGTCACACCATGAGTCATGCCATCTTTTTCAGCTACTACGTGGAAGTTCGCTCATTTGATGCTGGTTCATATGGATGCCTATGAAATGACACAAGTGGCTGTAGCACAGGTTCATGATTCATAAACGTGAATGGATATGGCAGAAGATGTTCAATAACTGTGGCATAACATTTTAAGAGAAGAGTATTTGAAGAACTGGGTAGAGCCTCACAACACTTAGACTTCCAATATGTCTCTCTACTAGGCACCGTCTGTATCAGGAGTGTATATTCTCCTTGTGACGGCATGGATTTTGCTGGGTGATTTGCCTTCTCCCACTTCCCAAACACATTATAGGTGAATTAGCAATCTACCAAAGTAACCATAAAACTGTCTTTCATACATGATTATGTGTCCATGTCTTTGAGGGGCTAGTGACTTATCCAGGAAAGCTGCCTTGTACAGTGATTGATGGGATACAATCTGACTCACAGTGATCTTTTTTGGATTAAGTGGGTAATGGGAGAATGAATGTATGTGTGTTTTAATAACGATTTGTTGTGATTGTCTTTCATCACAAAATTCTTTACTTATGCAATAAGTATTTGACAAGAGTCACAGCTAAGTTGTCATTTGTGTTAAAAATAACAGATTCCACAGTATTATATCAATATTTCAAGTAAATTCTTTCTGTAGAGAGATCCATGGTCATTTAAAAATGCTATACACAGAGCTTCATTAAAAAAATATCAGTTGTAAAAGTTATAACATATTACAACAAAAAATTTACAAATAAAAAGCACCTGTTTCAGCCCCATAAAGTGCACTGCATCAACAAAGATTAGGAAGAATGGTCATGTGACACATAAACAGCTGGTTTTGTGCTATCTAAACATAAACAAATAATAGAACAAATTTGTTAACATTTACATTTATAAACAACCACATTCTTAATAAACTCTAAACATCATTTCCAAGAGGTCACTGGTTAAATAATCTGTGTTACAAAAATTCCTTCTGTGGACTGCTTTCCTTTCCTAGCTAAAGACATTTGTTGATTGTTTACACCTCAGTGCTGCACCATATTAGGAAACAGCAAACCCCATCCCAGAAGCATTCTGCTGGGTTGTACTAGAGTAGTGTTTTTTAACATTATATTTTCTTCTTTATTTTTTGACTATATTTCTCGCAAAGGGAACTAGTTAAAACAATGACTAAATTTGAAACATAAAAGGCATACATTAAGAATGCTAGCATAAGTCATAATATCTCTTTAAAAGACCAACTGCATGCAGGTTGATGGCAGCAAACCAGAATGTACCTCATGGGCACCAAAGTGTATCAATGCAAACTCAGACTTGCAGAAATATACATATGAACACACACACACATGTGCGTGTGCACATGCACATACACACGCAAACTAACACACACACACACACACACACACACACACACACACACACACACACACACACACACACACACACACACACACACACACACACACACACACACACACACACACACACACACACACACACACACACACACACACACACACACACACACACACACACACACACACACACACACACACACACACACACACACACACACACACACACACACACACACACACACACACACACACACACACACACACACACACACACACACACACACACACACACACACACACACACACATCTAAGCAGACACAAACACACCGAGAAGCAAACACATATGCACACATGAACATTTCTAACTTCAGAGTTTCACATTTAACAAAAACAAAATTATATAAAAATATACTGTTTACTTGCTATTCCATTAGTAATATAAAGGTGTAGTCCTGCATTTTAACACAATTAAACAACCCCATCTTTTAAGCTATAGGTATTTTAATATTATAATGTTTTATGAATGATTAAGAACATAAAGGACTCTAATATTCAAGATAGTTTATATGTTTTTCTCTGTTTCCTTTATGTGAATTATTACTGATCTAAATTTGAATGACCTTGGTCCTTAGTTGGGTTCAGACTTCCCAGCAATGAGTACATGTCAAATATTTAGGAAAATCTTGAAGACTGCGCCTAACCCTCCACAAGTTATGTGCATTTTGAAAACAGCACTTCAATTTCTACAGGTGATGATCTCTTCTGTGACTAACAGGTATTAAGACCATAACAGGAAGAGGGAAATGGAAGTGGTTCACGTCATATGCCATCTTACAAAAAGGATATTCTGGTTTTCTGCCATCAATCTGCATGCAAGGATAGCTGGACTGATGTTCTGAGACTTGCCTTTTGAGTCAATCAGTACTTGAATGCTGGACTTCAAGGCTAAGGGATGCTCTCCTTTGTTTTACCCCAAGCCTTACAAAGCTGTACATTGCCTGTTGAGGGTTACTTTACATTATTTCATTTTTGGGCATGTGGTTCCTCAAAGCATAGGTGTCAAGCAGTTGTTTGATGGCTGTGATAACTTGAGTCTTGTGAAAAATGTCACTCTTAAGGACTAGAATCTGATGGAAGGCTCAGTCTCAGGGCGTGCCTGTCTTCATAATGGACCACCTTTAGCAGCTGCACTTTCACAAGTGGGGTCCATATTACACTATAGTCACTTCATCAATCAGTCTGTCAGTCAATAAGTCAGTCCATGAGACTAACCTGATCACACACCTATGGGAAATGTGGAGGGTCATAGGTGTCCCATGTAGGTTCCTATGAAAAGGCTGAAAACCCAGAGCTTATTCTCCCTAAGATTTACAATGACAATGAGACTTTCTCTCTTCTAGCTTCCATCTGTTTGATCTCTCTTTTAAGAAGAAGTACTGACTTATGACAGCACTCTTCATGTGTGCTGTTATAAAGACCAAGAAACACCCAGACTCTGTTTATTTGGACCCTCAAACAATGTACAAGCCCCTTACTGAGTGAAGTTAACTCCTTAAATCAGCATTGTTGTCCTGATGCATATGTAGATTCTTTATTCCAACACAGACCTCAAAGATGACAGTAATTTGTCACCATGTCACCTATTAAGGAGTCTACAGCTTTTTAAAGTTGAAATAAGACAGTACTACTTGTACCAGACTGGGCCTGGAATCCATCAGATATTCATGCCTGTTGTCCCAGGTGCAGTCCTCTTTGCTGGTTCTGGCATTGGAGAAGCTTAAAGATGTGCTGGAGTTTAGGCTGAGGAAAGGTCATTTTAAGCACATCAATGACCTCCATGTAGCCTGTTGTAATTTTGACTGTGCGTATTTTATTAGCATGAGCCTTTGAAGGATGACAGCAATGATTATGCTCATTAAAGAAGAAACTCAAAAACAGGTCTTGGATGTGTAATTTAAAGGGAAATATTCTTTAACCAGCCCCCCCCCCGCAGATACCATGATTAACCTGTTGATGACAAAACAGGTTCTCACTGATATGAGAGGTTTTTATATTCCCATTCTATGTCTTCCTTTGTTAAGACAAACTTACCCCAGAAGAGGAAGAAGCTTTTTTTGCTGCCTGGCGAAGGCAACAAAGCACCAGATTTTCCTGCCTCCTACAGTGCTAAGTCATTGAAAACTTTCAGTCAGTCTTGTTCTTGCAGTTTTGACTCCACTCTGGTATTGCCAGTGGAAGTGCTATACTCCAGGTTTGGAGAACCATCACGAAAGAGTATCAGTTTCTTGATATGCTTACCGTTGCCTCCAGCTGAAGTTCACATGTCTACCTCCCCTACCAGAAGGAACTCTACTGCTGGACCAGTGCATTCAGTAGAGTTGTTGTTTGACACAAGCTGAGATTCTACTGCAGAAAAAGGACACGAGACTGTTCCATATTCAGAACAGGGGTGGTTATTTTACTCCTGTATCTTTCTTGTCTTGGAGGGCATCAGTAGATATAATGGATATCTTTTTGTACATCAGTGCAAGGGGTCCACAGAAAAGATTCCTTCCTGTAGCACAGCCACAATTCAGACAAATTTGAAGCTAGTGTTGGGGGGGGACTAGTTCTATTATTGGGAGATGAAATAGTTTTCCTCTCTCGATATTATTGTTTATTTCTCCCACTATTGTGTATGATCAAACATTTTGATGGTGTATTACATTCTAACATTCTACATTAGGATGGTTCAGTCATAAACAATATATATATATATATATATATATATATATATATATATATATATATCTGAGATAGCCCTACCGGACAGAGCTGTGTGTGTATGTGTATAGAAAGATAGTTATAGATATAGATATAGATATAGATATAGATATAGATATAGATATAGATATAGATATAAAGATATATAGATCTATATCTGAGATAGTATTGCTGGGCAGTGCCCATTTTCAGATAAGATACAATGAAAAGGGTTCGAAACAGCTAATTATCATTTTAAATTATTTATGTATTGTATTTCTAACATTGTTATAAAGCACATATCCAATATATTTAGTGTAGTGCAATGGTACATAAAGTAGAACATATGGGCATATCAAGTTTTATTTGATATATCTTTAGTCAAATATAAGTAAAAGGAATACAAAGAGAAAGGTAGTAAGGATGCTATTTGTGCATGTAATCAAGAGAAAGAAATAGAATGCAAGTAGATAGCACTATAAAAATGGCTAAATATGAAATAAAGCTGAATGATAGTACCTTAAAATGGAAAGTATTCTAAGTGACTGCAAACATTTAAGTGGGCTTTTTCTCAGCAATCTTGAATTCAACTGGCTACTTGCCTAACCTGAACTGGAGCGCTACTGTTTGCTAGAAAAAACAGGGTTAGGTGATCTATCCTATGATTTAGGTATTTTAATTGATAGAATGAAACTGATCATGCATGCTTTTCTGGTGTTTATAATTCTAGCAGGCTGGACAGAAAGATTTTATACAGAAGGATAGGAATAAAAGCTGGCTGATGGGTTGTAATCAGAGCAACATCCACCCCTGCTTCTTAAGTGAATTGCAGTGATGTGAGGATGCTGCCACTGCAGTAGCAAAATAAGGCACTCTGCTCTAGGGCATTGTAGATTCCATGAAGAAATGTATGCTCTAGGGCACTGTAGTTTCCATGAAGAAATGTATGCTCTAGGGCATTGTAGGTTCCATGAAGAAATGTATGCTCTAGGGCATTGTAGGTTCCATGAATAAATGTATGCTCTAGGGCACTGTAGGTTCCATGAATAAATGTATGATGTAATGTGATCCTCTCTCGCTACATTCTTGACAGATGGGCTCGGAGCCGAGAATCGGCTCCGACTCGGCCGATACAAAAGCACAAAGTCTCTCATTGGCTGGGCCAGCCCCCTATCCCAAGATGCACCTCGCCCAAACCCCCAGATCTCGTTTGCCGCTTCTGAAGTAACGACATGGTCTCGACTTGGCTGTGGCTATGTACCCTTCTTTTTTGGCCTTTTTAGGGTAATTTTTTGCTCTTAGCTTTTAAATTTCATAACCAAACAGCTATTTTAATAGCTGTTTTCTACCCTTGTGATTGATTGTGTTGTTTTTTCTGGTTGTTGTGTGATTCCTCGTTTGGCGGGCTAGGCCCATTTGAGTTAGAGGGCCTTTGCCCTATCTCTTTGAGCATTTTAGTTAGAGCTCTTCCCTCCCTTCCCATCCTTGTGTTTTGAGTGACTGCAGTTATGTCTAGTAAAGAAAGAGAACATAAGCCATCTGGCTTCAAAAAATGTTCAAAATGTGGCTATAAAATGTCCTTAACAGATGGCCATGCCATCTGTGTATATTGCTTAGGGGCTAAACACTTGCAAGAGTCTTGCAGTGTTTGCCATGCCTTTTCCTCTTGTGTGTTACAGGAGAGGAAAAATAAGTTGATTTTAAGAGGTTTAATAAGACCTGCCTTTGAGGAGGCTATTTCTTCTCCCTCTTCGAAACCGAAGAAAAAGAAGTCTTTGGCTCTGACAAGTCCGTCGGAGTCACCAGAAAAAAAAAACAAATCTTTGTCCTCTTCCTCGGTTCCACTGCTTTCAGAGCCACAAGATATAGGATTTATGTTGGGGTCTTCTTCCTCGGCTCTATTGGTCTCGGAGCCTCAGGAGAGAAGATCTAAGTCTCGGTCTCCTTCCTCGGCTCCATTGGTCTCGGAGCCGCAGGATAGAGACTCCGAACCCGAGTTTGCCTTGGCTCCATTGGCATTGGAGCCGCAGGTGAGAATTTCGGCTTCAGGGTCGGTTTCGTTGGCTCCTGAACCATCGGCGCCGAAGGGGGTTTCGGTGCTGTTTGAGTCCTCCTCGTTTCCGATTCTTCTGGAGCCGATTGGGAGTCGACATCCTAGTTTTACCTCGGAGCCGATAGGAAGAGTTTCTCAGCCCCCGTCTGTTTCCTCCAGGTCCTCCAGGCTTTCAGACTCGAATTTAGATAGGGTGGTTCAGAGGCTCCTTCAGTCACCTGTCTTATCCAAATTATTTTCAGCTCCAGCCCAAAGGCCGGAGCCAGCTTTTTTGATACTGTCCTTTCCTCTTCCGACAACCCTGGTGTCATCAGAGACAGAGCTTGCAGAGTTGGGTGAAGCCCCTGAGATGGTTCTGAGACCCACTGCTAGTCTGTAAGCTCCGTCTTCAACTCCAATCCTTTCTGTTCCTTCCAGGGGTTTCAGCTCTCGGGTGTCCTCGGCCAAGCCCGAGGGGGATTTTTTAGGGCCTCTGGTTTAAGCCCTGAGTCTCCCACTTGGTGCCTCGGCTAGGGGGACCCCGACGCCGGTCATGGTCTCACAGGCAGGCCTTTCTTCAGATTCTGGTGGGACCGCCTTCGAGGCGATGAGGAGTGCGTTGGACAAATCTCTAGTGACTTCACCGGAATCTGTGACTCCTTCCCTAGACAGGGCGACTAGAGCTTCTGGTGCCCCCTATCTTCAGACAGTGCGGCTTGGAGGCCTGAGGATTCCCCCATGCGTGGTCCCCCCTTTTCTGAAGAGCATTCAGAGTCATTGCCTGAAGAGCTCCCCCCGGAAAAAATTGTGCAAGAGGAAGCACATAGACTCCCCGGATGAGTCTGTCACCTCAGACATTGATCTTGATGATGTGGAAGGGTCCCCTAAGTCATCCTCTGACTATGTCTCGTTCTCCGATGTCCTGCAGATCTTGAGACAGAAGGGTGACTGGCCGTCCAAAACCCCTTCCGTGGAGGAGTCGGTCTTCCTCAAGACCTTCAGAGCCCATCCCTCCACCCTTCGATGAATTGCTCGACCTTATCTGTCGAAGGGTGTGGGAGCACCTTGATTCTGTGGAGCCAGTTCCTTCTCACCCCAACAAATTTTTGTCTGCTCCCCCTGGCAAAGAGTTTCTGACTAAGGGAGTTCCAGTAGATGCTATGGTGGTGGCGTCTGCCACCCAGCAAGATGTGGCAGAGGCATCTATGTCTATCCATCCTCCTAACAAGGAGTCCAGGAGCATGGATAGGTACGGGAAGCATACCCTAACTTCAGTGACCTTTACCCTGCGGTCGCTGAATTATTTGTGTCATTTTACGAGGCTCCAAAGGGATCTCATAAAGGAATTAGGAGATACCCTTTTGGGTAACGTGCCTGAGGCATTGACGCAGTCTGTCAATGCCCAGCTGTCTACCCTTTCATCTATTGTTAACTCATCCATGAGGCTCATATTGTATGCAGCTGAGGGGGCGAGTAGGGCAGCGAGTTCGGGCGTAGCCCTTAGGAGGCAAGCCTGGATGTGCTTGTGTCACTTTGCGGAGGCGTTCAAGTCTTCTTTCACAGACACTCCATTCAACGGGTCCTCTCTTTTTGGACCCAAAGTGAAAGACACACTCACTAGATGCGAGCAGGAGGGCAAGACTTTGTCTGCCATTGGAGCCCATTTTTCGCTCCCTTCGAGACCTTATCCCAAGGCTCCGAGGGGGGGGAAGATGTGGTTCAGGAAGTCCCAAAAGTCTTTCCCTGCCCATCAAATTGACCCCCCCCCTTCCAGAGGCAGAGGAGGGGGGAACTATTCTGGAAGACGTCGCCCTAGAGGCGGCGGAGGCCCCCGCAACACAGGAAACCGTGAATCTTTTCGTGGTTCCTCCTTCCAGCGTCCCTGAGGGACTGCCCGACTGTGTGTCTCTGGAGCCAGTAGGGGGTTGATTTTCAGAGCATCCAAGGGCCTGGGGTTCCATCACCCAGGATCAGTGGGTGCTTCGTATCATCGCCGGAGGTTATACCATTCCCTTTATCCGTCCCCCTCCACCGTCAAGGAGAATCCTGGACATACCACCCAGTCAGCGGGATCAAGCATCTATAGAGGTCGCAAAGCTGCTGGAAAAGGGAGTCATCCAGCCAGTCCCCGCAGACCAGACCAGATTAGGAACTTACTCAAGGTTATTTTTGGTGCCCAAAAGAACAGGGGACTTGAGACCCATTCTGGACCTCAGCCGCCTAAACCACTTCGTAAAAAAGTCCAAGTCCGGATGGTCACGTTACAGTCTATTTTCACGTTGCTGGAAAAAGGAGTATGGATGTGCTCCATTGACCTCAAGGACGCTTACTATCATATCAAGATAAACCGAGCGTCCAGGGTTCATTTACTCTTCCGCCTGGGAACCAGTCACTTTCAGTTCTGGGCCCTGCCCTTTGGTCTCACCACAGCCCCCAGGGTGTTTACCAAATGTCTGGCAGTGGTGACGGCTCACCTGAGATGTCTGGGATTCCAGGTGTTTCTGTATCTAGACGACTGGCTCCTCTTCACCCCCACCAGGCATCTCCTCACTCTAGCCATGTGTGCCACCATCCAGTTGGGTCATTGGTTAGGAATCACATTCAACTGGGAAAAGTCTGTATTGCTGCCATCACAGTGTGTTGCCTTTATAGGCACAGAGCTAGACTCTGTAGAGATGCGAGGATTTCTGCCAACAGAGAGGATAAAGATATTACAGGACCAAGTGCTAGCCTTGCTGCCTCGACGGAAAGCCCCAGCCAGGATGATTCTTCAGCTTTTAGGATCAATGGCTGCTTTCATTCTTCTGGTCCCTCTGGCAAGACTGCATATGCAAGTTCTCCAATGGCTCCTATCGACCCAGTTGTCATACCAAGAGCTGCCACTATCCCACTTGATTCTCATTACAGAATCCTGCAGGCAGAATCTTCATTGGTGGCTCCTCCCCTCCAACCTGAACCAAGGGAAGTCATTCTGTTCACCCCCTCCCATTGCCACAGGGACCATGGATGCCTCCCAGATAGGGTGGGGGGGCATTATCTGGGCAGGACGGTCCAGGGCACGTGGCAGGATCACAAAACCCACTTGCACATCAATGTGCTGGAAATGAGGGCAGTGCTCCTAGTGTTGCAGGCACTGCACTCCTCTCTTCCAAAGGGTACCATCGCAGTATTCTTAGACAATATGTCAGTGGTTTGGTACCTAAACAAGCAGGGAGGAACCAGATCTTACCCCCTGTGCAGGGAAGCCATGAGAGTGTGGCAATGGGCGATCGCCTTCCAGAGGTTTCTGGTAGCAACGACATTCCGGTGAAGTCCAATGTTATAGCAGACAGGTTGAGCAGAGTTATTCTGATGCCTCACGAGTGGTCCCTGAATAACCAAGTAGCGGCTCGCATCTTCTACGAGTGGGGATTTCCCTGCTGCGACCTTTTCGCCAGCCCCTGGAATGCGAAGTGCAGCGACTTCTTCTCCCTGATTCCTCCTCCAGGGGAGTCACCCAGGGATGCTCTAGTCCACAGTTGGCCCTTCGGTCTGCTCTTTGCCTTCCCAATGGTCCCTCTACTACCAAAGGTGATTCAGAAGGCCATCTGTTTGGGAAGCAGCATGATTCTGATCGCTCCACACTGGCCCTGCCAAGTTTGGTTTCCCTTCCTCCGGAAGTATGCGGCGGAGGGTCCTTGGATTCTGGATCCAGTTCCAGACCTCCTGACCCTGCAGTTGGGTCAGCCCCATCCTTCTCTGCGGACTCTCAAGCTAGCAGCTTGGCTGCTCCACTTCCAACATTAGTCAGACAGCATATCCTCTCGCCGCAGGTGGTCCGGATACTGTCTTCTTCCCACAAGGCTTCCACTAAGGTGTTATATTCCAATAAATGGAAGAGGTTTGCCATTTGGGCCCAGCGGCACAACCTTGACCCTCTGACTGCCCTGGTTTTGGCAGTACTAGATTTTCTGGCAACAGTTTTTCAACAGGGTTCCGCTGTCTCCACCCTTAAAGTCCAATTGGCAGCGATTTCTAACTACCATGCAGCCTTTGAGCCCTCACTCATGAGTCATAAACTGTGCAAGGCCTTCCTCAAGGGAGCTTGGTTACTTCGCCCCCCGGTGTCACAACCTGTATTGCCATGGGATCTCAATGTGGTTCTAGGAGCCTTGATGTCTCCTCCCTTCGAGCCGGTGGCCACTTGTGACATAAAGTTCTTATCTTGGAAGACCGCCTTCTTGGTAGCTATTACATCAGCCAGAAGGGTTTCAGAGATTCAAGCCCTCTCTGTCAAAGCTCCTTATCTGATCTTTCATAAGGATAGAGTCTCCCTATGGTTGAACCTGTCATTCCTTCCTAAGGTTTCTTCTGCTCTTTGTCTGCAACAATCGATAGAGCTACCAGTTTTCTTTCCAAATTTTTCAAGCAAGGCAGAATACAGACTTCATCAGTTGGATGTGCATAGACAACTGAGGTTTTATTTAGACAGGACACAACAGCACAGGAAGTCAGACCAGCTGTTTGTGGCCTTTGCGGACAACAGAATTGGCAAAGCAGTAACCAAGTCCACTATTGCCAGATGGATCAGGGATTCTGTTTCATTTATTTATGCATCAACAGGGAGGGACCTTCCATTTCCAGTTAGATCTCATTCTACTAGGGCTATGGCAACTTCAGTGGCCTTCCATGCCAGACTGTCTGTGGATGAGATATGTGCGGCAGCCACTTGGGCTTCTCCACATACCTTTATTTCTCATTATAAATTGGATGTGGTGTCCAGGGATTGGGTGTCCTTTGGTTCCACAGTGCTCAGGAGTGTCTTCCAGTGAGCCTCCCAGGATCAAGGTGCTAGGGTCGCTGTCCCATCTGTCAAGAATATAGGTGAGATAGGATCACATTACATCTTTTAGTTATGTACTTACCATAACGATAGATGTATGGGATCCATCTCACCTACATTCTTACATACTCACCCTCCTTCCCCCTACCTGTTGGATCTGGAGGAAACTCTGCTGTGTTGGTCTCCAGGAAGTATTGTTTTTTCTCTCCTGCCATATGTTTTTCTGGTTGGATTGGTGCTTATGGATGAGTTATTGTGGGGCAAACAAGATCTGGGGGTTTGGGTGAGGTGCATCCTGGGATAGGGGGTTGGCCCAGCCAATGAAAGACTTTGTGCTTTTGTATCGGCTGAGTTGGAGCCAATTCTCTGCTCCGAGCCCATCTGTCAAGAATGTAGGTGAGATGGATCCCATAAATCTATCGTTATGGTAAGTACATAACTAAAAGCTCTAGGGCACTGAAGGTTCCATGAATAAATGTATGCTCTAGGGCACTGTAGGTTCCATGAATAAATGTATGCTCTAGGACACTGTTGGCTCCATGAAGAAATGTATGCTCTAGGGCACTGTAGATGCCATGAAGAAATGTATGCTCTAGGGCACTGTAGGTTCCATGAAGAAATGTATGCTCTAGGGCATTGTCGATTCCATGAAGAAATGTATGCTCTAGGGCACTGTAGGTTCCATGAATAAATGTATGCTCTAGGGCACTGTAGGTTCTATGAATAAATGTATGCTCTAGGGCACTATAGGTTCCATGAAGAAATGTATGCTCTAGGGCATTGTAGGTTCCATGAAAAAATATATGCTCTAGGGCAGTATAGATTCCATGATGAAATGTATGTGCTAGGGCATTGTAGGTTCCATGAAGAAATATATGCTCTAGGGCATTGTAGGTTCCATGAAGAAATGTATGCTCTAGGACACTGTTGGCTCCATGAAGAAATGTATGCTCTAGGGCACTGTAGGTTCCATGAAGAAATGTATGCTCTAGGGCATTGTAGATTCCATGAAGAAATGTATGCTCTAGGGCACTGTAGGTTCCATGAAGAAATGTATGCTCTAGGGCATTGTAGGTTCCATGAAGAAATGTAAATAAACAATTGGCAAAATGCAAAATCAGAACTTGGAGCTGTATTAAAATAAAAAAAAGTTGAGGAAGCTTTCAGGCATGAGCATACCCTGCTTTAAGTTCAGGATAAATTAAAAATACCATCCATCATAAAGTGCAGGTAATCCTGCATTTATCAATTAAGCAAACATAAATAAAATGACTTAAGCAACAAAGCAATAAGGGGCATTGGAGTGGCATGGCAGTTAGTGTAAGCAGTGAGTAGTTCTATATTTTTATGCTATACCTAACTAATTAATAACATGACTGTAATCATACTCTGCTCTGCATCTGGGGAGATGATCCATTCACCTCCAGTACAGGGTTTCATGCAGACCTAAAAAAGAAGAACAAAGACCAATACATAAATTAAATGTCTAGCAAGGGCTCATTTAACAATATTGAAAATAACAGGGGCAGTGATCAGTCCTGCATACTGAGTGCACATGTCAGGAGCATGATCTATGCCCTTTTCTTCCCATTGGCTTAGAAGGTCACAATGGTTCCTTCTCAGGTCACTATCGTGCTGCCAGCAGTATTCACCAGAAATGGTGGAAGCTAGTAGCTGAAGTTACCCCTCTGATAAGACTGTGCCAGGCATCCACTTTATTACTTATTATTCTCACTGTCATAAGGTTCCCAAAGCAGACACCTCCAGTCTTCTGTCTTCTTGGTACATAAAGTTCGGAATGATGTTACTTTCTTTGCTTCACCCATAGTGGTGGTGGTGGGGGGCTGCCACCTTCAGTCCCCTCAGAGGTCATATCAAGGTAGTAGGTCACAAGCCAGAAATAAATGCAGTAGCTTTCTCATGGTTGCATGTGACACACATCTTTGGGCACCTAGTTAGTATGGTCAGTCCTGACACTATCACTACTGCATAGAATTAAACTACATGTTGTTATGGGGTGAACAGTGGCATAGGAGCAGTTGTTCAGCATCACAGTACTTACATATGTTACCATATTTGCTCTTCAGTGCCTCTGTAGGCAATTATGCTACAATATGTTCCCCACATACCTGCCAGCTGAGCTTATTGGCATACCCATGCCTGGTCATTGCTCTTTGCAGATACCTTTGAAGTGCATGAACTCTACAAAGCCTCATAGTGTGGCACCAGCAGATCACACATTGTTTGGTGACATAAGGGTGCCATTTATCAATAGTCATTCTAATTGGTCTCATTAAGACAAATACGACAATAAGATAGTTAAGCTTGTATGGTAAAAGCAGAAGCAGACATTACTATGATCATTGTGCTACAGACATTTTTTACAGAATGACATGTGGACTGTGCAGTTTCAGAAGAAAAACAGAAACTCTTTCAAATACAAAACTAGTGGTAAATGTCTGGGGATTATTATAGCTACAGTTTTAAGAACGACAACGGACATCTTAGTTTTAAAATTTTATTTGTTTCTTGTCTCGTTATTTTAAACTTGTATTAAACAAACATCTGCAAAAAAATGGCTATCTTCTGTAAAATTCGTTTGTTTTTTAAAAAAAACTGCTTCTATGTTAAATGGGCTTTAATATATGAGAGACAACTTTAAATAAGCAACAGAGATCTCCTAAAACATTTAAAAAAGATCTCTATGTTAAACCCATTTATTTATATAAATGTTGTTTTAAAAGAGAGTTATATAAAAAAAAAAGTCGCGACGACCGACTTTTAGTAAGTATAACTCGATTTACAACGGGCACGCTGGCCAATCAGTGTGCACGTTTTGGGGGGGTCATGGTATAATATGCTTTTTATGCTGCATGTAATTATGCTATACTTGTATGTTGCTTTTATCTACCTGAGACTGTGTTGTGGTAGGTGGCTGAGCTAATGGATATACCCTGACATCAGGAGCATACTTAGTGGGGCACTGTGAACTAGGTTAGAGGTTTATGCAATGACAGAAGACTTGCATATGTTGTACCATAGAAATAATAATAAAAAAAAATGTTGTGCTTTATACCATGATGGAGGCATAGGCCTCAGCCAAGGACTGTGTGTTTCCAAAATACTGGTGACATATAAGTCTTGCAAGTTGGTCTCTTTTATGTGAAATAATTCCCATGTGCTGAAGGATGTAATATGGGCTGGTATTGTGTCATGTAAAGGAGGGTTACATATGTCCTCTGGGAAGTATACTGTGTGAGTCTTGTAAGTTCTACATGGGTTTGTCTGATGGAAAGTAATGACACGTTACTAGCAGGGGGTGTCAGTCAAAACAAATTTCAAAGGGAGGTCTGCAATGGACCCTGTACCCCACATCCATGATGTAATTGTATGACTGTGTGACTGTTGTGTTCATGCACCAGTTACAACTAAGTATTTATGCTGGCAATTGGCTTATTTCAGTTAGATCCACCACCATTCCTGAGCTCTTCCAATGAAAAGCAAAAAAAAAAAAAAAACACTTTCTTTTAATAGCAATCGGCTTATTACAGTTAGATCCATTGCCTGAATGAAGCACTACAGTGCTAAGGTTTTAGCCGAAAAAAAAAGAGATTTTTTTATTTTGTTTTACTTTTAAACTGTATCAAACTGCTTGCTTGCTACAATGCAGCAAGCATTTACTACAGTTTAGACCATATACAGAATACTACAGTGCTCAGGTTTGAATGCAAATGCATTACTGGCTTTTATAAACTGGTTATACATTAAAGAGAGAGCCAGATCACTTTGCACCTAGGGCATGACAGGTATGTGTGTTGTAAAGCCCAGGGGACCAACAGCAGACCAGAAGAGTTACTCAGTTTTACCACATACCTCAACCACCTAGTACTGTAGTTAGGGCAAAGCAAGAGGGACAACTGCCCTGGGTGCAAAGTGTTGGGGGCACCTCCTCTGCTTTTGACCTGGTACTTCCTCCTCAGATGTGTCTCTCCTCTGTTGTGCCTGTTTGCATAGCAGCTTGACGTGTAACATTCCATACACTACAAAGATCTTAGTGCAAATTCCAGAATCATATTAAAGTGCACCACAAGAAACATCAAGACAGTGGGTGTATTAGAAGTATGAATACATGCGTGACAATAATATGGGTCTGTGAGACAGCAGCATTGTATGCATTACTTTTTTTTTGTTTAATTCCTTTGGATATGGCAGTTAAGAGTAAGTCATTCTTAGTGAATGAATTATTGTATTAGAAACAAAGGTATGAATGTGCCCAGTAGAAAATGACTATATATTCCATTAGAACAAATTTAGGTATGCTGACAATCAAATCATAACTGCGACTCTCTGGGAAATTTTCCTGTTCTTGGCATGAATGTTTCCCTTGCATGCTTAATGAATTAAATGGTTATAAATGGTATCTTTCTTCACTTTTGAAGAGCCCTTGATGTTTGAAATGCACAAGGAATGAAAAAATATTTATATAAAAGCAGGCTTAAATTTTATTAGTTTTTCTTTCCTGTTTGCAAAATTATTTTAATGACCAGACCACCTGTTACTGATATCCATTTAGATTTACTTAAATAATGTTGTTGTTGTCCTCAAAGGTAAACTGTTGCAAATTCCAAACTGTTTATGTAGGGAAACTCTGACAAGGAGTGCTAAAGCATTCGTTTTTTTTTATGTAGCAACGAAGTGAATGGTTAAGGCTTTCTCTTCTGTTTCTGATAAGACACGTGCATTTTGATAGCAATCTAATTTCAGAAAAGGTTTGTCCATTATGTTTCATGTATGTGGCAGAAATGTTGAGACAAACACAGGTCAATTTGCAGTCACTCAAAGGTGAGCTTAGTTCTTAACTAGCCATTTTATTATATCTGTGATAACATGATTTTTCATAACCACTACTTAAATGTTTTCCTTTCTGCTTAGCATTTCAAAAACTATTAAGCTCTGTTATACCATCAATGCTTGTACCCATTACTATAAAGCCATTTTCTTTCTTTTATATTATTTTTCCCAAGTAGTTCCTGTAGCTTACCTACAAGCCAGTGCTTCATTAATAAATCTATTCTACATCCTAGCTACATGGTGTATCTATTTCACACCAGATATGCTATATAGTTTACAAATTCCAAACCTGTCACCCTCACCAGATGCACCCCCATGTGTTATTTTAATAAATCATAATAGATATGGAGCAAGAAAGACTTCAGAAGATGAGCATCTTAATTCTCAGCATAATGCTAAGACTGTCCAGGAACATGACATTTTTCTTCAATGACTTCCCGAGGAGAAATATGTGTAAAGACTTGTGTGCACTTCATACCTCTGCCCCTCACTCCACAATCTATAACATTATGAACTGAACATACCCCGTACCAGGCAATGGTGCTATTAAGGGCAGAATCTCAAGTCACTTCTCCCACCAGGTATAATGAACAACCTGAACTGTTCAGTCCATATCTTCCTTTGCAGGTTGCCTTCTGCCAGCTTGGATCTAACTGAAAATCTGTGTTTGTAATAGTGCCGATAGGTGCCAGTTCTGTGCTAATAAACTGGCTAATGCATTGTTTTTTCTCTTAAACATTACCATGAGCTTTTCTGCTTAATTTTACTGCTTCAATTAAATAAAAATGTATAACACTTTAACTTTATCATGTTTATGCTATCTGAGGTAACATTCATTTTTAAAAATTATTTGCTTTCCAAGTAATTATTTTTATAGTTTATGTTGTTAATTTTCTACAGGTGCTTGACAACCTACATTATATCACCTGTCCCTAGTACTTTTCTGGTCCTGCATTTTCCTAACATACAGTTGAATAATGTTACCACTAGCCCTCCTAATATTTAAAGGGAGAGTATTCTGCAGGCTTCCAGCCCTATAGTGGAATGCACAATTCTTAATCTTATTAAAGCTTTTAGGAACTACAACGTCTTCCTTATTATGAGTCACTAATGGGTGATTTGCTGTTTTTGCTTCCATTTCCTGCTATGTTTAGGTTTTCCACATTGCAACTGACTGATTTTGTTTATGTGTAGCATTGCTTTCTGTACTGTTTGTCATTTCTCAGGGATGGATTACACAGATAAATGAGCAATGTTCTTAGTAATGGCATGTAGAGATGGCATGTAGCTGGGTAAGACTGGTATATCTTAGTCACTGTAGTTTGACAAAAATAGAAAATAAAGAAAACATAGATTTTAGTGACAGATAAGAACCACTTTGCCTACCTAGTCAGTTTAGTTCTCATTTTACTAGCAAGCTGCGGATTCAATTTGAATACGTTCCATTTCCTACCATTTGCAGGGATTTTCTATTCTATTCCATGCCTTTTAAATATGTGTCCATGCCTGAACCTACTACATTTTACTATCTCATATATTGCTTGTGCTAGCCACCTTGCATTTTCAAATTGTGTTAATAACTAGCATTCAACTGTGTTTATACTTAGTTCACAATAATAATAACCACTGTGGGAAATAACTAATACCCTAGCCGACAAATTTAGTGCAAATGTTACTCCATTCACAGTTATAGCTATTCCATAGATTCTACAGTCCACTTTAATTACTATGGAATAAGCCCTCTAAAAAGCTAAGAAGACTTCATCTGTGGTCTGTAATAGCATAGCTGGTTATTGGATTATTAGTACTGCACAGGCCCTAGCTGAACCCCTACTTAACCTCTTTAATCTAAGCCACTCAGCTGTTTACATTCCAGAAGCCTGAAAAACAGCCATTGTAATGCTGTTAAACAGTGGTGGTCCAACTATGTGCCCTTCTAACTATAACCAAATTAGTTGCACTAGTCACATATGTAAAACTATGAAATGTATTAACTCAGACCTCATCAATCTGGATATTGATAGTTTGTTAACCATGGACCTTTATCGGTCTGGCTTTGTCAAAGTCATATCATGCCTCTTTAACCTTGTTCATTTCTTTGAAAAAAGTCAAATAAGTAATGGATAGTTACTACACAGTATATACTGCATATCTAGACTGGGTTGAGGCCTTTCACACTGTTCAAATGAAGGCATCATTGATAGACTTGTAAAACTGAATATAAATCCTTATAGTGTGTGGTGGATAGCTGTTGGAGTCACCAGTGCCCCCTCTTAAAGCAAAAAATGTTAAAAACAAAACATAGAGAAAGCGAAAAAGTATGTTGTTCTTTATAATAGATTTATTGATGATTTCATTTTTTTATGTAAGGGCGGTGTATGGCTAGTGGATTATTTTGTAGCTTCTCTTCAGGAAAACCATTTTGGCTTACAATTTGATGGTGTACAAAAAGGCATTTCTGTTTTTTTTTTTTTTTAGATTTGGAATTAAATATTGTTGATAATATGATTATTACAAAGATTCACAAAAAAATTGATGATGGTACCTATTTTTGGATAGTAACAGCTGCCACCCCCATATTCTAAAGGCTTTGCCTTATAATGAGTTAATTAGAATAGATAGGTTATGTAATAATATTCAGTCTCTCAAGGAAGAGATTTTGCATTCTTATATAGCCTTTAAACAAAGGGTATATAGCAATGAATTAATTATTAATTATTTGAATAAATTCTATAACAAAACTCAAAGCAACTAGCAATCCTGGGGGTGAAAGCTCCGTAGTGCAAGTAAAAAATCCAGTAATCAAAACAAAATGAAAATCCGACTACGGAGCTACCACAGTACACGTGTCTCCAAATAAGACTCTAAATGAAACTTCAGTAACTTATAACAATCTCCAATAATGAAATAACGAAATAAAAATTTGATAAAAAACTCAGGTTTATTAAATAGAGGTAAGCACTTTCACTTAGGAGCTTCTTCAGACCTAGTAATAACATTAGAACATACAGTATATATATATATATATATATATATACGAAAAGCAGCACAGTCAATGTCAATTAACCAATCATCTGTATTAAAGAGATATGACCAATGCACATCTATAACACACACTTCTTTCCATATCCTAAGTCAATAATGCAGACAATACCAATACAAAAATGGAAATGAAAATTAAAATTAATATATATCACATACTTAAATGCTCATTAAAATACATCTTATTCTGAAACCCACTAAAATATCAACTAAAGGTACTATTTGTGCAGCCTCCTTCTTTTCAAAACGGGCTTGATGGACGCCCTCTCATTTAGACCCATACCCCTATCAGTTTTCAAGGTGATGATCCAACAGGTTTCCCTGTATTCGGTATAGGTCCTGACATCCCCTTCTCTTATACTCAGGCCTATTGCTTGAATAACCCTAAATCTGAAAGTATGGCAGGTCCCTTGCTCACTGACATGTTTGGAAAGTGCATTGTTGGGGTGATTTTTCTTAATGTTATATAAATGTTCCCTCATTCTGTCCCATAATACTCTGTTAGTTTTCCCTACATAAAACGCCCTACAATATTCACATTCTGCTAAGTAAACCATATGTGGGGTCATACAGTTGTGAATGCCTCTAAACCAAAAGTTCTTACTTAAGTCTGGATGGGAGAACTCCTCTGTGGTATTAATATAATTACAAAAATTGCAGGAACCACAAGTTTCAGTATGGCCAAAATCTACCCTCTTCATACCCTTTTGATTGGTGCATGAGTCTCTTCAAGTTCTTATGATTCTTGAACCTAAACCTGGGGACATCACCAACTATATTCCTAATATCATCGTTAACTGACAAAATAGGCTGTATGCATAACAATGCATAATAACATGCAACAGTGTCAGGTCTGTTATTAAAATTAGGGGCAACATTACTATTGGACCCTTCTCCCGTCAACACTTGGGGGTATCATTAGGAGTGTTTCGTAAAGCCTGTCAAAGGAATGCTTTCCTTTTCAGGACGAGTATGCATCCTGGCTATGTTTTTAGAAATCTTGGTAGAGGACAAGGTATGAGAGCCTCTAGGATGAATCTTTCAGATACTGGCTTTCATTCAGAATTGGCCAGTATTGGGAAGAATTTGTTAGAAAGGGGGTATACTCACACATAATTGGAAAGGCATTGGGAAGATCTTACCCTCCTGAGGGAGACCAGGGTGAAACCATATTATGGTCCTAATAGTCCCTCTGATAATATAGTGAGTGATGGCAAGGTTAGGGTTACAAAAATCCTGTTGCATTGTTCTAGTGACACTGGATATGTAATGAAACTTTTCTAACAATATTGGCCTATTTTGTGAGTTAATCATGACATTGGGAATATAGTTGGTGATGTCCCCAGGTTTAGGTTAAAGAGTCATAAGAACTTGAAGAGACTCTTATGCACCAATCAAAAGGGTATAAAGAGGGTAGATTTTGGCCATACTGAACCTTGTGGTTCCTGCAATTTTTGTAATTATATTAATACCACAGAGGATTTCTCCCATCCAGACTTAGGTAAGAACTTTTGGTTTAGAGGCATTGACAACTGTATGACCCCACATGTGGTTTACTTAGCAGAATGTGAATACTGTAGGGCGTTTTATGTAGGGAAAATTAACAGAGTATTATGGGACAGAATGAGGGAACATTTATATAACATTAAGAAAAATCACCCCAACAATGCACTTTCCAAAATGTCAGTGAGCAAGGGACCTGCCATACTTTCAGATTCAGGGTTATTGAAGCAATAGGCCTGAGTATAAGAGAAGGAAATGTCAGGACCTATACTGAATACAGGGAAACCTGTTGGATCATCACCTTGAAAACTGATAGGGGTATGGGTCTAAATGAGAGGGCGTCCATCAAGCCCGTTTTGAAAAGAAGGAGGCTGCACAAATAGTACCTTTAGTTGATATTTTAGTGGGTTTCAGAATAAGATGTATTTTAATGAGCATTTAAGTATGTGATATATATTAATTTTAATTTTCATTTCCATTTTTGTATTGGTATTGTCTGCATTATTGATTTAGGATATGGAAAGAAGTGTGTGTTATAGATGTGCATTGGTCATATCTCTTTAATACAGATGATTGGTTAAATGACATTGACTGTGCTGCTTTTTGTATATATATATATATATATATATATATATATATATATATATATATATATATGAGCTGTATGTTCTAATGTTATTACTAGGTCTGAAGAAGCTCCTAAGTGAAAGCGCTTACCACTATTTAATAAACCTGAGTTTTTATCCAATTTTTATTTCGTTATTTCATTATTGGAGATTAAAAATGAAAAAATCCCAGCGAAACAACTAAATTGTAAATCACCAAGCAGTGACAAAGAACGCCAGGAAACAGGATACTGTGCTGGAAACACTTGGTTTATTGAAATAAAAGTAGTTGAGCGCTTTCTACAGTGCTAAGTCTGTCTTCATCAGAACATCATACAATAAAATTATTGGACTTATATATCACCAATAATCTAGAAACCCGCCCTAAATAACAATTAATCAATTAAGTCAATCATTTGACAATAATGCCATACACTTTTTAAAATGCAGCATAGACTACTCTCTGCTAAAGAAACTGAAAGTGTGTACAATATGCCTTCTGTACAAAACCATACTGATATAAACAACTGTATACATGCAGATATATCAACAGTTTGTACAAGACTAAACAAATTTCCTAATTATTAAAAACTTGGATATCCAATTACATATGAATTCATCCTGTAAAAATTATTCAGTATTTGATATACAATAAAATGTGTTCCAAAGGGAAAACAAGATACAGGCACAATGTAAAATATATATAATATATGCCAATATATGCATCATAATACTAATGTTTTTGAAAAAAATATATATATAAAGTGTTAAAAAATCTAAACACATGCTAAGAATGACCCTCCAACTATACTTAAAATAACAACAATTGTGTAAGATACGCTGAAAAAGTATAATATATTGCACGGTAAAATTCAACTATACCCTAACCAAGGGCTTAGTAGGGATCATTTCATTAAGGCCGGGGGGGGAGGCTGCATCCAACCTGATCTGCCACCTGATCTCCCTTTCCCCCACTGTGGCCTTTATATTACCCCCTCTAGGATTGGGGGTAATAACGTCCAAAATCGCAAATTTGAACATCTTACACTGTGGACTGTTAATAAGATGTCTGGATAATGCATTGTTAATATCACACTTCCTCATGCAGTATATGTGATCATATATTCTATTCTTCAAACTGCGGTCTGTCTTCCCCACATAATAACTCATACAGGTTTGACAAACACTTAGATATATAACATGTTTAGTTGAACAATTACCGTTTGAGAACCAAATCTTACTCTTTAAACAGTTCTTCAGAATAATACTAGGTGTATCCATAATATATTTGCAATAATTGCATTGGCCACATCTTCTAGTACCTGTCCTCTGCACCTTGGTGTTGTGTTCGAAATTTGATTTTATTTCTATTATTCTTTTTAGATTGTTTCCTGTTTTATAGACAAAATGTGGTCTATCAGTAATCTTACTTTTAATGGTCTGATCACTAGTCATAATGTTCCAGTTTGTTGTAATAATGTTCTTAACCTCGCTGGAATGTTTACCATATTGGATAATACATGATCTAGTGTATGTATTGTTAGTCACTGTCTCAACAGTATTGTTTATCTTGTTTGTCTTGCTGTCTCCTGTGGGCAAAGACTTAGAAATACCCACCCCCAATAGTGGTTTATATTTTAGTCCCCATTCTTTCTTAACATAACCTGTAATATCATTCACCATCTTAAGTGGGTACCCCTTGTCCAAAAAAAGCTGCCCAATGTAATCCAATTCTTTGTCCACTCTATATCTCTCCGTAGTCATACGGGCAGCCCGAATGCACTGCCCCTTGATGATGCCCCTCTTGGTGTTGTATGTATGTGCACTGCTGTAATGTAAATATCCATTACTAAAAGTATCTTTTCTGTGGATACGGGAGTGAAATTCATTGTCCTTGCTGTATATAAGGACATCAAGATAATTTATACCATGTGTATCATATTGGTGGGTGAATTTAAGATAATCCGTGGTGTTATTAATGTAACTAATAAATTCCTGCAACACCTGAATTTCACCCTCCCAAAGGATAAAGATGTCGTCCAAATAGCGGACGTATCTTTTAATGAAGGACATCCAATCTGAATTTAAAATGAATTCCACCTCCCAGTCCAGCAGTACCATGTTAGCATATATAGGAGCACATGCAGTACCCATGGCTACCCCCGTTTTTTGTCTGTAATGCTCCCCCTCATAGTAGATATAATTGTGATCCAAAACAATGTCCATGAATTCGGTAAGAAGTGAGATGTCATCCTGGCCTAATTCACTCACTTTGTGCATACTATTAATAAATCTTTGTAGTCCGTCCTCCTTCGGAATACAGGAAAACAAATCCTGGACATCTATTGTCACATAAACCAACTTAGGAGACCATAGTTCCTTTCTGAACAGGCCCAGGAACTCCCAAGAATCTTTCATTATATGTTCCACTATGTCGTAGATGTGTTTCAATTTGTGATGAATGACTTGTCCAAAGGGAAAAGCTTTACTAGCACTACCAGAGATAATGGGACGGAAAGGTGGATCATACATATCTTTGTGGACTTTGGGAATGCCTGTAATGGTCGCCAGGATGGGGAACTCAACCTTGAGAAACCTGTATAGATCTTCATTGATTCTATTTTCCACTATAAATTCTTCTAAGTAAGAATCAATTCGACTGTGGGCTATATTTACTTCATTAATGGAAGAGGGTGTGTACTGTGTTGAGTTGTTCAAAAGATCAAAGATTTTACTTTTGTATTGTTCCTGATCATAAAACACAATCCCCCCACCCTTGTCCGCAGTCATAATGCGAATGTTGTTATCACACAATGATTGAATCACATCCATCATGTCCTTACCCGGTTGTTTCCCATCCTTAGTATACTTGTATTTGTTGTGTAGAGAATATAACTCGGAGTTCACTACATTTTCAAATGATGTGAGTGTGTTACACATAGGTGGAGTAAAAGCACTCTTTTTCTTTAATTCCTCTGTCTGATTCACACTGATAATATTCTGATTTTTAAAAAATATTCCCAAGTTTAATTTTCTCATAAACAATTTAAATTCGACAAGGGTATCTGTTACGTCAAACTTGAAATCAGGTATAAATTTCATACCCTTTGAAAAAATTTGAAAAAATTCAGGTAAAACCGGGTGGACGGTGTAATTGTAAATCTTGATCTCCCCACTGGAGTGGAGGATCCTGTTTGCATTAATTACTGAGGAACTTTTACCATCTACCATACCATTGAGACCAAAATCAACATTTCTGGGGTCAGGATTAGGAGAATCCACTACTGGTTGTATCTCCGATTCTTCCAAGTATTTTTCCTTTTCCCCCTGTGTTCTACTGTTCTCCATTGGTCTCTCCCATTCTCTAAAAAACATTCATCATCCCTACAATAATTGTTAAAGTGACTATCGTCATGTACAACATTACCAACATGAGTAACAGAGTGCTTTGCATATCTTTTCTCAGAAATAAATTTCCTATCGTTCCCATTTTTCCATCTGTAAGCTGTCCCTTTCTCATATTGTGCAATATCCCTCTGCAGCTTCTTGTATTTCCTGTCATAAGTTTTCTTGTACATGTTTTCTGCATATTCGTATTGTTTATAATACAACTTATCCCACTGTGAAAACAACACATCATCCCTTATCTGTCTGTCAATTCTGTCAATTTCGTTTAGCAATAAACTAATTTTAGAATCGTTACATTCAACAATAAACATGATGAACTTTCTGCCAAATTCGTTAAACATATCATTACAAACTTTAATATTGTGCACGTTCATTTCTATCCCCATTGGTTCCTTGAAGAACCGCAATCCCATGGGTACTATCCCACTATCTAAACATTTGTGTAAATATAAATTCTCTACTTGAAGGTTCTTGACCTTCGTTAAGTTATTGCCAAATGTAAATATTAACTTCTTCAAGGAAGGAAAGTTCCCTCCTTCCACGACTGAGTGAAAATTAGAAACCGCTTGAGGAATGTCCTTAAAGTCAAGCGGCATGTCCATGAATTTATCTAAACAATATGCCTGCCTTTTCGGATAGTCCTCACGTGCGGATGACCCAACAACATTTCCATTTACAGTACCTTTCATCGGTGCTTTGATTGCACCTTTTCCCTTGTCCTCACCGCCATAAGTACGTACTGGAGGATGGCGTTTGGGTTTGGCACCAGATATAAGGCAGCGGTCATCGTCGATAATGTCAATGTTTTCCGCCGTTACTGTTGAAGTTGTAAATAAACCACGGCTGCCCCTTTCTTCACACATATCCTTCCTCGGTGTTCGCCTGGACGGTATAGGGGAGGAAAACCTCCTCTGTGCGTTAGGAATCTCCTCGTCACTAGCGTTACCAATGGAGGAACGGATGGACGTTGCAACCAGCGGGTTAGGTTGAGTCTGTTTGTTAGGAGCAATGCTTGCCGGTGTTAGTAATTCAACGAGCCGAGTAATTTCCCCTCTAATGATTGTCATCTCGGAGTGAATTTTGTCTATCTCGTCCCTCGAGACAAAATTAAGCGTTAGAGATGCTTAGCGTTCTAATTTTGTCTCGGGGATGAGATGAGCAAAATTCACTCCGAATGACAATCATTGGAGTACTCGGCTCGTTGAATTACTAACGCCCGAGGCAAGCATTGCTCCTAACAAACAGACTCAACTGCCATGGTGCGTCCATCGTTTCGTAGTAATGCTAAAATATAAAACACGTGAAAACTTCAAAACCAAAATACCATATTGACGATCATGGTTAACCATCACCCTTCAAAGATCAAGGCTGAATTTAATGGCGCTTTGAACACTGTTTATCCATCTGCGCTTTCATTCAGCATTTTTCATGCAACATCAAATTCAGTTTTTACAAATTTTGGAATAACAACGGCTTTAGAAAAATGTTAAAATTTTTAATGATATTTATCTTAAGAATAACTCTTAGTAATTGTTTGAACAAATTGGCAATATTGTTTAAAAATTTTAAATTTTGGTGCCCAAAAGGAAAATTTCTGAAAGGTAATTCGTTTTTAAATATGCAAGAAAAAGAAAAAATTTTTGGAATTTGGTTTAAGGAGTAAAAAAAATATAATTTTACCGTAAACTTGCACAGTCGGACGAAAGTGAATTGTTTGATATTGCTGATGAATGAATGTAACAATATCTTGGAAAAATAAGGTTATTGTATTTTAATGGTTTTCTAAATATTTTAAATGGGATTGTGCAATGGAGGACAGGATTTAAAAAGCAATACTTATGGTGATACTTTAAAAATTTATAATTTCAGATGTTGTGGTCTCCATCTGTCTAGAAAAATTAATAATTTAATTTATCATTTAAAGATGCTTAAATTAATTGTAAATGAATTGAAAATTGTTAAATATATTTTGTTTAGCAGTTCAGAAGATGAAATTAAATTTTTTAAAATACTTAAATATAAATAAATATATTAATTCTAAATTTTAAAACGCTTTATGAATGATAAACCCAAATGTTGATAATTATTAATAAAAAAAGAATAAAATGAACAATCATCAACTTTATGGTTCACATGTGAAAACATCCAAATTTTGTAAATTTCAATAAAATTAAAGTAAATTTAGGAATTTTAAAACTAAATGATTTTATTTATGTAAACTAAATTTTAATATTTTAAGTGAAGTAATATAATGTGAAACGATATTCAATTGATCCTTAATGCAAGATTAAACCTAAATTTGTAAAACTTTCCAATTTTAGAAAATCTACATGAAAATATAAATAAACAGAACAAGGTTAAATTTCAATTAATTTGAGTCTTTAAAATTTTTCATTTTTAAACTGGATATTAGATTTTTCTTTCATGTAAAATTTTTTAATTTAAATGATAGATAATTTTTGGCATAAAAAATCATATTTTTGGTCCTTACATTTGTTGAAAACAATTCGGGAATTTTCAATTGTCATAATTAATATGGGGATTATTTAAATTTATAATATTTTATATCATTTTGAATCTTTTCCTTTAAAGTAAAAAGGGTAAAAAATTTTTGTTTATACACGGATTTAATTGGCTATTTGTCTTGAATAATTGTTTTTGAAAAATTTAAGATTAATTTCATTGATTTTAAATTTATGAAAATTTATATCATAAAAAAATTTTAAATTGTTTTAAAAATAAAATATTTAAAATTAATAATCATTTGAACATTTGTTCAAAATAACAACTATGTATAAATGTATAAAATTAATTGCGATATTCAAGTAGTCAATGAACACTATTTGGAGGAAAAATTTATTGCAAAGAAAATAGATAATATTTTGATAAGCAATAAAATAGAAAAGGATTAATTCTCATTCCTTTAAAGTTAATTTAGATCAGTTTACTCAACGAGATCTTGGGAATAATTTGGTAATTAATAAAAAAAATCTTTTCAATTTATATAACTTGAAAATTAAAAAAGGGGACTAAATATAACCACTTTGGTGGATTAATTTACCCCTAAAGGAGACAAACAAATAACATTACTGTTAAAAGTACTAATAAACTAATCATTATTTGAAAAATTAGAAAATAAATAAATTAATTGATTACGGACATTAAATTGGTTTTAAACCAAATTTTGCATATTACCATACTCATATAAATAATTCTTCCTAAAAACAGGTTGGTTACATATTATTCCAATGCAATTATTGCAAATATATTATGGATACACCTAGTATTATTCTGAAGAACTGTTTAAAGAGTAAGATTTGGTTCTCAAACGGTAATTGTTCAACTAAACATGTTATATATCTAAGTGTTTGTCAAACCTGTATGAGTTATTATGTGGGGAAGACAGACCGCAGTTTGAAGAATAGAATATATGATCACATATACTGCATGAGGAAGTGTGATATTAACAATGCATTATCCAGACATCTTATTAACAGTCCACAGTGTAAGATGTTCAAATTATATTTTGGACTTATTACCCCAATCCTAGAGGGGGTAATATAAAGGCCACAGTGGGGGAAAGGGAGATCAGGTGGCAGATCAGGTTGGATGCAGCCTCCCCCCCCGGCCTTAATGAAATGATCCCTACTAAGCCCTTGGTTAGGGTATAGTTGAATTTTACTGCAATATATTATACTTTTTCAGCATCTTACACAATTGTTGTTATTTTAAGTATAGTTGGAGGGTCATTCTTAGCATGTGTTTAGATTTTTTAACACTTTATATATATATTTTTTTCAAAAACATTAGTATTATGATGCATATATTGGCATATATTATATATATTTTACATTGTGTCTGTATCTTGTTTTCCCTTTGGAACACATTTTATTGTATATCAAATACTGAATAATTTTTACAGGATGAATTCATATGTAATTGGATATCCAAGTTTTTAATAATTAGGAAATTTGTTTAGTCTTGTACAAACTGTTGATATATCTGCATGTATACAGTTGTTTATATCATTATTGGAGATTGTTATAAGTTACTGAAGTTTCATTTAGAGACTTATTTGGAGACATGTGTACTGTGGTAGCTCCGTAGTCGGATTTTCATTTCGTTTTGATTACTGGATTCTTTGAATAAATTGTTGTTCTTGAGAAGGGATATCACTAGCATGGTTAATGTTCCAGATGATATGATATCTGTGAATATATATAGGAGCCACACAGGGAATATTAGTGATAAAAAGATATACTTTGTCACTACTTATAATCTTTATAGTGTTGAGTTACTAAAAATCTTAAGATACTACTGGCCATTCTTACATAAGGAGAAGTCTGGGATTAAGAATTTACCTGACTCCTTTACTGTCTCCTATAAGAGAGCCAGAGATATATAAGACATGTTTATTCATAATTTGTTCTCTATTCCTACTGAAATTCTAACTATTCCTCTACAAAATTCTGGTACATTTCCCTGTGGTAAATGCTCTATTTGTATTCATGTGGTCAGGACTTTTGATAAAATAAATGGCATTTTTTTCAGCCTAGGGCTGTTTTCTCCTGTGTATCTAAGGGAGTGGTTTATTGTCTCTCATGCCCTTGTGGTTTCTTCTAAATAAGAGAAACCAAAAGAATGTTTAAAATCAGAGTACAAGAGCATGTTAGAGACATTAAGAATCAAAATTTGGATAGCCCTGTGGCATCACATTTTCATGCAGCACACTTGGGGTCTTGCACCAGTTTAAAAGCATGTATTTTAGAACAAGTTTTGATTAAGGATGATGTTGCACTTAAAAACAAACTGTTATATAAAGAAATGGTCTGTATTTTAAAGTTTGGCACTTTGGTGCCTCATGGTTTAAACAAAGAACTTGAGTGGAAGGCTTTTCTGCATTAAGTGTTAATTATTAGTTTGTGTTTAATTGTTTTAGTTAATTGATTAATGATGTGATATTTGTTATTTAAGTATAGCTTGTGCTACTGTGATGTTAACTCTGTGAAAGGGTTGCTAGCCGAGGCACTAGAGTATTAACCATTTTGGATTTTATGCTTCTGCAGTTGGTCCCCAGGAATCAGCAAGCTCTGCACAGCATGCAGGAATAGTGCAAGAGCTACTGGAGGCAACATGGCCGCTGAGAGATCCAGGAACAAGCTCCCGGGATGTGCATGAGTGCTCCTGCACTATTCCTGCATGGACACAGCTCCTGTATGATAATTACCCCATTTGCAGATGAAAGCCATGCAAATGAGGTTAATTAGCAATCCAGGAAGCAGGCAGCCATCAGTGCAGGATTAGTGTAACCTGCAGAAATGTAGCCAGCTAGTAATCAAGTACATTTATGCAAATTACAAAACAGAGCCATGACAGCACCAAATAAAGGGTGTATATAATGTGGAAGGCATGCCAATGGTCAAATATATGGCCATTGACATGGAAAATAGTTTCAGAATAAAAAATAACTTTTATTTTTTTTTTTGCCAGTTTCAGTCGTTTAAGCATAGGGCAGCGGCGTGCAAATGGGATCGGCCTGAAAATAAAAATAAAACCTTGAAAAAAAACTTTTTAGGCAAAATCACAATTTTCTCATTATAACGAATGGCAGGCAGAAGACAACAAGGCCACTGAATAGTGGTTGCTATGGGGGAGGGCTCAGTGTTAGACTTGTAACTAAGCATTAGCAGTCAGTTCTATACAAATGAGGGGAATGATACTGAATCACAGATTTCCCCTCACTACTAGCTAGCACCCAATCGTGTAGGTGCAGGAAAACCATGGTGCAAGCCTAAGAGTTAGCTGACATCATAGAGGGGTGTGTCAGGCATCTTCTTCTTCTTTTGTCTTTTCCCGGTTAGGGGTCACCACAGCAGATCACCTGTCTGCTCATGATTGGCAGTGGAGTTTTAAGGTGTCGAGTTGCCAGCCCGGCACAATCCTTCCACAGAAGGCACACACATGCACCCACTCACACCTAGAGCCAATTTAGAGTGTCTGATCCACCTACAGCATGTCTTTGGGATATGGTAGGAAACCGGAGCACCCAGAGTAAACCCACATGACCACAGGGAGGACATGCAGACTCCACACAGAAGGCACCCCAGCCGAGGATTGAACTGGAGAACCTCTTGCTGTGAGGCAGCAATGCTAACTGCTGCAACACCGTGGCCACCCCAGGGGTGTGTCAGGCATACTGTAAGCTTATTGGAGCTCTGTGGCTTGGGTTTGCCCTTAGCTTAGCAGAGCTAAGGAAGGGGTGTGTGTCTGATACTGCCTAGCAGAATTTACATTGCCTAAACATGTGTGCGTGCAGTGCACCGGGTTTAAAAAAAAAAAAATTAAACCAGGAAATAGCAGCTCCATTCACATCTAAGCACTGTGTTTCTGTGGTGTTCCTCAGGGCTTAAACAGGAAGGCAATGGAAAGGGAAAACAGAAGTAGGAAGGTAATCAAGGAGAACTAACCTAGCTGGCAGGTGAAATGTATCAAAATCAGCCAATTACACAGGCAGCAGCCCAGCCCAGCACACTACTAAAAACTATGCAAACACATTTCCCTCTGTTTTTTCCCAGAAACTCTACACCACCAGTGTACACAAATGGGAAATTTTACAGAACAAAAGCAACAAAATGATAGGGGCTGCTTTTACTCTCATAAATCAACATGTGGAAGAGGCTGAGGGTAGTGAGGATGACAATGCTGATGACCAACCCACAGTGAGGAGAAGGAGAAGAGTGTACAGACTCTGGGTAACTTACCTAGGGCTACATGCGCTGGAGATAGTGGAGCACTATAGGGTGGACAGGGACCTACTACAGCAAATTGTTGAACTGTGTCAGCAACGCCTCACACACAGAACCAACAGAGGGGAACCCATCCCAGTGGATAACAAGGTATGTGTAAGGTTAGGAATATTAGCCACAAGTACCTTCCAATGGCCAACTGGGGATATCATGGGGATCTCACAGGCATCAGCATCCAGGGTACACCACCAGTTCCTGAATGCCATGTCAGCACATGCTGGTGAGCACATATATTTCCTCAACACCCATGAGGTGTTGACCAGCAATATGTGTCTCTTCCACCAAATAGCAGACTACCCTGAGGTAGTGGGTGCTGTAGACTGCATGGACATGCACATCAAAGCACCACCTGGTGAGCAGGGTAGAGTCTACATAAACTGCAAGGGCTTCCCCCCAATCAACTGCCAGAATGTGTGCGATGCTCAGGGCATTATCTTGAATGTGTGTGCTGGCAGCCCTGGAAGCTATTATGAATCCCACATCTGACATATGACACAGCTGTACCAGTCATTTGCCAGTGGGGGATGCTGGCTATGCACTGGAGCCATGGCTGATGACAGGCCTCAGAAATGCACACACACCTGAACAAAAACTCCATAATGAGGCACACGCACAAACCAGAATCATAATAGAGCATGTGTTTGGGATGCTCAAGTCATAGTTCCGCTGCCTGGACATATCTGGTGGAGCCTTGCAGTACTGTCCAGCTACATGTACACAAATGTTCATAGTATGTGCCATGCTACACAATATGATCCTGTGGAAACAGCTGCAGTAGGAACAGCACGGGACAATGCCACAATGCCCCCCCCCCACCATTGCCAAGGCCAGCACAGGCACAGAGGGACTCAGAGGAGGAACCACCTGACCCTGTCCATGTAGGCAAAAGGAGGCATGCCCAGTATGCCCAGGCCTTGGCAAAGAGGCAATGCATAGCACATACACTGACACGATAGGGACCCAGGGAATGACACCTCTCTCTGACTTGCACATACAGTAAAAGGGATTTCAAACATGACACTACCTGTGCTTTACCATGTATGGGGATTGTACTATGTGCATCTGACATAGTCAGCCCTCCAGCACCGCCTTCAATACTGGCCCAGCCACAAGGTAAGTCACTCTTTCTATTAATTACTGAATGGAGTAGTATGTTCTGATAGTTGTATCTATAGTATGGATGCGAGCATGCAAGGGAATCGGGTGGCTGAATGGGATGGCAGCAGATACTGGACACCTATATGGGCAGCATGAAATTCATAACAAATATTGGTGTCAACACACTAGGCAGTACTAGACAAGATGACAAATCCCACTGCAGTATATGTGGTGGCCCAAATGTGTGTCCATAGGAGACACACATGCATGTCAGTGAGGCTCACATACCCACCACCAGCCTCAGCCAGCAGGACAGGTGTAGATGACCATAAAGAAAGGCTGGGCTAAGGCCTCCAATTGATGACAATGGTAAACAGCCCCCCCTCCAGACCTAAACAGACAGACTGCAACAGGTCTGGCAGTTTTATGTTAGCTCTGAAGGGTAAGAAGTCTGAAACTGAAATGTAGGTCAATAAAACCTAAGATCTATACTCCACTGATATGCCTCCAGTCTGCATGATAGGTCAGAATACAAAATGATGTGGAAGCTAACAATCCTATGTAGAAATGCAGTAACATGTAAGTGTGAAGAGTAGTATCAGTGGAGCACAGGATAGATTGTTGCATGTGTACAATATACAGGGGTCTGTGTGTTAGGGTGTTGTGTGTTCAATATTGTCTGGAAGTGGTAAGCATGTAGGCATGGAGGGTTGTGTCTTGGTGGCCTATGACCAGTACTATGGTTGACAGGGTCATGCTCTGACAACTGCAGTGCCAAACACAATGTTTCTCAGCAATACCCATGTCAGCAGTCATCCATACTCACTGTCCAGATGTCAATATCTGTCACCATCTGAAAGATGGACATGCCATGAATGTGGCCCCATACATATACACACTCAGTACACAGGTGGAAGTACCCTAGACAGAATGCATAAAGTTTAACTGTCAGCTGCACACAACATTGGAATAGTACAGACAGGTTAGCAGCACATTAGTTGTCTGTGTAGTATGGAACACTGATGTAGTCTGGCCAATCACTGGCAGACCACAAAAGGCACAGTTATGAAGTAATGAGAGACTGCCTATTGCCTGCACAAGGCAACCTAAAGGGAATATCCCAGGTATATCTGTGAGTCAGTTGCAAGTAGCTTCCATATCACACATGCATTCAAGTCACCCCACCATCAGCCACAGGTGTATCACAGGTCATATCCTTGCTGTTGGGAATGAGTACAGTATGACCCCACTTCTGTATGGGAATACCCACAGAATGCAGAATGCTGAAGAGCTGTCCTATGCGGGTGTGTCCTTAGCTGTAAGCAGCACCCTGACTGCATCCAGACCAATTGATCAATATGGACAGGAACTATTGCAATTAACACCTTGCACATTTACCCTGTCACCCCAGGGGAATCCAGTGGCTTGCAGCCTGGGAATGTAGGAGTGACAGAATGCAGTGGCCTGCTACAGATTGCCTGCATCACTACCAAATGGCCTACAGTCTCTGTCAAAGGCCTGCACCTCACCCGTAGTGCCAATGTATGGTATCTCATGAGATCACAACTAACAACCTTACACAGTCAAATGAACACAAATGCAAGGCCATGTTGACAAATCCAAGTAGCATGCCCCCCATGTCCCACTGCATGACCTGTGGACCAATCCATAAATACCGCTTGGATGAAGGGTCAACTATAGGGATACTTCTCAGATATCGCTTGCATAATGCTAGGAAAAGGATAGAATAACAGAGTGGGGAGGGGTGTAGACACATGGACGTCATGAATTGTGTGAAATCTGAAACACCGATGTGTGCCCATACTACCCCTGCCTGCAAACCCAGTAATGGGTGGCTCCAAACTGCTCGTAAACCACAATGTGAAGGGGAACTGACCAGTTATATGAGCCCTGCCTCTGGGTAACCTGGGTGAATATGTACAGCTGGGAGGTATGGCCACAGCAGGAGTTGGCCATTCTGTTAAGTCAATATATGTACAAGAAGGGGATACTCAGATACCATAGTACCAAGGTGCCGGACTATTTACACAGACCCATCAGCAAGTGCCTGTAGCTACCCCTCCACAATGGCAGGAGTGTGCAAGAATGTGTAGGCTGTGGCCCACAATACTGGACTCAGCTTTATTCATCTGGTATTTCCCAGTAAATAACTGTGAGCAAATAAGTATATCTGTCAGTAGTTGACATAATACATCACAGTATAAAACAGTACATATGTCTGAATATCTCTGCTAACACCAACCATGTAACACAAGCAGCACAGACAGCAATAGTTACAGTATCCCCCTATCTGTCGCCCATTGTGACTCCATATCCTGCAGAAACAGGTTGCTAGCTGTATGTGTAGAACACCAAACCCTGGACTGGAGTATAATCCTACCTGGAATGGATTCACACACTCAATACAGAAGGTCATACTGGGCATGCTCCTACACTTGGAGAAATGAAACCCATGTCTGACAACACAGTGGACTATACATATCTGTCATTTTCAGATGTCTGTGCACACACACCAAATTGTACACCATTCATGCTTTACACACACATTGGATAGGAATACTCACACATATCCAAGGCCAACACACTATAATATGTCAAACATACACACACACAGATGTGGGGAAGAGAGAGATAGACAGTGACAGAGAGAATTCCATTATGGGGCCTGTCCCACCCACTAGACATCCAGTTGGCTGATATCACATGATGTGCTGATGTCAATCACTGTACACATTCCTTTTGATAGCCCTCAGCCCTAAAGTGTCTGTGGTGCTTGTGATAACTGTGTAAGATGATAGTACAAATCAGTATTCATGTAGCATTTGTATACTCAGTCCTGTCAAATGTAAAGTTTTGTGTGACTAAGTGTGTATATGTGTGTGTGTGTGTGTGTGTGTGTGTGTGTGTGTGTGTGTGTGTGTGTGTGTGTGTTTCCAGAGGAATGATTTATGGCCCAGTCACACACACTGCACTTCCCATTGCCCATGTTAGCAATCCTGCTGATGTCAGTCACCTTGAAATAAACCATCGGCCAAGTCTCAGCTCTATAAGCTCTGTGGCACTTGTGATAACTGTGTAATACTGTAGTGTAATAAACTAGTTAGGTAGGAGTTCTAATTCTAGTCCTGGCAACTGTTTGTATGGGGATGAATGATTTTGAGGCCATTCACACCACTACATCTGCCATTGGTCGACTTTAGCATGCCTGCTGATGTCAGTCACCTTGAAATAACCCCTTGGCCAAGTTTCGTCCTTCTAAATTCTGTGGCATTCATGATAACTGTGTAATACTGTAGTGTAGTAAACTAGGTAGATAGGTAGTTCTAATCCTGATCCTAGCAACTGTGATAATGTGTGTGTGTGTGTGTGTGTGTGTGTGTGTGTGTGTGTGTGTGTGTGGAGATGAATGATTTTGAAGCCATTCACACAACTACACCTGCCATTGGCCTACTTTAGCACACCGCTGATGTCAGTCACCTTGAAATAACCCTTTGGCCAAGTTTCAGCCCTATAAGCTCCGTGGAGCTCACGATAACTGTGTGATACTGTAGTGTAGCAAGCTAGTTAGGTAGGAGTTATAATTCTGATTCTGGAAAGTGTAATTGTGTGTGTGTGTGTGTCTTTGATGACACCTGATTTTGTGGTCATTCACACTTCCTACACTTCCCTCTCCCCTCCTTTAGCACTGCAGCTGATGTCACTCATCTTCAAAGATACCTTTGGACAACTCTCCACCATATAAAGTCTGTGGTGCATGAGATAACTGCATAATACCATAGTGTAACAAACTAGATAGGTAGGAATTCTAATCCTGGTCCTGGCAACTGTGATAATGTGTGTTTTTGTGTGTGAGAGTGTGTGTGTGTCTTTGCTGACACCTGATTTTGTGGTCATTCACACTTCCCTCACCCCTCCTTTAGCACTGCAGCTGATGTCACTTATCTTCAGAGATACCTTTGGACAGCTCTTCAACATATGAGCTATGTGGCACTTGCGATAACTGTGTAATGCCATAGTGTAACAAACTAGTTAGGTAGAAGTTCTAATCCTGGTCCTGGCAACTGTGATAGTGTGTGCATCTTTGCTGACACCTGATTTTGTTGTCATTCACAGTGCCTACACTTCCCTCTCCCCACCTTTAGCACTGCAGCTGATGTCACTCACCTTCAAAGATACCTTTGGACAGCTCTTCAATGTGTAAGCTCTGTGGTGCTTGGAATAACTGCATAATACCATAGTGTATCAAACTAGTTATGTAGGAATTCTAATCCTGGTCCTGGCAACTGTGATAATGTGTGTGTTTGTGTGTGACAGTGTGTGTGTCTTTGTTGACACCTGATTTTGTGGGTCATTCACACTTCCTACACTTCCCTCTCCCCTCCTTTAGCACTGCAGCTGATGTCACTCACCTTCAAAGATACCTTTGGGCAACTTTCCACCATATAAGCTCCATGGCATTTACAATAGCTGCATAACACTGTAGTACCACTACATAGCTAGGTAGGGGGTTTGAAACACAGTACGGGCAAGTGTGCATATGTCAGCAGTATCCTGTGTGGATGTTGGTGTGATTGTGTAATAACAGGATATATTGCAAGCATGGGTTTTGCTACATTTTCATACTGAGGAGCCATATGTCCCAATGTCACATTACAAGGCCAACAGTTGTCAAACACCATAGAGGTTGTTGTAGACAATCCACAGCCATAAATATATATATAGGCAACCATTATAATACCCAGAGATCTCTCTCCACCCACAGATCATACACAAACACACATGGCTCTTTCTCTCACCCTTTCTTTCTTTCCCCTCTGTCTCTCTCTCTCTCTCCTCCTCTCTGGTAGATGTGGAAAAATGCATTTGTTTTACATAGGCAGGAGCTTGCCATTGGTAGGTAATGCTCATGATCAGCTGATGGCTTGTGCATGAATTAGAGTCCTCAACCTGCTAATTGCATGTGGAACAGCTGTGATATCATTCCTATAGCCAATTGCATGGGATCACACTCCTATAAGTAAGCACTGCAAGTGGGTGTTGGCCCTTCTCCTTCACTGTGAGCAGGACGTCATGTGGGTGTTTGACAAACAGCATCATAGAGGGTAGTTAGAAATACCTCTTACAACAAACACTGTGTGGACATGCTAACAAACTGGAGAGGGATGTTCCACGCATGGGGATAGAATGTAAGTATTGCTGCTCTACATTTGAAGTAATGTTGGCTTAACAGGGTTTGTGTGGATATGGCTGTTCTGCATGATTTAAGGTCTGGCATGACAGTGTTAATGTGGTTAAGAAAACTCTCACCTGTAGGGCTATCTGCAGACTGACCAGAGTTTGGAGTCTTAGATCTGGTGTGTCACTCACACATTTTCTGTCTTTATAAATGCAGTAGCATACTCTGATGATTGTAGTCAGTAAATGGAAACATCCATGTGTGTTACTAACTTCATATCCCTCAGAAGAGATATGTCACAACATACTCTGTTACACCAGCAATGTTCTCAGTTTATAACTGCAATATGTCAATACTGGCCATGTGTTTCTGCCTCTGTCCCCCCAAGTCTGTCACCCTTTGTTCATATGTCATGCAGTAAGAGGTGGATATGTACAGTATACCATTATTTACTGACATAATTCCTAACATCAAGCCAGTGATATATCAGACTGCCAGACATGTAATGTATAGGAGGCCTAATATTTGAAGGCAAAACCTGGACATTCTGTTGTAGTCTGTACAGTAGTGAGGTCTGTATACTTATGGTGATTGTTGACAGAGTGTCTGTATTATGTAGCAGTGTATTGTGATAATGTTGTTTGGCCTGTGTACAGACTGGGGTAGATGTCAGTGTTCTTGGTCCTGTTCTATCCAACATTGCATGCTGCTCCAATTTCTGATACCCTATCAGCCTATATGTTTGTAGGGCCAGACAGAGACATGTCCCATACCACAGTCAGGCATCAGACTACACTGTGAATTGGGCCAGTATATGTAGGGTTAATGTGTGAGTGGCAAACATGATAATGACTGTTGTTCACACAGTAAAACTTATAACTTTTTAAAGTTTGTAAAAGTAGTATATTTAAAATCATCCCACTTTGGGCCTTGTCCCACTGTTATTTATGGTTTTGTTTAATTCTTGCTTTTAGAGGTTGAGGGGTATGGCTAGCATATTGTTTGGATAACTGGAGTTTTGACATAACCTACTTTTCTTCTCAGCGAGTTGTAAGCTGTCCAATGGAACAGTTGCCCTCCATGTATGAGTCGTAGTGTGTTAGTTATATAGTATACTGTACTATTACTTAGGATTACCATTATGTAAATGTGACTGTGTTGTGATTGGTTGTAGGTATGCACTTTCACACTGGTGTCTGTTACTCTGTGCTGTTACATGCCTGTAGTGCCTGCTATAGTATAGTTTCATAGGTTGGTACTAGGCTATCGGCCCTAGGGCCTATACAAGCCTAGCCATAACAATTCCCTGGCTATTTCTTCCCACACTATTTACTTCCCTGGACCCCTGTCTAGCACGGAAAATGCAAACTGGTTACAGTGGGGATTGAACCGGGAATGGATGCTTGAAAAGCGTACTCTCTAACCACTACACTACTGCGATATTTGCAATTACATGTGTATTCCCCCATAGGTAAATTGGGTTAGTTTTGTGGCAGTCTGCCTATAGTGTACACAGTGCTTGGTGACATGCCTAGCAGCTCAGTGTATTTACCCTACTGTGATGTCATGTCCAGATATTTGTCAGATGTGCTGTTGCCTGGCCACCATATGTGTTGTGTATTTCTGACAAAGCAGTGGGCTGCTGTGAAGATGTATGTCACTAACTAGTGGGAAGTATGTGGCTAGGGACCTCTACTCCTCCAGTTAATATGTGTTAGGACAGACAGGAGGTTGTGAATATCCTCATTTTCATGGCTTTAAACATCCCCTTTGTCAGGCTTGTTCCACATTTCTTGCACTGAGTTCTGTGCATACGTCCTGACTGACCAGATTGTTTCAGACTGTCCATGTTTATTGTTCATATTTGTTCTGTATTCTCAGGATCATAACTGTGATTTATGTGGTACTTCACTATGATGATTTTATGATGTCTGTCAGTAACTGATGGCATAAATGTGTATATGTGCATATATATATATATATATATATATATATATATATATATATATATATATCTACATATGTATATATATATATCTACATATGTATATATATATATATATATATATATATATATATATATATATATATATATCCTTTTATGTGTAAACATGAGAAGTGTTGTATATACATTCTCAGATGTTTCCCGCCATATTAATCTGAAATGTGTATATTTACATATAAGAACATGACTGATTCAACACTATTGTCACTTACAAGTACTAAACAATTGTAGTGGTCAAAGCAGTTGTTCACTACTATTCAGTATGTGTACTGAATGATATATTTGAAAAACCAATAGCCATCCTTACAGCTTGGTGGCGTAGTGGTCATATGCTGTGACTATAGTGTACAGGGTCATGGGTTCAAGACCTGCATTATTTTGTTGCTGGGCAGAACAAAGGCTGATGGAGACGTGGTGATTAAGGTGCTTTAAAGCGGCTTTAAGCAGGTTTGCGTGGGTTTGCACGAAGCTAAGCGCTGCTAACGTATAGTTAAATGAATAGGTGCTTACATCATGTAAGTTTTACTTACCAGTGTGCAAATCTGCTTAGCATTTACATTTAAGCAATGCTTACACCTGCTGAGCATAGCTCAGTCCTGGTAACCAGTCTGATAAAATAGCAGGGTAATGACATCTTTAATAAGTGTATTTCATTTCCTGTACGTAATATGCATCTATGTGCTATCATTACAGTTGCAAGGTGTGTGAGTATACTCTATGGGACACCTGGGTATACATGGGTAGTACCACAATCTTTTATCTTTGGATTTGTTTCATACATTGGTAGTATCCCAGGTTATATGCAGTCACACTTGCATGTTACACCAGCTACAGTGCACTGGTTGACAGAAATAGTTTAACACATATTGAATCATTACATTAGTACTTTTCACAGTACTTTTTCAAGTAAGAGTAGATTGCAGATTGTAGTACTGGAACCATGCACTGCTGCATGCAAAGCTGGACTCTGAGTACTGAATATCTTGTTCTTGGTGTTTGAGCTGTATGTTTATATGTATCTCCTATTGGATATTGATCTGATATGTTGATGTTAACTGTAGACTGCTATGTTTGTTGGACATGTCATTGAGAAGTGCTGTCATGTAGTAATGGCATACCTTTCAGTTTCAGATTTGTATCTTGCAAAACATTCATCTTAATGCATAACCTGTTGGCTATCTACTTACTGTCTGTCCTCTTGTACAGATGTGCAGATGTAAGGTATTGCTCCGGCCATACCTGGTTCTGGTGTGTAGATCACGAGACAAATGCATGTGAGCTACAACACAGATGGCAGAAGGCCGCAGCATCGCTAGATCTTAGAGTGGTGTGGCCAAAAGAGAGATACGCTGTGGGAATCCACACAGTCAGGAAAACCAGTAAATGAAAAAAAAGTAATCTCCGTGGTATCCCCCAAGTCTCAAAACAACCCACTAAAGTGTAGTGGGTCTAAAAACAAAACAGTGTAAGAAACGTCTCTGTGTGGAAGATTTTCAGTCCATATATTTCTAGTTAATCACTGTATATTAATCAGATCAGACAATAGTAGTAGAAGTAGCGAACGTAAACTCGTCAAGTCAAAAAGTAATAATAGAAAATATATAATTCTACAGCATTACTAAATATTCGAAAGTAATCCAAGCAAGGCAGGCAGTCTGTTTCCAGTTGAAAATCCTTTATTAAGTACACAGACAAGCGATCCAAGTAAAACAAAAATAGAGTAATAATTTCCTCACAAGCTTTCTAAATATATATATACTTTTTATCAGGCATGGGAGTGGTTTATTGTGCTGTAAAACAAAGTGTTATTGGTACACATGTTAAATTTACATCCCTTCCCCCATCAGTGTGACATTCGAGCTGGTCCTGCCCTACCTAGTAGCTGTCATAATAATATATAGCCCTAATGTACTTTAATGGTACATCTTATTTAACCGAATTATTAAGTCTGTGATTTTATACAAGGCAATATACTACATGGCTGGAAATATATCAACCTTAGTTCATTTTGCAATCAAAAATTATATATAAATATACACATATACATTTTGCATGTAAAAATCAGTTTCTATTTTCATAACCTATTGTTAACAAAGACCGCTTTCGTCCTTCTAGACTTCTTCAGGTCTGTGTACAAGAACCCTAAAAATCTATATAATTGTATAATTAGTTAGCATTGTTATTACCATCATTTTGAATAAAGTGGAAAAAAAGAGAACCAGAAAAAAATAAAAAATATATGTATGATGATGGAAACAAAATATACACTTAAATTTCAAATGATTTAAAATGGTATTTAAAAAACAATTTGTAGAAAAAAAATAAAATAGCAATTAATCATGTAAACAATGTGGCAATTTTCTAAGTTCCAGTGCACTTTTAATTGAACAGTAGTAGTTTAGTCCAGGCTTTCTAAAAGCGTTCAGCTTTAATTGCCACATGAGTTCCTGTTTCTCCAGAATATTCGGGATGTCTCCTTCAAGATCACCCATGTCTATGTGATCCAGGATCTGGAACTTAAAACCTGTGTGCCTTTTATGAAGAGAAAGGTGTTTGGCTAGTGCATTATTTTTACATCCAGAGCGGATTTCTGACAGATGACATGAAATCCTTCGCTTGAGTTTATTTGCAGTCTTGCCCACATAGAATGCATCACATTCATTGCACTGTGCCCTGTAAATTACTTTTTTAGTGTTACAGTCACCCCCCTGCACTGGTTTTAATGATCTTCTTTAAATAAGGGCAATAAAAACTATCACCTTGCTGTATAATATATGCAAAATGTACAATTAGTTTCACATCTTTTAGTGCTTTTCTCACAAGGTCTAGGTTTAAATTCAGCAAAACTTCTAATATTCCTGGCCTTAACGACAGGCTAAAACATTTACTAACTGTACCTATCTGGAATGATACAGAAGCAGATCAGATACAAACGGATACAGAAAATGGACAGGGAAGAATGGGCCTAGAAAATATGAATTCAGATACTTTTTCTAAACTAGAAAAGCAACTGAAATGCATGCAGGGTCTCTACTGGGAACACATTTATTTACAACAAAGCATAGATAAGAAGAGACTACCCTGGGGACTTAGATTGAACAAAAGACCAATGTGGAAAAATATGGATGAGTCACTTTCTAAAGAATGGGAAGATATTTTAGAGGATGCCAGCTACAAACTTATTCCTCTGCTAGTAAGGAACAACCTTAGTGTGCAGGAAGCTACAAAGGCTGACATCACATCTTTAAAAACAACATTGGAAAATGAGAACCACAATAACCTAGATGCTAAATTTGAGCTACTTAAAGAAAGAGTGAAAGGATATGAGCAGTCCATTAAAGAAAGAAAGATTAATAAAATGAAACGAGATCAACTGGACAAAGATGATCCTGGGAGACTTACTAGGAGGTACAATAATAATATCAACAACAACAGGAGAACCAACAACAGACAAGGTTCTAGTTATTACAGGGGATATAAGGGAAAATATAACCGTGCCAGCAGACCTCAACGGGATTTTCCCAGGGGAGATCCTCGCACGAAACCAGACAGGGGCACAATACAGGACCACCAGGAGACTGCCCCTCCAACATCTCATTCCCCACAATCCCAATCCCCTCTGGCTATCAACACTCCGCAGAAGCCTTTGACATCACAGAAGGATCAGGACAGGAACATAAGCCACAGCGGCAACCAGAACCGACAGAGAGTTCTACAGGATGAATTACAGGACTACCAGGACAAACGGGACCACAGACAATCCAGCTACCAGGAGCATCAACACCATCACAGAGACCAGTTTCTTCAGGAAGACCAATATCGACAGCACAGACATCAACCACCACACCAATACCAAAGCCAGCACCAGTTCCAGAACAAGAACGACGACCACCACCAGAGCCCCAGAGCTTGTCCCTCTTACCAGGTCCCCCCATACCACAGCCACAGCTAAGAATACTACTACAACCCACCGAGATTCCAGAAAGCAGAGGAGGAATTCCAGAGGTCTCATACTCTATCCACAAACTCCCAGGGAGACAGGAGAACAAAACAGTGGACAGGGGTGAGGGAAATGCAATACCTGGGCAATCCCGACTGGAACCCCGACTGCAACCCAGGTCCCAGGCTCAGACAGAGGAAACAGCCACAATAACAGGTGCAATAACAACAACAACAGGTGCCACAATAACAGGTGCTCCACTTATCTGGAACCACTCTGTTAAAGCACTGACTGAAGAGGAAAAAAGTGTTTTGTCCAAATTACTTACTTTTGTACCAAGCTGCAGGAGTGAGGTTGCTTAAGTATTGATAGACCTTAAAATGTTTGTGAGGAAGCTCAACTTAAGGGTACAGTTTCATGGCAAAAGTATTGACACTGAAAATAAGCCTATTGATGAAACTATAAAAAGGCCTAGCAGCTATTGTCCACCACTACATCAAACACTAGCTGCTTTCGAAGTGAAATGTGAGATGGATATCAGGAAACTGCTTAAAAAACCTCCAAAGAAAAAACTTTATAACTTAACACAGGGAGAAAGAAAAGCATTTCTTGAGCTAGGCAATGATAAATCCAGGCGTGTAATGAAGGCAGACAAGAGAGGAGGTATACTTGTGACTGATACCACTAGCTACAACCAAAAGATAGAGAACATGCTGGAGGATAACAGATTTTATGAGTTATTTACCATGGATGACATAAAAAGAGCATATGATTTATGGAACACTAATCTCACCACATTATGGGAAGAAAAACATCACTGAAAATCTTTATAATTATTTATGGAGTCCATGCCCACGTTTATCTTACTTTTTTGGAATACCAAAGCCACACAAGAACAGAGAAGACCCACCTTATAGACCGGTGGTAGCAAGTGGAGGTTCCCTTACTGAAGCCACAGCCATTTACCTTGATTACTTGCTGAAACCTCTAGCAGAAAAGAATAAGTCATACATAAGAGATTCAATGGATTTTTTGAAGAAAATAAAAACATTACAGTGGAAGCTGACAGTATTTTGGTAACTATTGATGTGGAATCCTTGTACACAGTGCTCCCTCACAATTACTGTATAACAGCAGCTATGGAGTCTTTTAAGAAACATAATCAGGGTACACAGGCACAACTGCAAAAGTTAAGCAAGCTCATTAATCTTGTACTGGACTTCAATTTCTTTACTTTCAATGGCAAACACCACAAACAAAAAACTGGTATAACAATGGGGGCTGCCATGGCTCCCAGCATAGCTAACATAGCCCTGGGCAAATAGGAGGAGGACTTTGTGTTAAACAACACAGACTACATGCAGCATATCACATGCTATTTACGTTTTATTGACAATGTCTTTATTGTGTGGGAAGGTGACACCTTGCAGCTTGGAGATTTTATCACTTACCTCAATTAAACAACCCTCCTTCCTGAAGTTTACCTCTTCCCATAGCTGTACTTCAACCACTTTCTTAGATATGCAGATTTCCAAGGACATCAACAATAACAGAATCACCACTGATCTATTCAGAAAACCAACGAGGGTTAACTTATTACTCCACAGTAAAAGTCTACATCCTACAAAACCAAGTATAATGTAGTGAAATCCCAAAGCTATAGATTAGCTCGAATTACCACAGAGATGGAACCATTTTTGAGAAACCTGAACAACTTAGAGAATGATTTTCTAGTGAGAGGCTATGAAAGTCAGATGTTAAAAAACATCCTGGAACCCATTATAGAATTGAAAAGGACTGAAGCACCTTCACTCAACCTCCCCAGTAGGAAAATGTTAAGTAATCCCACAGAGAATAACAAATGCAAAAATAGCTGCATCCTGACATACACTTTGGATTATCAGAGTATCAAAAATATTATTGAAGAAAACTGGGACATTGTCACAGGAAACCCTTTTCTGATTAACATCTTAGGTGAAGCCCCATCATTTGTTTATAGGAAGGCCAGGAATATTAGAAGTTTTGTTGAATTTAACCCTAGACCTTGTGAGAAAAGCACTAAAAGATGTGAAACTAATTGTACATTTTGTATATTTATACAGCAAGGTGATAGTTTTTATTGCCATTATTTAAAGAAGATCATTAAAACCAGTGCAGGGGGTGACTGTAACACTAAAAAAGTAATTTACAGGGCACAGTGCAATGAACGTGATGCATTCTATGTGGGCAAGACTGTAAATAAACTCAAGCGAAGGATTTCATGTCATCTGTCAGAAATCCGCTCTGGATGTAAAAATAATGCACTAGCCAAACACCTTTCTCTTCATAAAAGACACACAGGTTTTAAGTTCCAGATCCTGGATCACATAGACATGGGTGATCTTGAAGGAGACATCCCGAATATTCTGGAGAAACAGGAACTCATGTGGCAATTAAAGCTGAACTCTTTTAGAAAGCCTGGACTAAACTACGACTGTTCAATTAAAAGTGCACTGGAACTTAAAAAATTGCCACATTGTTTACATGATTAATTGTTATTTTATTTTTTTTCTACAAATTGGTTTTTAAATACCATTTTAAGTAATTTGAAATTTAAGTGTATATTTTGTTTCCATCATCATACATATATATATTTTTTTTTCTGGTTCTCTTTTTTTCCACTTTATTCAAAATTATGGTAATAACAATACTCACTAATTATATAATTATATAGGTTTTTAGGGTTCTTGTACACAGACCTGAAGAAGTCTAGAAGGACGAAAGCGATCTTTGTTAACAATAGGTTATGAAAATAGAAACTGATTTTTACATGCAAAATGTATATGTGTATATTTATATATAATTTTTGATTGCAAAATGAACTAAGGTTGATATATTTCCAGCCATGTAGTATATTGCCTTGTATAAAATCACAGACTTAATAATTTGGTTAAATAAGATGTACCATTAAAGTACATTAGGGCTATATATTATTATGACAGCTACTAGGTAGGGCAGGACCAGCTCAAATGTCACACTGATGGGGGAAGGGATGTGAATTTAACATGTGTACCAATAACACTTTGTTTTACAGCACAATAAACCACTCCCATGCCTGATAAAAGTATATATATATATTTAGAAAGCTTGTGAGGAAATTATTACTCTATTTTTGTTTTACTTGGATCGCTTGTCTGTGTACTTAATAAAGGATTTTCGACTGGAAACAGACTGCCTGCCTTGCTTGGATTACTTTCGAATACTTAGTAATGCTGTAGAATTATATATTTTCTATTATTACTTTTTGACTTGACGAGTTTACGTTCACTACTTCTACTACTGTTGTCTGATCTGATTAATATACAGTGATTAACTAGAAATATATGGACTGAAAAACAGTAAATGGAGACATTCCCTAAAGTAGATAAGCGGGCTATCACCTGACAGTGGAAACAGTCACGCTACACAGGCGATCAGAAGAACAAGTGGCTAAAAAGGTCCAAACACAGTGAAAACCAAAAACCAGCTTACCTTTTGCCAAGCACAAGCATACAAACCCCCACACACAACCTGTACATTAAACCTTACTGTGGGAAGTTGTCAGGGAAAGCTAAAGAAGCTGCAGCTGCTGCTGTGAGTTACAGTTGTACATGCGCACTGTCGCTAATACAGATATTACAACACCACAAGTATCTCTGCCCATACCCCCCAACAGTACAGATGGTATACCATATACTAAACAATTGTGGCCATCTGGCAAAGTAGTGGAACATCATTGAAGAGTGGAGTTAGAAAATAATGACAGACATTTAAGTTTCAGACTTCATACCCATCAGAAAATACATGCTAATGCAAAACCTATTATTCTAACAACTTTCTAAGTTTGTAAGACGAAGATGTAAACAGTGTCCTTGTTTGTACCACTGTTTTTATTGGGTTTTCCACATTACCTACCCAAACAGGTTGAGAGGTACGCCTGCAACAGACAGCCACTGTCCTGCTAGAGCCTCCCTAGAGCAGTGGGAGTTGGAAACATGTCAATGCTGGCAATCACAGACTGCATACTCAACAGTGTGAAAGCAACCACTGTAGAAGGGAACACTGACACACAGGAGTATCAACCTACCTCCCAGTCCAAAACAGCATGTGTGTAATGTGGGGGCTGCCAAACCCATCCGATGATTGTTGCAGCTGGGGTACGCAAGTATGCAGATCCATGTAGGCAGAAAAGGGTGCTACACAGTGATACATCCCTATGTAATCTCTGTCACTGAAACTGAGAATGGGCCCCACACCCTGATGGGCCAGCAGCAATAACTGGGAGTTAAAGGGGACCTGTGCAGTACATGCAGAAGCAGTGGTGCAAGCAAGCTGGGTAGACTCCTACTAGACTACAATCACTTGTCCATTACACGGCTGTGTGACCTGCACATAGAGAATCCCTAGCAGGACAGGTAGTAAGAGCAAGGTGGTGTGTGTACTGCTGCACAGGGCCACTGTGGCAGGCAGTCCTTATTCAGAGAGTACAACACAAGGTGGTATACAGCAACATACCCAAAGTCTGATAGTGGCTTGTACCGAAAGTGTGTCTACATTCTGTTCCCTGCTACACTGGATGTGATCGATACCGAGAGGCCATCTACAAGTAGTGTTACCATGATGGAATCTGTGTACCTGTATAGCCCTGGTCAGCTTGGCAACAGATACAGCAGCATGCCCACCCAATGGGGCAAACCAATGCTGGTAGTGGAGGGATACCTCTACCATTTAGAGCATGAAGCACCCCCTAAACAGTACTGGGCATATATTGAGTGGAGATTAAAGGCTTGCAGAGGACATGTCATCACTGTTCACCAGGATGAGGGGTAAGAACTGCTGAAATCACTGCCACACCAGCATGGCCCAGATGCAACAACAGTCCAAGCGGCTACACTGTGAGCAGAACTACGGTAGAAGGGGGTAACCGACAATGAACTGCCAAGTCTGGTAATGCAGAGTGTCCTAGGCACAGTGCATGACAATGTACTACAAGAGATGACTTGCTGTGCCACCCTGCATTGTAGCATCACCAAGGTATGGCAGAGTGCATGGGCATCCATGTCCACACCTCCAGCAACACTTGCAGATATCGATGTCAGACCGTATCCACTCCATAGTGGCAGCTGTATCATCTGCAAAAAGTCTGATATGGATGGGACTGATTCTTTGGTTCTACTAACTACAGCACAGAATCTGGCAGATCTGTGCAGGTCAGACATCATTCTTGGGGATGGCACCTTCCCAACACGGGCTGATATTTGCCATCAGCTGTATACTTTACATGGATGTATTGGCACTCCCACCTCTGCAAGGATTGTCCCCCCCCTGGTGTACTGTCTCATGACATGGAAATCAGTCTCCATACAACAATATGTGGGAGATACTGAAGGGTATGGCTGCAGATCAGGGATGCACCTTGGCACCACAGTACATTATGACTGATTTTGAGAAGGCAGAGATCCATGCCAGCCAAAAGACATTCCCTAAGAATATTCTGAAGGGGTGCCCATTCCATTTTGCACACATCATTTGGGGCCAAATTCAGCATCACCACCTTGTGGCCCTCTATGGTACGGACACTGCTTTTTCAATGGCCAGCTACAAGCTGATTACGTTGGCATTCCTAACACTGGAAGATGTTATCCCCACATTTCTGGACATTGTGGCTACCTTACCTGACTGTGCAAAGCCTATAGGCATATTTCTGGGCCATCATTACATGCATGGCCGACCATGGAAGTATGCATCCCACTGCTCAGCACAGCAATGCCTGCCATCTTTCTAGCCTTTGAAGTTTTGGAATTGTGTGTGATGTCTCTGACATGGACTTCCCACAGACTAATAACCAGGTGGAGGCATGGCATCATCGGCTGAAGGTGTTACTTGGACGCCCTACAGTGCAGCTGTCTGAACTTCTGTCTGTTCTGCAACAGGAACAGAACCTGACAGATACCCGAAGCGAGTCACTTTTGAGGGGGGTGCCTGTGACTCTGAGTAGGAAGGCTATTGTTGTAAGGGAATGTCACCTAAAGCACATCTTGCAACATAAGTGTGACTACAGTGATGTGCTGGATTTCCTATGTGCTGTGGCACATTTCTACAAGTTGTGAATATACTTGGGTTTAGTACGCACCAAGCACTACACACATCACTTTACATGTTGTGTTAATAAAGGCATTGCCCACAGCACACGGGTTTCACAGTACTACTTTCATGCCCACTTGTCATCCTGTGACGGCCACATGTTCGACTGACAGTTGCACACGATGGCTTCTGGGGGGGGGGTGAAGAGTGTATCACTGTGGGGGTTTGTGTCTGCCATCTGTAGTTAGGGTGCAGGGGGTTCCTCTAGTCCCACAGGGAATTATCCACAGGCATTTGTCACTGCAGCAACCTGCCATGTGTCCACATCCAGCTCTCTCACGGGAGGGCTGTCATGCCACCTAGGCACCTGAACCCAGCCATATCATTATGTCAATGCCCACATTGTATTGTGCTGTGGGCCTGGACACTGCTGCTAGTTCCAACATATGGGACATTCTTTAATGTGGGCCTTGCCCCATTTCCTTGCCTGTGTGAGGGACATTACAGAGGTGGTAGCCTACAGATTCACATACTGTGGGTGGCAGTATGTCACAGGACAGGACATGTGGAGACAGACAACCAACATGGAGGACATACCCCCAGATTTGTGAACAAATTCTATGTCATCAGTGCTGTTATACACATGGTGGATCGATAGAGTGACAGGGTTTGTGTGGACATGCATTTAGTGGGTGACGTCACGACTCACGTATATATGTCTCTGACATACCTCTCCACTGGCACGCTGTCCACACATTGGACACATGTCTGCCTGTTATGTTTTGTGTGTTCACCAGACAGTTGGTGTCCTTGGTAAATCAGTTGTGGACTCTGGGGAATGCAGTCAGTAAATGCATATTTTGGTATTACTGACTCATATTCCTCATAAAGGATGTTACAACAAACTCATTGACATCTGCTATTGTCTCAATGTATAACAGCAGTATGTCCAATCTACCCCAGGGTTTGTGCCTCTGTTCCCACCTAGTTAGTGAGTGGGGAATGTTATCAAAGGCTTTGGCTAGATTGATGTAGGCTGTATGTGTCACCTTACCTTCAGCCACAGCTCAGGTGACTGACACCAAGAAGTTGACCAGGTGGAATGAGCAGGTATGACCTACCCTTCACAAAGGTAAACTGTGTGGGATCCTGAGTCTGCAGATTCCCATATCCCTGTTTATTACATGCATTCCAGAGCTTCGCATAACAGACTTGTCAGGCATTTGGGGCAGTAGTTCCCAGGATCTGTAGTTACACCATGTTTGTGGAGAGGGGTGACTGTAGCAGTGCACAATTCAGTAGGGACAAAGCCAGAGGCGAGGCTGTGGTTGAACAGGGCACACAGGTAAGGTGCCAGGTCACTCTGTAGTTCTTGTAGAACACAGCCAGAGATATTCTCAGGTCCCATAGAAGCTGTATTCCTGGTCTTGGACAGCAGTGTTTTAACCTGTGCTGCAGTAATACTGGGTGCCTGGCTGTGTACTGGTATTGTGATTGGTCCTTTGGGGGGGAGTGAGGGGTAATGTTTGCACTCAAGATGCCAGCCAGTATATTGCCAGTATTTGTTGGCTCAGTCTGGGAGGTTCCATTGTCTAGTAGCTCAGAACAAATCTTGCTATTGCCATAGATATTCTTAACATAACTATGAGACTTTGTGGTGGTCTTCACTATGTGCTCCAATTCTGTTCTCACAGCTAACTTTATAGTATTCGATGAGGGATCTCAACCTTCAATTGAGGCTGATAAGGGTTGATTTCCAGTCTTGGGACTTCACGTTATTCCATATCAGTTCCCTCCTTCTGTTGTACATTGTCTGTATGGCAGGGGACCACCAGATCAGCTTCCTTTTATTAGAGGTGAGGGCCCTAGTTGTAGTGGATATGGCAGTATCCATGCATGTGTGTACATGTTCATAGTGCATTGTTGTTTGATTCATCTGTCATGCACCTAGTCTCCATTTGCATGGCTGCTGTGAGGTTAGCCACCTCTGTTGTTATGAGGCTATATTCAGCATTGGAAAGGCTTTTCATGGATGGCCATGGATTTCCGAAGGTGATTAATTTGTGTTCAGATATAACAAGGGGAAGTTGTCTATTGGTGTCAAGCAACAGTCGCCCATGTTAGGAAGGACTGGGTCAATGTGATGGACATGTGCATTGGTACAAGAAGCTTTCCCAGTTAATACTGGGGTAGATGAAGTCAACCAATATATGAGTGTTAGGTTGGACAATATTATCCTTCAGGATGTTTAGGGACATGAAATGTGAGTGTTGGGACATGTTTGGTGACCTATAGCAAGCTGCAACCTGATCCAATGTCCTACCCAATGTTAGCTATGCCTGTAGGTCCTTAATTAATATGGAAACACCACCACCTTTGGAGCTTCAGTCAGAGTTCTGCAGCCAAGAAATGTGGAATGGGTAATAGGCTGGTAGTGCAGGGGTGCTTTCTGCTGCCTTAAACCAGGTCTGTGTTACAGCACAGCTGTCATAGTTCCCCATTTTAAGGAATATGTCCAGTGAGTGCATTTTCAGATGTAGACGTCTAGTGTGCAGCAGCATGACCCTCAGATAGCATGTGTTTGTAGCTGCCATATATTTCTGTATGCTTATGTATACATATACTTATATATATATATATATATATATATATATATATATATATATATATATATATATATATATATATATCTATCTATATATATATATATATATATATATATATATATGTATGTATTATATATAGATTTGTTCACATATATGCATCTCCATGCATATATACATGTTAGCAAGGAGCTCCTCCATTGCTGTAAGTGGGGCCTTTCTGGCTGGCCCCCACCAGTAGCAGAACAGTCCCGCCTGTTGCTGTGCATGCCATATCAGTTCAGTTGCTCTGTGCCTAACCTGTTCGTACATGCAGCCATGGTTCCCCAAGGTGTTCACTCTCTGTGTGAGGTCTTCCCAGAGGGCTGTCCTCTCCCGCTGATGTTGGCAACCCTGACTGAAGAGGATGTGGTAGTGTTCCAGGATGCCCTCAGTTATGGCTGCTGTCTCCTGGACATCATAGGCTGGAAGCCTCTGCATCACACCTGAAAGATATAAACAGGGAAAAAACACATCACAGAACATTAGACATTGTCCATAGTTCTTTACAGAGACAGCTCACTTGTAATGAATATCAGTAGCCACAGCATTACATTTAATAATACTCCAGTACCTAGCAGAATTGTATGGACATGCATAGCATTATGTGTAAGTTGGCATTTTGCACTTGATTAATGGTGAGGGTAGGGGTGCATGCGGTGTGCATATCCTTCTACACTGATGTTGAGCCAGGGGGTGATGTTTGTCCTAAACATGTCCTAAACTCTGTCCACGAGTATGTCAAACTTTGTCCATATATCATGCAGTCAGAGGCATAGAGATATGGTATATCATTACTTAGTGACTTAATTTGTAATATCATCCCAGATAGGTATCAGACTGCCAGACATTTTATGTGTAAGAGCCCTTATATATGATGACAAGGCCTGGACATTCTTTGGGAGTTTGTACAGTTGGGAGGTCTTTGTATTTCTGGCTATTGTTGACAGACTGTCAGGACTGTGTAGCAGTGTATTGTGAATATGTTACTTCTTGGGGGGGTAGATGTAAGTGTTATGTTTCCTTTTCTATCTGTCTTTGCATGCAAATCCAGTTTCTGGTGCTCTATCAAATGTTAAATTTTTGTAGGGTAAGACTGTGACATGACACATAACACAGTCAGGCATCATACTACACTGTGTATTGGGCCAGTATATGTATGGTTAGTGTGTGAATATCAAACATGCTGACAGTTTGGTTCACACACTCCTTATACTGTATGCATTTTCACACTAGTGTCTGTTTCTCAGTGCTGTTACATCCCTGGATTGCCTGGTATATTTGCAATTACATGTACATTCCCCCAGAGCAAGATTGCTTTTTTGTTGTGTCAGTCTGTCTGCAGTTTGGATAATGCTTGGTGACATGGCTAGCAGCTCACTGTATTTTCCCTAATATGATGTTATGTCCATATATTTGGCAGATGTGTAGTGTTGCCTGGCCCACATAAGCGTTGTGTATGTCTGACACATCAGTGGGGGGGGGGGGGTGTAAAGATTTACATGCCTAACTGCTGGGAAGTCACTGGGTTTTGGACTTGTGCTATTCCACTCAATAGATGTTGGAGCAGACAGAAGGGTGTTACTGCATCACATGTGTCAGCTCATCTAGACCAGTATGTCAGATATGTCCACATTTTCATGCCCTCTGCCCCCTTTGCCAGGCTTGGTTATGCTTTCTTGCACTAAGCTGTTCTGAGCATACCTGTCACTGGCCAGATTGTTCCAGACTGTCCACATTTATTTCCCATATTTCTGGTCTGTTGAACAGTATCCTTTTATTCCTTCCTGTGGTGAATCACTGTCATTATGTGGAGATGTCTGTCAGTATATGATGACATACATTACAGTTTCATAACTGACATCCTTCTGAACATGTATGCTGACACACACACCCTGTTCCTGTAGCGACATTCTACATTTATACCTGCAGGATGTACACTGTGTCCCTAGTGTTGGTCCACCCCCCCCCCCCCCATTTTGCAGCCTTTGTCCAGATCTCTTGCACTTAGGGGTGGGGAGGTATGGTGCTGGGTATAGCTGCAGTAAATGTTATGCACAGATATATATATATATATATATATATATATATATATATATATGGGAACACTTCACATAATCGAATTATTGAAATCTCGAATTTCATATGGTCGAGACCATATGATCGAGATTTTAATAAATCGAATGTGTGTAGTGTTTAGAAATAAGACTTTACCTTAATACATTACGTGCACACAGAGGCAAGTATTGTTGTACGCCTTGTGTGTACGTAATGTTTTATTTGTTTTATGTGTTGGCAGGAAGTGAGAAATCTCCGTTTTGCTCAAGATACAGCGCAAGGAGATTTCCCATCTTCCCACTGTAGCGATCTTGGAGGTGGTATATTTAAGTAGGGGGGTGGGTGCACAACCCCCACATGGTGCAGGGGCAAAGCCCTGCAAAAGTGAAGTTTGTGTTTTTTTTGATGGTTTCCTTCAGAAGTTCGAGTTTCAAACTCGAGCTTTTGGTTTTGTTATTTACAGTCGAGGTTTTGGAAATTGATCTTCTGAAGTGAATCCATGTATATTTTATATATATATATATATATATATATATATATATATATATATATATATATATATATATATATATATATATATATATATATATATATATATATATTTCATGTGTGTGTGTGTGTGTGTGTGTGTGTGTGTGTGTGTGTGTGTGTGTGTGTGTGTGTGTGTGTGTGTGTGTGTGTGTGTGTGTGTGTGTGTGTATAAATGCATATCTATCTATATTTGTATATGTATGTAGGTATATGTATGTCTGTATATATATATATATATATATATCTGTATATGTTTATTTATGTATGTATGTGTATATATATATATATATATATATATATATATATATATATATATGTGTGTGTGTGTGTACCTCGATATATATTTATATATATGTATATATTATGTTAATATATATTTATCCTTATATATATATATATATATATATATATATATATATATATATATATATATATATGTATGTTGATATATCAGTATATTTCTTGTTTGAGATCTACACATTATATTATTTTATGATATATATGTACATATTCTAGATGTGTAATTTTGTAGGTACAGCTACATGTATCTGATGTATACTCTTTTCATATGCATCTATCACCATACACATTTATATTTGTATATTTATATATTTTAAACATGCTGGTTCCACAGTGTTTGTTTCATAGTATTCTACACCTGTATTGAATTATATATTTAAAAAAAAAGTGTTTTGTAGTACAGCCCTGATGGAGTAGTGGTACATTGCTCTGACTATGGTATATAGGGTCCTGGGCTCAAGACAGAGCAGCGCTTATTATTTTGTTGCTGGGCAGAACAAGGAATGCTGGATACAGAGTGTTTAAGCAACTTTTAAGCAGCTGTAAGCAGGTTTGTGTGGGTTTGCATGGTGGTAAGCAATGTTAACTTCCCGTTAAATATGTTGACAGACAGTTAGCCTTAAAAGTGCTTAATCTGTGTAGGCATTGCTTAGCGCCATGCAAACAGGCTTAATCCTGCTTACTACTGCTTAAAAGTTCTTAGTTCTGCTTATCCCCATACTAATTTATTTAAAAGAAAAGAAAAAAGGGGTGATAGGAAAGTGGTGAAAAAGGGAGCACAAAGAGGGAAAGACAATAGGGAAAGTATCTAGCTATGTGCAGGACGGGTGTAGGGAAGGTCCATAGCTGTCCATTTCTTCTACAGCAACAGCTGTGCATATGTACTAAATTTGGAGGTAGATTTGGACACCCAACCCCCTGAGAGAGGGGTGAGGACAACAATAATGTGTTGTGAAGCCAGTTAGACAAGATTACATGTGTCCAGTGGAAACGTGTGTGAAATGGACAGCTAAGTATGGGGCAACATTTTTTTTGGGAACAGATTGCCCTTTTTTTCTAAGGTGAGAGTGGGATGTTGGGAAAGGATAGTAGGTATATTTGGGGAGGTAGGTTGGGTAGGAAGACAGACAAGACAGACAAGACAGCATACAGGGGTGGTATATGACACATGGGGGTAAACATCTTGGATGGTAGGGATGTTTGCAAATTGGAACCCCATGAACTCACAAATGGAAACAGTGGGACTGAGGTCCCCACCCATGGCCAGTCAATACTGCACCTTCACGGCCCCAAAGGTGGCTGTGCTGGGGGCTGAGCAGGAGGGCAGGCTGACACTCTAATTGTGCCATGTGGCCCTCAAGCTGGAGTAGCAGATCTCCAAACTTCTTTTGGAGTTCGCTATGCACCAAACCTCAGACCTGACTTCAGATGATAGGATCCTGTTTGCACCCACTCCCGGGGGGACAAGCCCCATTCCCTGAGGCGGTTCCACCCAAAGGTGGTGCAGGACCAGTGGACGAGGAGGTTCCAGGGTGGGTCCTAGATGTGCTGGGGCCCAGTGCCATGGCCAGATGAGGTGGGAGAAGTGGGTCCGCTGGGACCGGCCTTCCCAAATGTGCTATGTTTTAGAACATATGTAGGTTAGTAATACTCAACACAATCCAGGATTAGTTATAACAGCATGCATAGATATTCCCATTAACCCAAAGCAACAGATTTGGAACAGTTGCAAAGCAAACAGAACGCATGCATATATGGAACCACAGTAGCCATTACAATGGCATGCAGGTTACATTGATAGCAATAGGCCACCGATGATAGTATTTCAACATGGAACATTAATAGAAACACATTTCAATATTTGTTGAGCAATAGGATGTATGTCCCAACAGTAGGCTTGGTGTAAACTTACCCATTGATTTGTGTGTTTAGATTATTGTTGCAGATATCGTGGGCGGGGGAGAGATGTCAATTAACAACTTGTATATCCTTGCAGTACTCACAACTTTAATGATCATTGCTCTAATCATTACTCTACAGGTATTATTACAATACCCATGGTTTGGGCAGTGGTATGTTTGTACACAAGTGTATACTTCATCTGTCTTATAGATAAATTATACTTCTCTTACCTGGTAGACCTGTGGAAGGAATGTTTGTTAGCACTACCTGACTGTTTCTACACATATTCCCAGATTCCTAGTTAAAATTATGCACATACCTCTCATTCTTTTAATGCACAACATGTGGGCAAAGCTTAACAATATGGGAGTAGAAATAGGGACATACTTTGAATATTGCTCTTATAAACTTTTAGACAGTTGCTAGAGTAACAGGATTTCTTTTAATATACATTTTCTGAAGGATGTGAAGTCTGACACTCAAATGTAAGTCATTATTTGGTGACTACAATCCTGAGATCACCCCAGTGATTTGCCAGGAAAAAAGAGGAACAGGCCAAAAATATGAGCCAAATATCTGGACATTCTGGGAAAATCTGTACAGCTGAGAGGAATGATTATGCATACAGCTTACCACCAATCCCAGGATTCGTACCATGGCTATGACTGCTAAAAATACAACCATTTGTGTTTTATCAAAGTGAGCTGTCTAGAAACTGCTGTTTGTTCCTTCAGTGTTTTCTGTATAAGTCTCTCTTGGTTGTACAATCTGACCTTGTACTCACAACAGTCTTATAGAGACATTCCTAGACATATTTTTTATGTAGCACAGTGTGGGTAACAGTGGTTAACACAACATTACTATTCAGAGAATGCAACACTAAATGCCATACAATATCAGAGTAAATGCAACCAGTCCAAGATTTAGAACTTTATTGCCAGGCAGTTACGGTTTTATTTAAATATCACCTATATGGGACAATTACTGTCATATTGTCTGGTTTATTCAGTACAACCCATACACAGTTTTTATACTGCCAGGTGACTTTCTACTACTTTATATTTATTTGGTATGCTTACTACAAGCAGGATTGTTACTCACCAGTCTCTCTATGCAGCCTTTAAAATCTACTGGCATGGGCTTCTTGATTCACAGCCCTGGTCAGCTGCAGCTGTAAAGGGAATAGAGAAATATTTAGGCATACCTATCCATCACATAAACAGGCTGGACTTTGGTAAACACTTATTGATATGAATACTTACACACTGATAGGACATCACCCCTCTGCCTTGTTTCTTGGACCCACTCATCCAAGAGCTCCCTCTTCCTCTGCTTCAAGTCGGCATAGTGGTACCAGACCTGCTCACCAGTCTGAGGGATACCAGTGGCATTGGTGAGATCATGGGCAAGATGGTCCCAGGCTTCTGCTTTATATTGGGAGCTCGGGTACTGGCCTTTCAGCAGTCCCTCATCATGTTTTTTTTACCAGGTGTCCTACCATGACCTTGGACTCCTATATGCCCCAGCACTGCACCCGGAAGCATGCCCTCACCAACACCTGCCATACTGCCTACAGTGGGAAGCTGCTACCAGTTATGAGCTGTATTCCTGTCTGTGGGGGTTTAAATATTGGTGATTTCCCTCCCTTTGCTGTGATTGGATGGTTTTGAATATGCTAAGCTAAGCTAAGCTATGAGCAAACCTGCTTAGCTAAAGTTGTCAGTGCTTAAAAGGGCAGGTTCAGCACTGCTTACCAATGGGCAAATCCACTTAGCTGGGCTACTCATTGCTTAGCAGTCATATTTGCACAATGCTTACACCTGGTAAGCAGAGCTGTACACTACTTAACATTGCTTATTTTTTTATTTTATAGACTACTGTATGGGATTGATTCATCATTAATTACATATTATAAGTTTGTTTACTGTCCTGACATCCCCCGATGTGCTTTCATTACATTTATTCATGTGTGACTATACTGTATGGGGCACTTGTGTTCATATGAAGGTTTCATAACTTTATTAAACTGATACCTCACATCTGGACCTACTACAGTACTCTGGCTAAAAAATATATGTTATTTAGTAGCTAATTATAAAAAAAATGTTTATGTAATGCTTTCACATGTAAAATGCAAATTGGTTATAGTGGGGATCGAACTGGGAATGGCTACTTGCAAAGCATATGCTCTAACCACTACACTGTTGCAGTATTACTTATGTTGGATGTCTCTTGCTATTTAACATCTTATATTGTTTAAGCTGGACTAAGTGTAGCTAAGCAACAGGCACACCCACGCAGCTGTGCTTAAACGTTGCTGCATGTAGAAAAAAAATGATTGTTGTGTTTTATTATTTGTACCCTTCAGAATATCCCTGCTAATGCTGAACCTGTTATTCTATCAACTTTCTGCTTTGTGGGATGATTGCCCCTTATGGCGTTGTCCACATTCCTTACTCTGATGGGTTTGGAGGTGTGCATTATGTGCTTATGCTGCATCTGTTATTCTTTCGACTTTTGCCTTGGTAGGGAGGATTTCCCTTATTGCTTTGACCAGATATCTTACCCTGATGGCTTGGGGGTATTACAAGCGTTTTTGCTAATTTTAAATTGCTGAATGGCAATTCTGGTGTGCAGGGGTCATGTGTATTGTGAGAGCACTGCTCTCAGACACAACCCCTGCACTCGTACACAGAATTGTGTCCGTTTAACAGCTTGGCAGTGTGCCTTCATAAATATGCATGGCACGTTGCTGTGCTATACAGGAACAGTCCCTTCTCTACGGGAATAAGCTATTCCTGCACGGAAGTTTGCTGAATCCCGGGGTGTGTCTGTTTACCCCTGAACTAGTATTATGTTCTGGTAATGTTTGCTCCCGTTGTGAGACATGTTTCAAGTCTGTTGAAACAAGGTGAATTGTTTCCTGCATTACTTTAATGTGTATGAATAATTGCTTATAGGCATTCATTTTTGTCATTTTGTCATATTTTCATTTCATTTTGTCACAGAGACAAATCCTACACAAAATACAGACTCTAAATTGAAATCTTTAAATCAGAAATACATAGAAATATTAAATCATAACATTTCAAGAAACATGGAAAACCTTAAATTGCAATCATATTCTACTAATGCAAAAAATGTGAGTCAATTAGCTATTAGATAAAAAATAAATAAATAACATAAGTCATACTAAAGAGATTACATATAAAATTAATAAAAATTTATGAAAGTAACTAGCATAAAAGATATATTAGAAGCTTTTAGAAAACATTATGAGTTAATCAATAATAGTAAACCAATTTTAGATTATAATGATTCAACTGACAAATTTCTAAAGGAAAATATAAGATATAAGTTAACAGAAGAGCAGAATGTAATTTCTTTCAAAGATCTAAAAGAGAAAATTTAAAATTTAAAAAATAATGAGGTTCCTGGTTTAGATGGCATAATTCCCAAGATGTATAAAATAATTCCTGCTAGCATACTAAGATTTCTTGTAAAAGCTTTTGAAGAAGTTAGAGACTCATCGAATATTTTTCCCTCTTGGAAATTTTCATTGATAAATACAAAAAAATAAAACCAAGACCAATCCAAACGAAATAAAATAAAGTCCTGGACACCACCTTGAGTACAAAATTCCTTTTTATATTTCCAATAACACCACAGATGAGCGCTTTCGTCTAATGACTAGACTTCATCAGATGAAAGCACTGGTACCATTAACAACTTTTATACATTGTATCACATACAATAATTACACCTAATTAACATTTAAAGTGACATTTCTGTTAAACATTGACTTTCCTATTATAGTGCATCATAAAAAGTATAGGACATGTTAATAGCTTGAATAAATAAATAAATAAATGAATTTCCACATATTGTTACACTTTTTTGAACACCTTTTTAACCTTTTTCACATTGTATAATCCCTTATAAAGTGTAACTCAAATGGATTACACATTTTCTGCTTTCTTATGTAATACAGATTTTATACTAATATAGTCATTAAGACCTGGTAAAGTGTTGGATTTTAACCTGAGCTGCCATAACAGTTCCCTATACAGTAATGCATTTCTTATATCACCCCCTCCCCTTAAAAAATCCCTATTGACTGAGTCAATTATACCAAATTTGTATCCTAAAAATGGAGAACAAGATAGACTATGTTTGTTCAAAGCACTTGTTTCCTTATAGGTCCTAATGTCGTATAGATGTTCATAGATATGCTCCTTAAATGTCCTTTCTATCTTTCCTATATAATATGCACTGCATCCAGTGCATAAAGCCATGTAAACTAGCATTTTGGACTTACAATTCCCTTTAATGAATCTTACCACACTGTTAAGACCATTGTTTAACTTAACAGTTGCTTCACCATATATATAAGCACAAACGCTACATGCTCCACAAGGAGTAGTAGCCTTATGTAATAAAAATTCCCTTTTTCCATTTTCAAAGGACTTTTTGAAGTTAGTTCCCACTTTGTATGTGAAAATAGTTTGTACCCCCACTAACTGGTGTACCTCGTTGTCAATTTTCATTAAATTCCAATTAGTTTTGATTATTTGTGAAAATGATTTCGAAAAAAAGTTATACTGAATAATATATGCTGTATTATATTTATTCCTCTCATCCATTACTGCTTTATTAGTCTGAAGGGGTTGACCTCAAAGGGCCTTATATTTGATGCCCCATTCACTCATAACCTCATTTAAAATTTCAGTGACCATTTCAACAGGGTATTCCCTCTCAATGAAACATTTACCCAGGAAAATCATTTCTTGTTCCAGATCACAATAATCAGAGGTCATCCGGGCTATCCTAACTGCTTGGCTCTTAATCAAGCTTTTCTTCTGTACACTTGGGTGCTGGCTAGTGAAATGCAAAAAACTGTTGCACCAGGTAGCCTTCCTGTAAATATTTGATTTGAAACCAGTAGTGGTCTTAGAAATAGTAACATCCAAATAATTAATATTATGTTCGTTTTGTGTATGTGTGAAAGAAAAAAAATGTGTACATGAATTTAAATACTCCATGAATTTATTCAGTTCTTCTTTAGACCCATCCCATAGCACAAATATGTCATCCAAAAATCTCAGGTACAACTTGACATAGCTGTAAAAAACAGAGGGAAAAACAAACCTGTTTTCCCATTCAAGTAGTACCAAATTAGCATATGTTGGGGCACACGCAGCTCCCATAGCTATCCCACTATTCTGTTGATAATATTCTCCTTGGAAATGAATGTAGTTTGAATCCAGAATGACCTCCATAAGTTCTAACACCAAAAGAACTCTGTCCCTAGGTAAAGTGGAATACTTAAAAAGACAATCACTGAAATAATCAAACCCCTCTTTCCTAGGAATACAGGTGAAGAGATCCTTCACGTCAATGGTAAGGAAAATACAATCTGCACTCCATAGGTGCTGGGTCATTTTACTCAAAAATTCCCACGAATCCTTAATTAAATGTGAAGTCTGATTAATAATAACCTTAATGTGTCTATCCACAAATACAGCCAAAGGCTGCGTCTTAGAAATCTTTGCAGAAACTATAGGTCTAAACGGAGGTGCTGGTATAGATTTGTGCACCTTCGGGACTCCAAAGATATTAGGGATGTTAGGATTCTGTTGTTTCAAAAAATTATAAGTCTTAAAATCAATTCTATTTTCTAATATATATTCTTCTAGTAAGGAATCTATTCTACTATAAGCTATGTGAATCTGATTAATAGAAACAGGTGTATATGTAGCACTGTCTAATAAAATGTTAGTGATAGCATTATTGTAATCTTCTACATTATAAATTATCACTCCCCCACCTTTATCAGGTTTCATAATACGCAGATAGATTTGCGTCTGTAGTTCTTGTAATAATGTATTTTCTTCCATAGTTAAATTGGAATGTTCTCTTTGCCATCTATTTTTGGCATAAGTTGCATATATTTCCTCAGTTACAACTTTTTCGAATAATAACAAAGTGGGGTGAAGTGGGGGATTAAATGTACTTTTGTCTCACCATAATTCCATCCCCCTTATTATTGTCAGTGATAGTATCTTTACCTTGATTAAATATAATGTGCAGATTTAATTTTCTTAAATAAAACTTCAAATCCACTAGCATTTTTGCAATATCACCATACTGTGTCCTAACAAATTTAAATCCCTTAGAAAATAAATTAAAATGTAATTTAGTTAAATTATAACTAGTATAATTGAATATCTTGAATCCCTTATATTCAAAAAGAATACCATAATGGTCGTCTATTTGAACTATCTCGTCCTCTTTACTGCTTTTTTCCACCCATAGTTTGTGTCCATATGTCCTGGATCTGGTGGAAAAGTGCTCTTGCTCGCAATCCTTTCTGACCTCCTGGGGAGAAAAAAATGACCCCCTTCCCCTCCAAATGAATCCAGTTCATCTAAAGGCCTATGCCTATTTTCTTCAGTTTCTTGATAGACCTGTTCCGGGGCCTTGTCGAAAACTAAATTAGTTTCCCAATTTTCCCCCTCACCATTAACTTTGTATATATAACCTTGTGTCTTATTCATTCTCTTTAAAGGACCTACATAGACCTTTCCTGTTTCATATTGTTTTTTGTCCCTTAAAAATTTCTTTTGTTTAGTAATATAAATACTTTGTATTTTTTTCTCAATTTTAATCAGTATACTCTCATATAACCTCCCATATTCACAAAATAATAAATCATTAACAATGTCAGCATTTAGTTTACTTGTTTCCACCCTCAAGGTCTCTAAAAAAGCTCCGTTGCATTTCACCATGCGTTCAATAAGACCTAAGCCACATGCATCAAAGAAGCTATGAAAATCTTTAATGTTAGCTTCTGTGTACATAATACCAAAGGGATATTTAAACAGCCTTAACCCTTGTGGCACTATTTTATGTGCCAAACAGCTTTTTAAATAACTGTTGTCCATTTGTGTACGCTTCAATTTAAATAACTTTTTTTCTAATAAATTTATCATTTCTTTGAGCGTAAGTGCATATTCATAATCTTTCCCATTATTCTCGTCATGTTTAACAAACCCATTCATTTCAGAATTAAAATTATATGTTTTCTCTAAAATTCCTTTATAACAAATACCCTGACCAGTCCCAGAGTTTTTATATAAAACATGCCCATCGCCATTTCTTGTTTGCGCCCCTATACAGCCAAACCGCTGTTTAGGTTCCAAATCAGTGCCTTTTTGTTGAAAACAACCAACAGCGGTTGTTTTTTCCTGATCCGACCCTTGTCGAGTTTCCGAAAAATAAAATCCGTTGTTCCTCAGTCCTGAACGGTTGGTAGTGATACTGTCCCCAGCCAATTTCTTTTGCACTTCTCCACTATCGCTCGCACCCGCCAAGCGTGGAGATGACAAACTAAAGACAGCGACTTCTCTTTCCGAATGGTGCACGCCTTTCCCCGATGTTACAGCACCATCTATTGGAACTTTTTGACTCATTATTTCAATCAACAAAGTCAAGTCCCCATTCAAGGATGCTATTTCTTCACGCATTTTAATAAGTTTGTCTGATGCAGACGTGGCTAAAACAGGACTAGGAAACGGTCATCAACCAACAAAGTAGAATCCCCAGATGATGTATTCATTGGTACCAGTGCCAAGTAATTACCCTTTCACTTTACGATGTGTACCAAAGTAGAATCCTGGACAGGAACAACTAAATACAAAAAAATAAAACCAAGACCAATCCAAACGAAATAAAATAAAGTCCTGGACACCACCTTGAGTACAAAATTCCTTTTTATATTTCCAATAACACCACAGATGAGCGCTTTCGTCTAATGACTAGACTTCATTAGATGAAAGCACTGGTACCATTAACAACTTTTATACATTGTATCACATACAATAATTACACCTAATTAACATTTAAAGTGACATTTCTTTTAAACATTGACTTTCCTATTATAGTGTATCATAAAAAGTATAGGACATGTTAATAGCTTGAATAAATAAATAAATGAATTTCCACATATTGTGACACTTTTTTGAACACCTTTTTAACCTTGTTCACGTTGTATAATCCCTTATAAAGTGTAACTCAAACGGATTACACATTTTCTGCTTTCTTATGCAATACAGATTTTATACTAATATAGTCATTAAGACCTGGGAAAGTGTTGGATTTTAACCTGAGCTGCCATAACAGTTCCCTATACAGTAATGCATTCTTTATATCACCACCTCCCCTTAAAAAATCCCTATTGACTGAGTCAATTATACCAAATTTGTATCCTAAAAATGGAGAACAAGATAGACTATGTTTGTACAAAGCACTTGTTTCCTTATGGGTCCTAATGTCGTATAGATGTTCATAGATATGCTCCTTAAATGTCCTTTCTGTCTTTGCTATATAGTATGCACTGCATCCAGTGCATAAAGCCGTGTAAACTAGCATTTTGGACTTACAATTCCCTTTAATGAATCTTATCACACTGTTAAGACCATTGTTTAACTTAACAGTTGCTTCACCATATATATAAGCACAAACGCTACATGCTCCACAAGGAGTAGTAGCCTTATGTAATAAAAATTCCCTTTTTCCATTTTCAAAGGTCCTTTTGAAGTTAGTTCCCACTTTGTATGTGAAAATAGGTTGTACCCCCACTAACTGGTGTACCTCGTTGTCAATTTTCATTAAGTTCCAATTAGTTTTGATTATTTGTGAAAATGATTCCGAAAACAAGTTATACTGAATAATACATGCTGTATTATATTTATTTCTCTCATCCATTACTGCTTTATTAGTCTGAAGGGGTTGACCTCAAAGGGCCTTATATTTAATGCCCCATTCACTCATAACCTCATTTAATATTTCAGTGACCATTTCAACAAGGTATTCCCTCTTAATGAAACATTTACCCAGGAAAATCATTTCTTGTTCCAGATCACAATAATCAGAGGTCATCCGGGCTATCCTAACTGCTTGGCCCTTAACCAAGCTTTTCTTCTGTGCACTTGGGTGCTGGCTAGTGAAATGCAAAAAACTGTTGCACCAGGTAGCCTTCCTGTAAATATTTGATTTGAAACCAGTAGTGGTCTTAGAAATAGTAACATCCAAATAATTAATATTATGTTCGTTTTGTGTATGTGTGAAAGAAAAAAAATGTGTACATGAATTTAAATACTCCGTGAATTTATTCAGTTCTTCTTTAGACCCATCCCATAGCACAAAGATGTCATCCAAAAATCTCAGGTACAACTTGACATAGCTGTAAAAAACAGAGGGAAAAACAAACCTGTTTTCCCATTCAAGTAGTGCCAAATTAGCATATGTTGGGGCACACGCAGCTCCCATAGCTATCCCACTATTCTGTTGATAATATTCTCCTTGGAAATGAATGTAGTTTGAATCCAGAATGACCTCCATAAGTTCTAACACCAAAAGAACTCTGTCCCTAGGTAAAGTGGAATACTTAAAAAGACAATCACTGAAATAATCAAACCCCTCTTTCCTAGGAATACAGGTGAAGAGATCCTTCACGTCAATGGTAAGGAAAATACAATCTGCACTCCATAGGTGCTGGGTCATTTTACTCAAAAATTCCCACGAATCCTTAATTAAATGTGAAGTCTGATTAATAATAACCTTAATGTGTCTATCCACAAATACGGCCAAAAGGTGCATCTTAGAATTCTTTGTAGAAACTATAGGTCTAAACGGAGGTGCTGGTATAGATTTCTGCACCTTCGGGACTCCAAAGATATTAGGGATGTTAGGATTCTGTTGTTTCAAAAAATTATAAGTCTTAAAATCAATTCTATTTTCTAATATATATTCTTCTAGTAAGGAATCTATTCTACTATAAGCTATGTGAATCTGATTAATAGAAACAGGTGTATATGTAGCACTATCTAATAAAATGTTAGTGATAGCATTATTGTAATCTTCTACATTATAAATTATCACTCCCCCACCTTTATCAGGTTTCATAATACGCAGATAGTTTTACGTCTATAGTTCTTGTAATAATGTATTTTCTTCCATAGTTAAATTGGAATGTTCTATTTGCCATCTGTTTTTGGCATAAGTTGCATATATTTCCTCAGTTACAACTTTTTCGAATAATAACAAGGTGGGGTGAAGTGGGGGATTAAATGTACTTTGTCTCACCATAATTCCATCCCCCATATTATTGTCAGTGATAGTATCTTTACCTTGATTAAATATAATGTGTAGATTTAATTTTCTTAAATATAACTTCAAATCCACTAGCATTTTTGCAATATCACCATACTGTGTCCTAACAAATTTAAATCCCTTAGAAAATAAATTAAAATGTAATTTAGTTAAATTATAACTAGTATAATTGAATACCTTGAATCCCTTATATTCAAAAAGAATACCATAATGGTCGTCTATTTGAACTATCTCGTCCTCTTTACTGCTTTTTTCCACCCATAGTTTGTGTCCATATGTCCTGGATCTGGTGGAAAAGTGCTCTTGCTTGCAATCCTTTCTGATCTCCTGGGGAGAAAAAAATGACCCCCTTCCCCTCCAAAGGAATCCAGTTCATCTAAAGGTCTATGCCTATTTTCTTCAGTTTCTTGATAGACCTGTTCTGGGGCCTTGTCGAAAACTAAATTAGTTTCCCAATTTTCCCCCTCACCATTAACTTTGTATATATAACCTTGTGTCTTATTCATTCTCTTAAAAGGACCTACATAGACCTTTCCTGTTTCATATTGTTTTTTGTCCCTTAAAAATTTCTTTTGTTTAGTAATATAAATACTTTGTATTTTTTTCTCAATTTTAATCAGTATACTCTCATATAACCTCTCATATTCACAAAATAATAAATCATTAACAATGTCAGCATTTAGTTTACTTGTTTCCACACTCAAGGTCTCTAAAAAAGCTTTGTTGCATTTCACCATACGTTCAATAAGACCTAAGCGACATGCATCAAAGAAGCTATGAAAATCTTTAATGTTAGCTTTTGTGTACATAATACCAAAGGGATATTTAAACAGCCTTAACCCTTGTGGCACTATTTTATGTGCCAAACAGCTTTTTAAATAACTGTTGTCCATTTGTGTACGCTTCAATTTAAATAACTTTTTTTCTAATAAATTTATAATTTCTTTGAGCGTAAGTGCATATTCATAATCTTTCCCATTATTCTCATCATGTTTAACAAACCCATTCATTTCAGAATTAAAATGATATGTTTTCTCTAAAATTCCTTTATAACAAATACCCTGACCAGTCCCAGAGTTTTTATATAAAACATGTCCATCGCCATTTTTTGTTTGCGCCCCTATACAGCCAAACCACTGTTTAGGTTCCAAATCAGTACCTTTTTGTTGAAAACAACCAACAACGGTTGTTTTTTCCTGATCAGTGTGGTAAGATTCATTAAAGGGAATTGTAAGTCCAAAATGCTAGTTTACATGGCTTTATGCACTGGATGCAGTGCATATTATATAGGAAAGACAGAAAGGACATTTAAGGAGCGTATCTATGAACATCTATACGACATTAGGACCCATAAGGAAACAAGTGCTTTGTACAAACATAGTCTATCTTGTTCTCCATTTTTCGGATACAAATTTGGTATAATTGACTCAGTCAATAGGGATTTTTTAAGGGGATGGGGTGATATAAAAAATGCATTACTGTATAGGGAACTGTTATGGCAGCTCAGGTTAAAATCCAACACTTTACCAGGTCTTAATGACTATATTAGTATAAAATCTGTATTGCATAAGAAAGCAGAAAATGTGTAATCCATTTGAGTTACACTTTATAAGGGATTATACAACGTGAAAAAGGTTAAAAAGATGTTCAAAAAAGTGTAACAATATGTGGAAATTCATTTATTTATTTATTCAAGCTATTAACATGTCTTATACTTTTTATGATACACTATAATAGGAAAGTCAATGCTTAACAGAAATGTCACTTTAAATGTTAATTAGGTGTAATTACTGTATGTGATACAATGTATAAAAGTTGTTAATGGTACCAGTGCTTTCATCTGATGAAGACTAGTCATTAGACGAAAGCGCTCATCTGTGGTGTTATTGGAAATATAAAAAGGAATTTTGTACTCAAGGTCATGTCCAGGACTTTAATTTTCATTGATATCTTCCACCCTGAAGCAGGATGAAGACACAAAACTATGCTTTTCTTACCACCCCATTTTTCTTTTAAATGTAGGCTATACAATTTTTATGTCTATATTGACAAATTAGATTAAATTCTATGATAACTAGCCTAATTAAAGATGAACAAATGGGGTTTATTTTAAATAGAAAAGTACAGCATAATACTATTAGGCTTTTATCATTAATAGATGTTGCCAACAAGAATAAGAAAGAACTTTAAATTATGGAGGTATGTGAACTTAGATGGCAGTTACATCTGAATGCCACCATGGCCCCAAGCCTGAAAGATAATATAAACATTACTAGTATACTAAAACTGAAATAAAATATGGGTGTATTGTTTAATACTGTTAACAATTTTTGTATTATTAATAATTTGTTAGTAACTTTGTGTGATTAAGACACTATTTAAAGATGTCTTTATATATTGTGTTTATTTTGGACTGTCCCTTTAAGTGTTTGACTGATTTTAGTAATTGGTTAATTGCATTTTATGGTGTGTATGAAAGGGTAGTGGTTGTTACATAAGATTGTTCTGAAGAAGTCCTATTATTATTTGGGACGAAAGAGCTTAACCTGCCTCAATAAAGTTTCAGCTTGGTTGTTTTTTTTTTTTTTTTTTGGTGTCCGCTCCTTCCATATCCTTTTTCAACTTTAAATTATTAACTTGGACTTAGGTAAAGCTTTTGATTCCATTAATTTGATATACTTATTTAAAGTTCTCAAAGAAAATAGTTTCTCTTCAGATTTTACAAAGTTAATTATGAAGCTATATGAAAATTCTCTATACTTTGTCAAAATGTGATTGTTTTTGTGTAGCTCCCTTAATATACTAAAATGTACAAACAAGGATGCTCTTTATCCCCATTACTCTTTCATTTGTCAATAGAACCCTTCACCAATTTTATTAGAAAAAATACAAAAGTACAGGGTTTTTCCATAGAAGATAAATATAGTTCAAAAATTCAATTATTTGCAGATGATATATTAACAACTGGTGACATTGAATCTTCATTAGAACATATTCTTAAATCAATAAAATATTTTGAGAGTGAGAGGATTTCATGTCATAGTTTTAATCATAATAAAACAGAAACATTTGTGATAAAAAAGTAAATGCCTTTCTAAATAAAAATAATTTAATTGGGAGAATAAACAACTTAAGTATTAGATAATTATTATAAGATCTAATTTGAAAGAATCAGTTTCCATCAATGACAAAATTTTAATTAATATAATATTAAAACTAACTCATAACTGGACCAAGATGTTTTTCACAATGGAAGACAGGTATATCTTAATAAAAATGATAATTTACCAAAAAATCTTATTTTACATACAGTCACTGATTTACTTCCTCCTAAAAAACTATAATATATATCAATTCTATATCCCTTAAGTTTCTTTGGTATCCCCAAAAATCAAGAATAGCTTTTGATTGGCATGTTAAATGCTGGGAAGAAGGTGGAATTGGATTTGCTAATATTGAGTTATGTGCTAAGTCTGCTATTTTAAATATAGTGAGTCATTGGTTAAACTCTTTCTATACTTCAAAGTGGAAAACATTACATGAAACAATATTAATTTCAAAGGTTAAACCTCAATTGAATATAAATGTCTACTCAGACATTAATAAGAAATTTTGGGTCATAAAAGAATTTTGTATGGACAGTAGGAACATTTTTATCTATTTTTCCATTTGTTAACTATATTTTAACTATGTTCAAGAAAGTGATGGATACAATTTGCCTTGTTAAAGACTGAGTTAGGATGTTTCCCATAGCTTATACTAATGGTTGTTTAAAGTCATTTAATTCAAATAAAATAATTGATTTTAGAGAAAATAAACTGAAATTCTGGTATTAGTTTTTAGATGGAAATAAATTACATACAGCTGATCATTGTTTGACTAGATATAGTATAAAGGAAAATAACTGGTTAAGCATACCATTTCTTAGGGAATATATATATATATATATATATATATATATATATATATATATTTCCCATTCAGAAGCCTGAAATATCATAAGCCTGAAAATCAAAATCCTGAAACCAAAAGCCTGAAAATTCAGAATCCTGAAAACTCAAAATCCTGAAAGCCCAAAATCCTGAAACTCAAATTCCTGAAAACACAAATAATGCTAATATGTCACTATAAAGACACTAATATCTACCAACTGACCCTGACCCTAACCCTAAGGTCCGTCACTATCGCACATTCACCTGACCCACGCCCTAACCCTAACTCTAACTCACTTAAACCGCCCCTAACCCCAATATTTGTCACTACTGCATACATGCCTAACCTGCGCCCTAACCCTAACTCACTTAAACCGCCCCAACCCTAACATAAAACCAACCGCACACTTACCTGACCCCAACGCATGACCTAACACCACAGGGCTAACAATAGCAAAGCCACAATGACATCAGTATGTCTATTTTGTGTTTTCAGGATTTTGAGTTTCAGGATTTTGGGCTTTCAGGATTTTGAGTTTTCAAGATTCTGAATTTTCAGGCTTTTGGTTTCAGGATTTTGATTTTCAGGCTTATGATGTTTCAGGCTTCTGAATGGGAACTATATATATATATATATATATATATATATATATATATATACAAACTCCATTGTTGCATCAACTCAAGTAAAAGAGAAATCTCACCAAAAAGGGAATGGCTGACAGTGCACCCTTAGAAATCATAACAGTACTGTCTTCCTAAGGAAAACAGCAGTTGGCATTGTGTTGTGATTGCTTTAGGCAACTTAAACTCCAGGAATTTCACTTTGTGCATCTGTATACTATAGATACTACCAGGACCATGACAATTGTATGCATACATTCATGCAGCTAACAAAGACAATGCAAGTACAGATTTTGAATGTGCATAACATACCCAAACCTGTTGTTAGGATGTGGAAGCCCGATCCCTTGGAAAAATTGTAAAAGTGTAAAGTGAAGCAATGCATTTTAGTCTTCTTTATCATATTAGACTTGCCTTACTGAAGCAGGTGACTCAATATGATTTTTTTGTACTTTCAAAGAATTGGAATTTGGATTTGGATTTTTTTTTCAGTTATGTGCAAGTATTTACCTTGGGCATATCACTGAAATAATGATTTTTAAATGTGAAAAATAACACTAGAAAATCTGTCATCTCAGATAAACAATAAAGGCATGTCATGCTTCAACAAACTGGTTTCCTGTAATGTACTGCTAGTGACCTGTTTACCAACAAAATACAAAAGTGGCCATAAACTGTCACTGACAATGGACACATCCCTATAACACTTCCCAAATCATGATGTCCTGTAAGTCTTTGTAGGTGACATGAAGTTTACTAGAACAACTCTTGAAAAGGAAGCAGAAATTGACTGCATGGACAAATATTCCCACAGAAAATATACTTTTTTTTACAAGGTTTTAATTGTCTGTGACTTTGAAATATCAAGGTGAAATGGTCAGCACCAGCCTACTATGTGACCACACGCGCCCACACACACACATGCATGAGCACAAACACACACACACACACACACACACACACACACACACACACACACACACACACACACACACACACACACGCACACATATGCCCCACTATAACCACACACACACACACACACACACACACGCACACGTCTGCCCCAGTATACAAACACACACACGCTCGCCAGCCATTACATAAGCTAAGGTTGTGATGTCCTTACCCACAGATGTCTCAGCTATGTCTCAAGAAGCTACAAACGTAATAAACATAAAACCTCAGATCAAGTATATAACAAAGTATGCAGATTACCTGCATACCATATAAAAGCAATTATAGTCAGCACCATTCCATGGTGGTGAGGAGAGCCTGCAGCAAGAAAATATGTAGGGTTAGCACTACCTAACCAAACCAGACTCCAAAGTCCACAAGGCAGATATTGTGACCTGGAAATCTCTTATCAATTTGTGGCTTGAGTCATGTAAAACAGACTCCTGCATCCCCTATAACCCCTGCTGATTAATTGCACCATTTCCAAGATCACATGACATTCAAGAAAGGAACAATTCTCTCATCACCACTGTGTTGCAGTCTCAAGTAACTTCTTATTTGTTTCCATGTATCAATATTTCAAAGGTCAATATTACTGCCTCGATATTTAGCCATTTAATATTCTTGTCCTTCAACAAAGTAAAGAAGACCCAGATATAAATGGGATACTGACAAGTTGTTGAATGGCAACTTACTGAATGCACAGAAATGCTGACATGGATGATCAAAAATCAGCTGATCAAACATGCTGGCAGTTCAATTGTGCAAGACTGAGGTGAAGTGAGGATTTGGGAATTTGGCCTTTCCCCACTGTAGCACAATCTTGGAGCTGTTATATATATAATTAGCAGGGGGAGTGGGATGGGGCTTGCCCCCTGTAAAAATGACATTCTTTATTTTTTTTACTTTTGATACATTGCTGATCGACAAGTTTTGCTCAATCAGTTGCCTTTGAATATGGTGCAGCTTCGATAAATCATCATACACCCATATATATAAATATATATCATCATCATCTTCTTTCGGCTGTTCCCGTTAGGGGATGCCACAGCAGATCACCTGTTTCCATTTCTTCCTGTCCTCTGCATCTTGCTCTGTCACACCAACCACCTGCATGTCCTCTCTCACCACATCCATAAACCTTATCTTAGGCCTTCCTCTTTTCCTTTTACCCGGTAGCTTCATCCTTAGCATCTTTTTCCCAATATACTCAGCATCCCTCCTCAGCACATGTCCAAACCAATGTAATCGTGCCTCTCTGGCTTTGTCTCCAAACCTTTCAACCTGGGCTGACCCTCTAATATACTTATTCCTAATCCTGTCCACCCTCGTCACACCCAGTGGAAATCTTAACACCTTTAACTCTGCCACATCCAGCTCAAACTCCTGCCTTTTTGTCAATGCCACTGTCTCCATCCCATATAACATAGCTGGTCTCACTACCCTCTTGTAGACCTTCCCTTTCACTCTTACAGGTACTCGTCTGTCACAAATCACTCCTGACACTCTTCTCCACCCACTCCATCCTGCCTGTATAGAGAGAGAGAGAGAGAGAAGAGAGGGATATATATATATATATATATATATATATATATATATATATATACAGAGAGAGAGAGAGAGATAAATATATATATATATAGATATATATATATATATATATATATATATATATATATATAGATATATATATATAGATAGATAGATAGATATACACAGGTGTGTCTTTATTTAACAGAAAATGAAAAGGGATTTGACTAACATATATCAAAGCTTTATGTCTTATAAGATAGTCCCACAATTTTTATTTATTTAGCTACCTACTTGTAAAAACCATATTAACCCAGCAGAAGCAGATGATTTTTTCATGCTAACCCAGGAGCATTGTCTAATTAAGTATCTTGCTCTTGGCAAGTGAAGTGTGAGTGACTCAAATACAGGACTTTATGACAGACTTTGTAGCAGTTCATAGCTGTAAGCTCACATGCTAAACTGCCTGACGTGATATAGTTTCTTTCCTGCTTTAGTGTTGCTTGTTATGTATAATTCCAGGATATTGACATTATTTCAGGTACCTGAGAGAGGCCATGCTGATTCACTCATTTACATTTCAGTTAAGAAGCAAGTTCTGAGTCACTTAGAGATGATACAATAGACAACAGAGGTGATGTTTATAACATAGTATATTAATGATGATATCCTGGATGACTGAACAGAGAAGTGAGATATATCAGTAAGTGATATCAGTGGTGCAAAAACAGGTATGCATCACTGGATGGCTGAAAGAGGAAACACCTTCTTAAAAGAAAGGATGTGGTATTCTGGCAAATCAATCAGAATGGAACAAGTAACATTAAAGGAAAACATAAGAGTCTTGTGTTGCATGTGGCCATTTTCATTTCTTGTATTGTATTAATTGGTACATTTGTACTCCTGCACCAAAGTGCAGCAGCTGATGAAAAAATCACCAAATAGTTCTACAGATACATGTAACTGAATTATAAACTTATATTCAGTATGCTGTGAGTTTTGTATGACAGGAGCTTTCCTCATTAATAATGAGATATATTATAAGGAGGATCCTGCAGTGCTGAATGTGCCAAGTTTCAGTTGTATTGAAACTACATCAGTGTGAAAAAGACTGAATAAAACTACAGCTGCAAAATGGATTGCGTTTACCTTATCTTGAGAATGACAACCATATTAAAATAACTTCTTTTAATGATTAACTTTTTTCATGTTATATAGTCAGTAATATATGATGAAGAAATCCACTTCACATTTTGCATGTCTTATGGCAAATGTCTTTGTTCTGTTCAGCATGGATTTTTAGTACACCGCAGAATATGTGCCACTGTATAGCAGGTAAAACTGGAAAAAAATGCATTTATTAATGGCCAATATTTTCACCTGATCTTTGCACACATGGGATAGTGATGCAGGAAATGGAAACTTCTGACCCCAGCAGGTATGTTATTTTGATACACCTGTGCTAAAGTAAAAACAAACACAACCACCATAATTTAAGGAACTGGACATAAGCCAGCAGCAGATTTGAAAAAGGACATGGATGGAATAAAGTGCAGCTCAGAAATTTAGCTCCCAGAAGTCTCATTTTTTATTACAGCTGCAAAATTTCTAGGAGGGACTCAAACATAGAACGGTACTCCAGGGTGTACATTTTGCCAACACAATATGTATCTGTTCATATCTTATAGCATATGTAATGCCATGAGGATCAAAGAAATCTCACTAAATCAACCACATATGTGTTTTTGACAAGACTGTTTCTCTCTGTCATAAACCATAAAAATTAAGTACACCAAACTTAAGAAAACAAAGCCAGGAACAGTATTATAAACTTTCTTAAAGTTTGTAAAATATAGATGTTATAACAAAAATAAAAGGAATGTGGTTTATTAGAAGAAAACCCACAGGTAAGCTATGTTTATGATGATCAGCTGAAAACAATACACAAAAGGAAGGGATGAAGAAATAATTGGGAATATAGTAAAAAGATACCATAAAAATCTAACCCCTTCAACACAGAGTATTGCCGGTACAGAGAAAAAAAACAGCATAATTATAAACCATACAACAGACTATTTGCTCTCATTTCACTGGTGACATAATATAGTTTATCTTCCTTTTGACTGAATGCCTATATGTTGTTCACTTGCATTATCATGCAATTATGCACAGTGCTTAACAGCACAAGGAAACTCCTTTGTCCAGTACGAGCCCTTCATTCCTATATATTTTAGACATGCATTTATCATCCAAGTGTAATACTGCTGTTCCACAACTATATGGCATAATAACAGAATTATGACAGTCAGGGGTAATCAAACTGTGCCCATTACAGAAGTCTCTGATGTGATGTGATAAAATAGCCAAGATTAAAACAAAGAAGAACACTTTTTTTGACAATATTCCTTTTGAAGTCTGTAGTACCTGATGTCTTAAAATAACCAGATAATTGTTAAATTGCTGTATTTGCTCAGCCTTTGAACATGTGATCTCACAAAGGATGTTCGACTCTGTTGACAGTGGTTATGTTAAAACCCAAAACAATGGATCAAGAATAATGAGTCACTTTGTGGAGGATAAAACAGGTTTTAGCACTACTACTTGATAAAGGTGCAACTCAAATATGACCTTATTGACTATAAATAACAGCTCATCTCTGTGTGCTGCTGGACAGAGGCACAAACAACTAAATGGCACAGTATTTTTTCCTATAAAAAGCTATTACCCATATGATCAAGTCAGAATATACAATTTTGTTGAATCCATTTGTTTTAGAGCTAGCATATCTGAAACTGCAATCTTTAGACCCACTTTATCTCGTACCAGCTCATTTCATGGTGATTTATTTTGCATTACAATTGGATGGATATTGAAATGTATGTCTGTAAATACAGTCATAGTTTTTTTTTAAATATATGAGGACATGAGGATGTTTTGCTGTGTTAATGTACATAATCACATTAATTACAATTACGAAAAAAAGTGTGATACTGAAAAGAAAATTTCTCCTCTGTCATTTGGGAGGATATATAAAAGAGTGAACAACTTTTAAAGCTATTGATTAGAGATGAATTGTGGCTTTGAATAATGTTTGTTTGGCAGCATGAAGCATATGTTACATCTTTCAAAGTTTCTACTTGATTTCCACTGTATTTATATGGTAATTAATTTTTAATTATAGCAGATTCATAAGTAAATTCCTTCACAGAGGATTACTGGGGTGTTCATGAAATGGATTCAAGAAATTAACTTTGGGAGCAAACCTTGAGGAGTTGAATTTCTTGAGCCCATTTCTCAAACATAGTAACCAATATCTATGATTGGTGACCTGATAATAAATCTTTGAAGTACACGGAACTTTAGCTACCTCTTGTAGTACAAGAAAGAAATGAGTTATAGGATTAAGAATTGTTTTGCAGCTTTAAAAGCTGTAACAGGAAACAGAAGCAAAGTTTGTCTCAGTTAAACCAACAGATTTAAGTCTGCTGTGCACTTTACTCTTCCACACATTTGTTTTGTATGTGACAGTATGAAATGTGTTACAGCTTTTATTGCTGTGAAAAATGTTCTGACACTGTTTTGTGGTGCCCACCATATATACCACAGCATAAGACCTGACCATAAGAGTATCAGAGAGGTGCATAACAAACTAGTTATTTTTGCCAGTTTTGGAGCATGGTTAGCATGCTATGTACTACATGCTTATTACTACTAGTTTCTTACATTTGAATATCTTTACAACAAGATTATTTACATCTAAGATTAGTTTCAGAACATGATCAGCATGATCACTGTATTACAAAGATGCTATGACTTTTGTATGTCGTTTTCTTGATTTTAACCTTTCTGTTTGATTAATACTGTCTGTTTTTGAGCTACTAGTGCAATTTTATTTACTGTTTGTTGCAACAAGTGCAGTACAAGTGGTGCAGCAACAATTTTTTCCCACTATTGTATGACCAAGGAATAAATATATCTATGCAAGGGGATACAGGGGGGCAAGGATTAATTATATTTATGTAAGTGGTTAAAGGGGAAAAGGTGGTGTACAGGGACTTAATCACCTGCAAAACACTTTTTTTCATCCATGTTATGTCTTTCTTTTCTTTTCTTTTTTTTGCAGCTCAGTTAGTATCGATCAGTATCAATAATTGATCAGTAGTTCCCATTATAGTTTATTCTTTCCTCTGATGTTAACCAAATCAAATTCATTAAGAGCAGATACATGTTACCCTTTTCTTCCTATTCAGTATTTAAAAGCCATGTACAGGCAGATAAAACATACATGCCAAGGCATGTGATACATAAAGGCACTTTTATGAATTATACCTGGATTTGATATCACCTTTATTTTCATATTACATTGTGATAATGTGGTAAGCACCACTGTAACCCTGGTATTTTTCCAGGAGAACCACTCAGCACGTTTCTAGCATGTGGACATACAAGTTCATTAAGCACACAGTCATTTATAATACTTGTGAAATATTTATGTGGAAATATAGTATAATGCAAAAGAAAAACAGTTAAATGTTACAATTACATTTAAATCTATATATTACATTTTGAATTAAAATAATCATGGTTTATATTTACAGCATCATGCAAAACACACACCTCAGGATTCATGAACAGTCCATGCAAGAATAGTCTATTCTTGCATGGACTGTTCTGTGTAGGAATGCAATACCCCTACATATTAATGAGGGCACGTTGCTGTATTCCTACACCTGCAAGATCTGTGTATGAGTGCAGGGGGTGTGTATAAGTCTGGACAGTTAAACACACCCCCTGCACTCTGAAAGTGCCATACGGCACTTTCAATCAAGAAAGTAGCATAATATTAGAGCCTGGCTCTAATATTATGCATTATTTCAGTGTCTGCAGACACTGAAATGTAAAACTAGCATGTCAGTGTCCATGGACACTGAAATAAGAAAAAATAAATAAAAGCACACAATCCCTAAGAAGGAGCCCACACAGTACATGACTGTCCCTGGAATGGCCAGATCTCTGTCCCACATGCCTGCAACCTGTTGATAAACATATGCAATAACTTAATATTTCTTTTTATTTTTTTTTTACAATAAAATAAAAGTTTAAACACAGCGCAGCAGTTGGCATGCCGCAGCACTTTGCTCAGCTCAGCTTAAATACTAATAATACTGGATGCACTTTGTTCTGATTTGTTGATTGTGATTGCTTCTGCACTTTTAAGATTGTAACTTTGAAATGCATTTTAGATCTGATGAAGCTTAGTAGTAGTAAACGAAACAGCTTATCTGTATTTTATTCTGTCATTAAAACTTGTGTTTTACATCTGCTGTGGACTACTTGGAGGAGAATTTGCTTGTTTATTTTCAGCTTAAATGCTGTCTGAGAGTGAAATAGAATTCTGAAGGAGAAGTCCTCATTGCTGGTGTAGCATAGTGGTTAGAGGACAGGTTTAGCATACAAGCCATGCACAGTACCAATCCAAGCTCTGGCTTATATGTTTTATGTGTGGAAGCAGTTGTAAATTAATTTTTGTGAATTGGAATGATATTTGTAAGTCATATGCCTCATGTATGGTAGTGTATGACTGGGAAAATGCCATAGGGAAATGTAAAACATCTTTTCTATTTTTTTTTTAGATAATTGGTTGCGGCCAGTTAAACCTACAGCAGCTCCGCTAAAACAAGCTAAGGATTGCTTAAGCTTGAAAATATAAGCAATCCTTAGCAGATGTAGCTGGTTTAAGCCTTGCTAAGTGGATTTGCGTGGACCTAAGCATAGCTTAGCCTATTTGAAAATTGGCCAATCATGGAACAGTGTGGGAAAATGGCCTTATTTAAACCACACAGGTGGGTGTACAGCCACATCTCTTTGAGTCTGATCAGGGCAGCAACAATGGCAGGTGTAGGAGAGGGTGTTCGCTTTCTGACAAAACGCTGGGGCATCCAGCTGCCCAGGGTCATGGTCAGACTCCTTATTAAAGACCATGAAGCTAGACTGCTACACAGCCAGTACCAGGGCTCCCACTACAAAGCAGAGGCCTGGGACCATCTGACACATGATCTCACCAGTGCCACTGGCTTACCCCAAACTAGTGAGCAGGTGCATCATGACTATAATGACCTAAAGCATAAGAGCGGTGAGCTCTTGGCCCAGTGGATCCAAGAGGCACAAGCGGTGGACATCCCAGAAGTTTGTAAGTATCCAGCCTGTGTATTTGTAAATAATTATGTAAAAATTGTATATATTACTGTACAGGTGTGCGTAATGTGTGCTCTTTCCCCATACAGCTGCCGATGAGAGGGCTGCGAACATTAATGCCCATGCACAGCACCTGGTCCAACTGCACCGAGAGTTTAGTGATTACAGAAATATATGTAATATCTGTTGTAATAAATCAGAAATAGTAAAGGTAGTACTGTCTATATATATATATATATATATATATATATATATATATATATATATATATATATATATATATATATATATATATATATAAAATTGTGCTTGAATAAACATGTGCCAGGGTGCAAGGTACAACTGAGGAGCAGAAGAGTAGGATCTGTATTAGGCTGTCTGAAAGAACATGTTAAGAAACTGCTGTGTCAGGGCTGCTGTAACAGTTACAAATGAGAAGCAGTCCTCCTGTGCAGATCATGCAGTAATGCAAACTGTGGATTTCTGAGTTATAGAAAGTGTTGTTATGTCAAAAATAATAAAGCTGACTACCACAAACTGTTGTCTTTCATTTGTCTTGTATCTGAAAAGTACAATTGTGTAACTACTGCAGCATGCAGTAACTGAGGTGAAGTGATGTAGCACTGTTCGTCTGTATAGTTCAGACTTTGGATCTGAAATAATTGGCAAAATGCAAAAGTAATTATTTTCTTCAGTAACGTCTTGTACTGTGGTCCTGCCAGTATTGCCTTGTGTTCACCTTTGCATTTCAGCTGTGTATAGTCCTGAATGTACAGGAAAGTGTGAGACACTAAGAGAGGCAGACTGTGAAAGTAGAGTGTGCTGACTTGATTCTAAATTGAAGTCTGTTTTATTAAAATGTCCAAATGTCTAGTTTTAATATTCTGCACATATTGTGTAAACAGTAACATCAACAGTTTCTTGTTCTGATGTTTGTTGTAGGCATTATGGAAAACAAATAAAAAGACATTTGAAAAAAAGTAGAGTGTGTAGAAAAGTATGTATTAGACAGAAATAACCCAAATAACAGAGACCACTTCTCCAGCAGCTCAGTCTGATAAGGACTAGGTCTGTAGTTCCCTTTTGCGTGCACACACACACACACACACACACACACACACACACACACACACACACACACACACACACACACACACACACACACACACACCATGGTTCGAATCCATGGACTGATGCTAACATGTCTTTCTAGTTCTACAGCTGTAAACTTGAATATTGATAGAAACACTAATCTATTGTGAACAGATATTTTCCCCACAGGTAAAGAAATATTTGCAGAAGCAGTATAATGGGTATATGTATGAAATGTGTACAAATGTTCTGTTGAGTAGCCCCAGTCCTACAAATAGAAGCAGTCTAGCCATCTACACTATGCAGTCTGGCCAATACAAGCCTCTCAAGTGTCACGCTGTCATGGGTAGTTTCTCCTGTTGCCAAAAAAGCTGCACCCAGATAACATCACAGTACAAGTATGCAAAAGCACACTTACAGAATAGCAGGACAGGGAACACATTGTTACTTGCACCAGTAAGTATGACATGTATTGTCCCCTATACTTATGTATGCAGAGTTGCCATACCTCACCCCATAGGTCTCCAGGTGCACATATGTACAGGTGTGTATGTGTTGTAGTAGCTGCATGGCCAAGGTAGATGTTAAGGGAGGGCGGAACTGTAGAGTATTGAACAGTAGTGTATTGAGAAGTATCACTGAATGCAATTGTTAATGGAATTATTTTCTCTTCCCCTGCCACTGATCAGCTCCAATAATTGTACAAAATGTAATATGGGTATGTTGTTACCAAAATTTATGGTTGGGGCCTTTGTTCCATTTTGGTTATTATATTTGAAATCGTGTGCATACTAACATACCTTGTTGAATAACCCTTGTTGGCCTGCAGCCATACATATAACCAGCATACTGTTGCAATCCTGACTGCCATTCCATTTCTGCATGTGTTCTGTTTGCCATGCCACTGTTACAATTCCATTGTTCTGGGTCAATTGGAACACCCACGCATGCTGTGTTGACTAATGATTAAATGATTTGTTCATGACTAACCAATACACCTTGTTAATTCTCATTCCATAGCATGTTCAGGAAGGCCAATCCCAGAGGATCCACTTCTCCCACCCCACCTGGCCGAGGCACTGGGTCCCAGCATGTCTGGGACCCAACCCAGATCTCCCTCATCTGCTGGTCCTGCATCACCCTCGGGTGGAACCGCTGCAGAGGTTGGGGCTCATCCTCCCTCTGCACTTAGGCGTGGTGAGGATCTTGTCACCCAACAAGAGGCCCATGGCATGGTGCACAGTGCCCTCTAATCGGAGCCGGATGAACAACTGTGCCAGGTGGAGAGCAGACTACCACAGCTTGAGGGCCAGCCAGCACCTCCAGCTCAGCCCCCAGCACAGCCACCTTTGAAGTCATGAAGGAGTAGTGGTTACTACCATCAGATGGGGACATCAGTCCCACTACTGCAATCTAGGGGACTCATGGGCATCTGATTCCCAACCACCCTCCCCGTCTAAGGTGTCTCCCACCAAGTATCACACACCACCCCTGCCTGTTGTCTTGTGTGTCTTGTCTGTTTGCAAATGCAACCTCTCCTACCAAACATTCCTACCCACACATATCTACACTCCTTCCCCAACATCCCACTTTCACCTTAAAAAAGAAAGGGCATCTGTCCCAAAAAAAATTACGTCCCATACATAGCTCTGCATTTCACTGAGAGACACGGTCCCCTTACTCAATCTACCCCACTAATTATCATCATTTTATGTCACCCACACCCCTCCCTGTGAGGTGTGAGTCTCTAAATGCCAAATTGCCCACAGTCATATCAGCTGTTACTGTCGAAGAAATGTAGAGCAATAGTCCTTTCCTACACCTGTCTTGCACATCCCTAGCTGCCTCTCATCTTATTTTACCCTCTGCTTACCCCCATTTCACCACTTTCCTGTCTCCCTTTTTTCTTTTTATTTAAAATTAGCGCGGGTTTAAGTGGACGTAAGAGAATGTAAGCCTCACTTAGCTTCGCTTATCTCCACACAAACCCAGCCAAACCTGCTTACAACTACTTAAAAGTACCTTAATCACTCTGTATCCAACAGCCCTTATTCTGCCCAGCAACAAAACAATCAGTCTTTGCAAGTCTTGAATGCAGGACTCTGCACACCATAGCCACAGCAATCTATCATTAAGCCATCTGAGCTGTAGACATGTGTGATGTTTTCAAACATATCATTCAGTAGAGTCATTCAACAGTAGGGAAAAGATTCTGTAGAATTAGTTAGGTTTTGTCTGTGTGTGTGTGTGTGTGTGTGTGTGTGTGTGTGTGTATATATATATATATATATATATATATATATATATATATATATATATATATATATAAATATATATATATATATATAAATAAAAATGCATAATATATGCAGAGATATACATATAAAATATATACATATAGAAATACATGTATAGATAGAAAAGTAAATCAATACATACAGCTATATCTATATACATATATATATATATATATATATATATATATATATATATATATATATATATATATATATATATATATCTAGAGAGAGAGAGATACATATGTATAAATATATAAATATATATAGACAAAGATAGGCATTGGAGTTGCACATCAGATCCATATCCTAAACCTCTTACTGTAACAAATCTGTCCAAAAGATGTCAAAATGGGGGTCAAGGGGCCCAAACTAGGGACATATTTGAAACTTTACCATTATCCATCTGTCTCCAGAGACAACTGCTCTGCCTTGCAAAGAAAGCATCAGTCCTGACAAGTCTTGAACCCAGGGCCCTGTACACCCTAGTCAGAGCAATGTATCACTACACCATGTGAGCTGTACAAAATGCTGGTGGTTTTCCAAACATATCAATCAGTAGAGTCAGTCAACAGTAGGGAAAGGATTCTGTAGAAACAGTCAGGTTTTCCATATATACATGTATTTATGATTGGTGATGCATATATGTGGACAAATATAGACAGAAAATATATCTATAGAGATATACATGTAAAATTTACACATATATACATAACATATATATAGAAAAGTATATAAATGCATACAGACATATATATATATATATATATATATATATATATATATATATATATATATATATACATATGTATACATAAATATACCTAAATATATAACAGCTACAAACAAATGCAGTCTGAGGGTCATGCCGCTCAACACTAGAAGTCTAAATCTCAAAAGGCACTTACTTGAAGCACTCCTTATTTACAAAGCATGTGCAAACATCCACACTGGTACCCCAGCATAATGCATCACAGATACTGCAGGGTAGATAACATAGGGTAAGACAGAAATTCAAGTCATAGCCTGCTATAGATCCCCAACAATGTCCCTAGAGTCAAACTCCTTGTTCCTAAGTGCCCTGGTGAATAATACTGTACAACCTAACACTATCATACTGGTTGACCTCAGCTACCCCTCCATTAACTGTGAAAGCTACCCTTGTATCATTGCACTTGCCCAATGTTGCCTGGAATCCATCTATTCCAATCGCCTGGACCAGCTTGTTTTTACATCCACTACAGATAGCAACATCATTGACCTAGTCAGTACTAACATGAGTGACTGTTGCTGTACACCAGTAGTCAACTCTGCCTTGGTTAGATCTGAAGACAATGTCATCATCTTAGAAAGCCACATCCCCTCCCACCCCCATGCAAAGGTAACCACCATGAAAACCTTTCCAAAGCCAACTTTGGCTTCCAAAGATCAGAGGTGGCTAACTTCACGGCACCCATGCAAATGTAGACTAGTTGCATAACCTCCAAACGCACACCAATGCAGTACGAACACATACACAAATGCATGGATTCCACCATACCCAATAGAAACAAGATGCTCCCCTCCAGAAAAGTAAAGCCAATCTGGTAGTCCTCTGCCCAAATAACTCAACAACAGAAGGAGGAAACTGATATGGAATAAGGTGAAATCCCAAGATTGGAAAAAAACCCTTATTAACCTCAACAAAAAGATGCGATTCCTCATGAAATACTCTAAAGCTAGCTGTGAAAACAGAATTGCAGCACACAGTAAAGACATCCACAGGGCTGCCTATAGTTATGTAAAGAATCTCCACGGCAATACCAACATGTGCTCTGAGCTACTGCACAATGTTAACTCCTATACTGAGGCAACAGATATTGACAATATACTGGCACACAGATTTAGTGGCAACTTTACCTCTTTCCCCACCCCCAAAGGACCAATCACCAGACCAGTACATAGCCAGACACCCGGTAGCACTGCTGCTTTGGTTAATACACCACTGTCCAAGGTCAAGAATACAGCTTCTATTGGACCTGGCAATATCCCTGGCTGTCTTCTGCATGAAGTACAGAGTTAACTCGCACCTCACCTGTGTGCCCTGTTCAATCACAGCCTCACCTCAGGCTTTGTCCCTACTGACTGGTTATCCCTTTCCACACAGGAGGAGTAGCTGCAGACCCTGTGAAGTATTGCCCCATTAGCCTGACAAGGCTGTCATGCAAAACTATAGAATGCATCATTATGGACCTAAGAAGTAGGGATATGGGAATCTCCCGACTCAGGATCCCACACAGTTTGCTTTTGTGAAGGGTAGATCATGCCTGTTCAATTAACCTGGTCGACTTCTTTGAGTCAGTCACTAGAGCTGTGGATGAAGGCAAGGTGGTTCATACAGCCTACCTCAATCTGGCCAAGCCCTTTGATAACATTCCCCACTCGGGATTCATGGATAAACTCACTAAGCTACACATCAACCCCTATAACAGTTGGTGGGTTGTAAACTGTCTCATAGATAGAACCCACAGTGTGAAAGTAGCTGAGCCCATGTCAGACTGCCAACCAGTCATGTGTGGAGTTCCACAGTGTTCGGTCCTGGGTCCTCTCCTGTTTGGTATCAACTTCTCTGAAGTCCATGCCAACATGAAGGGACTCTGGCTGACAATGTTTGCAGATGATTACTAGTTGGGAGCTATTAACTACCTAAGTGATGTTGACATCCTACAGAAAGGTCTTACTGAGATCAATGACTCGTGTCAGAGCCATGGCCTTATAGTCAATGTCAGTAAATGTGCTGTCATCCCACTTTGGGATGTCAGGCACTACAGGAATGATACAGCACCACAAATCAGACACCAGTTTGAAAGCGCATACCCACAACCAATTCCACCACTGTCACAGTCACATACTGGTAGTTCAGGTGAACAGTAGAGTATATGGACTGTGTGAAGAAATGCATAATAGTTTTACAGTCACACATTACCCCTACATATAGTGGTCTGATTCTCAGTGTAGTCTGCATCATGACCATGGTACAGGACACATCTCAGTCTGCTGCTACAAAGCCATATAGCCAATAGACCAGCAGACAGTGGAGCAGCATGCACAGTCAGATAAAAGAGGAGCCATAACACTTACATCTCCCTCTCCATACACAGCTAAAATAACATGTGCACAGGACGTGTACACAGTCCTGACCATCTGTCAGCAATGGCCAGGCATGCACAGACCTCTCAAATATACAGTTCACCTCAGAATGTACAGGGTCATGACTGATATCTATGACCTCTTCCCTGTAACATGTTTGTGGGTCTACTACATCACTGGGATGGTAGGAAGAATAAAGGCAAGAAATAATGCTACTAAATACATCTGAGCCTCATAGTGCATGAAATCTGGACAAAGCCTGACATCATTTGGGGACAGAGGCACAAACACAGGCATAGATTGGACATATTGGTGTCAGAAATTTAGACAGTTGCTGATGTCACTGGGTTTGTTGTAACATATCCTTTATGAGGAATATGAAGGCGGTAATACCAATGGAGTTTAGTATTTACTAATTGCAGTCCCTAGGGTCTCTGACTGATTTTCCAAGGACAACAACTGTCTGGGAACAGACAAAACTTAACAGGCAAACATGTGACCAGTATGTGGACAGCATGCCAGTGGAGAGGTATGTTAGAGACATATCACTGTCAGAAGGGAAGTCGCTTACTAAATGCATGTCCACACAAACTCTGTTAACCTGTCAACCCACCATGTATATAACAGCACTGATGATGACATAGAATCTGTTCACAATTCTGGAGATATGTCCCCCATGTTGTTATGCTGTCTCCAGATGTCCTGTCCTGTGAAGTATTCCCACCTACTGTCTGTGAATCTGTAGCCTAACACCTCTGTAATGTCCCTTACACAGGCAAGTAATAGGGTCAAGGTCCACATGAAGGACATCCCCTTTAATGGAGCTAGCAGCAGTGCCCAGGCCCACAGCACAAAACTGTGTGGGCACCTACATAGTTGCATGGCCTTAGCAATAACTAACATCTACACATCTGCACAGATGACAGACAGGAAGTGGACAGCAAACATGTTATGCATTAGGATCAATGTCCTGAAGGATAGAAGCCTGAAACTGAAATGTTTGCCATTACTACATTACAGCAGTCCTCAATGACATGGGCAAAAAACATAGTACTCTACAGTTGATATAATAATATCATATTAATATCTAATAGGGGATACATAAAAACAGCTGAAACACCAAGAACAAGATAGCATAGTACTCCGAGTCCCAGCTCTGCATGCAGAGGTGCATGGTTGGAGTACTACAATAGGCAATTGTTATCTTACATGGAAAAGCAGTGTCAACAGTACTAATTTAATAATACAATATCTGTGGAATCATATACTTCAACCAGTGTACTGTAGCTGTGTAACATGCAAGTGTGAGTGCATATAACATGTGATACTACCCATGTATAAAACATAAATAAAAAAATGATACTACTTATGTATACCCATGTGTCGTGTACAGTATAGTCAACCCCCTTAGCACTGTAATGAGAGGATATAAAAACATGCTATATACAAGATATTAAATACAATTATTACATGATGTCATTACTCTGCCATTTTATGAGACTGGAATGTGAGCAATGGTTACCAGGGCTGAGCTATGCTTAGCAGGAGTACACATTGCTTAAATGTGAATGATAACCAGTAGTTAGTTCTGCTAAGCATATTTGCGTAAGTGTCTATGAAGCGAAGCCTACACAGTTTAAGCACATATCGGTTTAACCGTATTTGAGCACCACTTAGTACAGCACAAACCCTTGCAAACCTGTATACAAAAAAGTGCCTTAATCACTCTGTATACAGCAGACCAGCTTCTGGCCAGCAACAAAATAATCAGCTATGCTCAGTCTTGAGACCGGGATGCTGTACACCATAGTCACAGCAATTTACCATTAGGCCATCTTAGCTCTGAGGTGTTAGAATGTTTTTTTATAACATATCATGCAGTACAATTAGTTTACTATAAGAAAGACACACTGTGCAATGAGGTAGGATTATTATCTACAAATATATACATGAAAAAATATTTACATATATAGAGGGATAGATAGATATGTGTGGAGATACATATATATGTATAACAATATATGAATATATTACCAAGAAATACCAATGTGTATGTATATATATATATATATATATATATATATATATATATATATATATATATATATATATATATATATATAAATACATACATACATGTCTCTACATGCCCATACAAACGTATGCTGCTGATAGATCTCCCGTAACTGGGGCAGCATGCACAGTTGGATACAAAAGCACCCATGGCACTCACATCTGCCCCCCCCCAGTCCAAATAATATGTGAACCGTATGCTGCTACAAAATCATGATAGGCCATACACGGGTCTATATCAGAAAAATGAAAGACGAAATCAGCGAATGCTATAACATTGACATATAAACGTCAATCTACGAAAAGAGCAAAAGATGGAGAAGCCAAAAGACACAATGCTGAATGGATTTCCCTGGACAGCAGGGTGATTGTGGGATGAGGAAATATATTGTTTTCCACACTGTATAGCGGTCTCAGACTTGGTATATATAAGTAGAAGGGGTGTGGGGGTGCAGGGGGGCTTGTCCCCCTGTAAAAACGTATATGAATGTGTTTTACATTGTGTTTGTTTACTTTGGTTTTACTTACCTGTATGGCGCTACTGCTTCCGGGAATCTGTTCGGCATTGTGACTTTCGGTGTTTCCGTCCTTCGCTCTTTTTGTAGATCAACGTTTATGTGTTGATGTTAGAGCATTCGTGAATTTCATCTTTTGTGCTTGTAATATAGACCCGCCATACACAATGGCCAGAAGTATACTGTGACCTCTTAGCAAAACATCTACAATGAGGGAAGATAGTAAACAAAAATACAAACAGCCAGTAATTCATACAAGTTCATTTTACTATGATGTCTTTGCCAAAGCCTTCAAGGAGTAACACATTACAAGAAATACTTGCCTTAATTAGAAGATGCAATTAACACTTCAGCACATTTAAATACTCAGCCTGTAATTACACTCCTCATTCAACCCCTAGGGGATAAAGTATTACATTTAAAAACATACATTGATTCTGTATATAACAATTGTTCTTTGATGACTGAACAAACTGAGAAACAGACTTTTTCCAAAAAATACCTTGTAACCCACTACAGTTAACTACATGTATATACACATCCTCCAATTACACTATTCATTTAACCCCTAGGGCATAATGTATCACATTTAAGAATTTAAACTGATTCTGTATATAAGAAATGTTCTTTCATGAATACTACCCCCATGGTGAGAATTATTAAAATGTACAGCGATTGAACTGTCTTCTTTCTCATCAGTGTTATGTCTCACATGTTCTAACAGCCTAGTTTTAAACACTTGTTACTCTCCTCCACATAAAATAAGTTACAAGGGCATCTAAGAGCATTGTCCATACACCAACCTCTTGAAGGTACAGAGTCCCACATGTTGTCTACCCTTTCCCCTCTGCAGGAATGACAGAACAAAATAATGGTATACCCTAACTATCAACCTCCTGCTGTATGGCATCTGTACAAAGCCTGACATAGTTTGGGGCAGAGGCCCAAAAACATGGCCATGCTTGAGATATTGCCGTTAGACACTGAAAATTGCGAGTGTTACAGGGTTTGTTGTAACATATCTTTTCTGAGGGCTATAAAGTCTGAAAAACAAATGGATGTTAGCATTTACTGATTGCAATCACCAGAGTATGCTACTGATTTTCCAATGACAACTCCTTTCTGGGGAACAAACCAAACATAACAGGCAAACCTTTGGTCATTATGTGGATAGCCCTACAATTGAGCAGACACAGAACTTTGTCAGACTGAAATCCATGCAGAAGTAGTGTTTTCAGGCAAACCCTGTTAAACAAGCAGTATTCAAAACATATAACAACAATACTCACATTCTGCCCCTACATCTTGAATCTTCTCCACCATTTAGTTGGCGTGTCTCCACAGGTCTTCTTCTAAGAAATATTAGCTCACACACCTCCAGGATGTCTTCCTCACAGGTAAGGGTAAGGCCCAACACCCACATGGAGTACTCAATTATAGGAGTGTGTTGCCATGCCATTGGCTATTGGAATAACTACAGAGCTGCAATGCATGCTATTACCAATTGGTGCTCAGGCCATCACATGGTCATGAGCATTACCTACAAAAGACAAGCTGCCATCTATTCAAACCACCTCTGTCATAGGCAGTCCATCAGTGCAAAGCTGAAGTAGTGTGAGAAAAAAAGGATATATCTGTGACAAATCCAGAAAAAAGGTATGTGAAACAAGTAAGCATGTAATTGAATGCAGTAGGTGGTCTGTAATAATGGAAAATAGGCGTTTGAAAGCATATGTCTCAACAAGACCTGCTGTACTGATGTACTGCTGAACAGCACTGATGGCCAGAGCATGTGGCTCTGTCTGTAGTGACTAGGCGAGCTACTGGGATGTTGTACATATCCATATGTTACCTGTGCATATAACTATGATACACATGTTGTCTTTTAAATCTAAGACAACTATACAGAGCATGTGCAGAGTAAAGTACTGCTGCAGATGTGTCTGTTGAACTGCATGTTATGTACTGAGCTAATACCATTCAATTGTCCAATGTTCTGCACACTGACCATATGTGTGCCTCACATTTGTAGTAATTTATCCATACAGTTGTTATGTCTGTCAAATCCTTGCCAAATCTGTGAAGACTGACATTACAACACTCCCCCTTCATTGTCCTCTGGCTTTTCCCATTCAGGATTGCCACAGTGAATCTGTTGCAATTTCTGCCTTTCCTCTGAATCTTGCTCTCTCAGAACAAACACCTGCATGTCCTCTCTCACCACATCCAGAAACCTTATCTGAGGCCTTCCTCGCTTCCTCTTACCTGGCAGCTACATCCTTACCATCCTTTTCCCAATATACTCAACACCCGTCCTAAGCAAATGTCCAAAATGATGTAATGCTATCTCTCTAACTTTGTCTCATATCCATCCAACATGGCCTGAGCCTGTCATATACACATTGGTAAAACTGTGCACCTGTGTCACACCCAGTGCAAATCATAACATCTGTAACTCTGCCATGCGCAGCTCTGACTCCTGCCATTTTGTCAATGCCACTGTCTCCAACCCATATAACAAAGGTGGTCTCACTACCCTCGAGTAGATCTTACATATCACGTTTATTGGTATTCATCTGTCACATATCACTCCTGACACTCTTCTCCATCCTCTCCATCCTACCTGTACTCTCTTCTTCACCTGTCTTCCATAGTACTCATTACTCTGAAATGTTGATCCCAAACATTTGAACACATCCACCTTTGCCAACTGTACCACATGCATCCTCAACATTCTGCTATCCTTCCCCTCAGTCACACACAGATATTCTGTCCTAGGGCTGTTGACTTCATTCCTCTCCTCTCCTCTCTAGAGCATATGCTCACCTCTCCAAAGTCTCCAAAAGCTGTTGCCTACTCTCAATACAGATCACAATGTCATCTGCAAACAACATAGTCATCGGGGACTCACAAATGATCTTGTCTGTCAACCTGTCCATCATCATTGCAGATCACAAAGGGATTACAGCTGATCCCTGATATCATCCCACCTCCACCTTAAACACATCCATCAATCTCAATGCAGACCTCAATGCTGTCACACCACCCTTGTACACAGGGGCGGCCCGTGCTATTAGACTGCCAGACTGCAGCCCCCCCAGCTGTAAAAATAAAGAAATTAAAAGAAAATAAAAGATAAAAAAAAAAATTCAAAATTCGCGGACTTTCGCTCATGCGCACTAGTTCGGACTGCTGCTGAGACAGTCTGGGGCATGCTCAGACTGTTTCAGCAGCAGTCCAGACTGGGAAACATGTAAGAGCAGAGATCCCTGAAGTCTATGCAGTTACAGTTGTAACTGCATAGACTGTCATCGGACTCGGATTGCAACGTCAGCAGTCTGGAGTCTCATCAGGAGAAGATCTCACGTGGTGGATGCGCTCCAACGGACTCCCGTTGGGGTAAGATTTTGCATGGTGGATGTGCTCGGGTGGGGGTTTGCAGCAGCTATGGATTTATGGCATGAAGGGATTTGGAGCAGGTTTGCAACTATGGATTTATATGGACAGGCGGTGGTTTGCAGCTATGGATTTATGGCACAAGATCTACTACAGGTAAGGTAGGTGTGTGTGTGTGTGTGTGTGTGTGTGTGTGTGTGTGTGTGTGTGTGTGTGTGTGTGTGTGTGTTCCCCAGTTGCTATATACTGGTGGTTAGACTCATGGTGGTGTGGTAGGGAATACCTCAGGCTTGAACCCTGTACCTTGTATGCAGGTGTTAAAGACCTGAATTCCACCATTTGTAAAAAAATTGCAGATTTTTGCCTCATATTTGATCTGATCTGTTCCTCATAATATCTATGGTTTCTAAATGCTGTAATGCTTGATATTTGATGATGCAGTGGTAGCATTGTTGCCTCACAGTTGCAGGTTCTTAGGTTTGATTCTTGGATGGGGTGCCTTCTGTGTGGGGTCTGCATCTTCTCCCTGTGTTTGTGTGGGTTTGCTTTTGTGTCCTCCCATGTTACAAAGGCATGTCTGCATTATTTCTTCCTGGGCCTCTGCTGAAAATAGTTTTTTGTTCCAAGTCAGACTGTCCTGATTAACAAATGTTAAATAAAATTGACAGGCATTTGAATTTCAGACTTCAGGTTTCTGAATATTTAATTCCTTACATATCTGATGATGCAGTGGTAGCATTGTTTCCTCACAGCTATAGATTTTCTGGTTTGATTCTTGGCTGGGGTACCTTCTGTGTGGCGTCTGCATCTTATCCCTGTGTTTGTGTGGATTTGCTCTGGTGTCCTGCCATTTTACAAAGACGTGTCTGCAGTATTTCTCCCTGGGCCTCTGCTGAAAATTGTTTTTGTTCCGTCAGAAGTAAAATTGACAGGCATTTCAATTTCAGACTTCATATTCTTCAGAAAATACATAGTGACACAACCTAAGTTTATAAGATGAATATTTGAAGTTTGTCCTTATTTTTGAGACTGTATTACCCCATTATTGGCTTTGTCCAGGTTTTTTGTGCTAAGGTTGACAGCTATGGCAAGAAATGAATTCACTGAATATGTTTGAGGGCTGTATTCCCTCATTACTGGGTTTGTCCAGGTGTTTTGTGCTAAGAGGTTGACAGCTATGGTGAAAACTGAATTCATTAAATGATAGCCATTTAAGTTTCAGTCTTCCGCTCTTTCACAAAGCAGCTGATTTGGCATAGTGGTATGTTGCTCTGACTGTTTTGCACAGGGACCTTGGCAGTAAAATGTATGGTGGTAACACAGCATTTTTCTTTCACAAAGCAGGTGATTTGGCATAGTGGTATATTGCTCTGACTGTTTTGCACAGGGACATTGGTAGTAAAATGTATGGTGGTAACACAGCATTTTTCTTTCACAAAGCAGATGATTTGGCATAGTGGTATGTTGCTCTGACTCTTTTGCACAGGGACCTTGGCAGTAAAATGTATGGTGGTAACACAGCATTTTATTCTAGCAACTTTCCAAGATTATACAAGCAATGTTTAATGTGCCCCTGGTTTTTGGGCTTTTGACCCCCCCCCCCCAATAAATTTGTATTTTTCCAGATTTCTTGTGCTGCAAAGTTGAGATGCAGTTGAGTATTGAGTAAATTTTACAAGGAGCTGAGAGCTGCAGGGGAAGAGAAGTTTAGTGCTGCGTATGCTAAGTCAGATTGCATTGTTAATAGCACAACAGGTTATGTACTTGCTTTTGATGCAGAAGGTTGTTGGTTCTACTCCCACAAGGGGTGAATGCTGCCGTACTGAAAACGTTAAGATACTAACTATGAGCCTTATCAGTTTGCCATCCATTTCCTATTGCAATATTACTAGCTTATCATTTTTAATGTAATATAGGCAATTTATTCCTCGGGCATCAGACCCTTTATTTTTCAATGAAACCATGAAATATAAAGGTGTTTGCTAGCAGCAACCTCTTCATTAGTTACAGATTTATTTAATGTGGAATTATTTAGATGACTTTTTTACTTTTTCAGAGATTGTGCATATTTACTGATATAGATACAGGGTGGGAATCAACTATCTTGACACGTACATCTATGATGATGGTAGTACCTTCCAATCCAAGATTTACAGGAAGAGTACTTTTAGTAATGGATATCTTCATTTCGACAGTGCACAGCCCCATTTTCAAAAACATAGTATTATTAAGGGACAGTGCATCAGGGCTGCTCGTATGACTTCTCAGAAAGATGATATGATGAAAGAATTAGAATTCATAGGGCAGTTATTTGCAGATAAAGGATATCCACATCGGATGATTAAGGATGTCACACAATATGTTATACAAGAATGGGGTAAGAAATATCCTCCCTTATTAGGTATAGGTTTGAATAATGACCAAGATAAACCTGCTTCCAATTCTATGAAAACTAACTTAGAAGGTGATTTTGGGAAGGCATGCATTTTAAAATATGGTAATTTTTCCAACAACGTGAGAGAAATAATTAAGTCCAATTGGAATATTATTATGAGCGATGAAGGTATCAAGGACAAAATATGTTATATGCCTTGTTTTGTATACAAAACTGGAACAAACATAAAAAGAATTATTGAATCAAAAACTATGTATAGTAATAAAGGTAATTCAAATAGGAAGGGTACTAGCAAATGTGGACACTGTTCTATGTGTCCGTATATTTTCCAAGCTGAAAGTATTACACTACAAAACCATATTGACAGTAAGGTCATTTTTAGATTTGGCAACTGTCAGTCCCAGCATTTGATCTATTTAGCTTTATGTGCTTCTTGCCCAAGCTTTTATGTAGGAAAGACTGACAGAAGACTAAAAAACAGAATTTATGACCACATTTACTGTCTGAGGAAACATGATATGAACAATGCATTATACCGACACACAGTTAGTAGCCCTGGATGCAGTGAGTTCAAATTCGCTATCTTGGAGATGGTTATTCCTAATCCAAGAGGTGGAAATGTGAAAGCTCTAGTAGGAGAGAAAGAGATCAAATGGCAGATTAGGCTTAATTCTGCCAGACCGCCAGGTTTAAATGAAGTTATTCCAACCAAGCCACTTATCAGAAAATAATATTTTGATTTATTTTCTCATATGTGTTGTTTGTATAATAGTAGTTCACACATCATATAGAACTGTTTTTCATATTTGATATTGTATATCAAACCCACTAATATTGTGAACTATAATTTTTCTGGCTTCAGGGATTTGATATTGTCAGGGACAATTTACACCAATATGTAATGTTATTTTCCTTTAATTTATTTTTTAACATGTTTTTAGGTTTTTATGGTTATTTCTGATATTTTTGATATTTTGAGATTTTACACCATGTTGATAGCATATGTTTGTAATAGAGAATATCTGAACCAACCAAACAGTAGCATAGTGCATCTGTATGTTCACAATACATGTAATGACATTTTTCAGATTTTATACCTTTTAGTTAATTGATTAATTATTCTAATTTAGGAAAAGAGCGGGCTTTTTTACATGTATAAAATGTTTAGGAAGATTGCAATGTTTGTTCTGAAGAAGTCTTTGTATTTAGATGAAAGCGCTTAACGGTTTATTGTTCTTCATGGCTTTAATTAAAGTGAATTTACTACTGCTTGGATTCTGGCATCGTCCTTGGGAATTCCTTCCCTTTTGTTCTGGTTTTGGTTGCTATATTTACTGATAATGGTGGACTGTAGAATTGTGCATATTTACTGATAATGGTGGACTGTAGAATTGTGCATATTTACTGATAATGGTGGACTGTAGAAGTTTGAGTAGACTTTCATGATGGAAATGTTTTGAACTGGGCAGTTTTGTCATTATGGGTGCATGCATTTTGTTTCATTGTTTGCTGGAAAGATGTTCTGAATTGGACAGTTTTGTCATTATTGGTGCATGCGTTTTGTTTCATAGTTTACTGCAAAAATGTTCAAAACAGTAAGAATGTGTATCAAAGAGCACATGTATGTTTCATATGCAAGGGGCCTATGATTTGAAAACAGCCCAGAATTAATCTTTATCTGCCACTGGTAAAATTATTTTCTTTGAATGTGGGTTTCAATGCTGTTTCAATGAATGTGAGTTTCAAGGGCAGAGAAGTTTTAATGCTAAGTTTGTTTAGCAGATGTCTTAGTGTTTCTGCTGTAAAATGCAAAATAAAACTTTCAAATGAAGTCCAAATCATCATAGAAGTAAATCAGTATGCACATTAGTGTTTACGGTAAATGGAGTGAAATAGCCAAGTAATGGATCATTGGAATGGCTGCAGGGGGAGGCTCCATTCAACCATGATTTTGTGAGGGGGAAGGGCGGCAAACTTAAAGACAGCTCCAGCTGAACTATACCTTCCAACTGTCCAGATTTTCAAAGAATTAATAGATTTTTGCTTCTTATTTTTGGTTTGTTCCTCATAAAATTTGTTGTTTTCTGGCAAATCATTTAGGAATTAAGTCACTAAATAATGACACACTGAGTTTCAGACTTTATAACCTTCAGAAAAATGCATGCTAAAGTAAGACCTGTTGTTCTATCAACTGTCTCAGTTTATACAAGAGCAATTTTTAGTACTGTTTATATGTTTCCCCAATATATTTGGCCTTGTCCAGATTTATTGCATTAACAGGTTGGGAGGTACATGCAAATAAATTGCTTTATAGAATTAGGCATAGCCAAACCTCTCAACTGTCCCTGATTTTGGCTCAAAATGTTGGTCTTCCCCCTAGTAATCCCTCCACAAAATAGCAATTTTGGAAGAAAACATGGAGGGTTTACAATTAAGAAATAACTGTAATAATCAGAGTTATAGATTACTTTTATTTCAGAAATGCATGTAGATTCTTTTATTTTGTCAGCTCCTCAAGTTAGCAGTACTAATATTAAAGTGTCCCTTCTTTGACAGGTTCCCAGCTGTATTGTGTGGCTATTTTATATTTTTACATCGCAATTTTGGCCCATTTTTCATAAAATTGTGTTTTTTTTTGGCAAATTAGTGACACATCATTAAAGACTGAAGTTAGAAAATAATGACAGACGTTTGAGTTTCAGATTTCATACCATCCAGAAAATTCATACTAATGCAAGACCTATTCTATTATCTTTCTAAGTTTATAAGAGCAATATTTAAAAATTGTCCTTATTTTTGGGCCTTTGTCCCACTTCTTTGTATGGCTTTGTCCAGATTTCTTGCTCTGAGGTTGAGAGGTATGAAAAATGTGTCAGGGCCATCACAGTCAGCCAGAGACATTTCAAATTGTGACATACTTGTTGCACACCACCCCCCATGTAGTGACTCTGGATGCATCGAAGCAAGGCAAGGAGTAGTTATGCAGTGTAAACGTGCAAAGTATTCCCCCCCCATCCAAGGTAGACACAAGTACTAGAGTGGCTTTTCATCTGTCCTTGATTTTTGCAGAATGGTCTGGTTTCTGTCATATTTTTTGTACTGTTGATTTATGCTTATTACTCAAAGTGCCTGTTGCTCTGTGTTTAAGTAGCAATACTTTAATGACCATCAGGTAAGCTTGGCTGAGATCGTAAGATGCAAGTAAGCTTTAATAAGCATAATGTTAAAGAATTGCCAACATTGAAAGCCTTTCTGTTGTTGCCATGTAGAGAATACTGAACTATATAATGTATAAGCCTTGGGTATTGAAATGCATATGCCAGTATTTGTAATAAAGGAAGGATTACATTATTTTAAGAAGCTCATTACACTTGGAGACTTCCAGTCATCTCTGCAGGTTTTACCCGTAAACTAAACAGAATGCCCATCGTGTGGTCCATAACCTGTACAGTAATCCTTTTAAACAATGTATCTTGAGCTTATTTCTTGTTTGCTTTTCATTTTTTTACTTTGATCATGTTTTCCCCATGAAATAAGTAGATAGTTGTCAGGCAGCAGGTCTTTTTTAGGATAAGAAACATTTTACAAGTGGGGGCATCAGAAATGTTTACTTTCAGCATGTTACTTGGTACTTTAATAAAGCTGAATATAAATTATAATTAGAACTGCAGTGCAAGACGTGGTTTGAGTTCAGTGCTGCTTGTTTTTCTTATACTTGATTTTGACTGGCATTCCATTAATGTATTTAAAAAGTAATTTACTTTTTCATGCCTCACAACCTTTTTGTTTCCATCTAGATATTAAATAAGCTTTCATGCAGCCAATGCATTGAAATATTTGTATTCTTCTACACTTCATTTTGTCTTGATTGGACTCTCATAATGACAGTTTGGCACCCAGGGCTGTGTATTTAGTTAGTTTTTGTGGTTTTGAGCATAGCTCCTCCCCTTTCTAGTTGGCCACACCCCTTCCCATTGACCTCACTCATTCAGCTGTCTCTTGCAGCCCCCCTTTGATTTGAAGTCACCAGCCGCCACTGCTTGTTCATATCCTGTACCACTCTTACATATAACTCTTCCACACATGACTTCATAATTCAATACCACAACTCCTGTCTAGGCACCCTGTCATAAGCTTTCTTTAAGTCCAGAGAGACACAGAGCAACTCCTGACCTTCTCTGTATTCCACCAGTAACAGTCTCAGAGCAAACATCACATCAGTAGTGCCCTTTCCACATATGAAACCATACTGCTGACCAGTACTCCTCACCTCCCTGCATGACCTAGCTTCCACTACTCTTACCCATAACTTCAGGCTGTGACTGGTTAATGTTATCCCTCTGTAGTTATCACAGCTCTGCACATCAACCTCATTCTTAACACCATATCCCAAGCACTTTCTCTCCACTCCTCATGCAAACTCACGCTTCCCAAGATATCAGTAAACAGTCTGGCTAACACACCACTGCCATTTCTCCTAAACAACCCCATGCTTCCACTGGTATATAATGTGGACCAACAAGGATTGCCATAATTCATCCTTTCATAGCTATCCTTACATCCTCCTTGTTAAGCCATTGCACTTCCAGGTTCACCATACCCACATCATCCAACCTTCTCTGTCTCATTTTCTTCATTTATCAGCCTCTCAAAGTACACTGTCCATGTCCTCAACACACTCTCCTCGCTTGTGAGTGCATATACCTCATTATCCTTTATCACCCTTATCTGCTGCACATATTTCCTAGCGCAATGCATCTGTCCAGCCAATTGGTACAATTCCTTTCATCCCTCCTTAGTGTCCAACCTGTCATAAAACTCTTCATATGCCCATCCTCAGCCTTCACCACCTCTCTCTTTGCCATGCACATCATCTCCTCATACTCCTGCCTACATTACTCATCTCTCTGAAAATCCCATTCCTTTTTCCCCAGCATCTGTCTCTGTATACTATCTAGTACTTCCACAGTCCACCAACAGGTGACCTTGTACTACTTCCTCCATCCACATGTCACCCCAAGCACCTGTCTAGCTGTCTCCCTTACCAGTTCTGCTATACTTAACCAAATATTTGTTAGATTGTCACGTCCACCAAGTGTCTGTCTCAACTATTCACTGAACTCCACCTCACAAGCACTCTTTTCCAATTCATACCATTTGATCCTTGGTGCTGCCCCCATACTCCTCCTCATCTTGATCACCAACATCATATCACATACAAACATTCTCTGCTGCCTAAATACACTTTGCCCTGTCACCACTTTACAGTCACCAATCTCCTTCAAACTGACCCTCCTACATTGGATATATTCCACCTGTGTGCATCTTACTGCAATCTTGTATGTTACCCTATGCTCCTCCCTCGTGTTATAGTGCGTATTCACCACACCCATGTCCATCCTTTTTGCAAATTTCACTACCATCTCACCATCTCCACTCCTTTTAACACCGTACATACCCACCAATTCTCCATCCCTTCTGTTCCCTTCACCAACATGCCCTTTGACATCTGCTGCAATGACCAGTCTGTCACCCTTGGGTACAGTTATCACCACGTCATCCAAGTGACGGCACATTTCCCTTTCTCATCCATCGCACAACCAACTTGCATAGTATATGCACTTAACAACAGTCATCATTACACCATCAGCTTACAGCTTCAGAAACATCAGTCTATCAGACACTTATGTCACCCTCCAAAAACACTCTTGGCATAATGTTCCTTTAGCAGAAGCCCTACACCCTTTCACCTCCAGTCCACACCTTGATAGCACAACTGTGACCTGCCTACTATACACCCAACCATGATCCCCTTCCATGTGTCCATGTGGTCTCTTGCGCGCACACACACACACACACACACACACACACACACACACACACACACACACACACACACACACACACACACACACGCACACACAATATATCAACCATCCCCTGGCCATCATATCAGCTAGCCTGGTCCTTATACCACTCATACTGCCAACATAAGCAATTCTTACCATCAATAGCACCCTCCTAGCCTTTCTCCTCTCTTCCTGCCATATGTCTGTTGGACATCCTCCAGGGGATGCCTGTCAGTGCAAAGGCTACTGTGCTATTGAATGACTCAGGTATGCTACAGCAATATTGAGACACTGTCAGTGATTTTGTCCAATTGCACCCATGAATGCGTGGCATCCTACAGATGTCCTGCTGTAACAGGTTGAGAGGGATGACTGAACAGCAAGAGTGTGAATTTAGTGTACCATACTGACATAGAATAGACATGTATGTGGGGTATTAGCTATGCACATGTCAGTATGAGTAGGTGCATGTATCCACGTCATGAAAACAGACATGGGATGCCAAATGTCAGTTAAAACAGCTTTACATGTTGTACATGTGTGCAATCTTAGTTACTGTGCACCCAAAAGAGAGACATTTCTTCAGCTACTGGTTGTTGCATTGCCCTGACACAGCCATGGTTAGTACAGTAAGCATGATTATCATGACTAAATTGGAGAGGTGTCCAACTGTGTTATGACTTTGTGGCCATGCTCACTACAAACAATCGATTGAACACATACATGGCTGTATGGACTCAGCAATACCTTACTTGTCATACCTGTCTCCACCAATGTACAGTAATCCCATTTGCTGCACAGCAGCATTACACAAACCACAGACTTGGTCCCTATAGTGGCTGTACAGGGCAAAGTAGGGGCAGGAACCCACCTGGCATCAAGCCAGCCATTGTCTGAACAGGCATATAGAGTCTTAGGTGGATTACTGTAAGGCCAACCATGAGTATAAATTGGAGATGTCCACCAGGGACAATCACAAGGACATCTTCCCATATGTCTGCAGTCTTGGAGGCAACATACCAATCCAACCTATAATGGTGGCTAATCAGATCACATACACACACAACATAGATACAGGCAACCTGATGCAGATAGGGTTAGGGCAAACATACCCCCTGACTCAGCATCACTATAGGTGAATATTTACTGTAGCCACACCTGTCCCCTCATCACCAGTGAGCAGATACATATTGCCTACTGAAAGGCAACAAATGTAAGTATCCATGGGACATCATATCATCCCTGACGGCATCCTACAAAAACTCAGGCATGTGCTCCCAGCTGCATTACACACTGTAGACACACCTAGCCGCAGCACCATCCACACACTGTCCACATGATAGAGAGATACTCTCATCCATGTACGCAGACCTGAATGAGGAATGATGGATTATGCAAAGAACTTGCCCTCACTGCAGGTAATATGACTCATCAGGGCCAGGAGTACAATGCAAGCTGATACTATGCTGATAGATTACATGAGTATGCTGTGGTTGTGAGTGTTGGCTACTGGTACGGTTGTGAGTGTTGGCTGCTGGCATTCAAGGTACATGTGCAGGTATTGGAGATACTGTTGCCAAATGTATGGGGTCATGTGATGTGTTTCACTGTTAGTGTCTACCAGGTGCAATGTAACATCACCGGTGGGAGACCTTTTTACCAGCGGAATGCACCCTAATAATGGAAGCCATAATACAGAACCACACAGTACTGTTGGGACAAAGCCATCAACATCTGCAGGAGAGGACCACCCTGTGAGATGATCCTGTCCACAGGATAAATTAGGTGGGTCTGCACATACGTACATATGAGTAGGTGTGGCATCATGCCACCAACCTCATATGCCATGCCTGGCAAAGGGCTGCTGCTGTGGCCAGGGACCCCACAACCACAGGTGGGAGCCAGCCATGCAGGCCCCACTGAAATTAAATGAGGAGCTCCTTGCCAAGCTTGGGACACCCATCACAGTACAACACCAGGGTACAAAGCCCTCCTTGCTGAAGGTGGGTGACACACAGACACACAATGGACAAGGAGCATGCAGGTAAGGTCCCAGTGGGTATTAGTAGACTACTGTATGAGACATACTTGTATCTGTGCAATATCTACATGCATGTGCCAGATCTGATTGCAGTTGTGGATGGGGATTTCTAATGCACAGAAGTGAAAATCTATGGTGAAGGACAGCAAATTGTGTAGTATTGGGTGTTGTACTGTAAATGTGCAGACATGCTGCATCCATCCTTTTTCAAATGCGTATGTGAGTCTGCTGACAATACCTCTCTCCCACAACTACATAGGTCACTCTGGTCTGCATATGGGACAGCAGGCTGAGGCTGGTGATTATGGAATTGTTCAGTTGTGCTTTGGCAATATCCCAAGCACGTGGAGGGCATGCAAGTTACCATGCATACATCTATGACTAATAACCATATTGCTTTGTGTGCAAGTTAATTTGTGTTGGGGTTAATTGTATTGTATCACAGTGGTCAGCACAGGTCCTATCTGAAAAGAATGTAACATTCCTGTAGCATACCTCACAACCTGTCAGTGCAGGATGTTTTGACAAACACCAGCACAATGTGTTGGACAAACAGACTAAAGTAGGGACATGTGTGAAACATTACTGCTATACAGTGGATATAAAATGTATACACACACCTGTTAATATGCCATTTGTTCCTGAAATATAGTGATTGAGACCAAAGTATCTCAGTCCACACCTTTTCCAACCTTTAATGTGACCCATGACATGAACAATTCACTTGTAAAACGAAGTATCTGGACTGATGTATTGCACCTACAAGCATGGAAAAGTGTGAGGGTAACAGACATTGTATGAGTATGCTGTTTCAGTCAGGTATGATACCTGATGCTGCCATATGTGTCAGTACATTCACTGTGGCCTACTTGCCAACTATATCATGTACATTGGCATTGTTAAGGCAGACAGAGCACTAATAAGTTCCAAACATCTGGATGTTCCAGACACAGCTATACAGAGGAGTGGTACGGCCTGTACAATGGTTTCACATGCTGCATGTGAGGCAGATGCCATAACCACACTATATAAAGTAATGGCATCAGGAGGTGTTCACCTGCCATGTATGGTACATACATCAAAATGGTACCAGTCACACAAGATATGACCCCCCCACACACACAAAAGCATTTAGATTAGAACTCCTACCTATTTATGTCTACTATAATGTTATGTAGTTATCAGATGTGTCACAGAGCTTACACAATTTCACCATGTCCAAAGGTACTTATAAGGTGAATGACATCAACAGGACTACTAAATTAGGATGAGTATGGAGTTACACAACTCAAAATAGTATAACCTTCACAGTACATGATTCTCACACAAACACACACAAAAAAACAGTTGCCAGTATGGAGATTAGAACTCTTGCCTATCTAGTTATTTGTATTATGGCATTACACAGTTAGTAGAAGTACCACACAGCTTATACAATCTCACATTGTCCAAAGGTACTTCTAAGGTGAATGACAACAACAGCAGTAGTAAAGTAGGGTGGGGAGAGTGTAATGGGTGGAACACAAATTAAAATGGTATAAGACACACAGTATCTGATTCACATGCACACACACAGCCACCAGTAATGCGATCAGAACTCATGCCTATCTAGTTATTTCTACTATAGTGTCACAGAGCTTATACAATTTCACCTGGTCCAAAGGTACTTCTAAAGTGAATGACATCAACAGGACTTCTAAAGTGCAGTGAAGGGAAGTGTAAAGTGTGGTACACAAGTCAAAAATGGTATAACCCACACAGTACATGATTTTCTCACACACGCACTTGCCAGTATTTGGATGAGAACTCCTGCCTATTTAGTTATGTCTACTGTAGTGCTATACAGTTACTGCATGTGATACAGAGCTTACTGTACTTGCAACTGGCCAAAGGTGCTGATAACTGCACAGCTGAGGTAAAGAATTACAGGTGGCAGGAAGTCTGCCTTCAGTTTCTACCATATATCTTGCTAGTTCCGTCTTGCACTTCAAATAGCATTATAGCTTTGCACTTCAAAAGTTTATTGTATCAGTAAGAGTATCACACCTGGGAGCCATCAGCAGTACTCATTCATCACGGGATTAGCCCCAGTACTTATTACTTATGACCACCCCTCCTGGCATGATTGAAGTGGGGTTTTCTGTGTTTTCACCCGTTAATCTGGTGCACTTGTCCATTCTGAGGCACTCTTACAACTGCCTCATGTACACAGGCAACCCTCTACTCTAAACTCCAAATACTCAGACCAGTGAGAGTTACCCCTATATGACCAAATGTGGAAATATGCACTCTCCAGCAAAGACAAGACTAGCTGGTCAAGAGGATAAAATCAACACCTGCACACACCATGTGGACCACATAGCTCACCACAACACCCCCCTACGACAGCCCTGACATACACTGAAAAGCCAGACACCCACCTTCGCAGAGGCACTCAATGGACATTTACACAAACAGCACAGAACAGCAATATAGACACCCACTCAGACACCACGACATAGCACATGCAAAAGGACACATATGTCACCTACACAGTGTTGCCCGTCAACCTAAGCTCCTAAGGCTGACCACCTTGCAGAATACAGTAATCATGGGTGACTCAGTACTGTGGCACACAGATTCCCACTCACCATGTTGATTATGGAGGAGGTAACAGTCAACTGTCTATCATGTGCAGCATCCAACACATGACACATCCAGTCAGGCCGCTCCACAACAGTTACAAGTATCACTATATCATCATCCATGTGGGTGTGAATGACCTGAGACATACCTCCCTGGGCTATATGACAAGAGACATGGTTGAACACTCAGATTATGCAGTCCAGGCAGATGTGACAGTAACCCTGAGCAGTACACTGGCATCACCCAGAATGATGCTGCAGTACTTTCAACAGATAATTGACTGAAACATTGGCTTATGTGTTGTGTGTCATTCTCAGGGGATCCAGTATCTCTCTGCTTGGGATAACATGATTGACAGACCTCAATGCCTTACCAGAGAGGTCCTAAATCTGTCATCCCTGGGTTTGCAGGTACAGGGTAAGTGACTTGCCATCCCATAGTGCCTTATTAGGCAGTGTTCCAAATCAAATTACCACTATAACAGATAAACATGTTTGCAATCTAGGGACATGCTGCTCAACAGTACACATCTGTCAATATGCAGTCACCCAAAGCACTCCTCAGAGTGGAGGACATTGACAGTTGTGCTGTAACAGAGAGGTGGTTCACAGCAGCAAACAGCAGCCCTGCACTAACAGGCTAAGTCGCATTCCACAACTGTCAACGCCAAAACTTGGACCACACCTCCACAGGTGGTGTTGTTTCCATATCCATAATGGATATGCACAGCTCCAGACTAGTATCCTAGCATAATGCATCGAAGGTACTTCCTGTAAAACTGACTTTCTTGAATAGTACAGTCCATACCATAGCCTGCTATTGGTCCCCAGCTATGTTCCTAGACTGTCAATGCACATTCCTCAACACCCTGTCATCAATGATGGTCCTATGCAAGACAGACATAGTAGGAGACTTCAACTACCCCTCCATCACCCGGGGAAAGTAGTCAAGCACCAGTACACAGGCCCAACCATTCATGGAATTCATCAGTTCCAATGGCCTAGACCAGCTCATACTGACCCCCAGTAGAGGATGCAACAACCCTGACCTGTATTGATTACTTACATATGGAACTGTTGCTCGACCACAGTTGTCAATCCCTACCTGGTCCAATCCAAACATGATGTAATCAACATGGAGCTCAACATCTCACCCACACCCCCCACAAAGGTAACCACCTTAAGAACTCTCTCCAATGCTGACATTGCAGTCATAAACACAGGGGTGGGTGACTTTACTGCACCCATGCCAATGGGAAATAGCTGCATGACTGTTGCATCATACACATATGCACTGCACAAGCATGTGCATAGATTCATTGTACTACCATAGCCAACAGAACACAGACACTATGCTCCAAACACTGGAAGCCATTGTGATGGTCCCCTGCCATTACTAAAGTGTAGAACAGAAGGAGAACACTGCTGCAGAAAATAGTGGTGCCCCAAGAATGGTGAACCCCTTTATTAGCCTCAGTCGCAACTTGGGATCCCTCATGTAATCACCTACAGGAAGCTATCAAGGCAGATTTGCAGCAGACACTGACAACAATCAGTAGAACCTTTGATAGTTATATTGACAACCTCCACAGCAATAACCACAAGTGCTGTGAGTTACTGCACAATGCTGTTTTCTATCCTGACACAACAGATATTAGTCACAGTCTTGCCAACGTAGTCAATGCCAGCTTTACCCCTCTCCCCTCCAAGGGGACAATCACAATGGCAGATAGATACCAGGCACCCAGCATTACTGCAGGCCAGGTTAGACCTGCATTGTCCACAGGCAAGGATACAGCTCCCATGGGACCCCAACATATCCATGGCTGTGTTCTACATGACATACAAGGAGACCAGGCACCACATCTGTGTGCCCTGGTCAGTCACAGCCTCACCTCAGGCTTTGCCCTTCCAAAATGTTATGCTGTTACAGTCATCCCTCTCCATAAAAGGGTAGCATCTACAGACCCTGGGAATTATTGGGTCCTTAGCCTGACAAGTCTACTATGTATAGGTATGGGTGCATCATCAGGGCTGATTGACCGAGATATGGGTGATCTCCTAACTCTGGATTCCCCACAGATTGGCTTTGTGAATGGCAGATCATGCCTGCTCAACCTGGTTGACATCTGTGAGTTAGTCACCAGCGCTGTGCTGTGTATGACAGTAAGGCACTGCATACAGCCTACCTAAATCTGGCCAAGGCTTCTGATACCATTCCTCAGTCAGGCATTATTGGTAACCCAACAAACTAAGCATAAACCCCTATATCAGTGGGTGGTTTGCAAATTGGTTCACAGAATACACAGTGTGACAGTGGCAAACTCCAAGTCAGATTGGCAAGCAGTCATGAGTGGGGTCCCACAGGGATCAGTACTGGATAGTGTCCTGTCTACTTCTCAGGAGTCCAGCCCAACACAGAGGAACTCTGGCTGACCAAGTTCATAGAGAACTGCAAGCTGGGAGCTATCATGAACTCCACAAATGATGCAGACATCCTACAGAAAGGCCTCGCTGAGACAAAAGATTGGTATGGAAACCATGGCCAGAAGCTTAACACCACAAAATGCATCATCATCCCCTTTGGCAAAACATTCAGTTCCCAGTAAGTTCCACATCAATGGGAGACCAATGAACACTGTAGACTTTATAAGAAATCTGGGGACACAGGTTGGCAGCAACTTCTTCTTCAAGCACCACATTGCCACTGTGGTCAGGAAGTCCTTCTATATGGCACATTGCATTACCAAGGGTTTTGCATCTAGGAAGACAGAGGTAATGATCTCTGTCTACTATTCCCTCATTAGACTCCTCCCCAGGTATTATGGCCCATTTGCCATGTACTGTACCTCACTAGGCACCTGCTACAGCTGGAGAAGCCACAGAAGCACCTCACAAAGGGGTTCCTAGGCATTAAAAACACATCCTATACAGACAGACTCAGCAGACCCAAGCTATTCTCTGTGTTATATAACCTAATTAGCATCTATCTGTGCTTGACTTACAAGCCATGTCTGACCCAGCTGGCTTAGAAATGCTACATATAAATCCATGCACACCAAACACTGCAAAGACTGCTACCTCAGTACCACAATCACTACAACATGCTGGTGGGACAGGTCCCTCACCAAGAGACTGCACATGCCCTGGCATACACTTCCCATAAAAGTCATGCAGAGCACCTAGCTGACCATGTTCCAGAGAAATCTTGATGACTGGATGGGTAGTAATTCAACCCAAAGATCACTGCAGTGGCTATACTTGATATAGGCACTGAGATGTAACATCGGGTGGCACAATGGAAGGGCCTTTCTATGTGCTAGGCGTTTTAAGGCTCCTGGGCCATTACTTACTACACACTTGTGAACCTATAAAGGGAATCATATCAGCAGGACTGATAAAATAGTTCTGTGGGTGTTTAACCTATCAAAATGATTTGTCCTACAAACAGACATACATGTCAGATGTGAGAGTAGAACCCCTAGCTAATTAGTGATTTGTACCATTGTATTATGCAGTTACCACACATGCCACAAAGCTTACTGGGCTGAGATTTGGTCAAAGGTGCTGATATGGAGAATGACATCAGCAGGACTGATAAAGTAGGGCAGTGGTTGGGAAACATATTAAAATACTTCTACTTACAAAGATACATACCTACACACACATTTGCCGGATAGAAGAGTAGAACACCTGCAAAACTAGTCATTTGTACTATAGTGTTAAGCATTTATCACATGCACTGCTGAGCTTACAGACTTATGAGCTGGCTAAGGTTGCTGATAAGGGACTGACATCATCTGGACTGATAAGGTGGGGCATTATGAAGTGTCATGGGTGGGAATGGCATAAAATCATTTCATCTATAAACAAACACCCAACTCCCTCAGTCTTGCACACACAACTGTCACACGCTTCTACATTTGCCAGGACTGAGATTAAAACTACCAAACTAGTTTTTTTGTACAATCTTGTTATGCAGTTATCACATGCATCACAGAACTTATGGGGCTAAAGTTTGACAGAAGGCCCTTCTAAGATGACTGATGTCTGCAGGACTGCTAAAGTAGGGAAAGGGGAGGTATACTGGATTTGAATGGACCCAAAAGCTTTTAGTTGTGAACACACACACACGCGCACACACACACACACACACACACACACACACACACACACACACACACACACACACACACACACACACACACACACACACACACACTTACTTACATTTGGCAGGACTGCAATTAGAGCTCCTACCTAGCTAGTTATCTTGTACTATCATGATACACAGTTATTGCATGCACCACAGACCTTATAGGGTTGAGGCCTGATAGAAGGCACTTCTAAGATGACTGATATCTGCAGGACTACTGGACCCAAAAGCTTTTAGTTGTGAACACACATACACATTTCCATTTGCCAGGGCTGGGATTAGAGCACCTATCTAACTAGTTATTTGCACTATAGTGTCATGCAGTTACCTCATGCACCACAGAGGTTATGTGGTTGGGCCTAATAAAAGTGACTTCTATGGTGACAGACATCTTCAGGACTGCTAAGGTGGGACAATGGAAAGTGCATTAGGTGGAGAAGGCCTGTTCATTCCTAGATTCTACTGACATTTCTCTAAGTGTATGAGCATGCCCAGTGTGTCCTTCTATAGTACACATGGGACTCCATTCCAGGGATTGTTTTACTCCAGTCCAGTTTGTTTTGTGCTATGGCCATACCTCTCAAACTGTTGGTGCAAGATATCTGGAGATAGCCTATCAAAATGTGGGGACAATGGGCCATACAATGACACTGACAATTTCTCTCAGTAATGCATGGGTTGCAAGGGTTACAGGGCTGGTTTTAGCAGACATCTATCATATATGCTGTTTGACACTGTCATGTACTGGTACAGTACTTGGTGTCATTCCTTCTCAGATTATCACAGTGATTTACCAGAGGAATACATGATGGGTGATGCACACACAAGGTGTATGGGACAAATGCTACACATTATTGCACTATCCAACCTGTTGAGAGGTGTGCCTACAAGCAATTGGTTGCTGGTGCTGCGGAAATGATATATTACAATGGTGGAATCTCTGTGCATTTATGTTCTGGCCTGGTCTGATTTCCAGTCCACAGTTGGGTAATATAAGTCAGACAGGATCAGGATGACAGGCAGACTCCAAATAGAGTTGTAGGGGGTAGGATATGTGGGGGTGTCCTGGGCAGATATGTTTGCCTATAGATACCAGTACTTTTCACTGGGCTCTCCTCAATGGTTGACTGCACTTGGAGGGTCTTGTGGGTGTCAGACTGTTTGACCAGCCTGGAGATGTGTGTTTGTCACACATATATGTATGGCCCACCTAATTTTGCTTGGATAGCCACATGTTGGGGTCAGGATGTTGCATAGGATGAGTGATCAGGGAGGGTTGTATTACTTCCAATGGCTGTAGCTCAGGGTTCTGAGGGTGCAGATATGCCACCATCTTCCAGGGTTAGCACATTCCCATGTTTAAACTCCTAGCCCTGCCTGTCAACTGTACAGAGTATCATAGAATGCCACATCCATGAGTCATATATCTTGTTGGTTACCCAAACAAGTGTGGTTTTCCAGCAAAAGTGTTTTGCTAGTCACTCAGGGTTGAAGTCAGATATTACTGACAGTTGACATTGCAGTTTCAGACTTTGTACCCATCAGACATTCCATGTACTGCAAATCATTCCATCAACTTTATAACATTATTAGAGCAGTATTTCACAGGTGTCCTTCTCTTTAGACCTTCATCACCCCATTATTCATGGCTTTGCCCCAATTTCTGGCTCCTTGAGGCTGGCAGGTTTGCTCTTAGCAGTTGTCAGCATGGCCTTAAGTTGCATTTTGTGGACTGTGTTATGTTGGTGCTATGGACTCCATGACACTCACTAAAGGGTACTGTGGGTGAGGCATAGACATTTGACAGAGGCCTGTATGCCAGATATGACAGATGCAGGCCATCTGTAGCAGGGCAGTGCATTCTGATGATCATGTGTTCCCAGGCTGCCGGCAGGAGACACACCTGGGATGGCAGCAGTAAGATGACTGTGGGTGTTACTGACAATTGGTTTCTGTTACTATTGCGCCTTCACTCTGATGACAGCCGGATGCTACTTAAGTATAGGAACATGTTTCTGCATTTCTATGGGACTATGGGGAGGGGGGGGTGACATGACTGTGCACGATACACATCTGCACAGACTGTGCTGATATTTGCTTAACATTTTGGTCCCGTGTAGCATAGCAGTGTGCCCTATCTTTCAGACTATAGGCATAACACTATCAACCACAGATCAGATTGTTCCGGCATAGACATTTGTAGTTTCAGTTTTCTTACCTTTCACAGCCATACTGCCACTGACAGACCTGCTGTGATATCACTGTGTAAAAGTCTGTGGGTGGGAATTTCATGGATGTCACCATGTGGGGGCCTTTGCCAGGCATTTCTGTAAGGTTGTCTACAGCTGATCTGCTGTGTGGGGTTGGTGGTGGGTATGGGACCCCCACTTTGACATCCATGCATGTGACCAATGACCCCACCCAGTTATTTGCCTCACCACATATACTATAGCAGTATTTGTCAACTAGGGTGGTACTGCATTGTGTGGGTAGGGCAGTACTATGGATATACATCCTGCTGTCCCACAGAGCTGTCAGTTGTCTGCTGCTATCCCAGTTAGCCACTCCATTCCCTTACATGCTTGATGAATGCCATAGATATGCTATAAGAATATTCCATTCCATTATTTTAATTTGTTACAGGGACTGATTTACCTTGTGTCTGCAGCTGTTGTGAGGGTGGTGCTTGAGGGATGACAATGCTGGATGCACGCAATATACTGCCTATACATAGGTATAGGTGGTGTGATGTTCGGGATCCATTTTACTGTGTGTGTGAGTCAAACAAAGAGAGAGATCAGTCCCTAGGGCCCTACAGTGTCAGTGTATATGCTATGCATTGATTCTTTGCCAAGGCTAGGGCATAATGGGCATGGCTCCGTCTGCTTACAGGGACAGGCTCAGGATGTTCCTACCCTGAGTCTCTCTGTGCCTGTGGAGGTCTTGGCAATGGAGGGTGGCTGTGTAGCCCTTCCACATTTTGTTCCTGCTGCAGCTGTTTCTGCAGGATCATATTGTGTAGCATGACACATACTATGACCATGTGTGCACATGTGGCTGGAAAGTACTGCAAACTTGAGCATCCAAAACACATGCTGTATAATGATCCTGGTTTGTGCATGTGCCTCATTATGGCTTTCTTGTGTGGGTGTGTGTGCATTTCTGATGGGTGTCATCATCCACGGCTCCAGTGCATAGCCAGCATTGCCCACCAGATGGCCATACGGGATGACCCCATTGCAAATGCCAGGTACAGCTGTGAGGAATGCCAGATGTGGGAGTCCTGATAGCTTCCAGGGCAGCCAGCACACACATTCATGCTAATGCCCTAGGAGTCACACACAACCTGGCAGTTGATGGAGTGCAACCCCTTGCAGTTAATGTAGACCCTACCACAGTCACCAGGTGGTTCTTTGATGTGGGTGTGCGTGCAGTCTATGGCACCCAGTACCTCCAGGTAGTCTGCTACATGGTAGAAGAGATGCATATTGTGGGTCCTCTCCTCATGGGTGTTAGGGAATTTAATGTGCTCCTCGGCATGTGTTTGCATGGCATCCAGGAACTGGTGGAGTATCCTGGATGCAGATGCTTGTGAAACCCCCCCCCATGATATCTCTGTTTGGTCTTTGGAAAGCACCTGTAGCTAGTATTCTTAGAGCTATACATACCTTAGTATCCACTGGGATGGGTTCCCCTCTGTTTGTTCTGGATGTGAGGTGAGGCCAGCACAGCTCCATAATTTGCTGCAGTATGTCCCTGTCCACCCTGTAGCGCTCTACTATCTCCAGATCATGTAGCCCCTGGTAGGTTACCCTGGGCCTGAACACTCTTTTTCTCTGCCTTATAAATCTGGTGCAGTTATCAACATTGTCCTCTTCACTACCCTCAGCCTCTTGCACATACTAATGTATGAGAGCAACAGCAACCCCTAACATTTATTGGTTTTGTCAGGTAAAATTTCCTCATCTGAGTACACTGGTGGTGTAGAGTTTGTGGGAAAAAACAGACTGAAAGGTGTTTGCATATTTTATAGTGGTATGCTGCAGATGCTGCCTGTGTGATTGGCTGAGTATGATACATTCCACCTACCAGCTCTATTACTTGTATTTGAGTGCCTCTATTCTGCTATTTCCCACTTTTTTTCTTGTTCCACTTGCCATTTCCTGTATTTTTTTCATTTTTGTGATTTAAATCCTGGTGCATGCCGCGCACACCTGTTTAGGCAAGGTAAGCAATGCTATACAGCCTCGGACACACTCTCTTGCTTACATATACAAAGTGCTGCCGTTTCCTGTGGCTTTTTTTTTTTTGTTTAAGTCCCAGTGCACACTGTGCAAATCCGTTTAGCTAAGTTAAACACGTTTTACTAGAAATGTTCCTTCCTGGATGCGAACACGCTCTTCATTTCATGGTGTAAGATATTAGAGCCTCAGACACACTCCCTTGCATAGCTGAGCTTAGATAAGTGCAAATCTGGCCAACAGAGCTCCAATGTGCTCACAGCAAGCATAACACACTCCCTTTTCATGTTACTTGCTCCTCCTGCCTACATGATCCTTTTTAGCACCTACACGGTTAGGTGCAGGTTTTGGACTTAGAATATTTTGTGATTCAGTAAATTTCCCGTCATTTGCATACCCAACTGCCTTAGCCCATAGATACTGCACTGACATGGAGTCTTTCCCCTTGACAATCACTCTCCCCTGGTATTTTGCTTCTGTATGCCATAGACTATAATGGCAAAATGCAGATTTTCTTAAAACTTGTGATTTTCAGATTTTTCTTTTTTCCGGCACTATTGTGTTTGCACACCACTGTGCTATGCTTAAACGGCCGAGACCGGCCATAAACAAAAAGTTATGTTATAGTAAAATTAAAGATTTATTCATGCCACTGGCCATATATTTGGCAATTGGCATGCCTAGAAATGTAAAAATATGCTTTTATTTGTGCTGTCATGCCTCCTTTTTCCTTTTTGCAGAAATGTGTAGAGTTAGTAACTGAACACATTTCTGCACTGACATTGTTCCTGCATGGAGACCTGGCAGCTTCCTGAATTGCTAATTTGCCTCATTTGCATGGTTTTCACCAGCAAATGAGGTGATTAGCATGCTTTATGGTCTGCCATGCAGCAACAGTGTTGACAGGCTCTTGCACATCAGATCAGCTGTTTGCTGAATCGCTCGGTGGCTGAACTCCATGCAGGAGCTGCTACACTGTTCCTGCATGGAGTTTTAGTGTTTGTGAATCCTGGGGACAAAGTAAAATAATTGTCTCCATTGTGTCAATTTTTATTATACCTTTATACTTACCCTCTGTATATTTGAAACTCTATTGTTTATATTTCCATGATTTTCATTCATAAACCCTTCTAGTCACCCACTGTTCTGTCTTTTAAACATTAATTAGTTTATATGCATCTTAAATGTTTGCCGCTTATTTTTCATCATGATATCAAGGGAGTAGGACTAACCAAGTTTGTTGATGATTGTAAACAGGAGGCTGATATAAAGTCTCATTCTGATGCTCATATTCTCAGTCACAGGTTGGACGAAACAAATGCTTGGTGCATTAATCATGGGCTTATCCTTCACACCATGAGGTGTGGCATAATTTTCTCTGATAAAGCTAACATCTCTATTGCTTACCCATATATAGCATTCCACCTAAATTTTACATGGTCATCGGGGACCTGGGTATGTATGCACATTGATAACAGACTGTCTATTAAGCAGTTTTCACTGGAGATGTGTGGAGAAAGTCTACTTAACAGGGACATTGTTAGTTTCTCACCAGTACTGGGAGATGTGGCTGAGTTTCTTAATGGCCTGCTTGGCTGTAAGTGTACTTAGAACCTAAGGACCTGTGAACCAATTATTGCCCCTTATGATATGACCTTCCATGTGGTATTTTGATTTCTTTAAAGTACTATTTCCCTACATTTGCTTGAATTATACAGATGTTTTGTAGGTTCCATCTTCATTATGGCGAACAGTTTTGGGGTAAAAAAAATGAATGACAACAAATTAAGTAAGAGAACCCTTAGATTAATTTACAGGTAGCTGGAAATTGGATAGGAAGGTGTATTACTGCACCCAGATTCAGGGTACACAGTCATGTATGGATGGTGAGCCTAGTTTATCATTAGTTGCTAATGACACCATTTTATCTCTAGTACTAATAGTGGAGTTTTAAATATGCTTAGGTTTACAATGTCCAATGCAGGAACACAACATCAGCCAAAGCAGCACTCCAAACTGTCTTTATTAGGAACAACCACAACTCGAATAAAATATGAAAAACCCATTCAGTTAAGCGCTTTCATCCCATAGTATATAGGACTTCATCAGAACAATGATAGCAACATAACCCCAACCGTAAATACCTTCTATACAAGCTTAATTGGTCATAATTAACCCCAGATATATTGAATCATGCTTTGAAAAACAAAATAAAATGAAATGATGAAATAGAATAACATTAAACATTAAAATGACTACCACATCTGGAATTCGTCACAGCTGTACCGGGAGTTTGCCAATGGGGACATCCATATGGCCATCTGGTGGGGGATGCTGGCTACGCACTAGAGCCATGGCTGATGACACCCATCAGAAAAGCACCCACACAAGAATGCCATAATGAGGCATACGCACCAACCAGTGTTTGGGATGCTCAAGTCAAGGTTCCACTGCCTTGACATATCTGGTGGAGCCTTGCAGTACTCTCCAGCCACATGTGCACACATGTTCATAGTATGTGCCTTCCTACACAATATAATCCTGCAGTAACAGCTGCAGCAGGAACAAAATGGGGGAGGGCCACACAGACCCCACCATTGCCAAGGTCTCCACAGGCACAGAGGGACTCGGAGGAAGAACAGCCTGATCCTGCCCCTGTAGGCAGACGAAGGCATGCCCAGTACGCCCTGTCCTTGGCAAAAATGTAACTCATAGCACATACACTGACACAGTAGGGCCCGAGGGATTGATATCTCTCTCTCTGACTAACACACACAGTAAAATGGATGCCAAACATCACATCACCTATACCTTACCACGTATAGGCAGTGCACTACGTGCATCTGACATAGTTAGCCCTCAAGCACCATCCTCACATCATGATACTACAAATCATTCCATCAACTTTATAACATTATTAGACCAGTATTTCAAAGGTGTCCTTCTCTTTGGACATTTTTCACCTCATTATTCGTGGCTTTCATTCACAATGAATGTAGTGGAATGTTCTGATAGCATATCTATGGTATTGATTCAAGCATGTAAGGGAATGGGGTGGCTTACTGGGATAGCAGCAAACAACTGACAGCTCTGTAGGACAGCAGGAAGTGTATTCTTAGTATTGGCCTACTCACACCATGCAGTACCACCCTAGTTGACAAATACCACTGCAGTATATGTGGTGAGCCAAATAACAGGGGGGTCATAGGTCACATGCATGAATGTCAAAGTGGGGGTCCCATACCCACTCCCAGCCTCACCCAGCAGATCAGCTGTAGAAAACCTGACAAAAATGTCTGGCATAAGCCCCCACATGTCACATGGCGACATCCATGAAATCTCCACCTACAGACTTTTACACAGTGATATCACAGCAGGTTTGGCAGTGGCAGTATGGCTTTGAAAGGTAAGAAGTCTGAAACTACAAATGTTTATGCCAGAACAATCTGACCTATGGTCGATACTGTTATGCCTGTAGTCTCAAAGATAGGGCACACCACTATGCTAAATGGGACCAAAATGTTAAGCAAATATCAGCACAGTCTCTGCAAATGTGCATTGTGTACAAATGTGTCATCCCCACAAAGTCCCATATAAATGCAGTAACATGTCCCTAGCCTTAAGCAGCATCTAGCTATCAACTACAGTGATGGCTCAACAAAAACAGAAAGCAATTGTCAGTAACACCCACAGTCAACTTACTGGTACCAACCAGGGTTGCCACTGCCGGCAGCCTGGGAACATATGATCATCAGAATGCACTGCCTTGCTACAGATGGCCTGCATCTGTCTCACCTGTCCTACAGGCCTGTGGCAAATGCTCATGCCTCATCCATAGTAGTCTGTTAGGGAGTATCATGGGGTCCATAACACCAACATAACTCAGGCTACAAAATGCAAAGAAAGTCCATGCTGCTAACTGCTAGGAAAAAACCTACCAGTGTCAAAGAGCCAGAAATCTGGACAAAGCCACGAATAATGGGGTGAAAAAGGTCCAAAGAGAAGGACACATTTGAAATACTGCTCTAATAATGTTATAAAGTGGATGGAATGATTTGCAGTATCATGGAATGTCTGATGGGTGCGAAGTCTGAAACTGAAATGTCAACTGTCAGTAATATCTGACTTCAACCCTGAGTGACTTGCAAATCACTTTTGCTGGAAAACCACACTTGTTTGGGTAACCAAGAAGATATAGGAGTCTTGAATGTGGACATTTGGATACTCTTGACAGGCAGGGCTAGGAGTTTAAACATGGGAATGCACTCATTGCAGGCAGTCCTAACCCTTGAAGATGGTGACATGTCTGCACCCACAGAACCCTGGCCCACAGCCATGGGGAGTAACACACTCTTCCCTGAACATTCATCCTATGCAATATCCTGACCCTAAAATGTGGCCATCCAAGCAAAATGAGGTGGGCCATACATATATGTGAGACAAACACACATCTCCAGGCTGGTCAAACAGTCTGACACACACAAGACCCTCCAAGTACAGTCAACCTTTGAGAATGAATGCTCTCATGTACTGCAATGTAAGATTTTTGTACTGGTAGGTATAGGCAAATATATCTGACCCAGGACATACCCCCACATATCTTATCCCGGACATATCTATCCGGAGTCTGCCTGTCACCCTGATCCTGTCTGACTTATATTACCCAACCGTGAACTGGAAATCAGACCAGGCCAGAACAGAAATACACAGAGATACCACCATTGTAATATATCCCATTATCAAAATAATTAGCTAAGCTCATGCCACTCTCCAGGCTAATCCTTAACAAGATAGTATCTCAGAACCTCAGCTATTCACAGACAATTTGTCTCCTGAAAACTAAAAACTGTTTCTTTTTAATATGCTATATCTCAATGATTGATTATTGTATTATTTGTTAATCTCTGCCATATTGTCTATGTAATTTTTTTCTGTGTATGCAATGAATGCTCTCATGTTCTGCAATGTAAGATTTTTGTAACACACTTGCATTCTGTTTGTTTTCTTGGAGCTTATCTCCTCGGGCCTGTGTCCACTCTGACTTTCGCGGTTAACAAATGTAAAATAAAATAAAATAAAATAAAATATCACCAAGATGCTGGACCATTTCCACAGCACCAGCAGTCAATTGCTTGTAGGCACACCTCTCAACAGGCTGGACTCTGCAAGAATGCATAGCATTTGGCCCATATTCCTGGCATGTGCATCACACATCCTGTATTCCTCTGGTAAATCACTGTGATGATCTGAGGAGGTGTGTCACGAGGTACTGAAACAATACATGACAGTGTCAAATGGCATATATGTCAGATGTCTGCTAAAACAAGCCCTGTAACCCCAGCAACCCATACATTACTGAAAGAAATAGTCACAATCACTGTATGGCCCATTGTCTCCCCATTTTGATAGGCTATCTCCAGATATCATGCACCAACAGGTTGAGAGGTATGACTGTAGCACAAAACAAACCAGACTGGCGTACAACAATCCCTGGAATGGAGTCCCACATGTACTATAGAAGGTCACACTGGGCATGCTCATACACTTAGAGAAATGTCAGTAAGATCTAGGAGTAAACAGGTCTTCCCCACCCAGTGCACTTCCCATTGCCCTACTTTAGCAGTCCTGAAGATGTCTGTCACCATAGAAGTCCCTTTTGTCAAGCCTCAGCCTTATAAGCTCTGTGGTGTGTTTGATAACTGTGTAACACTATAGTACAAGTAACTAGCTAGGTAGGAATTCTGATCTCCTTCCTGGCAAATGTAAAATTGTGTGTATGTGTGTTTACAAGTTAACGCTTTTGGGTCCATTCAAACCCAGTATACTCCCCTTTCTCTGCTTTAGCAGTCCTGAAGATATCAGTCACCTTAGAAGTCCCCTTTGTCAAGCCTCAGCCCCATAAGCTCTGTGGCGTGTTTGATAAGTGTGTAACACTATAGTACAAATGATTAGTTATGGAAAAGTTCTAATCTCAGTCTGGAAAACGTGTGTGTGTGTGTGTGTGTGTGTGTGTGTGTGTGTGTGAGTGTGTGTGTGTGTGTGTGTGTGTGTGTGTGTGTGTGTGTGTGTGTGTGTGTGTGCGTGTGTGAGTGTGTCTTTTACAAGTTAAAGCTTTTGGGTCCATTCAAACCCAGTATATTTCTCCTTTCCCTATTTTAGCAGTCCTGCAGAGATCAGTCACCTTAGAAGTCCCTTTTTTTATGCCTCACACCTATAATCTCTGTGGCACGTGCAATAACTGCAAAAAACTAGTTAGGTAGTTAGGTAGGAGTTTTAATCCCAGTTCTGGCAAGTGTGTGTGTGTGTGTGTGTGTGTGTGTGTGTGTGTGTGTGTGTGTGTGTGTGTGTGTGTGTGTCTCTGTGTGTGTGTGTGTGAGTGTGTATATGTGTAGTTTAAAGTACTTTGTGGCCTTTCTCACCCAGTCCATCACCCATTGCCGTACTTTACAAGGGCTGGTGATGTTCCTCACCTTAGAAGTACTTTTGGACAACCTTCACCCCGTAAGCTCCGAGCTGTGTGCGATAAATACATAACACTATAGTAGCAATAAATAGATAGGTATGGGTTCTAATCTCAGTCTGGGAAAGTGTAAGTATACAAACAGTGCCCTGTCTGTAGGGGGGGTTGTTATGTTTGTGTGAGAACCATATCCATTATGGGGTGGGTTTTGCTACTTTTTGCTGTTGTCCTCCTAGTACTTAGGTTCATAGGTCCATAGGTGTGTACTAGGCTAATGGCCCTGGAACCTTTACAAACCTAGTCCATAGGAGTACCCTGACATTGTGCCACCTGACCTTAGTTCCCAGTGCCTCTGTTGAGTAGAGCCATTGGAGTGATCCTTGGGGTGAATTTTCTATTTCCCATCCACTCCTCAATGTTTTTCTAGAAGAGGGCCAGTGAGGTCCTCTGTTTGACATGTAAGTGAAGTCTATTCCATGTCAAGGGCAGTCTCTGTGTTATGAACCTGTCCCTCTAGCACGTTCTGTTGATTGTGGTAATGAAGTTGAGGTCACTGGAGCATGTGATGTGGAGGGATTGGGATTTCTTTAGATGTAGCATTTCTAACAGAGCTGGATCGGACATGGCTTTGTATGTCAAGCAGCGGTCACCTCTAAGTAGGCTATATGAGACAGAGAATAGTTGGATTTTTTTGAGTCTGTCCATATAGGACAAGTGTTTAAGGCCTAGAATCCTCTTTGTGAGGTACTTTTTTGGCCTCTCCAGTTTTTGTAGGTGTCTAGTGAGGTACATGCCAAATGGGGCATTGTACTCAATGATTGGCCTAATGAGGGAAGAGTAGAGGGAAACAATGACCTCTTTCTTCCTGGATGCAAAACTCTTAGTAATGAGATGTGCCACATAGAAGGACTTTCTGACCACAGTGGCAATGTGGTCGTCAAAAGAGAGGCTGCTGTCAACCTGTGTTCCCAAATCTCTTATAACACCTTCTGTGTTCAGTGAACTACCATCGATGTGGTAATTCATGGGAACTGGGTTTTTCCCAAAGGGGACCATGATACTTTTTTTGGCATTGAGCTTAAGGCCATGATTCTGACACCAGTCTCAGTGCGGCCTTTCTGTAGGATGTCAACATCACTTGGGGAGTTAATAATAGCTCCCAACTTGCAATTGTCTGTGAACTTTGTCAGTCAGAGACTCTTTGCCTGGATTTCAGAGAGGTACATACCAAACAGTAAAAAAGCAACGACACCAGCAAACAAACCACTAGACTGTTTAATATATTAAGCGCTTTTGTCAGGCATTTGCTACAAGACTTCTTCAGAATTCTGAATTCTGCCATACCTTACAAGTGCTGCAGATGTTATTCACTATATAGGTACCTTGGGATGCTCCACAACCTGTACGCTCTGTGGTGTGTGTGGTAACTGCATAACACTATAATACCAATAATCACATAACTAGGGGTTCTAATATGAGTCCTGGGAAATGTGTGTGTGTGTGTGTGTGTGTGTGTGTGTGTGTGTGTGTGTGTGTGTGTGTGTGTGTGTGTGTGTGTGTGTGTGTGTATTATTGTGTATAAGTGTGTATATGTGTAGGTTACAGTATTTTGTGGCCTCTCTCACCCAGTACATCACCCATTGTCATAATCTGCAAGGTCTGGTGATGTCCCTTGCCTTAGAAGTACCTTTGGACAAGTATCACCCCATAATCTCAGTGGCATGTGAGATAAATGCAGTAACAATAAATAGATAGGTAGGAGTTCTACTCCCAATCCTGGTAAATGTGTGTGAAGGAAGAGTATCTTGTATGCGAACAACATCCATTGGATGGGCATGGATTCATATTTTATGCCATGGTACACACAATACACATTCCTAAGTCTATTATATGAGGCCCACTGTTCACATCAACCATAGTGGTATCTGTAGACACTCTTCAGCTTTATAAACCCTGTGCAACAGTATGGAATAGTATGGTATGAATAACAAGATAGTTGGTCTGCTAATGTCAGTACTGGCAAGTGTGTGTGTGTGTGTGTGTGTGTGTGTGTGTGTGTGTGTGTGTGTGTGTGTGTGTGTGTGTGTGTGTGTGTGTGTGTGTGTGTGTATGTGTTTGTGTACATTGGTGTATATAGCAGTGGTTGTTAGTGTGTAGACTTGTATGCAACACTATTATAAGTACTCTCATGCTAAGTACAGCCACCATAGCCATACCCTACAAGGCCACATGATGTTATTCACCTTACAGGTACCTTGTAACACTCATCATGCTAGTAGTCCTGTGCCACCTGCAATAACTGCATAATAGTGTGGTACCACAAGTTGATGGATAGAGGTTCCAAACACAACACTGGCAACTGTGATCTTGTGCGTGCATGTGTGCGTGTGTTTGTGTTTGTGTGTGTGTGTGTGTGTGTGTGTGTGTGTGTGTGTGTGTGTGTGTGTGTGTGTGTGTGTGTGTGTGTGAATGGTATTCTCTGTGTATTTGGTCAACAACATATCCTATAGGATTGAGGGTGTTAACAATCTAAGGTGTGTTCCACCCACCACACTTATGATTGTCCATTATATTAGAGCTGATGTCAACCACCATAGACTGAGATACAACCCCTCAGCACCTATAAGCTGTGAGGCACATGCAAGAACTGTTACACAGACCTGGGAAATGTGTGCAGATACAGCTGTACCCCAACAATGATGTGGTTGATGTGTTATTACACTGCCATACCCTGTGTTGGTGATGTCTGCAGGGCCACATCCTGCTGACACACAGACACCTGGAACACAAACAGAATGCAGCATGTGAGAACACATTTGCTTAGTGTTACTAACACCAATAATGCATCATGGTTGAAAATGTATACACACACTTTGATGTGTACCCATTACAAATGCCAGATGACAGCACCTTACACAGTATTAAATAGCTACACTCTACTAAAGTCACCCTGTGCATCAGACTCATATGTCCCTGCATCGATGGTATGGATGGCATGGATGGGGCACAGGTATCATCATATGCACAGGGTGTTTTGTGAGTTTGCCAAAAGCCTAGGCTGGGCCACACAGTTGACATCATGTGTGTGTGTTTGTGGGGTGTTCATTAAATGGGCAGTGCAGGGGTGGTGTGTGTGTGTGTGTGTGTGTGTGTGTGTGTGTGTGTGTGTGTGTGTGTGTAGGTGACTTTTCTGATGGTGATGTGTGTGAGTTTGTATGCACACAGTCACGCCATGTGGGTTCCCTACACAGGGGTATTTTAGACAGCTGTGGGCTGTACATGGCAGGGTGTCCAGTTCACAGTACAGTTCACCATCTCTGGCCATGGACATGGTAATTGGGCCTGCCGAGTTTATCACCAGCTCCACCAGCATGAGTCCAGATGCAATACTACTCCCTGCTGGTGACTGTTGCCTGCTGGATCTGCATCCCTGTTGTGACCAGCCAGGATCATGTGCCCATGCCTGCTGTTTCATGGCATAGACAGCACACCCCCTTCAGTAGTGCTGGTGGTACTGCCAGCATGGGAATGTGATGGTGCATGGCGACATAGACATTCAGCTGATCATGGTGCTGCCCTACAGCCACATGGCTGCTGGCAAGTGTCCGCCAAATGCTCACGCACAGCTATTCCATGGACAGCTGTTCCATCGTCAAGGAGTGCCAAGGTCTCCCCCACCATCTATCCATGACTCCAGTACACTCACAGATGGCTGCCGTCAGTTCATATTGCCACAGGCACCAGAGACATGCTCATCCACAACCCTGCGTATATGTCAGGTATTACATTCTTTACATGCCTGTATCCCCATGACAACCTAAAACATCTGTCTGGTGACTGCTGCCATGGTACTTGCAACAGGGCATGATGGGCTGCAGTCCTCCTTTGAGCACCCTGCCCATCTGCCTGTGTGGGACCTTGCCAGCACTCTGGCTATGGCTATTGCCTGAACCCTCACTTGCCATAGTTAGCACAGTAGCCTTTTCCATGCCACAACCCACCAACTGTCCATTATCTGTGGCCACTGGTGATGGGGTATGTGTGGGCATTGTGACTGCGTGTGGGAATGGGGTTGACAATAGTGGGATGCCAAACAATATAAAAAAATGGTGCTTTAAGTGCTCAAACCAAACCAAGAAAAATAAAAGAGCACAGCGTTGCGAGTCCACAATCCTTATTTAATGTTAAAAAATAATGAAACAACCTGGTTAAGCGCTTTCATCAATTGGTATGACTTCTTCAGATCAAGTTGTCATTGTGAATTTTACATTTAAATACATGTTGCTGGTCTGCCATTGGTTCTAAACCAACCAATTCCATTGATGGAAAATGAACATACTGGAATATACAAGCAGGTGTTAGGTGCAAAAAAACAGATAATTTCATCAGAAATAACCATATCCACATAACATAAGCAAAAAAGCATACAAGAATATTTTCACAAAAGCACTTGAATATAACAAACATTATTAACACTACTAGACTAGATTTGCCTTTTCTTTAAGAATTGGCACTATAGTAATATGCTCATTAAGCCCTGGTGGATAATCAGCAGTTAATCTTAACTGCCACAGTAACTCTTTCTTATATAATGCATTTTGCCAATCACCACCCCTTGCTTCAACTGTTACAAATTCAAGTATACCAAACTTAAAACATAAATAACCATTGCATACAATGCTATGCTTATATAAAGCATTAGTATCTTTTTTATTTTTGATGTCATAGAGGTGTTCATATATTCTAGTTTTAAACATTCTCCCTGTCTTACCTACATAGAAGGAAGAACAGGTATTGCAGATGGTTAGGTAAACTAACTTGCTGGAACAACAACTACCACTTTTTAAGAAAACATGACTTTTATTTTTATTGTCAAGGGAAATAGAAGAATCTTGTAATATATATGAACAATAGGAACACCTCCCACATGGTCTACTTCCACATCTTTTGTCTTGTTTAGTACTACATCCACTACCTGTCTCTAATAAAGATTTGAGGTTAGACCCCACCTTTGAAGAAAAGATGGGTTTGTCACCCAAGGTATGAAAAACCTCAGTATTTGTTTTAAAAATGTTCCAATTTCTTATCAAAATTCCTATAATCTGGGAGTATAAAGGATTATACTGCCCTACACATGCTTGTTGAAAATTGGGCACAGACTGCACTGTTGTCTCTGGAGGTTTATGTTGAATGTTATCTCCACCAATGCCCAATAGAGATACAAAAATGTTACCCCATTTATCAAGAACATCCATAAGTATAGGCTTGATAAAGTCACCTGGGTACCCTCTTTCTAGATACTTTTCCCTTAAATTTCCAAATTCTGCTATAACATCATCTCTAACCGTTGTCATCCTAGCAATTCTTATGGCTTGACCCTTTATAATACTTTTCTTCTGATAAATAGGATGATGGCTAGTATAATGTAAGTAATTATTACAAAATGTATTCTTACGGTAGATTTTGGAGATGAAGCCATTCTGGTCTTTAATAATCTTAGTATCTAAAAAGTTAATTTCTTGCTCATCAAACTGATATGTAAACCTCAGATAATCTGTAGTTAGATTTAAATACTGAATAAACTCTGTTATTTTTTCTTTACTTCCTTTCCATAAAATAAAAATATCATCCAAAAATATGCAGTAATATGTAACATTAGCGGAAAACAACTAATTTTGGAAAACATACTTGTGTTCCCAGCCCAACAGGACTAGGTTCGCATATAAGGGGGCGCAGGCTGCACCCATAGCCACACCCTTGAGCTGCTGAAAAAATTCACCTTCAAAAAATTTGTAATTGTTTTCCAATATAACACTCATTAGTTCACATATAAGCAAATTTTCATCAGTAGTCAAGGATGAATAATTGAAAAGTACCTCCTCAAATAGGCACAAGCCTTCTGTTTTAGGAATACAGGAGAAGAGCTCCTGTACATCTATAGTGAGAAAAGAGGTATCCACTGACCATAAGTCTTTACTAATCTGTTCTAAAAAATTCCATGAATCCTTTAGTAAATGGGGAAATTTATTCATAATATGCTTTAATTTCTTATCCATGTAAACTGCTATGTTATGGGTTTTGGAACCTGCAGCTGCTACAATAGGTCAGAATGGTGGTTTCTTTTGACTTTTATGCACCTTAGGTATTCCAAAAATCACTGGAATTTTTGGATATTTATTGAGCAGAAAATCATAGTCATCCCTGGAAATTCTCTTATCCATTAAGTATTCATAAAGATAACTATCTATTCTACTATATGAAATGTGTATCTCATTTTTGGAACACAAAGAGTAGTTGTCTATTGTAAATAATATACTTTGCATGTCATTGATATAATCCTCTGACCTATATAAAACAACTCCACCACCCTTGTCTGGAGTAATAATTCTTATACCCTTGTCATCCTTTAAATGATTTAATAAACTCTTCTCCTTATAAGTTAGATTATTAAATAGTCTTCTTTTCTCTCCCCATACTTTATATGTCATCTTTTACTAACTTTTCATAAGCAGCAACCAAAGGATGCAAAGGAGGGTTAAAGGTACTACTTCTCTTAAGAATATCTTTTGACACAACACTGGAGGGCTTCCCTGAAAGCAGAATACTCACATTCAATTTTCTTAAATATAACTGCAAATCAACCATTACTCCAGCTATGAAGGGGTATTTTAGTTGGAACAAATTTAAAGCCCTTGGAAAATAAGGAAAAAAGATCTTTTGTAATAGGAACATCAGAATAATTATATATATTAAAGCCATTGAAACTGAATTGGATATTATCTAAACATTCTATTTCAGCTACAGGACCTTTCACTTGACATATTACTGATTTTACTGCATTGTCCTGTTGTAAGTTTTGTACATACCCTGTCTGTGATTTGCTATTCTCTTTGAGCATCTGGGAAGCGGAAAATCCTGAAAATCAACAGGATATTCAGGATCTAATTCACCACTGCCCATTTCAAAATTGCAGTTAATGTTGGGTACTGTCCTGTTGTTCCCATCACTTTTAACATTTCCATGTTCTCCTTCCTGAAAAACTAGATTATCAGTAGGATGTACTTTATGGGCTTGGTACTGTTTAACATCTCTATCTAACTTCTTAGTTTTTTTCTTAAAAATGCCATCACATTTTTGGTCCACCCTACTAATAACTTTGTAATACAATTTTTCATACTGCTCAAACAGCAAATCAGTAACAATTTTTTCATTTAGAGCATTTACTTTATCACATAACCTAGTTTCCATTGCCTCATAAAAGGAAACAGTATTGTCTAATAATTCCAAACCCCATTTGTTAAACATGTCAGTATATATCTTGACAATATCAGCACCACAATATATTCCATAAGGAAATTTAAAGACTCTTAGTCCCTGTGGAACTATTTGTCTTTTGATACATTCATTTAAATAACACACTTCCATTTGGCACATTTTTAGTTTAAACAATTTCCTCTCAAAGGCATAAACCATGTCTCTTAATGATTCAAAATTGTATTGTCCAATTTTCCTGTTAACAGATACTCCATTACTCCTTTGTGGACTTGCACCAGAAAAAATAAAATGTTTATGAAGCAGGTTACCAAAATGTTCATAATTTTTATAAGTTACAGCTTCTTTACAGTTGCATGACCCACAATTTCTGTTAGAATTCGAAAATTCCTTTCTTCCAGTAACATTTATGTACCTCTATTGGGCACTGGTGGAGATAACATTCAACCTCCAGAGACAACAGTGCAGTCTGTGCCCAATTTTCAACAAGCATGTGTAGTGCAGTATAATCCTTTATACTCCCAGATTATAGGAATTTTGATAAGAAATTGGAACATTTTTAAAACAAATACTGAGGTTTTTCATACCTTGGGTGACAAACCCATCTTTTCTACAAAGGTGGGGTCTAACCTCAAGTCTTTATTAGAGACAGGTAGTGGATGTAGTACTAAACAAGACAAAAGATGTGGAAGTAGACCATGTGGGAGGTGTTCCTATTGTTCATATATATTACAAGATTCTTCTATTTCCCTTGACAATAAAAATAAAAGTCATGTTTTCTTAAAAAGTGGTAGTTGTTGTTCCAGCAAGTTAGTTTACATAGCCATCTGCAATACCTGTTCTTCCTTCTATGTAGGTAAGACAGGGAGAATGTTTAAAACTAGAATATATGAACACCTCTATGACATCAAAAATAAAAAAGATACTAATGCTTTATATAAGCATAGCATTGTATGCAATGGTTATTTATGTTTTAAGTTTGGTATACTTGAATTTGTAACAGTTGAAGCAAGGGGTGGTGATTGGCAAAATGCGTTATATAAGAAAGAGTTACTGTGGCAGTTAAGATTAGCTGCTGATTATCCACCAGGGCTTAATGAGCATATTACTATAATGCCAATTCTTAAAGAAAAGGCAAATCTAGTCTAGTAGTGTTAATAATGTTTGTTATATTCAAGTGCTTTTGTGAAAATATTCTTGTATGCTTTTTTGCTTATGTTATGTGGATATGGTTATTTCTGATGAAATTATCTGTTTTTTTGCACCTAACTCCTGCTTGTATTTTCCAGTATGTTCATTTTCCATCAATGGAATTGGTTGGTTTAGAACCAATGGCAGACCAGCAACATGTATTTAAGTGTAAAATTCATAACGACAACTTGTTCTGAAGAAGTCATACCAATTGATGAAAGCGCTTAACCAGGTTGTTTTATTATTTTTTAACATTAAATAAGGATTGTGGACTCGCAACGCTGTGATCTTTTATTTTAATAGTGGGATGCCAACCAATGGCACAGTGTCAGTCCCTGACAACCCCACCTCTGCCTCAATATGAGTGTCATCATTGTCAGATTCTGCAGAGACACTGACATCAGTATCAGGGTGGGAAGGATTGCAGCCACCATGTCCACCTGTGAGGGAAAAACAACATATGTAAATTGTTGGTACACACACACATACACGCACAGCACACACACACACACACACACACACACACACACACACACACACACACACACACACACACACACACACACACACACACACACACACACACACACACACACACACACACACACGCAAACACATGCACACAGACAGGTGAGGTGCCTCAAAGCCATTACACAGACCTCACATTAGCCAACTGGGGGCATTCACGACACACAGTCAGACAATAACATACACACTCTGGATGGACCCTCAGCATCATGCAGTGCAGCCCTTTCCAATTACCGTTATTACTAATATACACCTCTGGGATATGTGAGTGGTGTTAGTAGGTGATGGCCCTTCACCTAGCACACACTGCACCCATGTAAATTATTGCTGTTCACCTGTATAGCACTGTGGCAACTCCTAAAGAACATACCCCCCAACTGTACAGGGTTTTGCTGACTGTCTACATGTGTGGCTCATATGTTTGGTCTGTTCCTCATAACTCCTCTGGTTGTCTAATACGTTACTGGGTTGGCCTGTGGATTGGTGCCACTAAGTAATGGCCTGTTTGGAGATGCAGACTGCATAACCTGCAATACATGTATTTTACAAAAAAGTCAGTTACTCAAAGAACTTCCAAAGCTTACAGTGGACATAGTAAGTGTAAACACACCTGTTAACATGCCAGGTTTTTGTGATATATCACATGAGACCTCGGAAATCAGGACAGAGAATTGCCATCATTTCATATGACATATAACCTGTGCAATCCAAATGAAGAACTTACACACCAGTTACAGGTAACACCTGGTAACTGCAATAGGTACTATACGCTGGTTGCATGAGTGTGCACACCCTTAAAGTCATACTCTGTTAAATGATTTAATCATAGCATGCAGTCCTCTTGGGAAGGTGTCTAACAGCATGGCATATCTTGACTTGCCAATATTTGCTCACTTTCTCTTGAAAAACACATTCAGCTATGTCAGATTGCAAGGGCATCCCCTGTGCATTGCTCTCTTCAGGTCACCCTGCATATATCCGATTGGATGTTGGTGTGGGCTCTGACTTGGCCAGTGCAGAATGTTGCATGTGTTCTGCTGAAGCCATCCTTTCATTGATATGGATGTATGGTTTGGGCCATTGTTGTGTGGAAAGGTGGAATTCCTCACCATCCACAGCTATGTTTCAGACACCAGAACATTTTGGAGCCACAAGGGACCAGTGTTTGGGACTGTTTATAATTCCCTCTAACTTGGGTACAACCAAGTTCCAGCTTGTAAACAGCTACCTGAAAGCAGGATACTGCCATCACCATGCTTCACCATGGGGGCGGTGTTGTTATGGTGATGTGCAGTGGTGATATTGTGCCAAACCCACCTGTCAGAATTACACCAATGAGTACAACCATGGTCCCATATTACCATAACTCATTTTCCCACTTGCTTTTTGCAGACCTGCTGTATTGTTTTCAGACTTTCACCAGGCCTGGATATTGTTTGGTGTGAGGAATTTCTGCCATCTTCCAACCCTACCCTATCGGCAAGATATATGGAGACCATGAAAGGTTGTTGTGACATGTAGTACACACCCAGTACTTGCTGGAGATTCCTGTAACTCCTTCATTGTTGCTGTAGGGCTCCTGGCAGCCTTCCTGGCCAGTTTTGGTGTTGTATTCTCATAGATTTTGGTGGGATGTCCACTCCTTTGCAATGTCAGTGTAGCCCCATATTTACACCACCTTTTGATGACTGTCTGCACTGTGTTCCATGGTATATGCAATGCTGTGGGAATGTTTGGGTACTCTTCTCCAGGCTGATACATCTTAAACATGTGGTTCCTTAGCAGCTTCATCAGCTCTATGTGAAACATGGCTGTTGCTGTAGCAGGCAACTGGGTATATGTTAGGATAATCCTGGTAGGACAGCTAACCGTTAGCTGCTGTTAATCAAAGAGCCTCTGTAATTGATAGTTGCTGTGTACCTAGTAGGATGTACTGATGTAGTTATATTGAAAGCTGCCTCAACACAGTACTAGCTTCAGCCTGTGCACACATATGCATCTAGGTTGTACTATTGTTATGTGTCATTATTGCTCCTCTAGCAGATTTGTTTGCTTTACAATTGAATTGTACAAGTTATAAGTCACATGAAAGGTTGGCAGTATTCTGACCTTGTCTATTGTGCTCTCATTTTTGTATATCACACATACTTGGCATTCTAACAGGCGTGTACACCATTTATATACACTGTATACCACTAATTTCTACAATATAACTCTAGATTTGGGCCTTCGTTCCCCCCATTTTGTTGATCTTTATCCAGGTGTCCTGCAATGACAGGTTGTGAGACATGCTACAGATATGTGACATCTCCTGCAAATAGGCCCCTGTCATGACCGCCATGATGCAATGCAGTAAACACCACCACAGGTGAACATGCAGATATTGCCAAATAGCTGAGTGTAACAGTTGTGTGCATGGGCACATGCATTAACTTTAGCATGCATGAGGAACTGGTGAGCCACAACAGGGAAACCCCATACTTACTGGTTCAGGCTGCTGTCCCATGTGCAGACCAGAAGGACCTATGTAGTTGTGAGGGACAGGTATTGTCAGCAGATTCACATTAGGCATTGTTGCATAATGAACGCTAAGCTTCTGCACAGGTACAGTACACACTATGATATTAGACAATTTGCTGTCCTTCACTATAGATGTGCACTTGTGTGCATTACTACACCACACCCATTAATCCATTTTGCACTGACATATGCATCTAAGGATTCTAAAAGACAGTTTAAATGCTACCTCATTACATTGATGTGCACTTTGGCCTCATCTGGATGCTCCTCACCTGTTGCCTGGGTGCCACCCACCTACACAACTGCTGTTTCCTGTGTTTGAGTTTGTATGGGGACTACCCCAAGGTTGGAAAAGAGCTCCTCTGTCACCATAAGTGGGGCCTGTGTGGCTGACCCCCGACCTGTAGCAGTACAGTCCCTCTCTACAGCAGCAGCCCTTTGTCAGGCATGACATATCAGGTCACTTGCTCTATGCCTGACTTGATCGTATGTGTATCTATGGTGGCCCAACATGTTCACTCTATGGGCCACAATTAGTGACACTTTCTTCATATTGCTGCAATACAAATATGTCATTTAATAGTGCAGTAGCCTTTGCATTTACAGCCATACCCTGTAGGATGTCTGATGCTCATATGGCAGAGAGAGAGGTGAAAGGCTAGGTGTGTGGTAGTGATGGTAGGAACTGTTAATGTTGTGAGTATGACTGGTATCGCGACAGAGCTAGCTGATATGCTGGACAGAGGAAATGTGGATATATTGTGTGTGCCAGAGACCAGGTGAAGGGGTGTACAGCTGTATGTATCACAGCCGGGTACAAATATTTCTATCATGGTGTGGATGGGAGGGGAAATGGTGTAGGGATTAAACTGAAGGAACATTATGCCAAGAGTGTTTGTGGATGTGATAAGAGTGTTGGGTAAAGTGATGTTCAGGAAGCTGGGAGTTGATGGTGTAATGTTGACAGTTGTTAGTGCATATGCTTTTCTAATTGCATGTGTGATGGATGAGACAGATGTACTTTGGTGTGGTTGGATGAAGTGGTGATGTGCATACCCAAGGGTGAGTGAGTGGTGATTGGAGAAGATTTCAATGGGCATGTTGGTGAAGGAGACAGAGGGGATGTAGAAGTGATGTGTAGGTATGGTGTTAAGCAAAGAAATGCAGAAGGTGAGATGGTGATGAAGTTTGCAACAGAGGTTGGACATGGGTGTGGTGAATATATAGTATTACAACATTGAGGGGCATAGGGTGACATACAAGAGTGGAGGAAGGTGTACACAGGTGGATTATCTCCTATGCAGTTGGGCCTGTTTGAAGGGGGTTGGTAATTGTAAAGTGGTGACAGGGGAAAGTGTAGTTAGGCAGCATGGAAGGTTGGTCTGTGGGATAACATTGGTGATCAAGAAGAGGGAGAGGAGTGTGAGAGCAGCACCATGGATCAAATGGTGAATACTGAGAAAGGGTGATTGTGAGGTTGAGTTCAGGGAAGAGTTAAGACAGGCAATGGGTGGCAGTGAAGAGTTAGCAAATATCTGGGTAACTACATCTGAGCTAGTAAGGGAGATGAGTAGAATGGGGCTTGGTGTGACATCTGCACAGAGGAAGGAGAACAAGGAGACCTGGTGGTGGCATTAGGAAGTACAGGGGAGTATACAGAGAAACAGGTTGGCCAAGGAGAAGTTGGATTGTCAGACAGATGCAGAAAGTAGACAGGTGTATAGGAAGATGGGGTGCATGGCAAAGAGAGTAGTGGCAGAGGCTGTAGATAAGGCATCTGAGGGGTTGTATGTAAGATTGGACACCAAGGAGGGAGAATAGGACCTGCACCAATTGGCTTGACTGAGTCTTGTAGCTAGGAAGGATGTGCAGCAGATAAGGCTGAGAAAGGATAATGGTGGAAGTAAACTCACTAGTGAGGAGAGTGTGTTGAGCAAGTGGAAACAGTACTTTGAAGGGTTGTTGAATGAAGAGAATGAGAAAGTGAGAAGGTTGGATAATGTGGGTATGGTAAATCAGGATGTGCAACATATTATCATGGGGGAAGTAAGGATAGCTATGAAGAGGTTTAAGAATGGAAAGGCTATTTGTCCAGATGACATACCTGTGGAAGCATGGATGTGTTTAGGCCAAATGCAGCAGTCTTTTTAACTGGATTGTTTACTGTAATCTAGGAAAGTGAGAGGATGCATGAGGAGTGGATGAAATGTGTTTGGGTACTGATTATGACAATAAGGGTGGTGTGCAGAGCTATAGTAACTAGAGAGGGATAACAGTGATCAGTCGCAGTATGGGGTAATAGTAAAAGGTGGTGGAAGCTAGGCTAAGAAGGGAGATGAGGATTACTGATCAGCAGCATCGTTTCATGCCAGGAAAGAGCAGTACAGGTGAGAGTGTTGATGAGGACATACAGAGAAGGTCAAATGTAGCTGTGTTGTGTCTTTGTGGACTTACAAACAGCATCTGACAGGATGCCTACAGAGGAGTTGTGGTATTTTATGAGGTGGTCAGGAGTGGTGGAGGAATCCATGAGAATGCTACAGGATATGTACAATGCTAGTTTGACAGCAGTGAGTTCTGGATTGGGAGTGACAGGTGTGTTTAAGGTGGAGGTGGGAGTACATCAGGGATCAGCTATGAGTCCTGTCTTATTTGCAGTGGTGATGGACAGGTTGACAGACATGATCAGACAGGAGTCCCCCTAGACTGTGCTGTTTGAAGATGACACTGTGGTCTGTAGTGAGAGTAGGGAACAGGTTGAGGAGACCCTGGAGAGGAGGAGGTGTGCTCTAGAGAGGATAGGAATGATGGTCAGCAGGACTAAGACAGAATATATGTATGTGAATGGGAGGGAGGATGGAGGAATGGTGAGGATGCAGGGAGTACAGTTTTCAAAGGTGGATAGGTGCAAATACTTGGGAACAACAGTTTAGAGTAATGGTGAGTGTGGGGGAGAGGTGAAGATGTGAGTACGGGCAGGATGTGGGTGGTGGGGAAGAGAGTCATGTGTGATTTGTGACAGACAAGTGCCATTAAGAATGATAGGGAAGGTCTACAAGAGGGTAGTGAGACCAGCTATGTTATATGGGTTGGAGACATTGGCATTGAAAAAAGAGGCACAAGTCAGAGCTGGATGTAGCAGAGTTACTGATGGTATGTTTTGCACTGGGTGTTGCCTAGCAGTGTCACAGTCAGTATTGTGCAACACACACACACCAGTAGTGGTCATATGTGAGCCATCATTTCCTGGGGTGACTCAGAGCCCTGAGCTGTGTTCTATTTCACTGCAGACATAGTTTATATGGCCATAGGTTCTGCTCAGCAATATATCAGTACAGCATGTGTTGTTGAGACATAATATTGTTTGGACTTCCTATTTTCCATGTTTACATGCTCCCTACTACATTCCATTACAGGCTTAATTGTTTGACATAGCTGTGTTTTTTTTTTCTTTACAGTTCAGTTGGTATACTCCATCAGTCACATTGTGTGTATGTGTCTATCTGTCTGTTTGTTTGTTTCTGTGTGTCTCTCTCTCTCCCTCTCTGAGACAGATGTAGGCTATACATCTGTTCTGTATAGGCAGCATATTGCCTTTAGTAGGTAGTGCTCATGAGCAGCTGATGGCCTGGGCAACAGTTGGAGCCTCCTACTTGCTGACTGCATGTGGAACAAATGTGATAACATTCCCATACGCAATAGCATGGAAACATACTCCTATAACTATGTACTTCATGTCAGCATTGCCCCTTTTCTTTGCCTGTGAGGAGTACTTCATGGAGGTGTGTGACAAACAGCATCACAGAGTGTAGTTGGGAATACCTCTTACAACAAACACTGTGGAGACAGCCCAGCAAATTGGGAGAGAATGTTCCAGTATAAGGACAGAATGTAAGTTTTGCTGTTACAGAGTTGAAGTAATGCTAGTTTGACAGGGTTTGTGTGGATATAGCTGCTCTGTATGAATTTAAGTCTGATAGTGTTATGTGGTTGACATAACTCTCAACTGTAGGGCTATCCACAGACTGAGCAGAGTTTGGACTCTTATATTTGGTATATTACTCACACATTTTTTCGGCCTTGGGAATTCAGTAGCATACTCTGAGGATTGCAGTCAGTAAATGGTAACAGCCATTTGTGTTTCTAACTTCATATCCCTGAGAACAGATATGTTGCAACAGCCCTGTTACACCATCAACTTTCTCAGTTTATGACATCAATATGTCAATAATGCCCCTGTGTTTGGGCCTCTGCCCCCAAGTATGTCAGGCTTTGTCCAGATGTCATGCTGTAAGAGGTTTATAGGTAGAGTATATAATTATATAGTGACTTCATTCCAGATATCATCCCAGTGATGTATCAGACTGCCAGACATGTTATGTGTAGAAGGCCTTATATGTGAGGATGAAGCCTGGACATTCTGTGTGACTCTATACAGTTTAGAGGACTGTGTATTTCTGGCAATTGTTGACAGACTGTCAGGATTGTATAGCAGTGTATTGTGAATGTATTATTTGGCCTGTGTAGGGAGGGGGTAGATGTAAGTGTTGAGGGTCCTTTTATATCTGACTTTGCATGCTGCTCCAGCTTCTTTTGCTCTATCAGCTGTATATGTTTGTAGCGGCAGACTAAGACATGTCCCATACCACAGTCAGGTGTCAGAAGATATTGTGAATTGGGCCAGTATATATAGGGTAGTGTGTGAGTGACAAACATGCTGATGATTTTGTTCGCACAGTTCATATACTCAGTTGTTCCTGTGGCTTACCAGTATGTCATTTTGAATGTGGTGAGATTGGTTTTGGGTATGCACTTTCATGCTGGTGTCAGTTGGTCAGTGCTGTTACATCCCTGTAGTGCCTGATATATTTGCAATTACATGTGTATTCCCCCATAGCAAAATTGGGTTTGTGTTGTGTCCGTCTGCCTGTAGTTTAGACAGTACTTGGTGACATGCCTAGCAGCTCAGTGTAGTTTTCCTATTGTGATGTTATGTCCCGATATTTATCAGATGTACTGTTGCCTGTCCCTGATATGTGTTGTGTATGTCTGACACATCAGTGAGATGATGTGAAGATTTATGTCAGTGAGTAGTGGGGAGTAGTTTGATTTTGGACTTGGGCTATTCCAGTCAATATATGGTACAACAGACAGGAAGGTGTTACTGCATCAACTGTGTCACCTTATCTACTCCAGTATTTCGGATATTCTTCCAGTTTCATGACTTTACCCCCCGGTCAGGCTTGGTCCAGATTTTTTGCACTGAGGGCTTCTGAACATACCTCTTGACTGGCCAGATTGTTTCAGACTGCCCAGGATTATTGCTCATATGTATGTTCTGTTCCACAGAATCATTATTTTAATTTCTGTGGTAAATCACTGTGATGATGTGAGGATTTCTGTCTGTAAATGATGACATACATTTCAGTTTCAGAACTCACATCCTTCTGAACATGTATGCTGACACAAACCCTGTTACTGTAGCAACATTCTACATATATAACTGCAGTACGTACATTATGTCTCTGTTCTTGGACCATTGTCCCCCCCATTTTGACAGACTGTGCCCAGAATTATTGCAGTAAGAGGTGTAGAGGTATGGTGCTTTGCATGACTCCACTACATGCTATGGGCAAATATATATATATATATATATATATATATATATATATATATATATATATATATATATATATATGGTTCTACCTGACTTCGTCGACAGCGCAGAAGACCGACAGAATTGAGCTCCAGAAGATCGAAAACGAAGAAGACCGACGCGAATCGCGAGTGGCAGAAGATCGACAATGCAGAAGACCGACACGACGGATGACAACACCAACGCCGAGGATGCCGACATGGGGAAAGGCTGTGTGAGTATGCGGTAGTGACGGACGCGAGGCAGGTAAGTGTGGAGATTGACGGTCTGTGGGGATAGGGGTGGGTTAAGTGAGTTAGGGTTAGGGCGATAGGGGTGGGTTAAGTGAGTTAGGGTTAGATAGGGGTGGGTTAAGTGAGTTAGGGTTAGGGATAGGGGTGGGTTAAGTGAGTTAGGGTTAGGCGGGGTTAAGTGAGTTAGGGTTAGGCGGGTAGGTAAGTGTGCGATAGTGACGGACCTTAGGGTTAGGTAAGGTTTAGTGTGGGCTTGTAAGGATTTTGGTGTGCTTGTGTTGTGTGTGTGGTTTGTGGAATGGGGATGTGTTTTGTTTTAATTGTTATTGTGGTGTGTGCAGTGTATGGGGTTTCGTGTTTGTGTACCGTCGGTTATTTCGTTGTCGGTTATGTGTGGTTTCGTGTTTATGGACTGTCAATATGTGGTGTCGGTGATGTGGTTGTCGGTGTTGTGTGGTTTACTATGTCAGGTAGAACCATATATATATATATATATATATATATTTTTTTTCTTTTTCTTTTATATATATCTATACTGAGATATATATATATATATATATATATATATATATATATATATATATATATATATATATATATATATATATATATTTTTTTACATTCCTTTTTGATATCTATACATATGTTTATATAACAATATATATATATATATATATATATATATATATATATATGTAAAACAAACAAACCAAAGCCCTTAGAGTCAGTGATGCCACCACCTGACTTTCTTTTAACTTTGAAATAACGTTAAAAGTTAGTCAGGTCAGGTGGTGGGGATTGCATCCTGTCACCGACATCACGCCTATGGAGGAAGTGTATTACAATTACACCCTTCGCGCTTTTAAAATATTATGAAACTTGGAATAAAGTTTTTTTTGTTTTTTTTTTTTTCTTTTTTGCTTTCCTCCCTTTTCATCCATCAGTGAAGTCTTGGGTTATTGTTTGCTTATATATATATATATATATATATATATATATATATATATATATATATATTCTGTACATATTTGTTTTATATGTATAGCTCCATATATCTGATGTATATACTTTTTCATATTTATCTATCACCATACACATCTATATGTGTATATTTATATATACTAAACATGACTGATTCCACAGTGTTTGTTCCCTACTATTCTCTACCTGTACTGAATGATATATTTGAAAAGCATTGCTCATTATTACAGCTCAGATGGTGTAGTGGTCCATTGCTCTGACTATGGGAAACAGGGTCCTGGGACCAAAACTTGGCAGAGCTGATTATTTTGTTGCTGGGCAGAATAGTAGATGATGGAGATAGGGTAATTAAGGCTGTTTTAAGCAGTTGTAAGTGGGTTTGCATGGGTTTGCATGATGGTAAGCGATGCCAACACAGGCTTAAATGGGAAACTGCTTAGTCTGTGTAGACATCTCTTTGCATCATGCAAACTCACTTACTGCTGCTTACTCCTGCTTACTCCTGTACTCATTTCTTTAAAAGAAAAAAAAAAAGGGGGTGATAGGAAAGTTGTGGAAAAGGGGTCATGCAGAGGGAAAAACAATATGAAAGATAGCTAGAGATGTGCAGGATGGGTGTAGAAAAGGTCCATAACTGTCCATTTCTGATACAGCAAACGTTGTGCATTTGTACAGAATTTGGAGGTGAATTTGGACACTCAAACCCCTGAGAGAAGGGTGAGGACAACAGTAATGTGTTGTTAAGCCAATTAGACCAGATTACATATGTCGAGTGGACACATGCAAAATGGTCAGGTATGCATAGGGCGACATTTTTTTGTGGGAAAAGATTGCCCTTTTTTTGTAATAAGGTGAGAATGGGATGTTGGGGAAGGATAGTAGGTGTATTTGGGGAGGTAGGTTGGGTAGAAAGACAGACTAGACAGACAAAACAGCAGACAGGGGTGGTATATGACACATGTGGGGTAAACACCTTGGTCTGGGAGGGTGGTTGGAAATCGGGTGCCCACAAGCCCTCAAATGGATACAGTGGGACTAAGGTTCTCACCCATGAGCAGTCACCACTGCACCTTCACGGCCCTGAAGGGGCTGATCAGGAGGAGCAGGCTGACCCTCAAGATGCGCCACCTGGCCCCCAAGCTGGCATAGCTGATCTCCAAATTATTTTTGAAGCTCGCTACGTACCAATCCCCAGACCTGCAAAGATAAACAAGCGGTGGCTCCTGCCGCAATCCAGTCAGTACCACAGGACAAACTTCGAAAAAAAGAACACTTAAACTGCAAAGATAAACAAACAATCCCCAGCCCTGATGACGTGTGACAGTGTCCTGTCTATGCCCTCTACCAGGGTGGGGACGGGCCCCATCCCCTGATGCAGTTCCACCCAAAGGTGGTGCAGAACCAGTGGGTAAGGAGGTCCCAGGTTGGGTCCCAGATGTGCTGAGGCCCGGTGCCATGGTTAGTTGAGGCAGGACAGGCGGATCCACTGGGATTGGCCTTCTCAGATGTGCTATGGTGTTGAGGTTTTAAAACATATGTTGGTTAGTCATGAACAACACATTCCAGGATTAGTTATAACAGCATACATGGGTGTTCCCATTAACCCAAAACAAAAGATTTGAAACAGTTGCATAGCAAACAGAACACATGCATATATGGAACCACAGTGAACATTATAACAGCATGTAGGTTAAATTGATAGCAATAGGCTACCAATGACAGTATTTGAATAGGGAACATTAATAATCAAATGTTTAAATATTTGTAGAACAATAGAACACATGTCCCAACAGTAGGTTTGGTGAAAAACATACCCGTTGATTTATGTGTTTAGATTATTTGTGCAGATAGGGTGGGAGAGCGAGAGATGTCAATTAACAACTGTATAGGCTTCAATTGCTCACATCTTTAATGATCACAGCTCTAATCATTACTCTCCAAGTATTACCTCACTTTACATCTACCTATGGCCTTGGGTTGGGCAGTGGTATGTTTGTACACAGTGTATAACTGCAGCCTTCTTACAGCCCATTTATACCTTTTCTTACTTGGCAGACCTGTAGAAGAAATTTCTGTTATCAATACATGTCTGGTTCTACACATATTCACATATTTTTGGGTGAGATTATGCATATAGCTTTATACCAGTCCTGGGATTCGAACTGTGCCTGTTTGTGCAAAAAGGTATAACAAGGTTGTGTTTCATCAGAATGAGCTATGGGAGAACTGTCATTTCTTTCTTGACTATTTTCTGTATACTACTCTCTTGGTTGGACAATCTGTGTATTCATACCTTCACATATTACAGTATGGAAAATAATGGTTAACATAGCATTACTATTCAGGGACCAGATCTTGGTGCATGGAACATTTATAGGTTCATAGGTTCATAGGTTGATACTAGGCTATCTGTCCTAGGGCATTTATAAGCCTAGCCAGAGTGTGTTTGGCTTTCGCCACCCTTTTAGATTAGTTGACTGTGCCTCTGTATAGTAGGTCACAGAAGATAACCCTTTTAAGTCTAGTTTACTGTGCCTCTGTCTAGTAGGGACACAGAAGAGATCCCAGGGGTAAACCTACGATCTCCCATCCGCTCGTTAAGATTTCTCTTGAAGAAGGTCATTGAGGGGCTCTGCCTAACATGGATTGGGATTTTGTTCCAGAGTGAGGGGAGCCTCTGGGATATGAATCTGCCCCTCCAGCATGTCCTATTTATTTCTGTGCTGAGGTTTAAGTCTCTGGAGCGTGTAGCTCTAAGGGATTTGGATTTCTGAGGTGGAGCATGTCCATTAATTCTGGGTTGGACATGGCTTTATACGTCAGGCACAGATCGCCTCTGAGTAGGCGGTAAGCAACTGAATAGAGCTGGAGTTTCTTTAGCCTATCTCCGTAGGGCATCTGTTTGAGTCTCTTGATCCTCTTGGTGAGGTACTTTTGGGGTCTTTCCATTTGCTGCAGGTGTCGGGTAAGGTACATCCCAAATGGAGCATTATATTCAATTATGGGCCTGATGAGTGATGAGTAGAGGGGCACAATGACCTCTCTTGATCTAGATGTGAACCCTTTCGTGATAAGGTGGGCTATATAGAGGTCTTTCTAACCACTTTGGCAACGTGATTGTCAAAGGAGAGATTGCTATCTACTTGGGTCCCTAAATCCCTAATTACTTCTTCTGGACTTAATGGATTACCACCTATGTGGTAATTTGTGGGCACTTTGTTTTTCCCAAAGGGGATGACTATGCACTTTTTGGCATTTAGCTTTAGGCCATGGCTCTGGCACCAGTTATCCGTCTCTGTGAGACCCTTTTGGAGGATGCTTGTGTCAGTCGGTGAGTCGATTATGGCACCCAGTTTGCAGTCATCTGCAAGCTTGGTCAGCCATAGTCCTCCCATGTTAGCCTGTACCTCAGAGAAATATATACCCAACAATAGAGGTCCCAGGACTGAGCCTTGTGGGATGCCACTTGTAACTGGTTTAGAGTCTGACATGGCACTTGCAATTCTGACCATGTGGGTTCTATCCCTGAGCCAGTTTGCAATCCATCTTGTGACATAGGGGTCGATATTTAAGCTGGTGAGCTTATTTATGATGCCAGAGTGGGGTATTGTGTCGAAGGCTTTTGCGAGGTCCAGGTAGGCTGTGTGGACTACCTTCCCTTCATCTATGGCCTTGGTGACTGTTTCAAAGAAGTTGACCAGGTTCAAGAGGCAAGATCTGCCCTTAACAAAGTCGAATTGGGTGGGATCCAGTATTTGGAGATTTCCAATGTCTTTGTTTATGAGTTCCGTGATGATACGCTCCATAGCTTTGCAGACCAGGCTAGTCAAGCTTATAGGGCGATAGTTACCAGGGTCCGTTGTAGCACCACCTTTGTGGAGTGGGACCACTGTTGCTGTACGCCATTCCTTGGGTACATATCCTGTAGTAAGGCTGAGATTGAACAGTGACTTTATGGGAGGGTTCAGTTCTTCTTGGAGCTCATGTAAGATGCAGCCCGGGACACCGTCTGGTCCCATTGATGCTGTGTTTTTTGCTTTGGAGAGGGCAACTCTCACCTGTGCATCTGTGATGTCAGGAGGCTACACTCTGTTGGGATAGACATTTGCTCTTTTGGGGGGGAAGGGGAGAGAGGTTTGCTCTGAACGTGTCGGCCGGGATGTTGGCAATGTCTGTGGGTTCAGTGCATTTTTTGTCATTTTGCACTAACTCAGAGCATATCTGGGAGTTGCCACCCAGGTTCCTGACATAACTAAAGAAGGCCTTGTGGTTATCTTTAGCATCTTGTGCAATTTTTCTTTCAAAGCTGGCCTTAGATGATTTTATGAGGGATCGTAGTTTCTTGCTAGTACTGATCAGATATGTCTTCCCTTTTTGGGATTTTGCTCTATCATGTAGTAGCTTCCTCCTTCTGTTGTATAGCTTATTTATGGCTGGGATCCACCAGACAGGTCTCCTGCCTTTGGAGGAGTAAGTCTTGGTTTTATTTGGGATAGCACAATCCATGCATTCCTGTAGGTGTCCATAGAATGCGTTTGTAAAGGATTCTGCAGTTTGGGCCATATTTTCCACTGGCCCGGGGGCTTTGAAGGATTTCACCTCGGTTTTGAGAAGTATGAAGTTTGCTTTTGAGAAGTTCTTCACCGTGGTTTCCTTGGCTGGGGGTGGGGATGGGATATGGATGTCCAGTGAGATTAATTTATGGTCAGATCTTACCAATGAGGGGTATACCTCTGGTATGGAACATAGAGTCCCCATGTTGGTGATGATCAGGTCCAATATGTTTTCCCTTCTTGAGGGAGTAGTGACCAGTTGTTCCATAGCATTTGAGTTTATAAATTCTAGGGACCATTGAGCGATGGTGTTGGGGCTTGAGTAGTGCTCCCAGTCTATGTTTGGGTAGTTGAAGTCACCCAACATAATGGTGTTTGGAGAGACCTTCATATTCTCCAGTGTTCTCAGGAAAGCCGAGTGGGGTTCCTGAGTTTGGAAGGGTGGTCTGTAGCAGGCTACAAACTGAAAGGCAGTTTTGCTCACTGTTAGTTGCACATGGATGGTCTCCAATGCTTTGTGCAGTGCCACTAACCTGGAGGTGTGGGTATCTTTGATGAATATGGATACTCCCCCTCCTTTTGTGGTTCAGTCCGAGTTTTGGGGCCAAAAAGCATAGTATGAGGTATAACCTGGTAGTGCTGGGGTGCTCTCGGGAGCCTTGAACCAGGTTTCTGTTACTGCATAGATATCGATATTCTCCATACTGAGGAGAGCCTCGAGTGCATGCATCTTGAGGTTTAGACTTCTGGCGTTGAGCAGCATTACCCTTAGTTTCTTTTTCCTTGTGTTGTCAATGGAGCTGGGTTTGTCTTTTGAACCTTGCCTAAAAAAGGCACTATGGGGGTGGCAAGAGCCTTAGCCAGTATTCAAAAGCACAGGGGTGACAGGTGCAAGCCGTCCCTAGTGAAGCAACATGGCTTGTTGAGCATGTCATCCCAGGCTGACAGACACCAGATCCCCTTTGAATGACACCAATACTTTAGCCAATTGTTAAAATTGATCATTTTGTCTTTATACTGTGGCATCATTCTTGGTGAGGGTAAGATGCTACTCAAGGTCAGGGTCATACCAGCCTGGGCTACATGATCAGAGAGCTCCTCTATGTCTCTTTTCATGTAGTCCAGGGAGGTACATCTCAGGTCATTCACACCAGCATGGACAATGACGGAGTTATATTTGTACTTGCTTTGGAGTGACCTGAGTGCTTGTGTTATGTGGCAGATCCTGGCACCCGACAGGCAGCTTACAGTGACCTTCTCCTTGTTCAGCCTGGTGAGTGGGACATCAGTGTGTCTGACAATAGTCACCTATTACAAGTGTATTAGGTGTGTTGTTTAGCCTTAAGGGCTGTGACTGTGTGGCACACTGACTTTGTGAACTATGTGATAGGTGGGTATTGTTGTGGGGTAGCGGTTGCTTGGATGTCTGCTTTGGAGGTCTCTGCTGCTTGGGCATATTTTTATTTAGAGCCTCCGAGTATGTTTTTGTGTGTTTGTGTGTTTGGTTTGCTGTTGCAATTGATCTTATAGTTAATCTGTTTTAGAACTCCCCAATCTTTGTCAGATGAGCCTCAATTAATTAATGCTGTCAGAGCCATAGTTTCTGTGCAGAACCAGTACTCATTCAGATTCATGCTACCACATAGCAAAGTAAACACAACAGTCTGGGGTTTTGATTTTTATTGACACTTTCAGTAATATATATCCTGTACATCAGTATTACTCTGTTAATGTCTCATTTATTCAGTACAAACAATACACATTACTAACTACTGGCAGCATTTCTATTTATTTTCCCTGACTACTACAAGCTAGATTTGTACTCACACAGCTTTAACAGCCTGCTGGCATGGGCATCCATGTTCACAGCCCTCTCATCTGCAGCTGTACAGGAGCTAGAGAAACATTTATACATACCTATCCATCTCATACTTAGGCTGGACTTCATTACACAATAATTGATACTGATACTTACACATAGCTGGGACATTCTGTGCCTGAGCGTCTTGGATCCACTGGTCCAAGTGGTCCCTCTTTCTATGCTTCAGGTCAGTATAATGGTGCTGGACCTTTTCACCAGTCCGAGGGATGCCAGTAGCAGAGGTGAGGTAATGTGTGAGACACTGCCAGGCCTCCTTTTTGTATTGGGAGCCCTGGTACTGGTCCTGCAGCAGTCTCCCTTCATGGTGTTTTACAAGGAGTCCAACCATGACCCTGGACTCCTGAATTCCCCAACACTGTGCCTGAAAGTGCACACCTTCACCAACACAAGCCATAGTGCCTGCAGTGATCAGCTACAACTGGTTATGGTTGTATTCCCACCTGCAGGGTTTAAAATAGGGCTTGATTCCTGCCCTTTGTCCCAACTGGCCAATTTTGAATATGCTGAGCTAAGCTAAGTGACGGGCAAACCCACTTAGCACAAATACGCATTGCTTAAAGGGATAGATGCTAAGCACTGTTTACCAGTGCGCAGATCCACTTAGCTATGCTAATTATTGCTAAGCATACAAATTTGAGCAATGGTTACTCTGGCTAAGTATAGCTGAGCACAATTTAGCTTTGTTCAGGTTTCATTTTATGGACTATCAGGATTGTGGGGTTGATTCTTTCTTAATGACATCTTATGATATGTATGTTTCCCTTCCATAACATCCCCTAGGTGCTTTCATTACATTATATTCTTTTGTGGCTATACTGTATGGGACACTTGTGTTTATATGGGAGTTTCACATCTGTACTACACTGACACCTCACATTTGTACCTGCTACACTACCCTGGTTAACAAATATATATTATTCACTACCTATTTATAAAAAAAAAGATACTTATAGTCCTGCTTTCATATATAAAAATGAACGGACTACATTGGAGATCAGCAAAAACAACCACAGAGGTTCCAAACATGGCAAATGCGATCTTTGCTTTGTTTTGTTGATGCTTTTATTCTAAAAAATACAAACAGCTAAGCGCTTTCACGGATAACAAGCTCCGCTTCATCAGACCATGTTAAACACAATGTAACAGATGACTATTTAAATGTTACAGCAGCCAATCATGTACAAGTCTAGAAGGAAGGGAAAGGTCAGTACATGTAAATTACATACTGTAGTGCAAAGTAGACTTGCTTTGTGCTGGCAATTGAAAGCAGCTCACATCCACAGTGTTAAACACTATCAAACTATTGCAGCCTTAAAAACACAACACATATACATGCATAAAAACAGATTATTATGCAAGTAAACAGCAGCATTTATTGAAGCAGCAACTAATAATAAAATGTCTAAAAAATCCTGCTGATTCCTTGCTGTATCAGCATGGACAATAATGAAAAAACAAAACAGTCAATCTGTTTGAAAGTCTAAAGACAGAAGTAGTTGAACTAGTATGGCTATTATATGGTACTAATAAAAACTGCCTGATACTAAATGTATAGTTAACAAAAATGAGGATAGGATGGTGTGTAAACTGTGTGACATGCATATGCTACCAAATGCATAATTGAGAGATATAAATATAGTCATAGAACATCATGATAAAAAATTGATTTTATCATATTAACAGCAAGGGCTAATGATGTTTCAGAGCTCTTGCTTTAAGGAAAGGTTTTATTGATACCTTGCAGTTCAAACCTGGGGGTTTGTCAGCTTGTAGCTGAATGATCCATTTCTGTTCTATAGACTCAGTCTTGTTTAATATATCACCAGCTCGAATATTAGCATGCACTAACTCTAAGGCAAAGAACTTGAACTTATGACTGGGGCCTGTTTCATTAACATGCATAGCTAAAGCACTGGATACTTTCACATTTCTAATGTCTCTCAAATGTTCAAGGATCCTATCCTTGAAAGCCCTGTTTGTCTTACCTACATAGTAGGAAAAACAAGTGATGCAGAAACAAAAGTATACCAGATTCTTGGTCTGACAATCCGCATGGAAACTCGTGTCAATATTGAAACCAAGTTGGTGGTGAAGGAAATGACCCCCAGTGTGTATGCATATACAAGCCATACACCTTCTACAGGTGTAGGTACACTTTCTGTCAGATTGGGCATAGCTAGGAGGATTCAATGGTCCATAACAAAGTTGATTTTTGAGAGATTTGTTGTTCCTAAATGTATAATCAGGCTGATTTCCAATCACTCCTTGTAGTTCAGGTATATTTAGAAGAATATCCCAGTTGGCACTGATAGTATCACATATGCTGATGTTACTAGCATAGGTCAAAGGCATCCTGAGCTTATTGCCAACATTCATAGGGGTTCGACTCTGATCAACAATTTGTTCAGGAGTCTGTGCAGAGGTAGGGCTATGATTAATACTAAAATATGGTTTACATCTACCTTCCATCTCATTTTAGGCTTCAAGTATTTGTGTTTCAATTACTTCTCTCTTGTATCCTCTGTTTATAAATTCTTCCTTGAGTAGGATGAGTGCCTTTTCTAACTATGCATCCTCATTATGTAGATGCATGATACGGAAAATTTTCCCCTGAAGCACATTTAGTTTGGTATGATTAGGATGCATGCTATTATTGTGTAGAACGTTATTTCTTCTAACATTTTTCCTATAAACGCTCGTGGACATGGAATATAGGGCATCCCTGCTGATCTGTACATCTAAGAACTCTACAAGAGTAGAGGGATATTAATAGGTAAATTTCAAAAATGTGTTCACTCCATTTATATACTGAAAGAACTCCAGCAAGGATTCTTCAGGGCCCTGCCACAACAAAAAAATATCATCCACAAAGCACGTGTACCATCTAATCAATGTGCCAAACCTGTCATTGGATTGAATGTACTGATTTCCCAATTGACCAACATTAGGTTGGCGTAGCTATTTGCACAAGCTGTGCCCATAGCCACGCCAACTTTTTGCAAATAGAAAACGTCATTGAAAACAAAAGCATTGTTCTCAAAGATAATTTCTTGGCGGGTACAGAGAAGATGAACTTTGTCAGTGGATGTATTATGTGTGAGTAGTACATGTCTAACATTCACTATCCCCCAATCATTCGGTATGATGGTAAAAAGAGAGACGATATCTAAGGTAACAAAGAAGCACTATGCTGAGACAAAAAATCTTTCGTATCTCTTAATACAGTTTTGCATTTGTCTAAAACCACATGTAAATTCTTTTCTACAAAAATCAACAAAGGTTCAGTAATCCAGCCTCTACTGGATACTTTAGGTCTCATTGGTGGTTTTGATAGACTTTTATGTATCTTAGGGAGGCCATATAATATGGGAATAGTGGGATTTTCTACTTTAAAATAGTCAAACAATGGTTATGAGATTAAACCAGTCAATAAAAGGTCACAGATCAAAAATTCCACTTTTTCAATGATTCCTTTCAGTACCACTGCTGACAAGAAAATATATGTGTCAGTCTCTCCCAATAATTCCATCATAGCAGATAGATACATATCCTTATCCAACACAACTATGCCTCCCCCTTTGTCGGCTAGCCTTAACTCAATGATCTTTATATTTTTTAACTCAAATGGGGCCTGCCTTTCAAGATATATCATATTGAAAAAACAATCATTCTGTTTGCCAGTAAATTTCTGTCTTAACTGCTTTTCACATATGTCTATAAACAACTCTATGGTAGGATTAATAGGAGGTACAAACATGCTTGTTTTTTAAAAATGTTTACATTCCCTGTATTGTTTTCAAATATAGTTTTGAGGGTAAGAAATATCTTAAGATCACATAAAACATCAGTCAAGACAGCTCTTTGGGCTGGAACAAATGTTAGCCCTTTGTTTAAAACAGAGATCTGTGTTCTAGTCAGCTTAACAGATTAAATATTAATCACAAGACCTGCTTCATTCTCTTCCCATTTCTCGATACATCTTTTTCGCTCTGGAGGCGCCGAATACTAGGATTCGTGTACCGATTCCTGGATCTGCCTCATATCGGTAGCGGATCCTTCAATAAAAAATGTGCATCAGCTGTATTAAGATACAGCTGAGACTGTCATATTCCTCAGAGTATTGTTCTGAGGTGTAAGTGCCTGTTTCTGTCTAACAGGAGCTTCATTGCTTGAGGGGGGCAACTACAATAGTATCTGTAATATTCACTACATTAATTGTGGTACTGCTATTAGTACTCGGTTCAGACATCAAACTTGATACACTCCCTGTAGCAACGGGACTATGAGATGGCTGTTGTGAGTGCGCAGGTCCTGAGACAATTATGTGCGCAGTCTCAGGCATCCGCCCACTTCCTATGACACGTTGTGAAGATGAATGAATTACTGGTCTGTCTCTGGACCAAGAGAAAACATTGCTGTTTGCAAAGTCAGATTTATCCCTTTGAATCTTCTTGGCTTTGACATTTGCAAGTCTCTTGTCATATGCAGAGATATTCTCAAAAAGAACATCCAACTTATCACCAATAATATCCACAGAATATGTATCAAAAATGTTATTCTGCATTGCTTCTATCTGCTTATGTAGCTCCACCTCTTCAGGCCTGAAAAAGTCTATCAGCAGCTGCATATATCTTGCACTGCATTCTAAGTTGAGCAGTTACCAATGCCTTAAAGGTTAAGGGTAGGTTATGCTATAAGAAGGCATTGTTACAACCCTGAGCCCTCGGTGCTATTTGTAGATTTAGTGAAGCTTCCAGATGAAAGCGTTGCCACTGCAAACGCTTATATTTATACATGGCATTCTCCAAAGAGTGATAATTTCTAACAAATGTCTCTGACCTGTTCAGGTCTGGTATAGTCACTGTTCCATTCAACAGTGGATTGTTTTGTTCTTGAAAAAGAGCATTGAAACAATTAAAAACAGATTTGTTAGACACAACACTTGTAGAAAAGGAGGCAGTATCTTCCGGTCTAATGATGCCTTCTGCCATGCTCAAAAACAAGGAAACAAACAAACTATAATATGGGATACAACAGAGACCTCGTTTCTGATGAAGGAACCACAAAGGAAAATAATAGTAGCAGCAAAAACAATCCCCAGAGGTTCCAGACACGGCAAATGCGATATTTGCTTTGTTTTGTTGATGCTTTTATTCTAAAAAATACAAACAGCTAAGCGCTTTCACGGATAACAAACTCCGCTTCATCAGACCATGTTAAACACAGTATATCAGATGACTATTTAAATGTTACAGCAGCCAATCAAGTGCAAGTCTAGAAGGAAGGGAAAGGTCAGTACATGTAAATTACATACTGTAGTGCAAAATAGACTTGCTTTGTGCTGACAATTGAAAGCAGCTCACATCCACAGTGTTAAACACCATCAAACTATTGCAACCTTAAAAACACAATACATACATAAAAACAGATTATTATACTAATAAGTAGCAGCATTTATAAAAGCAGCAACTAATAATAAAACGTCTAAAGAATCCTGCTGATTCCTTACTGTATCAGCATGGACAATAATGAAAAAACAAAGCAGTCAATCGGTTTGAAAGTCTAAAGACATAAGTAGTTGAACTAGTATGGCTATTATATGGTACTAATAAAAACTGCCTGATACTAAATGTATAGTTAACAAAAATGAGGATAGGATGGTGTGTAAACTGTGTGACATGCATATGCTACCAAATGCATAATTGAGAGATATAAATATAGTCATAGAACATCATGATAAACAATTGATTTTATCATATTAACAGCAAGCATACAAAATTGAGCAATGGCTACTCTGGCCAAGTGTAGCTGAGCACAATTTAGCTTTGTTCAGGTTTCATTTTATGGACTATCAGGATTGTGGGGTTGATTCCTTCTTAATGACATCTTATGATATGTATATTTCCGTTCCATAACATCCACTAGGTGCTTTCATTACATCATATTCTTTTGTGGCTATACTGTATGGGACACTTGTGTTTATATGGGAGTTTCACATCTGTACTACACTGACACCTCACATTTGTACCTGCTACATTACCCTGGTTAACAAATATATATTATTCTCTACCTATTTATAAAAAAAGATACTTTTAGTACTGCTTTCACATATAAAAATGAACGGACTACATTGGGGATCAAACCATGAATGACTGCATGTTAAGTGTAAGTGCTTACTGTTTCACTTTGACTAGTTTGGCTTTATATTTCTATTTAACTTCTTCAGATGTTTAAGCTATGCTATGCCCAGCTGCATGACATGCACACTCGCTCAGCTACGCTTAAACTTTATTGGGGATGGGAAAAAAAATAAACGTATTTTATTTTTATTTACTTTAGGGGTATGCACATTGCTTTCTACCTCTTAGGGGAGGACATCTGGATAACTTCATACAGGGGGTATTATTTTACATGTTCCTCTCAGGAACATGCTTACTTATTTGGTATGCCAGCATGTACACTGGCATACCATTGTGGACATTATCTGTGCTGGTCCATTGTAGGGGGGGGGTGTGCTTCTGTGTGTAGTCTATTGTATTTTGCCCGCAGACACTGTTATGTTGTGATAACAGTGTCCGCGGACACTGTTAGTTGCTTTACAATTGCCGTACGGCAATTCTAGAGTGCAGGGGGCATGTGTACTGTGCAAGCAATGCTCGGACATGCCCCCTGCACTCATTCATGGATCGTGCCCATGCAGGTTATACAGCAGCATGCCTTCATGAATATGCAAGGCGAGCTGCTGTCCTGCACTGGCACGATCTGCTCAGTGCAGGAATAGTACAATTCCTGTCCGGAGTTTAATGAATCCCAGGGTATATTTTATATATCCCACATACGGTTCTCCCCATATTACAAGTCCAACCTGTCATGATGACATAGGTGAAATCTAATTCACAGAGCTATATGGCTGCATATGAACTATTTGAATGTAAAAGACATGTTATTTGGCATGTGGTGTCTATGACCCTGAACTGGTACATGCTTATATCTCAAAACACATCAGAAAAGTGGAAAACTCCTTCAGATACCTTGAGCTATGCTTTGGCCTCAAGACGTATTGCCATATTGTCATCAAGTGTCATTCAATTTTTAGAAACTTGTTTGTTATGTATCTAATGCCAGAAAATATATATGCCACTTTTAATGATAACCTGGGGATACCAAGGAGAGTTGCTAAAAAAATGCAAATGAAGACTGAAAGAATCAAAGCTCATAGTTTTAACTTTCTATGCTAAACTGCTGGATCACTAGTATTCATCCATGGCAAATTAGACTAACAGATTAAATGAACATACGGTATATCACACTTTCTTTTATCTAGGGCTTAATTTTACTTTCAAAATGACATATGTATAACAAAATTGCATTATTTACCACTCCTCTGCATGTTTCACCTCTGCAAACAATGTGGCATACCTGCAAACTTCATATTGTAATAGACAGCTTAATTCTTCTGTCATTCCCCACATAATATCTATGTCTCATACTTTCTTTAGATTAGGCCCTGCTGCATGAAAGCAATTACTCAATGAAATAAAAACGTGATATTCTGGAAACATTCAAAATAAATCTTAGACATATACAAAAGGAGTCAAAATGCATCTTTCTAGGCACTGACTAAAATCTAAGTTATGGACTCTATCAATTCATGGAAAGAACTTCTCTGTTAGATACAAAATGTAAATTTTGCAACATAAGTCATAATATGTGTTTTCACCGTTGCATGTGAGAATACCTGCTTTTGTCTGTGATTTTAACAACAGTGATTTTACTTGTGTTTCTTACAATTTATCCTTGTATTATTGCTTCTTACTTGCTTGTTGCTATACTCTCCAAACATTTCTGTCACTTCTACTACTGTACTTGCTAAATGAGTCATTGTCGCAAACCAGCCCTCTTATCTGGGTACCAAAATGTAAATAAATTCTCTATTGAAATGTATTAATGTCTTACAATACATCTTTTCATTTTATTGCTACCAGCAAACTAAAACGTCACACTAAACTTGAAACGCTTACCTTTTCCTTGGTCTTATGTACCTTATTTTTCACATTCACTCACAGGAGTGTCTTCACTGCATTCAAAATGGTTTGCAGTTACAGCAATAGCAGAATCTATGCATTTTATTAACATTAGCAATTTTTTCTGGTAGTTTTATAACATATTTATGCCTTTTGTCAATAACAGATTATTATACCTTGTTACTTTACCTTGTGTCATGTTGAATATAGTTTTCTTAAAAACGTGCATTTACTTAATTTTAAATCTAAACAGAAAGACTAATAAATTAAATTAAATTAAAAAAAAAGTTTCCATGAGAAAAAAAATCTCAATCTAATATATTTCTGGGCTGCATTAAGTGTATATTGCCAGTCCTACTTGGGCCTTGGAGAGTCAACATCCAGATAAGCTACTGTTTTGCAATCTGCCTATATAGTATTGTGGCAACTTAGGTTACATTGGCTTTGGTATTCTTTGATATAGAGTACAAGTTATTTATCTAGCATCATTTGACAATTTCCTTTCAAACACTCTATCTAGCAATAATTTATTTTTTGTTCTCTCTGCTGATATATAAAGCTCTGCTTATTTAACGTGGATCACAATTGTGAAATGTATAATTTCTAAGTAACATTTTTGCTTATTCACTTTCAAAATCTTATAGCTGGATACTTAAGTATTATTTATTATCTGAGGAGAAAGTAATATTTAGCACTGTAGGTTTTTACGCTGCCAGCATCTGCCTCTAGTTGGGCAGATCATACTGCACATTAACATTTGGCTACTAATAAAATGTGGCATATTAGCTGGTGGTCTGTAGCCCAATAACTTGGTTAGTGGCAGAAATGCCTTGCCAGGATGAAAACTGTTAGGACTTTGTTTATTTTAGTTTAATTTAATTTACTTTACTTTGGTTTACTGAGAACATCTGACTAGGCATTACAACCCCTTTTCAGTGGAGGCCAAGGGAAAAAAGCACTACATGTACAGAAATTGTAGTAATACAATCAGGTCTATATTGAATCAGTGAATGCTTAAAAAAGCGAACGTTGATTCATCGACCCTATTTGAGTGAACACTGTCAATCCCGAACACCCAGAACAGCAATTTATTTTCCCAGGGAAGAAAATCGCTTGGCCGGTTTTGGAAGTTTGCTGTTTCCTCCACTGTGGTGCGATCTTGGAGTTGGTATATTTAAATAGGGGGTGAAGCCCCCCACATTAAATACTGTTTTAAGTTTTTTTTTTTTTTTTTGTGAAAAAATCGCTATTTTGAGTGTTTGGGATTGTCAGCGTTCAGCTAACTAGGGCCGATGAATCAGCGTTCACTTTTTTAAGCGTTTGCTGATTTAATATAGACCCATAAATCACAGTAAAGAAAGACAGGAAAGTAAGCAGAAATTAAATTTTGAATAACAAGATATATTGTTATTGTAAGTATAAAAGAGAAACATAGACTATACAAATCAAATGTGTGGAACAATTATTGTATAGGCCACGTTATGTGGGGTGTGATGAAAGATGTGACAGGAGAATAAATAAATAAATAAACTAGGTACTAGAAGTAGGATACATGATATTAAGGTTATAGGAAAAGAGGGGATGGGGTGAGCGTGGGAGAGTATAAGGAAGAAGTAATGCTATCTTGGTGATATACATGGGTATAGCCAAGCTTTTGTCAGGAAGTGCTTAAGGTTTATCTTAAAAGTATAAATATTGCCTATCTGTTTGAGTGTAGCTGGAAAGTCTTTCCATATTATGAGGACATCATTTCAGAAAAGAGCATTTTCAGCTAAGTTTTGTGATTTTATAATTGCAACTAGTCCTTTACCTTTAGAGCAGAGAATTCTTGTTGAAAATACACTGGGATCATGCCTTGTAGAGATGGAGACTTTCCTGGGTATTGTAAAATGTTTTATGCTATTGCAAGTTCTGAATAATTTGGTGAGAGAGTTCCATCCAGTTTATGTGTTGCAGGGTATTACTTAGATGAGCTCTTGGTGGAACATTTGCTGCAAAATTGCCTATTTTATTATAGCACTGTTCCAACTTTATGTATGTATGTATCTATGTATGTATGTATGTATGTATGTATGCATGTATTTATTTATTTATTTATTAAATATGCCGATTTGTGAGAATGGGAGAGACATATAACCGAGTAGGCAGGAGATAAGATTTGACAAGTGCTTCTCTGGACTGTCATTGAAGGTTTTGGCAGAGTGGCGCACACCAACCCCCGGATTCATGAACAGTCTGTGCAAGAATAGTCTGTTCTTGCATGAACTGTTCCGTGTAGGAATACAGCAGCAGTGTGCCCTGCATATTAATGAGGGCATGCTGCTGTATTCCTACACCTACACGATCCGTGTACAAGGGCAGGGGGGTGTATAAGTCCTGGACAGACACTTAAACATGCCCCCTGCACTCAGAAAGTGCTGTATGGCACTCACAAACAAGCAAGTAGCATAATACGAGAGCCTGGCTCTAATATTATGCATTATTTCAGTGTCCACAGACACTGAAATGTAAAACTGAGCATGTCAGTGTCCATGGAGACCGAAATAAGAAATAAAAAGCACACAATCGCTAAGAAGTAGCCAGCACAGTACATGACCTTGGAATGCCCAGATCCCTGCTTCACATGCCTACAACCTGCTGATAAATATATGTAATAATTTAGTATTCATTTAGTATTTAATTTAGTACAGCAGCAGTGTGCCCTGCATATTAATGAGGGCATGCTGCTGTATTCCTACACCTACACGATCCGTGTAAGAGGGCAGGGGGGTGTATAAGTTCTAGACAGACACTTAAACATGCCCCCTGCACTCAGAAAGTGCTGTATGGCACTCACAAACAAGCAAGTAGCATAATACGAGAGCCTGGCTCTAATATTATGCATTATTTCAGTGTCCACAGACACTGAAATATAAAACTGAGCATGTCAGTGTCCATGGAGACAGAAATAAGAAAAGAAATAGCACACAATCGCTAAGAAGTAGCCAGCACAGTACATGACCTTGGAATGCCCAGATCCCTGCTTCACATGCCTGCAACCTGCTGATAAATATATGTAATAATTTAGTATTTCGTTTATTTTTTTTACAATAAACAAAAGTTTAAGCAGTGAGCAGCGGGTTAGCGCTCAGCAGTGCTTTGCTCAGCCCAGCTTAAATGCTGTTTGAGAGTCAAATAGAATTGTGAAGGAGAAACCCTCATTGCTGATGTAGCATACTGGTTAGAGCTCCATTTTACTGTGCAAGACATGCACAATTTGCATCCCAACTCTGGCCAATATATTTTATGTGTGGAAGTAGTTGTAAATTAATTTTTATGAATTGTAATTATATTTATTAGTCATATGCCTCCCTTTTTTCTTTTCTTTATTTAAAATTAGCGCTGGTTTAAGCTGATGTAAGCGAAGCTAAGCTGATATAAGCAGATGTAAGCATCACTTAGCTTCATTTAGCTCCGCGCAAACCTGCCCAAACTCACGCAAACCCACTTACACTGGCTTAAAACTGCCTTAATCACTCTTTATCCAGCAGCCCTTCTTCTGGCTAGCAACAAAATAATCAGCCATGCTCAGTCTTGAGCCTGGGATGCTATACACCATAGTCAGAGCAATTTACCACTAGGCCATCTTAATTGTGAGATGTTAGGATGTTTTTTACAACATATTATGCAGTACAGTCAGTTTACAACTGGAAAGACACACTGTGCAATCAGGAATGGTTATCTACAAATATATACATGAAAATATATTTACATATATAGAGAGCTAGATATGTGTGGATACACACACATATATATATATATATATATATATATATATATATATATATATATATATAAAGATATACATATATATATTATATATATTTATATATATATGTATATATTATTTATATATATATATATATATATATATATATATATATATATATAGATGTGTGTGTATAAAAAAATATATATATATATATATATATATATATATATATATATATATGTGTGTGTGTGTGTGTGTGTGTGTGTGTGTGTGTGTGTGTATTAAAAAAAAACAAAAAAAACAAAAAAAAAATATATATATATATAGATATATATGTGTGCATATATGTCTCTAAATGCCCATACAAACACATGCTGCTGATAGACCACCCATAACTGGGGCAGCATGCACAATTGGATACGAAAGGACCTATAACACTCACATCTGCCCCCCCAGCCCAAATAAGTGAACAGTACACTGCTACAAAACCATGATAGGCCATACACAATGACCAGACATATACAGTGACCTCTTAGCAACATAACTACAGTGAGTGAAGATAGTAAACAAAAATACAGCCAGTAATTCACACAAGTTCATTTTACTCTGATGTCTATCCCAAAGCCTTCAATGAGTAACACGTTACAAGAAATACTTGCCTTAATTAGAAGAAGCAATTAACATGTAAGCACATTTAAATGCACAGCCTCCAATTACACGCCTCAGCCAACCCCCTAGGGAATAAAGTATCACATTTAAAAACATACACTGATTCTGTACATAACAATTGTTCTTTTATGACTGTTTGACCAAACTGAGAAACAGATTTTTTCCAAAGCAGTACTTTGTAACCCACTACACTTAATTACATGTATGTACACAACCTCCAATTACACTACACATTCAACACTCTAGGGGATAAAGTATCACATTTAAGACTTTAAACCAATTGTGTACATAACAATTCGTCTTTCAGGACTACTACCACCATGGTGGGAATTATTGAAATGTACAGCTATAGAAATGTCTTTTTCCTCATCAGTAATATCTGTCACATGTTCTAACAGCCTAGTTTTAAAATACTTCTTATTCTCCCTGACATAAAATATGTTACAAGGGCATCTAAGAGCATTCTCTATACTCCAACCTCCTGAATGTGCAAAGTCCCACATGTAGTCCACCTTTTCCCCTCAGCAGGAATGACAGAATATAATAATGGTAGACCCACCTAACAACCTCCTAATGTATGGCATCTGTACTAGGCCTGACATAATTTGGAACTGAGGCCCAAAAACATGGCCATACTTGAAATATTGCTGTTATACACTGACAAAATTGCTGGTGTTGCACGGTTTATTATAACATAACTTTTCTAAGGGATATAAAGTCTAAAACATGAATGGATGTTGGTATGTACTGATTGTAATTACCAGAGTATACTACTGATTTGCCAAGGACAACTGTCTAGGGAACAGACCAAACATAACAGGCAAACCTCTGGCCATTATGTGGATAGCCCTACAGTTGAGAGCTATGCAGACACAGAACTTTGTCAGGCTAAAACCCACGCAGAAGTAGCATGTTCAGACAAACCCTTTTAAACAAGCTGCATTCAAAACATATAAAAGCAATACTCAAATTCTGCCCCTAGGTCTTGAATCTTCTCCACCATTTAGTTAGCCTGTCTTCACATGTCTTGTTCTAAGAGGTATTAGCTCACACACCTTCAGGATCTCTTCCTCACATGTAAGGGAAAGGGTCAATGGCCTCATGGAGTACACAATTATAGGAGTGTGTTGCCATGACATTGGCTATTGGAATAACTACACAGCTGCTCTGCATGCAATCAGCAACTGGGGAGCACCAATAGGTGCTCAGGCCATCAAATTGTCATGAGCATTACCTAGAAAAGAGACAAGCTGCCATCTATTCAAACCAACTCTGTCACAGACAGTCCATCAGTGCAAAGCTGAAGTAGTGTGAGAAAAAAGAATAAGAAAGGCTATATCTGTGACATATCCCAAAAAAAGGTATGTAAAACAAGTACACATGTAATCGAATGCAGTAGGTGGTCTGTAATAATGGAAAGTAGGGGGGTGAAAGCATATGCCTCAACAAGACTTGTGTACTGATGTACTGCTAAGCAGCACTGATGGCCATAGCATGTGACTCTGTCTGTAGTGACTAGGCCAGCTATTGGGATGTTATACATATCCATATGTTACCTCTGCATATAACTATGATACACATTTTATCTTGTAAATATAAGACAACTATACAGAGCATGTGCAGAGTAAAGTACTGCTGCAGATATGTGTGTTGAACTGCATGTTATATACACTGAGCTCTTATCATTCAACTGTCCAGTGTTCTGCACACTGACCATATGTGTGCCTCATATTTGTAGTCATTTACCCACAGAGTTGTGTCATGTCAGTCAAATTTTTGCCAAATCTGTGAAGACTGACATTACAACATCCCCCTTAAGTGTCCACTGGCTTTTCCCATTCGGGATTGCCACAGTGGATTATCTGTTGTCATTTCTGCCTGTCCTCTGAATCTTGCTCTCTCACACCAACCACCTGCATGTCATCTCTCACCACATCCAGAAACCTTATCTGATGCCTTCCTCTCTTCCTTTTACCTGGCAGCTACATACTTCCCATCCTTTTCACAATATACTCAGCATCCCTCCTCAGCACATGCCCAAAACTGATGGAATGATGCCTCTCCAACACTGTCTTTTATCCGTCCAACATGGCCTGAGCCTGCCATATACACATTGCTAAACCTGTGCACCCATGTTATACCCAGTGCAAAACATAACATCTGTAACTCAGCCATGTGCAGCTCTAATCCCTGCCTTTTTGTCAGTGCCACTGTCTCCTACCCATATAACATAGGTGGTCTCACTACACTCTTGTAGATCTTACATATCACGTTTACTGGTACTCATCTGTCACATATCACTCCTGATGCACTTCTCCACCCTCTCCATCCTGCCTGTACTCTCTTCTATGCCTGTCCTCATTACTCTGAAATGTTGATCCCAATCATTTGAACACATCCACCTTTGCCAGCTGTACTCCATGCATCCTCAACATTCTGCTATCATCCCTCTCATTCACATACAGATACTTTGTCCTAGTGCTGCTGACCTTCATTCCTCTCCTCCTAGAGCATATGTCCACCTCTCCAGGATCTCCAAAAACTATCCCCTACTCTCAATACAGATGACATTGTCATCTGCAAACAACATAGTTAATGGGGACTCCAATATGATCTTGTCTTTCAACCTGTTCATCACCATTGCAAATCAGAAACAGCTCACAGCTGATCCTTGATGTCATCCCACCTCAACCTTAAACACATCTGTCAATCCCAATGCAGACCTCAATGCTGTCACACCATCCTTGTACATACCCTGTACCACTCTTACATATATCTCTTCCACTCATGACTTCATCATACAATACCACAACTCCTGTCTAGGTATCCTGTCATATGCTTTCTGTACATCCAGAAAGATAGAGACCAACTCCTGACCTTCTCTGTATTCCACCAGTAACAGTCTTAGAGCAAACATTACGTTGGTTGTGCCCTTTCCAAGCATGACACCATACTGTTGACCAATACTCCTCACCTCCCTGCGTAACCTAGCTTCCTCTACTCGTAACCATAACTTCATGCTGTGACTGGTCAATGTTATCCCTCTGTAGTTATTACAGCTCTGCACATCAACCTCATTGTTAACACCATACCCAAGCACATTCTCTCCACTCCTCATGCAACCTCACACTTCCCAAGATATCAGTAAACAGTCTGGCTAACACACCACCGCCATTTCTCCTAAACAACCCCATGCTTCCATGGGTGCGTAATCTGGACCAACAGGCTTGCCAGCATTCATACCCTTCATAGCTATCCTTACATCCTTCATGTTAAGCCATTGCACTTCCTGATTCACCATACCCACATCATCCAACCTTCTCTGTCTCATTCTCTTCATTCATTAGCATCTCAAAGTACACTGTCCATGTGCTCAACACACTCTCCTTGCTTGTGAGTACTTATACCTCATCATCCTTTATCACCCTCATTTGCTGCACATCTTTCCTAGCTCAGTGTATCTGTCCAGCCAATTGGAACAATTCCTTTCAACCCTCCTTAGTGTCCAACCTATCACTGAACTCTTCATATGCCCATCCTCAGCCTTTGCCACCTCTCTCTTTGCCATGCACATCATCTCCTCATACTCCTGCCTACTTTCCTCATCTCTATGACAATCCCACTCCTTCTTCTCCAACCTCTGTCTCTCTATACTGTCTAGTGCTTCCTGAGTCCACCGACAGGTGTCCTTGTACTGCATCCTCCATCCACATGTCACCCCAAGCACCTGTCTAGCTGTCTCCTTTACCAGCTCTGTTGTACTTAACCAGGTGTTTGTTAGATTGTCACTGCCACCCAGTGCCTGTCTCAAATCTTCCCTGAACTCCACCTCACAAGCACTCTTTTCCAATTCACACCATTTGATTCTTGGTGCTGCCCCCACACTCCTCCTCATCTCAATCACCAGCATCATCTCACATACCAACATACCCTGCTGCCTGAATACACTTTCCCCGTCAACACTTTACAGTCTCTGATCTCCTTCAAACTGGCCCTCCTACATTGGATATATTCCACCAGTGTGCATCTTACTCCACTCTTGTATGTCACCTCATGTTATAGTGCATATTCACCACAGCCATGTCCATCCTTTTTGCAAAATCCACTACCATCTCACTGTCTCCATTCCTTTTAACACCATACCTACCAATCTATTCCCCATCCCCTCTGTTCTCTTCACCAACATGTCCATTGGCATCTGCTGCAATGACCAGGCTGTCACCCTTGGGTACAGTCATCACCACGTCATCCAACTGATGTCACATTTCTCTTTCTCATCTATTGCACAACCAACTTGCATAGCTCATGCACTAACAAGATTCATCATTACACCATCAGCTTACAGCTTCAGAAATATCACTCTGTCAGACAATTATGTCCTTCTCCAAAAACAGTCTTGTCATAATGTTCCTACAGCAGAAGCCCTACCCCCTTCAACCTCCAGTCGACACCTTGATAGCACAATTGTGACCTATCATACACCCAGCCATAATCCTCTTCCATGTGGTCTCTTGAACACACACACAATATGTCAACCATCCCCTGGCCATCATTTCAACTAGCCTGGTCCCTATACCACTCATACCACCAACATTAACAATTCTTAACCACAATAACACCCTCCTAGCTTTTCCCCTCTCTTCCTGCCATGTGACTATTGGACAGTCTCCAGGGGATGCCTGTCAGTGCAAAGGCTACTGTGCTATTGAATGATTCAAATATTTTACAGCAATATTGAGACACATGCCTCCAACAATGTACAGTAATCACCTATGCTAGACAGCAGCATTACACAAACCATAGACTTGCTCCCTATAGTGGCTGTACAGGGCAAAGTAGGGGCAGGGACTAACCTGGCATCAAGTCAGCCGTTGTCTGAACAAGCATATAAGGTTATAGGTGGATTACTGTAAGGCCAACTATGATTACAAATTGGAGACATCCACCAAGGACAATCACAAGGCTATCTTCTTATATGTCTGCAATCTCGGAGGCAACATACCAACCCAACCTGTAATAGTAACCAATCGGATCACATACACACACAACATAGCTACAGGCAACCTGATGCAGATAGGGTTAGGATAAACATCCCCCTGGCTCAGCATCACTATAGGTGGATATGTACTGCACCCACAACCCTCCTCATCACCAGGGAGCAGGTACATATTGCTTACTGAAAGGCAGCAAATGTTAGTATCCATGGGACATAATATCATCCCTGTCTGCATCCTACATGAACTCAGACATGTGTTCCCAACTGCATTACACACTGTAGTCACACCAAGCTGAGCACCATCTACACACCATCCATATGGAAGATGGCAAATGTCATCCGTTTACACAGACCTGAATGAGGAATCACAGATTATGCAAATAACTTGCCCACACTGGGGGAAATATGACTCATCAGGACCAGGAGTGCAATGCAAGCTGATACGGTGCTGATAGATTACAGGAGCATGGTGTGGTTGTGAGTGTTGGCTACTGGTATTCAAGGTACATGTGCAGGTACTGGAGATACTGTTGCCAAATGTATGGGGTCCTGAGATGTGTTTCCCTGTTAGTGTCTACTAGGTACAATGTCACATCACCAGTAGGAGACCTTTTCACTAGCAGAATGCAACCTGGTAATCTAAGCCATAATACAGAACCACACAGTACTGTTGGGCCAGAAGCCAGCAACATCTGCAGGAGATGACCAACCTGTGGGATGACCCCGTCCACAGGGTAAATTAGGTGGGCCTGCACACATGTACATATGAACAGGTGCGGCATCATGCCACCAACCTCATGCACCATAAACTTGTAAACCACAGTCGCCAAAAGACAAAAACCAAGAACTTAAATTTGGAACCCACGAAGTATTAAAGCAAAGGCTGAGCAGATTCAAAACAAATAGCCATTTATTTGTAAGCGCTTTCGGTAGAGAGATTCTCCCCACCTTCCTCAGACAAAATGCTACAAGCCTAAAAATCATTCACAATGTTAAATACTACAATTAATTATGACATCAAAGATGTTTCAAATCAATTATACAATTATACAATAAATTAACTTCAAGCCTAACATTCTTTTGTAAAAACCTAAAAATATGAATAAAATATATACAGAATAAAATGCAGTTGTATATTAATACCAAGCAAAAAGTGAACAGCATGCAAGCAAAGAAAAGAAAAGAAAATGTTTGACCTAAAATATATGTATAAATTTGGTCCCTATAATTACCTTCCATACAAGGATTTTTTATCAAAATGTTCAATATTATATATGTGTATAGACCAAAAAAAAAAACCCCATATATATCATAAAAGGAGTGTGTGTATACATATGTGTATACAATGAGCACACAAGACCCTCCCATTCTTAGAAATGTCTATCTACCTAAAGCCATTAATTTCAAAAAACATTTAATGGACAATATCTCATTCAAACCTGGAGCCATATAAGAGGCAGTGCGAATCTGCCAAAAAAACTCTTGTTGTTCCAATTTTAACTGCCACGGACCCCCCCTCACATGAGGTTGTACTTGATGTAAGACTGAGAAAAGAAAAGAATGATCTGCATTTTGGCAAATATGTTTTGCCAATGCATTATTTAAATCTCTTTTCCCAATGGCATAAAGATGTTCATACATTCTTTTTTTGAGTGGTCTGTCGGTCTTACCAATGTAAAAAGCAGAACACTTTTTACATGATGCCGCATAGACCACTCCATTAGAACTACAATTAAATGAGCCATTAATACGGTACTCTCTCCCAGCCATATTAATGGTAATACCAACATAAATGTGTTTACAGTATTGACAGGTTCCACACTTCTTCATCCCTACATTCTTCTTATTTAATTTAATTTTTGTCTGCTCTAAAAGTTGTTTCAAATTTTGGCCACACCTATAAGTAATTGTGGGCCTGTCACCTACCAAGCTGACCAGATGTTGGTCATCCAAAATGATCTTCCAATTCTTAAGAATAATATTATATATGACTTGAGCATCAGTACAATAAGTAAAGAGGAAACACAAATTAGGTACCCTATTATTGTTATCAATCATGCTAACCATATTTCCTCCTCCAAGAAGTGGTTCAAAATGTCCGGACTTTCTTTTTTTATAAACTTCTTGCCTTATCTCGTCCACAAAGCAAGGAGTATATCCCTGTGCTATGAACAAGGATTGAATATTCTCACATTCAGTCACAAAATCTGATAACTCAGACACCATTCTAGCTGCCCGGACAAATTGCCCCTTAACTACACTTCTTTTCTGATGTATGGGGTGGGAGCTGGTAAAATGTAAATAAGTATTAGAAAATGTAGTCTTTCTAAAGATAGTTGACCTAAATTTCCTCAGATCGTAATCTTTGCTTATTTTGACATCAAGAAAAGATATTTCCTCCAAACTACTAGAATAAGTGAATTCAAGAAAATGTGTCATTCCGGATAGACTCTCAATAAATGTTGGAATACATTCTAGAGAGCCTCTCCATAAAAAGAACATGTCATCTTGGTACCTTGTGTACCAAGTGACATTTTCCTGATATAATTCATTTTGAAAAAGGAAATCATGTTCCCAAGTTGCTAGAACACTATTGGCAAAAGTGCATCCGCACAGTGAGCCCATAGCTATTCCCAGTAGTTTGGAGATAATAATTGTTTTTAAAAATTAGAAAGTTATTTGTAAGTATGATATCTAACAAGGTTTCCACCAAATACATCTGATCCTTAGATGCACCTTTACGGAGCATGAAATCAACTGTCCACTGGATCCCTAAACCATGTGGAATGACAGTTTACAGGTTCCTCATATCTACCACAAGAAAGATGAAAGTAGGGTTGTATGAAATTTTACTAATATTTTCTAAAAAAACCCAAGAATCCCTGCATATTTGGGCTTCTTGTTTCAATAGTGGCTTGAGAATGCTATCAACCAGTTTGGCACAAGCATATGTGACAGACCCTCTCCCATCAACTATTGGTCTAAAGGGAGGGTCTGCTAAATTTTTGTGAATTTTCAAGGTGCCAAAGAGGGTTGGAATTCTGGGAGCTGACATAGTGAGATATTGAAGTAGATCATGGTCTATTGTTTCTTCTAAAAATAGCTCATCCAACATTTCCTTAATTCTTTTATTAGCAATATTGACCTCATTTATACTTGAAAGGATGTAAGGGCCTGTATTTAGGCATTCCAGCATCTTATTTTCATATTCAAAATTATTCATTAATATCAGGCCCCCACCCTTATCAGGTGCCATGACCCGAATTTGGCATTCATTAAGTAACTGAATGAATGCCAGTTCATTGTTACTAACATTCAAATTTGTCCATTTTTTCTCCCCAAATGGAAAATAGTGTTTATTGACCATGGCCCTCAGATCTAGCTCACACATTTTTTTCAAAAACACTAAGTGTATTATTAAGTGGTGGGTTGAAGATGCTAGAAACCCTGTGAGTACTAAGTAGAGAGGGAGTATTGCCTAATAGGGATGTAAGATTCAACTTATGAACATAGAGTTTTAAATCCACAATAATATTAACAAGGTTACATTTTTTATCAGGGACGAAGGACAATCCTTTCGCAAAAAAATTAACAATGCTTTCTTCTATTGTTAAAACTGTGTAATTATAGATTTTAAAATCTCCATTTGAATTACACAGTATTGTGGGCCTCTGTATCAAAGTCAAAGCATCAACAGAGTCAATTTGGTCTACACTTAACGTCTCCTCTGGTTGCCCCTCTTCTTCCTCTGATTGCGTCCTTGATAGTTGTTGTTCGATGTCGCATTCCTTGTAGTGGTAGCCCTGTGAAAACCCTGATTGGTTTCCTCTTCATTCACCCCCTCATCTGGAATCTGAACATTATTATTAAAATTAGACCCATTGTGATTATTGTTTACCCCATTGTTCCTGATTCGTTCACTTCTGCGAACTGGTTGTGGTTCACCATAAGGGAAATGACATCCACAGGACTACTAAATTAGGATGGGTATGGTGGTGCACAACTCACAATGCATAACCTTCACAGTACATAATTCCCACACAAACACACACACACACACACACACACACACACACACACACACACACACACACACACACACACACACACACACACATACACACACACACGGTTGCCAGTATTGAGATTAGAACTCCTGCCTATTTAGTTATTTGTATTATGTAGTTAGCAGATGCACCACACAGCTTACTCAATTTCACCATGTCCAAAGGTACTTCTAAGGTGAATGACAACAACAGCAGTAGTAAAGTAGGGTTGGGGAAGTGTAATGAGTGGTACACATATCAAAATGGTATAAGCCACACAGTATCCAATTCTCTCTCACACACACACACACACACACACACACACACACACACACACACACACACACACACACACACACACACACACACACACACACACACACACACACATACACACACTTGCCAGTATTGAGATAAGAACCTCTGCCTATCCAGTTATTTTTACTATAGTGTTACACAGTTACTGCACTTGCTTACAGAGCTTACTGGACTTACAACTGGCCAAAGGTGCTGATAACTGCACAGCTGAGGTAACGTATTACAGGTGGCAGGACGTCTGTCTTCAGTCTCTCCCATACATCTTGCTAGTTCTTTCTGTCTTGCACTTCAAATAGCATTATAGCTTTGCACTTCAACAGGTTATTGTATCATTAAGTGTATCATACCTGGATCACCCCTCCTAGCATGATTGAAATGTGATTTTCTGTGCTTTCACCCATTAATCTGGTGCACTTGTACATTCTAAGGCACTGTTGCAACTGCCTCATGTACACAGACAACCCTCTCCTCAAAACTCCAAGCACTCAGACCAGTGAGAGTTACCCCTTTATTACCAAATGTGGAAATATGCACTCTCCAGCAAAGACTGAAATAGCTGGTCAACAGGATGAGACCAACACCTGTACCACACCATGTGGACCACATAGCTCACCACAACACCCACTATGACAGCCCTGACATACACTGAAAAGCCAGACACCCACCTTCACAGAGGCACTCAATGCACATTTACACAAACAACACAGACCAGCAAGACAGACACCCTCTCAGACACCATGACATAGCACATGCCAAAGGACACATATGTCACCTACACAGTGTGCCCCTCAACCTAAGCTGCTAAAGCTGACCACCTTGCACAATACAGTGATCATGGGTGACTCAACACTGCAGCACACAGATGTCCCACTCATCATGTTGATTATGGAGGCAGTAACAGCAACTGTCTATCACATGCCAGCATCCAACACATGACACACCCAGTCAGGCCACTCCACAACAGCTACAAGTATCATTCTGTCATCATCCACGTGGGTGTGAATGACACACCTCCCAAGACTACATGACAAGAGACATGGTTGAACACTTGGATTATGTGGTTGAGGCAGGTGTGACAGTATCCCTGAGCAGTATACTGCCATCACCCAGAATGATGCTGCAGTACTTTCAACAGATAATTGACTGCAACATTGGCTTATGTGTTGTGTGTCATTCTCAGGGGATCCAGTATCTCTCTGCTTCGGATAACATGAATGACAGACCTCAATCCCTTGCCAGAGATCTTCAAAATCTGTCAGCCCTGGGTTTCCAGATGCAGAGTAAGTGTTTTGCCACCCCTATATAGCCTTATTAGGCAATGTTCTAAATCAAATTACCACCATAACAGCTAAACGTGTATGCAATCTAGGGGCATTCTGCTCAACAGTAGACATCTAACTGTCAAGATGCAGTCACTCAAAGCCCTCCTCAGAGTAGAGGATATTGACAGTAACAGAGAGGTGGTTCAAAGCAGCAGACAGCTGCCCTGCACTAACAGCTATGATGCATTCCACAGTTGTCAGTGCCAAAACATGGACCACACCTCCACAGGTGGTGTTGTCTCCATATCCATAATGGATTTGCACACCTCCAGACAAGTATCCCAGCATAATGCATCGGAGGTACTTCTGGTAAAACTGACTTTGGGGAATAGTGCAATCCCCACCATAGCTTACTATTGGTCACCAGCTATGTCCCTAGACTGTCAATGCACATTCTTCATCACCCTGGCATCTATGAAGGTCCAACCCAACACTAACATAGTAGGAGACTTCAACTACCCCTCCATCACCTGGGGAAAGTAGTCAAGCATCGGTACACTGGCCCAATACTTCATGGAGTACATCAGTTCTAATGCCCTGAACTGGCTCATACTGACCCCCAGTAGAGGATGCAACAACCTTGACCTGTGTTGATTACTTACATATGGGACTGTTGCTCGACCACAGTTGTCAATTCCTAACTGGTCAGATCCAAGCATGATGCAATCAACATGGAGCTCAACAACTCACCCACACACCCCACAATGGTAACCACCTTGCAAAACTTTTCCAATGCTGACATTGCAGTCATAAAAATAGGGGTGGATGACTTCACTACACCCATGCCAATGGGAAATAGTTGCATGACTGTCGCATCAAACACATATGCACTGCACAAACATGTACATGGATGCACTGTACTAGCCATAGCCAACAGAACACAGACACTGTCCTCCAAACACCAGAAGCCATTGTGATGTTCCCCTGCCATTACTAATGTGTACAACAGAAGGACAGTGTTGCAGGAAATGCTGGTGTCCCAGGACTGGTGCACCCCCTTATTAGCCTCAAACACAACTTGGGATTCCTCATGGAATTACTTACAGGCAACTATGAAGGCAGATTTGCAGTAGACACTGACAACAATCACAAAAGCCTTTGATAGTTATATCAACAACCTCCACAGCAATAACCATAAGTGCTGTGAATTACTGCACAATGCTGATTCCTATCCTGCACAAAATAAATTGGCCACAGTCTTGGCAACACATTCAGTGCCAGCTTTACTCTTCTCCCCCTCCCAAGGGGACGATCACAATGGCAGATGAATGCTAGGTGCAAAGTATTACTGCAGGCCAGGTTAGACCTGCATTGTCCACAGGCAAGGGTACAGCTTCCATGGGACCCCAACATACCTGTGGCTGTGTTCTACATGACATACAAAGAGACCTGGCTCCACATCTGTGTGCGCTAGTCAGTCAGAGCATCACCTCAAGCTTTGTCCTTCCAAAATGGCACACTACCACAGTTATCTCTCTCCATGAAGGGTAGCATCAACAGACCTTGGGGATTTTTGTGCCCTTAGCCTGACAAGTCTACTATGCATGGGTATGGGCTCATGACCAAGATATGGGTGATCTCCTAACTCTGGACTCCACACAGTTTGGCTTTGTGAATGGCAGATCATGCCTGCTCAACCTGGTTGATGTCATTCAGTGAGTCACCAGGGCAGTGTATGACAATAAGGCACTGCATACAGCCTACCTCAATCTGGCCAAGGCTTATGATACCATTCCTCAGTCAGGGATTATTGGTAAGTATAACAAACTAGGCATCAACCCCTGTATCAGTGGGGGGTTTGCAAAATGGTTCACAGAGCACACAGTGTGACAGTGGCAAACTCCAAGTCAGACTGGGAAGCAGTCACGAGTTGAGTCCCACAGGGATCAGTACTGGATAGAGTCCTGTCCAGCATATACTTCTCAGGAGTCCAGCCCAACACAGACAAACTCTGACTGACCAAGTTCACAGAGGACTGCAAGTTGGGAGCTAACATGAACCCCATAAGTGATGCAGACATCCTACAGAAGGCCTCGGTGAGACCAATGAGTGGTGTGGAAATCATGACCAGAAGTTTAACACCACAAAATGCATCATCATCCCCTTTGATAAAACACTCAGTTCCCAGTAAGTTTTACATCAATGGGAGCCCAATGAACACTGTAGGCATTATAAAAGATCTGGGGGCACAGATTCAAGCACCACATTGCCACTGTGGTCAGGAAGTCCTTCTACATGGCACATTGCATTACAAGGGCTTTGCATCTAAACACCTGCTACAGCTGGAAAAGCCACAGAAGCACCTCACAAAGGGGTTCCTATGCATTAAACACACATCCTACACAGACAGACTCAGAGGACCCAAGCTATGCTCTGTGTCATATCACCTAATTAGCAGCTATCTGTGCTTGACTTACAAAGCCAAGTCTGACCCATCTGGTTTACAAATGTTACATATAAATCCATCCACACCACACACTGTAGAGACCTCTACCTCAGTACCACAATTACCACAACATGGTGGTAGGACAGATCCTTCACCAAGAGACTGCACATGGCCTAGAATACACTTCCCATACATGTCTTGCAGCGCACTTAGCTGATCCTGTTCCTGAGAAATCTTGATGACTGGATGGGTAATAGATAGTTCAATGCAAGGATCACTGCAGTGGCTATACTTGTTACAGGCACTGGGATGTAACATCAGGTGGCACAATGGCAGGGCCCTTCTATGTGCTAGGCTTGTTAAGGCTCCTGGGCCATTACCTACTACACACTTGTGAACCTATAAAGGTAATGACATCAGCAGGACTGATAAAGTAGTGCAGAGGGTGTTAAACTTATCATAATACTTTATCCTACAAACAGACACATACACACTTGCCAGATGTGAGAGTAGAACTCCTACCTAGCTAGTGATTTGTACCATAGTGTTGCACAGTTTCCACATGCACTACAGAACTTACTGAGCTGAGGGTTGGCCAAAGGTGCTGATATGGGGAATGACATCAGCAGGACTGGTAAAGTAGGGCAGTGGGTGGGAAACATATCAAAATACTTCTTCTTACACACATACATATCCATACACATTTGCTGAATACAAGAGTAAAATCCCTGCCAAATTAATCATTTGTACTATAGTGTTATGCATTTATTACATGCACTACTGAGCTTATAAGGCTGACACCTGGCCAAGGTTGCTGATAAGGGACTGACATCATCTGGTCTTATAAAGGGGAGCACTATGAAGTGTTGTGAGTGGGAATGGCATAAAACTGTTTCACCTATAAACAAACAAAATCACAACTCCCTCGGTCTTGCACACACAACTTTCACAAACACACACACACTTTTTCATTTGCCAGGACTGAGATCAGAACTCCTACCAAACTAGTTATTTGTATTATCATGTTATGCAGTTATCGCATGCACCACAGAGACTATAGGGCTGAAGCTTGATGGAAGGCACTTCTACGATTACTGATATCTGCAGGACTGCTAAAGTAGGGAAAGGGGAGGTGAACTGGGTTGGAATGGACCCAAAAGCTTTTAGTTGTGAACACACACACATACACACACACACACACACACACACACACACACACACACACACACACAAAACACAAACACACACTTTTACACTTGCCAGGATTGAGATTAGAACTCCTACCTAACTAGTTATTGTGTGGGCCTAACAAAAGTGACTTCTATGGTGACAGACATCTTCAGGACTGCTAAGGTGGGGCAATGGAAAGTGCAGTGGGTGGGGAAGGCCTGTTCATTCCTAAATCCAACTGACATTTCTCTAAGTATATGGGCATGCCCAGTGTGTCCTTCTAGAGCACATGTAGGACTCAATTCCAGGAATTGTTGTACTCCAGTCTGGTTTGTTTTGTGCTACAGCCATACCTCTGAACCTGTTGGTGCAGGATATCTGGAGATAGTTCATTCAATTGTTTGGACAATGGGCCATACAATGATTGGGACAAATTCTCTCAGTAATGTATGGGTTGTTAGGGTTACATGGCTGGTTTTAGCAGACATCTGTCATATATGCCATTTGACACTGTCATGTATTGTTTCAGTACCTGGTGACATACCTCCTCAGATCATCACAGTGATTTACCAGAGGAATACAGGATGGATGATGCACACACAAGATTTATGGGCCAAATGCTATGCATTCTTGCACAATCCAACCTGTTGAGGGCTGTGCATACAAGCAATTGATTGTTGGTGCTGTGGAAATGGTCCAGCACCTTGGTGATATATTTCAATGGTGGAATCTCTGTGCATTTATGTTCTGGCCTGGTCTGATTTCCATTCTACAGGTGGGTAATATAAGTCAGACAGGATCAAGGTGACATACAGACTCCAGATGGATTTGTAGGGGATAGGATATGTGGGGTGCATGTGTCCTGGGCAGATATGTTTGCCTATAGCTACCAGCACTTTGCACTGGGATCTCTTGAATGGCTGACTGCACTTGGAGGGTCTTGTGTGCCAGACTGTTTGACCAGCCTGGAGGTGTGTGTTTTTCATACATATTTGTATGGCCCACCTCATTTTGCTTGGATGGCCACATGTTGGGGTCAGGATGTTGCATAGGATGATTGATCAGGGAGGGGTGTGTTACTCCCCATGGCTGTGGCCCAGGGTTCTGTGGGTGCAGACATGTCACCATTTTCCAGGGTTAGGTCTGCCTGCAGTGAGTGCATTCCCATGTTTAAACTCCTAGCTCTGCCTCTTGGCTGTACAGAGTATCACATAATGTCGACATCCATGAATCATATATCTTGTTGATTACCCAAACAAGTGTGGTTTTCCAGCGAAAGTGTCAGATATTACTGACAGTTGACACTGTAGTTTCAGACTTCATACACATCAGACATCCCATGCTACTATAAATCATTCCATCAATGTTATAAAACTATTAGAACAGTATTTCACAGGTGTCCTTTATTTGGATTTGCATCACTCCATTATTCATGGCTTTGTTCCAATTTCTGGCTCTCTGAGGTTGGCAGGTTTGCCCCTAGCAGTTGTCAGCATGGCCTTTCTTTGCATTTTGTGGACTGTGTTATGTTGGTGTTATGGACCCCATGACACTCCCTAAAGGGCACTGTGGGTGAGACATAGGCATTTTCCAGAGGCCTGTAGGTCAGGTGTGACAGATGCAGGCCATCTGCAACAGGGCAGTGCATTCTGATGATCATATGCTTCCCAGGCTGCCAGCAGGGGACACCCCTGGGATGGCACCAGTAAGTTGACTGTGGGTGTTACTGACAATAGCTTTCTGTTACTATTGTGCCATCACTCTGGGTGACAGCTGGATGCTGCTTAAGTCTAGGAACATGTTACTGCATTTCTGTGGGATTATGGGGGGGGGGTGACATGACTGTACATGGTACACATCTGCACAGACTGTGCTGATATTTCCTTTACATTTTGGTTCCATGTAGCATTGTGGTGTGCCCTGTCTTTTAGACTACAGGCATAACAGTATCAACAACAGGTCAGATTGTTCTGGCATAGACATTTTTAGTTTCAGACTTCTTACTTTTTAGAGCCATACTGCCACTGTCAGACCTGCTGTGATATCACTGTGTCAAAGTCTGTGGATGGGGATTTCATGGATGTCACCCTGTGGGGGCCTTTGCCAGACATTTCTGTATGGTTGTCTACAGCTGATCTGCTGTGTGGGGTTGGTGATGGGGATGGGACCCCCACTTTGACTTCAATGCATGTGTCCTATGACCCCCCCCCAGTTATTTGGCTTACCACATATACTACGGTGGTACTGCATGGTGTGGGTAGGGCAGTACTGGGGATACACATCCTGCTGTCCCACAGAGCTGTCAGTAGTCTGCTGCTATCCCAGATAGCCACCCCATTCCCTTACATGCTTGATCAATATCATAGATATGCTATCAGAAAATTCCACTCCATTAGTTTAATTTGTTACAGAGACTGGCTTACCTTGTGCCTGAAGCTGTTGTGAGGGTGGTGCTTGAGGGCTGACTATGTCGGATGCACACAATACACTGCCTATACATGGTCAGGTATAGGTAGTGTAATGTTTAGCATCCATTTTGCTGTGTGTGCAAGTCAGACAGCTAGAGAGATCAGTCTCTGGGTCTCTACAGTGTCAGTGTATGTGATGTGTAGCCTCTTTGCCAAGGCCAGGGCATATTGGGAACACCTCCATCTACCTACAGGGGCAGGCTCAGGATGTTCTTCCTCCAAGTCCCTCTGTGCCTGTGGAGGCCTTGGCAATGGTGGGGGGCTGTGTGGCCCTACCCTATTTTGTTCCTGCTGCAGCTGTTTCTACAGGATCATATTGTGTAGCATGGAACATACTATGACCATGTGTGCACATGTGGCTGGAGAGTATTGCAATGCTCCACCGGATATGTTAAGGCAGTGGACCCGTGACTTAAGCATCCCAAACACATGCTCTGTAATTATCCAGGTTTGTGAGTGTGCATCATTATGGCATTCTTGTGTGGGTGCATTTCTGATGTTGTCATCATCCATGGCTCCAGTGCGTAGCCAGCATCCCTCACTAAATGGCCATATGGGATGTCCCCCTGGCAAACCACTGATACAGCTGTGAGGAATGCCAGATGTGGGAGTAGTGATAGCTTCCAGGGCAGCCAGCAGACACATTCATAATAATGCCCTGGGCATCGCACATGACCTGGCAGTTGATAGAGTGGGACCCCTTATGGTTTATGTAGACCCTACCCTGGTCACCAGGTGGTGCTTTGATGTGGATGTGCATGCAGTCTATGGCACTCAGTACCTCCGGATAGTCTGCTACATGGTGGAAGAGGCACATATTGTGGGTCCTCTCCTCACGGGTGGTGGGGAATTTAATGTGCTCCTCGGCATGTGGTTGCATAGCATACAGGAACTGGTGGAGTATCATAGACGCAGATGCCTGTGAGACCCTCATGGTATCCCGAGTTGGTCTTTGGAAAGTACCTATAGCTAGTATTCTTAGAGCTATACATACCTTAGTATCCACTGGGATGGGTTCCCCTCTGTTTGTTCTGGATGTGAGGTGAGGCCAGCACAGCTCCATAATTTGCTGCGGTATGTCCCTGTCCACCCTGTAGTGCTCTACTATCTCTAGATCATGTAGCCCCTAGTAGGTTATCCTGGGCCTGAACACTCTTCTCCTCCTCCTCCTCATAAGTCTGGGGCAGTTGTCAGCATTGTCCTCTTCACCATCCTCAGCCTCTTGTATATACTGATGTATGAGAATGACAGCAGCCCCTAACATTTTATTCGTTTTGTCAGGTAAAATTTCCTCATCTGTGTACACCGGTGGTGTAGAGTTTGTGAGAAAACACAGACTGAAAGGTGTTTGCTTAGTTTATAGTGTTGTGCTGCAGATGCTGCCTGTGTGATTGGCTGAGTATGATACATTCCACCTGCCAGCTCTCTTACTTGTATTTGAGTGCCTCTATTCTGCTATTTCCTTTTTTTTCTTGTTCCACTAGCCATTTCCTTTATTTTTTTTTTATTTTTGTTGGTTTAAATCCCAGTGCGTGCCACACACACCTGTTTAGGCAAGGTGAACAACACTAAACAGCCTCAGACACACTCCCTTACTTACATATACACAGTGCTGCCATTTCCTGTGTTTTTTTTTTTGTTTAAGTCCCAGTGCACACCATGCAAACCTGTTTAGCTAAGTTAAACAGATTTTAGCAGAAATGTCCCTCCCTGGATGTGAGCATGCTCTTCATTTCATGGTGTAAGACATTTCAGCCTCAGATATACCCCCTTGCTTAGCTGTGCTTAGCTAAGCGCAAACCCGGTAATGGAGCTCCAATCTGTTTACAGCAAGCATAACACATCCCCTTCTCATGTTAGTTGCTCCTCCTGCCTACACGATCATGTTCTAGCACCTACATGGTTAGGTGCAGGTTTTGGACTTAGAATATTTTGTAATTCAGTAAATTTCCCCTCATTTGCATGCCCAACTGCCTTAGCCCATAGATACTGCACTGACACAGAGCCTTTCCCCTTGACAACCACTGTCCCCTGGTATTGTTTTGCTTCTGCATGCCATAGACTATAATGGCAAAATGCAGATTTTCTTTAAACTTGGGTTTTCACATTTTTTTATTTATTTTTGGCATGATCATGTTTGCATACCACTGTGCTATGCTTAAAAGGCCAAGATCGGTCACAAAAAGTTATTTTGTATTAAAATTAAACATTTATTAATGCCACTGGCCATATATTTGGCCATTGGCATGCCTACAGATGTGAATACATGCTTTTATTTGTGATATCATGCCTCTTTTCTTTTTTGCAGAAATGTGTTCAGTTAGTAAGAGAACACATTTCTGCACTGACACTGTTCCTACACAGAGACCTGGCAGCTACCTGAATTGCTAATTCACCTCATTTGCATGGTTTTCACCAGCAAATGAGGTGGTTAGCAATGCAGCATGGTCTTCTGTGCTGGAACAGTGTAGACAGGCTCTTGCACTTTAGATCAGCTGAACTCTATGCAAGAGCTGCTACACTGTTCCTGCACAGGGTTTTAGCTTTTCTGAATCCCAGGGCAAACGTTTGATGTTTTTTTTTTTTTGCTGTTTGGATATGTATGCCAAATTTCATATTTTCATCCATAAGGATGTCTCAGAGTTTAGCATATTGAACTAATTCTATCTTTTTAAATTTGCTGAGGTTATATTAAAGTCAAATTTGCTTTGGGACAGTGATTTAGGAGTGAAAAGGAATAGTTTAACAGGAGTTCTGTATTATCTTAATAGTTTTCTATTGAGGAGAATAATTCTTGGGTTATTTTTTGGAATTTGGGCAGGTTAGGGACAGAGTCATCAGTATACTGAATTAAAACTGGCCTGCTTGGTGGCAGTGTGTAAATCATTTATGAAAATGTTATACAGCAAGGGTCCTAGTATTGAGCCTTGTGGACTACCTGTCTTAATGGGTTGCAAAGATGAGTAAAGCCATTTCACTGCTTGATACATGTTGGTAAGATAACTACAGAATCAAGAGTGAAAGGAATAAGATATCTCTAGGTTATACAGTTCTTGTAATAATTTACTATAGGATGCATTGTCAAATGCTTTTGACATGCCCAACAAGAGGGAGGATATGGGATTTCCTGAATTCTTATTTTTGTTCATTATGTCTGTAAATTTGAATAATGTTAGGGCGGTGCTATGGAAAGATGAAAGCCATACTGGGTTGGGGAGAGTAGATTGTTAGTTGCAATATAATTCCATAGTTGTGCATGAATGCACTTTTCTAGGATCACAGATATGGACAGAAAGTATGGCAACACATCTGTAATTGAAATAATCATTTGAGGGTCCTCTTTTGTGTAGTGGACATATGAATGCCTTTTTTCCATATTGTAGGAAATTGATATTCCTGTGGTGATGTATTTATGACCATGAATATCAGAAAGGAGATAATATCAGCTGTCATTTTTAGATATTCTGGAGGAGGTTCTCAACAACCAGAGTTGTGGATTTGAGTTTAAGGAGATGTATTTTTACTGTAGAAGGTGGAACAAGCTTAAAGGAAAGATGATTTAAACATGTTTAAGCTTCATGTAAGGGTATTATGTTAGTGGTGGTATTTTGACTAATTAAAATGGTTAATGTCTCTAGAAAATAAAGATTAAAGTCATTGGCTATTGTAGTTGGTGAGTGGTTGGGTGAAGACTTGGTTGAGACCTGTTGCCTGGATTTATCATACTATGACTGGATGTCCAGAATGTTTGGATGTTGCTTATTTGAGAGTCCTGGTACAATTGTTTTTTTGCAAAGTTTTATGCTCTACTTGGTAACATTTTTTCAGTGTAGAGTAAAAATATCTGCTAAACTGCAAGAGAAATGCTTACTACACTGAAACAATGTGATACAGGAATGAATTTGACAGACTATCATGGAATAGCTCTCACGTGTTCATGAAGGGCATTGGTTTAGGGGTAGAGTTACAGAAATGTCAGACAACAGTTGAAAAGAAAGGGTTGGGGTGTGATCAGCAGACTTAAGAAAACCTTATTATAGCCAACAGATCTACAAAGGACTTAACTGCAACAACAAAGCAGGCAACAAGACAACAGGAATATGATGTGATTTTTTTAATACAGAAATAAGATGGAATAACCATAACTATTGGAATACATGGCATTTTCAATTCCCCAACTTTTGGATGACAATCTGCTTGTAATACTGTTACTGCAAGGTATTACAGAAACATTTTTTTGTGTTTGACTAGAAATATTTGAGAAAAATAACAGGCGAGTCCTTTTTGAATCTGGGCCATGGGGAATAATTTCCAAACAATTGTACTGCACTGGTGCTGCAATAGACCAAGTTTTGTCATGTGATATGTCAAAATGTCAGTGAGCAAAGAAACAAACCATGTGAGGGCACACATACAATGAATATAGGACTGCATTGTATTCATCTGTCCACCACATTTAGGTCACTGACCTGAGTTTAAGCTTATGGAAACCTGCACATATGTGCATGCGTGTGTGTGTGTGTGTGTGTGTGTGTGTGTGTGTGTGTGTGTGTGTGTGTGTGTGTGCGTGTGTGCGTATGTGTGTGTGTGTGTGTGTGTGTGTGTGTGTGTGTGTGTGTGTGTGTGTGTATGTGTGTGTGTATATACACGACTGTGCAAGTATACTCACACACCACATATTTGAAGATGATCCTTCAAAATTAATTGAACTGATTATTTTCTCATTCATTAAGCTAATCAGGTTTATGTTTATCACAACAGTGAAAAAAGAGGGACAGTATCACAAAAGCATACGAGACGGCATTCCTCAGAAAGTGCCAAAATGTCTAAAAATGATGTTAACTAGGCAGTACTCTCGAATAACAATCCACGTTTGAACAGACAGTGATTTATTTGAAAGCAAGTCACATAAGGCAAATCACGTGCTTTGCCTTATGTGACTTGCTTTCAAATAAATCACTGTCTGTTTAAACGTGGATTGTTATTCGAGAGTACTGCCTAGTTAACATCACTTTTAGACATTTTTGTACTTTCTGAGGAATGCCGTCTCATATGCTTTTGTGATACCGTCCCTCTTTTTTCACTGTTGTGAGGTTTATGTTTATGTTTAACAATGTGACAGGATTGTGATCAAGAGGGTCAGAAGCAAATCTTGTATATTTTACCACAATTCTTGTGTGACTCAGTAACCTTTCTTGTTCTTCAGGCTAATATCCCGAAGATAAGTTGTTTCAAGCTTAACAAGAATAGTTAAGGTATTGCCTGCATGTGTTACAGAATTAGCTTGGAGAAGCCAATCCCCATTAATCTGGAAACTAAGCATTCATTTACTTGTCATCATAATCATGTTTCAAGAGTGATTCTAGTTACAAGATGCGGGGATACAGAACTGAAGCACACAAGTTACACAAATAAAACCAGTGACATTTTTAATGCTACGGTTCCAATGGAGTGATGCTCCATGAAACACTTCAGGCTGATGATGCCTGTTGTAAGTATTCTCATCCTCTCAGGAAGTCTACTGTCCAGCAATGCTTGTAGGCCTGCACAGAGGAAGTTCTAATTACTTATCTCAGCCACTTAAGCTGAAATAAATTCTCTTCTTCAAAAGAAATTGTCTATTTGTTTTGTTAACTAGATAAATGCATTAGACAAAGACTGCATATTTTCAAGCATATCCCAGAAAAGTTTATTCTAAACTTTATCAGGAATACATTCTGATTTTGCAGAAAATACACTGGCAAAGAAACAAAAATACATTTCAAATAAAATATAAACTGTAAGAAAATCAGTTTTATAAAAGTCATAGACCATTTGTAAGGCAGTGAATACTTAAATGCACATTTTTTTCTGAATGTCTGGTAAAATTCCAGGATACAGATTACAAAAACACTGATAAAGATGAGAAATTATACAGAAACTGCTTCTTAGACCAGATGAAATTCAACAAGACTTGTATTTATCTTTGCTGTTGCATCCTGTAATGTTTTCAGTTTGCCTAATAAAACAATCTGTAAACTAAGCTTGTTCTTCTTCTGATAATAGTTAAACATGCCTAAAGATTGTAGCAGCATCAAAAAGTGAATGCCAGAATATTTCTTTTTTTTTTTTCATTTTTGTTCACTTCCACACATTATAGCACATAAAAGGATTATTTGTTTGCTAGTTTGCTAAATTTGTTTACTGATTTAAAACACTTTTCACAATCAGTCTGAGACAGGATATTATAGAAGAATGATACAATCTGACAATTGCAAAGAAATTTAGAATGTTACATTAGAAAAGATAAATGGTGCTCTCTCATCACTCTCGCTCGCTCGCTCTCTCTGTTTTTATATATATATATATATATATATATATATATATATATATATATACATATATATATATATATATATATATATATATATATATATATATATATATATATATACATATACATATGTAATAAATATACCCAAACTCCGTTCGCTGCACTGAATGTCTGAACTCTCTAGATTCTCCAAAATTCCTTGTAAAACACTTCTTTATTCAACAATCCGAACCCATTAAAACTTTGTTAAGTGCTTTCATCTACATCAAATAGACTTCATCAGAACACTTACATTAATTAGATGCTAGGTTTTATATGTGCAACTAACCAATCAAATAATCCATTGACGTACATCAATAAAACATTTAAACATTTAAAGTGCTCAGTGCTGGAATATTTTCCTTCCTAATGCTACACATTATATCACTAATAATATTCAAAATTCATCTTATGCAACTCATACAATATTGTGTGCTTTAAAAACAAAATACTCTTTAAAACATGATTGAAAGCAGTTGAAAAATAAATTCTACTTAAAAATAAATAGTGCGAAGCAATTAAAAACTTTAAAAAGATTGTCTGCTAGCCAATCTAGGGTTGTCTATATTAAATATCGAATGACATACAACTACAATGAGTGTGTTCTCTCCTTTATGTTGTGTACATTTAATACTTATTTTCTAATACAGGCTTGATGGAAATGCTCTCATTTAAACCAGGGTGGACAGATGCATTTAACAATATCTGTCACCTGGTTTCTCTTTCCCGTAATCTCTTACGTATGTTGCCCCCCCTAGGGTTGATCACAATATGCTCTAATATTCAAAATTTAAAAGTGTCACATCTTGTACTTTTGACAAGGTGCCTACACAATGCATTTTTCATATCCTTCTTCCTAATGCAATAACTATGGTCATAAATTCTATTTCTTAAGCACCCGTCTGTCTTGCCCACATAATAACAACGGCATTTTGTGCACTTAGCTAAATAGATAACATCTTGAGTACAACAATTACCATTCCTAAATTTAACCACCGTTTTATTTATATCTTCCAAAATAAGAGACGAGTCTTCTATAATCTCACTGCACTGGTCGCACTGCCCACATTTTTGGGTACCCCCTTCCTTTCTTTTATCATTACCTATGAACATTTTACTTTCAAATTTACATTTCAAATTCTTTGCAGTTTTGTGGACAAACACCGGATGTTCTCCTACCTTTTCATAGACAGTGTCTTCAGTTTTCATTATATTCCAATTTGCAATGTGTAGCACTAGGAAGGAAAATATTCCAGCACTGAGCACTTTAAATGTTTAAATGTTTAATTGATGTATGTCAGTGGATTATTTGATTGGTTAGTTGCACATATAAAACCTAGCATCTAATTAATGTAAGTGTTCTGATGAAGTCTATTTGATGTAGATGAAAGCACTTAAAGTTTTAATGGGTTCGGATTGTTGAATAAAGAAGTGTTTTACAAGGAATTTTGGAGTATCTAGTGAGTCAAGATATTCAATGCAGCGAACGGAGCTTGGGTATATTTATTTTCTGTGCAGACTTTCGCTGACAGAGGCAACATTTACATATACATATGTACAATACAGACACTCAACTAGAACATATTGATGCAGTTATATACAAGTGAGGCATACAGACATTTGAATAAGCCCAGTAATGAAAAGCATAAAGTCGTAACACTTGGATTTATGCCAAGCAGTATCCCTTATTTACAAAGGCCGGCAGCCACTGTGGTGGGGCGGCCACGGAGGTGTAGTGGTTAGCGTTGCCACCTCAATGCAAGAGGTTCTTCGGTTCGATCCCTGGCTGGGGTGCCTTCTGTGCGAAGTTTGCATGTCCTCCCTGTGGTCGCATGGGTTTCCTCCGGGTGCTCCGATTTCCTCCCATATCCCAAAGACATGCTGTAGGTGGATTGGACACACTAAATTGGCCCTAGGCATGAGTGCGCGCATGTGCCTTCTGTGGAAGGTTGGGCGCCGGGCTGGCAACTCAACACCGTAAAACTCCACTGCCAATCATGAGCAGATGGTGATCTGCTGTGGCGACCTCTAACCAGGAAAAGCTGAAAGAAGAAGAAGCAGTAATTATGAAAAGGTGATATGAGCTCACTATACACAGAATACACTGACATATCCACAGCAAGTTAATCTTATTTTATTTTATTTAACATTGTTTACCTGGATGATGCATTGATCACATCTCACTATTTGCAGCACTGCCGGTGAATGAACATTCAGAAGAGAGACAGAGGGAGAGAATTAATATACAGAGTTGACTGTAAAACTGATTAATGCAATAAACTGCTTAGCAATAGCAAACTATTTAGAAAATATTTTACTAAATTAAAATTAATATTTGCAAAATTGTGATAAATCAAGGGGTTTAAGGAGTAGAAGAGTACACCATGAACTCATAATTAAGAAAAAGTAGTGGAATTTAGTAGGAATAGTTAAAAAAGCGGTATAGCGAGATGTGTAGACATACGCTCATACAGAAGTATGGAATGAAGGAATGTTATGATGGAAGATTACCTTAACACTTAGGTGATGATAATAATTAACAATTTAAATAGAAAGGTCAAAAGCAGTATGTTTAGGCTAAAAATTAAAAAGCATCCAAACAACTGTAAACTAGTGAATATGAAAACATCATCATCATCATTGTCCTCTTTTTCCATGTTTTTCTGCATGAAGTTGGGGTGTCACATTATCCATTTTCACATCTTTTAATTCAGTGCAATTCTCCTACTTTCATCAGTCATGCCTGACTGTCACTGTTCTTCTCTCATACAGTCCAGCCATCACTTGGTTGAATGCTTTCATTTCTTCTTGCTTTCTTCCTGGCTGTCCCTAATAATCCTTCCCTATTTTCCTGCACATATGACTGAACAGAGCTATACCAGCTGACCGAGTTTTCAAAAACAAAATTCACACCAGTGAGATGATATGATTGAATTTCTGAGAACTCGAACATTAAAATAAACACGCACACACAAAGCTATCTGAGATCACACTACATTGTGGGAAATGGTACATTTCCCGATCCTCACTGTACCGTGATTGCCATTCAACAGCTTCAGGTTTTCAGAAATTCGATCATATCATCTCGCCAAGATGAATTTTGAGCTTCTGAAAATTCGATCAACTGATAGGGATCCAACTGAACATATATAATATGTTCTCCTTGACTTTTTCTGCCATTGAAATTGCTTTGGTGCTGCTCTGATGTCCTTATTTCTTCACCAGACCCACAGTAACCATCCTACAACCAGTCTAAGACACACAGTCTCAGTTCACCTCAAGCTTCCTCAACTGCTCTGCCTTTATTGCCCAGATACCATGAAGATATACTGATCATACCACAGCTCTGAGCACCTTATCCATCAGCTTCTTTGGCATTCTTCTTTCACATATTTTAGCTAGCATTCTGTGCCAATTGTCTGCAGCACCTATGAATCTTGCTTTAATCTCCTCACTCAGACATTCCTTCTCAGCCACCACTCCCAAATTCCTGAAACTGTTAACATGTTCAACTATTTTTCATTCTGTCTCAGTTTTCATCTACTTCCTATTCCCCCAGTTGCTGGCATGACAGCTGTCTTGTCTGAAGTCTTATCTGCAGTTAGTTTCTTCACATGTACTTCCTATATTTCATTCCAGATACCTAGCATTGATTTTTTTTTTTCATTTTTGATTACCAGAAAATTCTGACAGCATTAAAAAAAAGTTCAGTGGAGACCTGGGGAGAAAATCTCCAAAACAAAATCAGCAAATATTAGATTAATCATATTATGCACGTATTATGCAGTTAGTAAAACATGTACAACATTTTATATAAGAACAAAGTTAATTAACAAAAATGTCATAAGAAATGGATGCCAAAACGCACACTATAGAGGCAATAGAATACAAAAGTAAATACAATAGCAGGTCTTATACAATGTATTTTGCAAGGTACACCCTTTAGGTATGGATGATAGGCATGAGAATTTACATTTGTATTCTCTCTTGGCATAGCAAAGTAGTAGTTTGACTGAAAGGGTGAGATAGGATTCAATATTGTTGAAAAAGTACAGGAAATAGTAGAGACAGGGTAGACAGGTTGTATAGTAGGTAGTCCTGAGGCTAACGAAAACAGTGAGAGTGAGCACAGGCATATGAAAAGAATGGAGGAAAAGACAATAGGAATAATATAGTACAGGCATGAGAAAAGTGGTTTGAAGTGAACTTGTGTTGGAGCGGAGCAAAAAGAAAATGAGATGTTAGGTGTAGGAAGCTATTAGAGGTAGATGAGTAGGGTGAAAATATGTAAAGGGACATGAGGCATGAGATTATAAGGCAGAGCAAAGAGAAGAAAAGAAAAAGGAGATGATAGATCTGGAAAATTTGTTTGAGACAGGTCAGTAAGAAATAAGTTATATATGCAGAGGAAAGGAATATAGGTCAAGGAAAGTCATATTCATGAATGTGGCATGTATGTTAGGAATTTAAAAAAATGTGTGGTGAGATGTGAAATAGAATAAGAGGATTATAGGATGAAAGTGTGTAAGCCTAGGAGCTAGAATTAATTAACATGGAGTAAATACAAGAACAAAGCCAGTTATTTATGAAGTGGGCTAAGAGCTCTCACTTGAAGATGTTGACATTTGGAATTGTTCTAATAGGTAAAAAGATTGTGTTGCACTGTTTACCAGTGCTATCTGCATATAAAGAATCTCTTGCCAAGATGTGATACTTGGCTATATTACTTTGAGATTTCCCTTTAAATCCTGAATGCTTTTATTTTTTGGGGGGGGCAGTGTTGAATGATGTTTCTTAGTTCAGGACAGTTTTCAGGTTTGTATATGAGCTTATGATCAGTAGTATGTTGGGCCAGAATCAGGTGATGTGGCAGTTCCAGACAGTTTAGTTCCCTGCAGGCTAGTCAGTGGTGTGCACTATGTTGGTGGTTTGCTGCAAACTTGGTAGTTTTGTCATGGCATTGTTGTAGCTTAGCTAACCATGATGCTTTAAGATTTGTGGGAACTCAGGTGGCATAGAGTAGGGATGGCAGAAGGAGTGCTGAAACTGTGCTTTCTGGCTGTATCAGTAAGGAACACTTTACAGAGAGCCACGTTTTTGGTGACTTGTTCTTATTAGTTGTAATAAATGATGATTAAAGTTCACCTGGTCATCAATGACAACAACAAGTAAACAGACCTGATTTGCCATCATTTGCTGACATTTCTTTTCACATTGCCTGCATTCAGCAACTTTTTTGCTCTGTCCCTCCAATCTGTTTGCTTATGCATGCCTTCCCCAGTATGAACAGCAATGGTGCACACCCACTCCCATGGGGAACAACTCTATGAGCTGGAAGACTGTTTGTACTCACACATAGCCTGTACTAATTCTACTGTTGTTTCTGAGACTTTGAACTATCACAGGATTGCCAAAATCAGCTTTCTTAGGGTCTTGTCATATGCTTTCCTCATAGTCTGGGAATACATCACTGGAGTCATCCAGGTTCTTTTCCACTCAGTGTCTCAATTCAAAACTCAGGGCAGTTGTGATGCATTCTAATCTGAATTTGCCTTACTCACTCTTATTTTACTTTCTGCTAATCTGTATTTTCATTAATCAGTAATCCTCTCCAGCACCTTCATGCAGTGTGACAGGAGTCTGATAGCCCCTGTACTGCATACAGTTATGGATGTCCCACAATGTACTTGTACATACTGACACTAGAATGGTTATTCTGAAGTCATCTGGGATAAGCCTCTCTCTCTCTCTTGCCATACTGAGATAAGAGCCCTCTTAAGAGATTTTTCCCTATCTCAGCCATCTTTTATCATATCTGCCATGACTTCATCTAAGCCTGTTGGTTTCTCTGACTTAATTTTCTTTAGTGTTGTTCTTACTTCTTCATAAGTGCGGTCTTCCTTTTTTACTGCAGGCTGTACATGGAGCAGTTCACCTTTGGTAGGGTTTTCTTCATTAAGAAGTTATTGGAAGTTCTCCTTCCACCTGCCTTTGATGTTGTCTGGATTGTTTCTGGAATCCCTTATGAATGGCACAGGTGCTGACTGAGGTTTCTTTTTTGGGGATAAACTCTTGGTTAAGCTTGTAAGGACCTCAGGGCCATTAGCCTAGTAACCTCCTATGATCCTATAATTTGATAACTATCTCCTTTACCTTTTTGTGTCTTTGACTTGCAACCACATACAGTTTCTTTGTGCCATCTACTGAGTCACTTTCTAGGAGTTGGTAGACCTTCTCTGATGTTCTTTGCATGGTGACTGTTGTCTTAGTCACTTCCTTCTCGAGTTAGTGTTCTTCTTTAGCTTGGTCCGTTAAAGTCAGTGCCCAGATGTCCAGCCTGGGTTAACTCAAATAGCTCTGTTGAATGTGCTGAATGAATGCTGGATATAAAACCAATCAGCTTGCCAGAAAGAAATTAACTTAGGTTAATTGACAGGATGCAGGTTGGAAGTGAATAACATGATAGTAAGGATGAAACTGGGCATCTTGTGTTACCAGCTTACAAGGTGGAAGGCAGTTCAGCAAAGTCACTTTGTCTGGGATCCAAGTCTGCTACTCAGGGGAAAGACAGATTAGAAATAGTGTGGCATTTGTGTTGAGAGTGTGATTTTTGAATACAGTGAAGGATGTTATCAGAATTATTGCCAGACTCATAGCAATCAGACTCCAGTGCAAAGACAGGGCAGGAGTCATAAACTCAGCCTATGCTCTAAAGCAGGATTGTGAGGTAGCCTTGCCACCTATCCAGATATGTTCTAGAATATCCAAACATTAGACCAATTATCGAGTAATCCAGAAAACCTTGTAGAAACTCCAGTACTCTGTTTAACAAAACAAATAAAATATCAGTGTTTATTAAAATTCAAACCCCGAACTGCTTTTTTTTAAAAGAAAAGTATTGCTAATGCAATGCGATCAGGGAAAAACAAACCATCCCACCTCCTCTGATGTGACAGATTATGTCACAAAATGGGCATGGATGTGGGTGGAGGAGGTAGGGAAAAGGGAGGGTTCAGGTGAAATCAGGGGTGATGTCAGGTGAAGTGGCCACTGTCCAGTTTCAAATGCAGAAAAAGGTGGACAACCCTACTGTGATGTCACAGAAACAAGTATGTCCCAGTATATAAGCTTTAGCTATGGGTTAATTCAAGTTTTTTTATACATATACATACAAAACATCCTATCGAAGCCACGGTGGTGCAGCAGTAACATTGTCGCCTCACAACAAGAGGTTCTCCTGTTCGAATCTCGGCTGGAGCACCTTCTGTGTGGAGTCTGCATGTCCTTCCCGTGGTTGAGTGGTGTTTGAAAGGCATGCGTGAATGGGTGTGCCTTTGTTCAAGGTTGGGCGTCGAGCTGGCACCGTAAAAATCTACTGCCAATCATTAGTGGACTGGAGTTCTGCTGTGGTGACCCCTAATCGGGAAAAGCCGCAAGAAGAACCAACACCATACAAAATATCCTATAACTTTAGCTGCAAAACAATGATGCATTTTAAAACAATGACTTTGTTTACTCAGTTATTAAGTTAGCAAAAAAGAATGTTCAACAGGGAAGGTTCATTATCATCAGAGTCTCTGGAAGACAAACTGTTCTGAATATGTAGGACAGTACAACTTATGAAAAATAGTTACACTTACAATTTCTTATAACCAAATTGAAAACATACAAAGTATCATCCAACAAATCAATATTATAAATTTAAGTCCTGGGTCAATAAGATGAATTTCAAAAGAATTTGAGATAGTAAAATAAGACACATCTGTGTCCATTTTAGAATAGTGAATGGAAATCTGGAAGGAAAATCTTCAGTGAACCAAACTTATTAATGAAAACCATTGATGAATATAAATAAAGTGCAATGGTATGAGCAGAGATATCACATATCAAAAATGTATAACAATAAAAAGTATAGTTTTAAGAACTACAAGCCAGGTAAATACAGAAACAAAATTGGAATAGCAACTAGAATATCAACTTATACAACAGTTTTAGTAATGTTTTACTTTATTTTGAGGCTGTATTGAGTATGTTTTTCAGAGTTGTACCAAAGGGTACAAGGGAGCATTCCAATCATTCTGTATGGCAACACAAACCCAGTATTGTGGACTATGTGCTTTGTACAACAGGTGCACATTACCTTACCAGGTCTACATAACAGTGGTGGAATGAAGTACACCTCACCAATAACTACCCTCACGATGTACTATCATACTTTAAGAAAGGAAAACCATATTTCACAGGGAATGAGCTTGTGGGCACTCATCCAATCTTTAGGGTTTCTCCTGAAGGAGGCAAAGGGATCACTCTGTTTGACATGCAGTGGCATCTTTTTCAGAGATGAGCTACAATTTAGTAGTGAAGCTAACCCTCTAACATATTTTATATATATGTTAGTGGAGGTCTAAATCCTTAATTGAGTGCTTGACTAGGAATTGATTCTGTGAAGGTGTGAGAGATCCATTAGGGTGTACTCATGCCAAGCATAGATATCTATGTAGCAGTCTATGAGAGACAGAGTATAGGGATAATGCTTCTAGTCAGTTTTTGTGGCTAAAGGTTATTAGACCAATAATCTTTTTCATCAGAAACCACCGGAGCCTTTCTAAATGCATGCTATGGCTGCCTAGGTTCATGCTGAAAGGTACAATGTACTCAATAATTGTTCTAATTGACACAGGCTACAGAGACACCTAGATGAAATACTTTTGGAAACCAGCCCAGATAGAAGGATTCCTTATCTATTGTTGCAACATGGATGTCAAAGGTAAGGGTACTGTAGAGCCAGGTGCTCAGAACCTTGATTACTTTGTCTGAGTCAAATGAGGTACTGGCTGTGCTGTAAGATATAGGTAGGGAACATTTCCAAAAGGTGACAATGATGTACTTTTATTACATTTAGTTTGAACCCTTTCTCTTTATGCTCCTGATTTGTAAGGTGCAGGGATTTTATCTATATATTAATTACCATATGTTAACTAGGATAATCTGACTGAGCAATAAACCATTTTCATTAGAGGCCTGGGAGAAAAGCTCCAAAGTACCTTATATGTATTAAAAATTTAACAAATAATAACAGAGTACAATAACAGATTTGCATGTGTAAGAGGAGCAGGTTTCCATTATGTTGAGAAGGATAGGCAATATATAATGGAAGTTTATATTTACATCTTGTTCATAGTAAAAACATGCGATGTAGAATAATATTTATGCAATATATATATTGGTGGCAGATGATTTGTGTTCCAGAGGTGGATTACATTAGTTCAAGCTGGTATTGTAGAAGATGTTAGATGCTAGTGCAGGGAGGAAAGTTATGGAATTTTAAGCGAGGAAAAGGTGGTGACTAGATGTGAAGAGAGGTGTAGGTGTAGATTACGGGTATGGACCAATCCTGTTACTTGCTAGGTAAAATTTTAGTTTTTTAAAAAATGTATACAATAAAAGCTTTTTCTTATAGTTGTCAAAGAATTTTGTCAGCCATAGGTCAGGATTTGTATTGCAGAGGTCTGAGGCCTGAATCTGTGGTATGGAAGCCATGGAAGTATATACCAAAAAGGAGGGGTCCCAGTATTGAATGTTGTGGCACCTCACTGGTTACTTTCTTCCCTTTTGAAATGGCACCTGCCACCTTAATTGATTGAATTCTGTCTTTCAGCTGGTTTGCAATCTGTCTTACCATGTAAAGGTCTACCTTTTATTCTTTTAGAGAGCATAACATAGAGTCTCAAAGATCATGGCCTCATCCAGATATGCTGTGTGGACTGAATGACCACTATCTACTTTCCCAAAGTTGAATTGCATTATTTGTCTTAGAGAAAGCCATCTCCAGCTGTACATTTTAATACAGTAGTACAACATGTTATCTAAGACTCATTTCATATCGTTGCAGATTAAGTTGGTTAGGTTGATGGGCTTATAATTCCCAGAGTCTATGAAAGGACTTCCTTTCTGCAGAGGCATCATTATAGCTGCTTTTCAAACCTCTGGGATATACAGCATGGCTAGGCTTATTTATTCTGATAACTTTTAATAAGAATTTTCTTTAACGTGAGTTAGGAATTTGTTTCTCAAATAGATACTGACCATGTGTAATGGAAGAGCTTTCTAAAATAAGAAATAAAATGATAATTTAAATATTAGGTATTGTTATTTGTAAGACAGGTAAGGAGGGTAAAACGGAGATGCCGTTGTAATGTTTCATGATAAGAAAATACTGTTAAAACTGAACAAGTTTCTCATTAGTCCAAAGTTAGTCTATTGCGTGTCTGTTGCCATAAGCCAAGGGTTATTCTCACCCTTGGATGATTTGAATTTCCTAGGATATCTACATTGAGGTACCATTAATGAAGTAACCAGTTAAGCAAGACATCTGTTACAGAAAGAAAAGCAGCTTTGTTCATTATGTTATGACTTGTTAGAAATCTTATTCTTATTGCACAGCTGAGGATAAATTGTTCCTCTTACTAATTTTAAATTTGGTACGGCACTGCTACAGTTGCTCAAGCTGAGTTAATCAATCTTGTTTTTATTTTAGTATTTATATGCTGTGTATTCTTTGCATTTAGCCAAATGAATCTGGTAATTCCATAAATGGCTGTTGTCCTGTGCAATTTAATTGGAATGCACTTCATAACAAGAGACATGGCCTTGGATAACTTGATTCTGTTAAAATGAAAAGAAAAAGTGAACACATATGCATTTTTACTTGCAAATAGGATACATAACACAGCTAAAAATTGAAAAGTGCCAAAATACATAATATTCAGAGCTGTGTGCATTATACTTCCAGAAAATTCACACTTCCTTCTGGGAAAACAAATAATGTTAAAACACCCACTGACAATTAATTGGAAAATTCAATTTTGTTAGTGCCAAAAGGAACACTATTTCAAATAATGATTATGTTTTATATGAACCTGTTATCAGCAATGTAGGCAGTAAATGGCTGATGCATTGATGCCTTTGGAGACTGATTTCCATACATATCTATCTCCTGGAGTCTCACTTTCAGAAATAATATTTTGCTTAGCATGTAATGCTTCCCTGGAGAACCATTAATCATATTAATGTATTTTTCTTGATTTTTGTCCTGAAGGAGATTTCAGGAAGTGCCCTACTGACAAGAGAAATGGATCATGAGATTAGTAAACTTCATCAAATAGTTTTCACCTCAAAAAATGTGCCATAACAAAGAGTACACAGCAAGAAGTGAAATGGTTTTCTTTGTGGTGTACTCATTCCAAGTGTTGACTTACAGACCCTTGTCATTATGTATTTCTTAATATTATCATTGTCGTGCGTCTTTAACAATTATTATGTACAACATATTTCTTACTCAGAATATACAGTTAATCTAGTGATTTGCTACATTTATTTTACCCAAGTCTGACTAGGGCTCAGGTGTTCCAAACTTCACAGGGACCAAGAATTCGGTATTCCCATGAAAATGAAGTTATTTTCATCTCCCTCAGCTACCCTTTCTAAGTTATTAGAGAGTATTCTTAACTAGGGGAGATCTGTTTTGATTACAAATACAAAACTAAAGATTTAGGCCTGGATTTATAGACCGGTACATTTACATGGTGAATAGCTAACACAGCATAGGCTGAAAGCACAATAGTGCAAAAAAAGATATAACTAAATAAATAGAGTAGGGAGATAGCTGTGTTTCTTAGAGTTAGATGAGGTAAAGAGGAAATTTCGTAAAAGAAGCAGAGTAATACTGCAGAGATTTTACTATGAAAGGTAAAGTATTGACCTCTCATGTCATATTGTACCAAACTTGTGTGAAAAGTACTAGCATGTACTGCAAACTACCTGTATTAGTAAGGGTCTGGTATGTCTGACAAAGGAAAAATGGTAAGGAAAGTGTTAACGAGCAATGAGTGGATAGGGGGCAAACTGCTCAGCTTATTAGTTTATTAAAGGGGGTCGAAAGGAGTAAAGGAAGGTAGGAAAGGGACTATAGTGAGCAGAGGAACACACAACAAAAACACTGCATGATAAAGAGACAGATAAGGGAAGGTAAGAGAGATAGAGAGGAAAAGCAACAACGTGGAAGGAATGGAAGGTGAGGGCAGGCACAGTAGGGTTATATAGTCAGGCATGGAACACCATAGATAATCAGGGTCAGAGGTTGTCACACAGACTGCACAAAGGAAGCCCTGTCACACACACTGGGAATTATAGGCACACGCACACACACACACACACACACACACACACACACACACACACACACACACACACACACACACATGCACACACGCACACGCACATGCACACACATGAAAATAGGAGCTGTACACAGACAAATAAAGGACTGGCAAACAGTTGTGCATAGAGTGGATACAAGGACTACTGGCCCAGGTAGACATTAATGGGATGCAGAAGATAGCAATTTTGGGTCTAAGTGGCTAGTGGCAATGGCCACACCCATGATTGCAGGCCTAATAGCATCAGCCAGTCAGTCCAGTGAGTCTGTTATTTGCTGCAGAAAAGGCTTCTGGATGGTAATCAAGCAAGGCATCACCAGTCATATCACCCTCTACTTGCTCCAAATGAGGCAGTCCCATACTGCTCACCAGCTTCCATCACTGCCTCAGCCGGGATGTCAGCAGGCAATGGACAATGTGCAGTGTTTGACAACAAAAACCTGCAGAAAGCTGAACAATGGGAGACTTGATAATGGTGATGAAGACCCAGAGGTGAAGCAGCATATATAAGCGATGACAAGGTATAGATGGCACTATTCTCTCTGTGTCTGAAGTGTATGCAGCTATCTGGGACAGTTGGTTGCTTTCTCTACATGATCTGCCTGTGGTGAAAGACACAAGAAAAAGTAAAGGAATCACATAACACACATGAGAGTGGGGAAATGCAAATGTTAATATAACAATACAGGTTCATATACATGTGCAAGCAGAAGATTCAGCACACAAATGAAGCAATACTAGCAACATGCACGTATGCAAAGAAGCTAATTAAATAAATAAATAAATAAATAAATAAAATAATCAGTTAGAAGCAAAATCAATCAAGTTCCTATTTTGCAAGATTGCAGTTTACACTATCACAGCTATCTGCAAATGAGCAAAGTCATCTACACCAGTGCTGTTAGCTGCAATGAAAACACAGACACATAAAGCATGCTTATGTGCAATATTACAGAATTCTGAAATAGCTTCTCCCATGCCTCAGAGTCATGACCCTAGCCCAGTCCAAAAACATTTCTGACTATTAGCACTGTAGATGAAGACTCTGAGTTATTAACAAGCTGCTCCTGTAATCCAGGGTTTGATTCATTCCATCCCCTTTTGTTTACTGTGTGACTCTCATTTATTTCTCCCATGAAAAGAAAAACATGCCCACTGGGTTTACCCAGTTAACAAATGAATACGAAAAATATAATGCCACAACACATATACCTGACCCTGACCTCACATCTCATTGATTTGTTTGTAGAATTACAGGCCAAGAGGAGTGAGGAAGTGTTTGCCTTATAACCAATGCAGCACAGCCCCATCCCTGTTGAAAACTCTCCTTCCCTTTAATGTTAAATTACTGTTTGCATCCTAGTTTTTAAAATTTCCATATTTGAAAGAAGGATCCTTCTGGACTAATCAGCTATAGCCCTTCTAGCTTCTGTCACACAGTAAACATATGTTTCTTTGGTATATTAAGCAATCTACCATAATGCCTCTCATACAATACTATCCCCCGTCTGCTAGCAAGATTTAAATTGTACCATACTGCACGGTGAACCATTTTTTTTGTCTCCAGGTGGCACAGCTTTACACAAGTGTTTGCTGCATTGCTTAAGTTCATGAGAGATTACTAGACTAACAACCTCAGGGGACATTTTTAAGCTTAGTCATGCTAACAGTTTAGGCCCCAGGCATCAGATTTACATACCTGTATTTGGGACTCCCATACTCTACCACTCCACACTGGCCCATGTTGTTTTAGTATTGCTTTTAGCCCATGTTCACTGCTAAAACTATCGCATATTTTTTGCTTTGCTTTCTTGTTTGCTTTGCTTTCTTTCTTTTTTTTTCTCTCTCACCCATCTTTCATGATTACTAGCCTGACTACCCAATAACTATCCATGTTGGGTCTACCACCTATCTTCCTTGCCTCCTCAACTTAATCCATATGGTGGGGCTGGTCATGAAACAAAGAAACCAGGATCTCGGGACATCTGAGCATCTGTCTGGGAGAGGTCTTTTTGCTTTGTCATCTACTTGCCCCCCATGGTTCCAATGGCATGCCAAGGGGTGCTCTTGTGCAATGAAGATATGCAGCATATCCCCTATCTCTACAGCAGTTCAGCAATGTCTCAACACCTAAGTTCTCTTAAGGCAAACTTAGTATGTGCCATCCCTAGCTTCTACCAGTGATCACCAATGTAAACATCCATGACACTGTCTATCCATCTGGGATACACACCCAACCCTCCCTGCTGCTCTATTAGTTACCCAAACCACTCATTGAACCTGAGTCACCTGGGCTGTAGTGAGGGCTTTACCCTTCTATCACACCATAGCAGCACCAAAACAGCTGCATCATTCTTTGGCTTGTGTGGATATTTACAAGCTATGAAATTATGTCATTTGTCATAAGAAGAAACACATTTTAAAGCATAACAGATGATTTGTGTCCTGACCAGTAAATGATATAACAGCAAACATATACTGTTGTACATCTGAAATGCTGTTACATATGAAAGATAACAGCATTAATTATTTGTATTGGTTTACTCTTCTGCTTTGTTTTTTGTGCTCACAAAGTGTACTGGAAAGTGTTGCAGATGTGTGCTGTGCTCATATTTTGTGTTTACTCATGGCAATAACATTAACTGACTTATTATTTTAGGCAGTGAATGCAGGAACAGTAAACATTACCAGGCATACCTCTCAACCTCTCAGTGCAAGAAATCTGGACAAAGGCACAAATAATAGGGAGATAGATGCTCGAATATAGTGACAGAATTTAAATATTGCTCATATAACCTTAGAAATTTTCTAAAATAACAGGTTTTGCATTATCATTTATTTTCTGAAGGATATAAAGTCTGAAACTCAAATGTCTGCCATTCAGTCTTTAAAGATTTGCCAGAAAACCACACATTTTATGAGGAACAGACCAAAAATAAGAGGAAAAAATCTGGGCATTCTGCAAAAACTGTACAGTTAAAAGGTATGTTACCAGGTTATTTTACTGTAGGATCAATCTTTACGTCTTACTCATACATAGCTATAATTGCCTGTCATTCTTAGTATCTAAAACCTGACCCCTTTTACTTTAATTTAATCCTATCTGCCCTATATATGTTGTATTATTTACAAGTGTCTGGTCTTAAAACTTAACATGGTTATATCCTGTCATTATAACCTTATAACCTGTCACATTGTTATATCCTGTCACTATAACCTTATAACACATCGAGACATTCATCCCAACCCTGGCCCACCCACACCCAATAATGTCCACTCCCCCACTACAACCACCACAGTCAAGCTACCCATGAATACTCCCACTAGTTCCCTCCTAGCATTTCACCTAAATATTAGAAGTATTAACAATGAGATTCCCAACCTACACGCCCTCCTAGCAACCTACTCCCCAGACATTATGTATCTTATGGAAACCTGGCTAAAACCCAGTACTACTGACAATGAGATACTACCTCCAAGATACAATATTCACCGGTTAGACCATGCTACAAGAAAAGGAGGTGGGATAGCAGTCCTTTACAAAAATACTCTAACCGTTAATAGAGACACCATTCAACCTCCCCAATTCAATAATGCGGAACTCCTCATAACCAAGCTACAGATTAACCAAAACAAACACTTGAACATCGTCTGTGCATACATTCCACCAGGCAACAATCTAAATACCCTAGAAGATCTCCTTTACTGGTTATCCACTACCTATCCCCAAGAAACCATAGTTCTTGGTGATTTTAACACCGACTGGCATCCCTGCTGCTCCAACCCCCTCACTCATATAAACTTATCTAGGTTTAAACAGACCATAACCTCTCCCACTAGGATAACAAACCAACCAACAAGGAAAGTATCCTAGACTGGATCCTAGTTAATAACCAACCCCAACTGTACACATCTGGTACTCTCCCTGATGACCTCAGTGACCGTTGTCTAACCTATATCATAAAACACAAGGCAGGAAAACCTCACCAGCCCAAATATAAAACATTTAGAAACAGGAAAAACTTTGATGCTGCTATATTCCAGAATGAATTAAAAGCAGTTGACTGGTCAAAACTAAAAAATCTAACATTAGAGGAGGCCATAGATCACTTAAACACTAAATTCCTAAGTATCCTTGATTCCCATGCTCCAGCACGTGCAATAAAAACTAGATCAAATACAGCACCATGGCTCACAAAAGATACCAAAGCTAAAATCAAAACTAGAAACAGAGCCTGGGCCAGCTGGAGAACAACCAAAGCCCCACTTGACCATCTAAAATATCGTCAACTCAGGAATGATACAAAAAAATCTATTTTACTGGATAAAAAAGCTTCTACCAAAATCTCCTAAAAAAACACCACAACAACCTTCAAAAGTTCTGGGCAGGCTTAAATCAACTACTTTGTTCATGTCACTCCACCAACCCAACCCCGGCTAACTACACCCATAGTTTCCCAGAGACCATAGCTAGTGCCTTTAATAACTTTTTCAGTGAAACAATCCAATCCCTAGCAAATCAACTAACCCCTCTAACTTAAACCACATGCCTAATCTACCTAATAATCACCTGGAATTTAGCTTCTAACCAATATCTACTAGTTTTATCAAAACACTTAAAAAAAACTAAAACCTACCACCCTCGCTGCTGACCTCCTCCATGCAGAGTACCTACAAATAGCTGCAGATGCCATTGCATATTCCATATCTATTCTCATCAACAGAACCTTATCTGAAAATGCTATCCCCTCCCTCTCGAAAATATCTCATGTCATCCCACTCCATAAAGGTGGTAGCTCCTCAGACATATCCAACTATAGACCCTTTGCCATTCTTTCCCCACTGCCAAAATAATGGAGAAATGTCTACACAAGCAACTAATGCAATATCTTTCACAGAGTAACTTACTATCCAACTCCCAGCATGGTTTCAGGCCATACCACATCACCACCTCAGCCCTCCTTTCCTTTACTACTGCCATAAACCAAAACAGGAATGACAATAGGCTAACCTCTGCCCTCTTTCTTGACCTATCAAAAGCCTTTGACATGATCAACCATGAATTTCTCATTCTTTCACTAAAATCTATTTCCCTCAACAAGCCTGCTATCCAGTGGTTCCAGTCCTACCTGACTGGTAGGCAGCAGGTGGTACTATGGCAGGGCAAACTCTCCAGCCTGTTACCTCTCACACTTGGTGTCCCTCAAGGGTCCATACTAGGTCCACTACTCTTCTCTATTTTTATCAACAACCTCCACACTGCTATCCATAAAGCCACCTGCATTCAATATGCAAATGATTCCACTCTCATCTGCTCAGCCACCTCCCCATCCGACTTGCAAATCTTAACCCAAAATACATTTAACACTATTCAGAACTGGCTCACCAACCAACGCCTACTTCTGAACCCCAATAAAACTAAACTTCTGTTCTTCTCTCCCACTAGTAGATCCACCATACTTTCGTTCTCTGCCACATCTAACAATGGTACCACTATTTCCCCAGATAATCACACCAAACTGCTAGGGGTTATCATAGACAATAATCTCAAATTTGACCTACTGGTCAACAAAACCATACAGACCATCAATAAGAAGCTTGGATCACTGTATAGAAATGAGACATTTTTAGCCCCACTGGCTAGGACTGCAATTGCCCAATCACACCTACTCTCTACTCTTTTATATGCCTCGCCTGTACTCTCAAACCTCAACAAATCCGAACTAGGTAAGCTGTCCCATAGCTACAGTCATATTGCCAGATTCACCACTGGCTCTATCTATAGAGCCCACCAATGGCAGAACCTTAAACAGCTAGAGTGGCTAGAATTGCCCAGCTTAATTCAATTCAATCAACTCTTAATAGCGCACAAAATATTGTACAACCCTGAGGATACCCCCTCACTTAAAAATATTATTAAGCCATATAGCAACCTAAGATCCCTATGGTCAGCCGATAAACTACTGGTCCAAACCCACAAAGCTAATAACTCTGCTGGTGAATCCCTGTTTGCCAATTTCATTAGCAAAACTTGGAATTCATTGCCAAACTATATAACCCTACAATCCTCCAAAAGTCTCTTAAAAAAAACCTCAAACAGTATCTCAAAGTGAATTGGCTATGCCCATGTACCAACCCTGATTAAGTTATAAACTAAAAGCATATTCTGCAATTATCATAACTTGAAACTACATCACCAAGCTCTGCTTCCAATCTGATGTCTCTTACTTTTAATTGTCTGTCCATGAGAATTGTGAGTCCCTACTAGGGGAACACTACTAACCCATTGTATATAATCAGTTTGTTTTTATAACTGTTTGCTAACTTCTGTGTAATCTATGTAAGTTTGTCTATGTGGAGCTTTTCTCCCCGGGCCTCCGCTGAAAATGGACATGTATCCAGTCGGACTATCACAGTAAACAAATGTAAAATAAATAAATAAATAAAATATTATGATGTGGTTATCAAGATGGCAGTTAATGAGTCCCAGCACAGTGTCATATAGCATATAAAGGAAACAAAATAATTTACTATATACTTTATTGTCAGTATTGTCCACACCACAACTGAACACAGTGTTTCTGTTACTTCCCACAAGAGTCTTTTAATATGTTGTACCGATATCTTTATTCACTGCATTTTACTGCTGTCACTTTACCTTCTTGATGTGTCTTATTGACTGCTAGTACTTGAAAGAGTGAAATCAGTGCAATATAAGAAATGCAGTTGTTTAGAATTGCCTTGTCCATCCCTGAGAACTTTGGTTAGCCTCATTGTGTATATAGTAACTTCCCAAGGTCCATAGGGGTCACTACCTGATAACCATCACTAATATCTCAATCCTTGCATGCAGTAGCATTAATTGCTATCCTTTCCTTGTAAGTGTAAAACTCCTTTTACTGCACTTACTATTTTTCTCACCCAGGGAAGTTGTCAGCTTTTTTTTTTTTTCTGGTGAAGAAATTGTTGATTCCCAACTATCTCCAACAGCTGTAAAGTAGGTCAGGCTTTAATACATACATCTTCTCCACAAGCTTTATATCCTCATAATAATCAGTACCTTCAGCACTGATAATATCAGAAGATTGTTATTTGTGGAATCACAGCACGGGAGGGGCCTAACCCACTATATTTGAGTTATGATCGGACTCACTTCAGTCCCCTGCCCTATCCATATTTCCTTCATTCGGGTCACAATATTGCTACTGGCCTTCTTACCTTTGCCAGCACAATTAATCAGGTAAAAAATAATGGTCATCTGGTCTCCACTACATTCCTTTACTTGTCAAAAACCTTTGACACTCTATCATCCCAAACTAATTCAACAACTATCCTCTCTTTGGCCTCTCTCTCTCCCTCTCTCAGTATCTCATCATTACAGTGGTTTGACATCACTTGTCAGAGTGACATCAATCTGTCAAATGGCAAACTGCCTACTCACCTTTCCTACTTGTTTCAGTTGGAATTCTCAAGGAACTATTCTGGGTCCTTGACTTTTTAATGACTTGAGAAATAACCTCTGTATAGCATCTAACCATGTCTCTTTAGTTCTATAGAGAAGCAACTCATTCCTCACATGTTCTGCATAAAATCTGTCCAATCTTCAGTGAATAATCCAATAATCTCTTAGCTCAATTGAATCTTGGTTTAATATCTGACAGCTCCTATTAAACCCAAGGCAAACAAAGCTGCATTTATTCCTCCCTAAAACATATAGTCTAGACAAGGAAGCATTCACTATTACCTCTTTAAATAACACAGATTTAGAGATCATCTAATGCATTAAATTACTAGGAGTCATTATAGACAATTACCTGAAGCTTGATTTAAATATAGACGGGACCATCATAAAGACCCACTGTAAACCAGAAACACTTTGTAGAGCAAAACATTAACTCACTAATAGCAGCCAGAAAACTACTGCATCTACCTTCTTGTCACCATCTTTACTTCATGACTGTCAAATCTTGAAAAATTTACAGGCCACAAACAAATATAAACTGAAGCAATACTATAATAAGTCAACAAGTTTTGATGAAAACTAACCTTATAAGACACACCACTGCCTTGTCCTACTAACAAAACTGGTTTGAATTACCTCATTACTCCCACCAACTCAGAATATAGAACACAGGCCACACAAATGCCCAACCCTGGCATGAATCATTAAGTAACACACAAACAAGACCACTGTGTGCACAAGACAAACTTCTCCTTCACATACAGTATATCTCTAAATTCTGGGACTTCAGTTCCATTACTAATGAGCTAATTAACAAGCCCCTTACCATTAAAACAGTACTTAGGCAATGCTTACCAGATTGCTGGCTTTGTTTTCGCTCAACTTCTGGGTAACCTAGTGCAACTTAACAATCAAATCTGACAGACACCTACCTCATATTGGCAAAATATCTTTTTATTTTGTTTTAAGATTGTATTGGAATCCACGGTCATGAAAAGACCTGCTCAGTATCCCAACAGCCATTCCCTGAACTGGCTGTGGAGGAGATAGACATAATTATCCTCTCCTTTGTCCAACAAACTAGGCACTATATATGGGACACTAACACTGGCAGGCATCTTCATGAATGCATAGCAAACCAAAATGGCTGCATGAGAATCATGCCCAACACAGGTCTCTGAAACTTGTGTAGTACTCCCTACTGTCTCAAAGATGTATACTGCATGTAGATGGACAGCTTGCCTGGATGAGCAGTTATGCATTGCATTTTGGTGATGTGCATTTCAATCTATCTGTGGCTCATGTCACTGGTATACTTATGCTAAACTTACCAATTCATAGAGCTGACAAGACAAAGTTGCCTTCAACTCTAGTTCCAGATTTGACTTGGAGACCATCCCACAGTATCTGGAAAGTTACTTTTTTAATTACATTAGAGTGTGTGAGTCCTGATTTAAAAGTCCTGTTTTGTGCTGTGGCAATTTTAGCATCTGAAACTGATCCAATTGATTACCATCTTGTGAGAAAAGGAGCTATTGTTGTTTCTGTGCTTGAATTACTCTTGGTTGCATAGTAGTATTAACTTCAATTGATCTTTGTGTTCTTGTTTGCTTTAAACTTTGTGCATGCTGATATGCCACATTACAAACTTGCCTTGAACTGTTGGTACCAGATTGGATGCAAAAACAGTCCTGTATCATCTGTGAAATGCTGCACTTAATACATGCTGATTGTGCAAAATACCTGGTGTGGCATTTTGCCTGTTATACCAACTTTTTTTGGAATTTTGGAATCACTTGTTATCTATGGCTCTTTAGAATACTGTATTACAACATCCATGAATGCTGCTCAGCTGATGCTTATAAAATTGTACTGTAATAAGTTGTACTGAGCTCTATTCTGCCATGACGTATCATATTGCACTGCATTGTGCTGTAGTATGCTTTGTTATACTGCTTTAACTGTCCCTTTATAAATCATGCAACTCTACCTCCCTTGTAGATAGAGGAGGATCACAAAAATGCCATACCATCACAAACATTATACCACAAGGCATTTCTATATGTACCATAGTTTCTCAGTCTGCCTTTGTGTTATCTCTTACCAGCCTTGTAGCAATGGGCATCCTGAGTCAGTGTTCAAATTGCCACATGCTTGACAGTCATTTGCTATTACCTCAAAATCAGTCCACACATGAGAGTTGCACATACTTTTTACAACTGATGCAATCTTATCTCACAAACTTGTTGATAATACCCATAGGAGCACCTCACTCGTGCACCACAGGACATACGCAAATCCATCCTATGCTACTGGCTGAAAATCAGTTCCCAGACCTCCCAGATGCAGCATTGTAAATGTTTGCACCATAGTCAAATATCAGCAACACAAATGCAGTCATTCCATACTACATATAGCATCCTTTATCATCATCCACCATTGCAGGCATGCGTTGGGGCCTACAGGCTGCAACAGCAGTCTAGTGGTTATCCTAATATTGTTGGCATGGATGATGCCACAATGTGGCACACAAATGCACCACTCAGAAGGCAGAACAATTACATGACAAGAAGCAGTTCTATGAGGTGAAAGAATTTAACTGGGTAACTCAAGTCCACTCACCTTAAGTATGAATATGGCATGGTCATTGTTCACGCTGATGCAAATGACTTGAGATGTACCTTCTTAGACGATATCAAGAGGAATATGATGGAGCCCTCTGAATATGTCTCTAAGGCTAGAAACAAACTACTCTTAAGCAGTACTGTACCATAACCAAGAATGATTCCCCAATATAAGGAAAACATCATTGACTGTAATAGATGGCTTAGTTATTGATGTAATAATGGAGAGTCCAATGTGTGTCTACCTAGAGTAAGACTGCACCTGTCTTCCCAGAGCTTTAGATATTGGCCAATACATTCTCTATTACAATAGTGTCTTGCCAGTCTAATCATGCTGCCAGTTTAGCTAAGCAGAATTCAGATCCGGAAAATATCAGTGTAACGATGCTCAACTTGAGTAGCCTAAATAAGAAAATGTCCTTCTTTAAGGTCTTTCTGATTCTAGTAAATGTGGATTTTTATGTTGTCACTGAACTGGTTCCACCCTTACCAGGTTTTACTGCCTATAACTCATTTAGGCTCACATGTAGATAGCAGTAGCACTTGTAGTAGCATATCTGTTTTTTTTGCCAAAATACCACCAACTCTAAACTGATCGAGCAAGATGATGCCCTTGAACTTCATCATATTAACAAGATCTCCTACTCATGTTCAAAGGTAAATACAAGGCGATCATTTTGCAGATTATTACATGCCTAACCAATATCCAGACAGAGACCAAAGGTGAGAATTGAACCGTGTACCTTGTATGTTGGAAGTAAACACCTTAACCATTGTGCTTTTCCCCAACCCTTATGGTCACATACAGATCCCCACTAATGATACCTACAAATCATGAAGCATATCTTAGTAAAGTAGATTCCCTCTCCATTGACCCAAACACATTATTCTAGAGAACTTTAACTACCCCACCATTAATTGGCACAGTCACACCTCAACAAACAAATATGTACATTGGTTCATTAACTTTATTAATACAAACTTCCTTAATCAAATAGCACCTTTTCTCACTAGAAGCACCAATATTCTCAGTCTTGTCTTCACCAACGCAACCCCTGTCTGCCCACCACCAACTATCAAACCCATTTTGATTGAATCAGAGAATTGCATTTTAATATTCACCACAAAGTCAAAGTACAGGTCACTGTCCACCTCAGCTGCCTCAGCTGCCTTTACAGACTTCTCTATGACCATCTTCTTGAAACTGTTCAACAGTTCCCACTGCTCTCTGACTCTATATTTTGTTGCACGTACCCAAATTCTGTACTCCAGTCACAACTCTTCTATAGAAACTTATGCCTCTATTCACCACAAATAATATTACATATTTAAAAACATCTCCTTGTGGTGGAACTCACCCATAAACAAAGTTTGCAGTAAAAGGAAAGAGCTCACAGGTATAAACAAAAGAATAAAATCTCTAAAATAGGGAGTGTGTCACTTTGATGAAGGTAGTTTTGGCAAATGAAAAAAGAACCAAGTACTGTTTGCTGAAATTACTTCTATCGACACTGGAGTCTGCTCTGTTCTTCAGTGTTGTACAACCTTGGAGTTGATATATATATAAGTCTGGGGGATGTAGGGGGGGTGTCCCGTCCTCTCACATGTGAGGTTCAGGGGAGGAATTTAATGTAATGTTCACTGAAGGCAGTTTCAGTGAACAGTTTTTGAACAGTTTTTGATTTGTTTCCATTAGCTGAAATTACTTTTGACGAGCTGACTAGTTAAAATAGACATCAACATGGTTCCTAAAGAACTAAGGAGTAAGATCAAAATTGTGCAAAGCTAATGATGAGATAAAACAGAAACACCACTCAAGTATAACCACAAAGCATTTTTAATCGGTAAATAATCTGAGAAAAAGTACTCAGCACTACACTGATTTTAGCCAACTCTGTTCCACAGAGGGATAAAGCTCTGACTGCATTGTAGATGATATGAGCCTGAATACTAGGTTGGTCCTTTTAGTAACTGGTATGTGAGCAACTGTTACTGACTCAGTCATTCTGGGAGGAAGAAGGTGGCTGTGGGTCACCACATGGGTGACAGCTAGTCAGAGCAGTGGGTGATCACACCATGGAGTCTAAGCTTAGGGAGCCCACAGTGCTATGTGCAAGTTGTACAGTAATCCAAGGGGAATTCAACATGTAGAAGAGAGACAAAGATACCCTCAGAGAACAGCATATTGTGGAACTCAGAAGAGCCATCATGGAGGGAGGTGCTCTATTAGGGAGATGGTAGGCTGGTATGCAGGACCAGCAAGCTGGTCCACTCCATACCACCTAACTTTCACTGTCTTGCCACAAGACATCCTCATGAATAACAATGTTATTTTAAATAGGAAAAGAGTTGACAACTGTCCTACTGTGAATGGGTATGGTGCCTAGGCAATGGAGGGGCACACTACAGTGTACTTCAGAGTGTTCAGAAAAGAGAATGTCATAATACTTGATTCATGAGTTCTTGAGATATGTTTAAATGTGAGCATGCTGCACAATCATCTGCAAATCTCCATTTACATCAACTTATACAAAAAGCATGTGGTTAGGAGTTTAGCCCTAAAGAGAATAGGCAGATAGCTAGCTTTACAAAGATTAATATAATAGCTGTTAGTTTTCAGGCTAGAGCTCACAAAATTCATCTTTTATTTAAGGCTGTCTGCGACAGCTTCAATATTATTAGCTGAGGAGGTAACAGTAGCTACTGGACTAGCTTATTGCAAGTTAGGAATTATTTTTTTCAGTGCCTGCCCTGTTTCTTGAATCATTATACAGTATCTGATAGCAAGTTGTTATTGTGTTTTATGCACTGTGTTTTGTGCGTGTGATGAGAATTTCAGAACAGAATCTAATCAAAAAGCTAGTTACTTGAAACAAGTTAGAGCTTCCGTTATACATGCCTTGTGCACAATCCTCTTTTGCCGTGTTAGGTTTGACACGGGTTCCTAACAGCAGAGTTTCGATTTTGTTGAGATTATCTTGTAGATCCATGCAGTTTAGGCCTAGACAGAGCTGCAACTCATTACTTTTGAGTTTATAAAAAGTTAACAAGCAAGAACGATTTGAGGTCGACATGACCATGTTTTCAGCATACAATAACTTGTTTATGTAAGGATGCTTAAGGTTTACATCATTAATTAACAGGATGAGAAAAGGGTCTAGAATGAACCTCTGTGATACTGCTCATCTGATACCTTTAGACCTGGCCTGATGATAGTCCTGCTTTTCGTGAAGCTTTCAAATAAGGATAGTACTGCTCAAGAATTAATGTCATAGTCAACAAGCTGTGATAAGAGTAATGAGTGATTAGATTAATCAAATCATTGATGAGGTTCAGAAGCACTTTATCAGTGAACTATCCTTTATCCATAGTTTTGAAAATGGTGTTGGTAAAAAAAAAGACATTTATGGCCTTGGGACCTTTTCAGGATGTGGTTATAAGTATATACATGGACTGTTAACAGTACTGATACATTATTTTACAAAAAAATGGATAAAAGTAGAAAAATAGCCTTCAACCTTATTTTGAGAACCCTGTTTCAAAAATATGATGCCACAAACAGACATAAAAATTTTAAGGAATAGTCAATATTTCAGGTAGTTATTAATATGCAATAATAATTCTGTAATTGTTCTATCAAATACTATAACAAATTAGGGCCAGAGGCCATCTGAGCCTGCTTGATTGAACCTAGGGATTTCAGTGAGCATTTTGCTTGCTTTAGAAACAGAAACCTCTGTGTTTTGGGACTCGGTTGTGAAATCAATTAAAATCTTGTCACTTCTTTTGCTAAATGACATGGATAAAAACATGCTGAAAAACAATCAGCCTCAGTATTTGGGGAACTGATGATCTCCACATTTATCAGGGAAGTGGTCTGGTGTTGTTTTAACCTGTTTCCAATTTATTCCAGAAGCCTGAGGAATTTCCCACTAAGGATACCTATCATTGCCTTAGCTTATCTTTAAGAGTTTTATAGTGGTTTAGAGTAGTGTAGTAATATCTGAAATCACTTTGGCTGTTATTGTGTTTCTAATTCTTCCAGGCTATCTTAGGTGCTTTGAAAATCTGCAGGACCTCAGTAATTATACAAGATGCAGGAATGCCCTTAACATTTTTGGTCTTCCAAAGATAGAATTTATCCTTTAGTGAAAGGAAAATATTTTGGAAGAACATAGGGCAATTTGAGAGTCGCATATGTAATAATGTATGATGAATGAGTTATGGCAAAGCTCCTTCCGAAAATAAGAATGAAAGCCTTATACTTAGAGATATAGGGACATATTAGGCTTTGACAGTGAAAATGATGGGGATACCGCTAGAGCGATCACTAACGATTGCTTTTTTCTCTGGTGACTGTGGAGCATCTGTTACAGAAGTTTGTACAGGTCAAATCTAAACAGAATAGTTAGTTAGGCAGGGTAGGCTTAGTAGCTTATTGAGTGAATATGAGAGAGTGCTAAATATCAGGTTTGATAAGGTAGGATTCATTTTGTGGTTAAAATCCCCTAACAGAGAAACTCTGCAGTCTAGAAGTAGAAGGATGCAGATAATGACAGTTTTAACTAATGTGATGCCACGTGATGAATGGCTAAATGTACAGAACATCATTCTAAGATTCATAATACTCAATGTTGTGCAATCCTTTGCAATTCACTTAGGGGTATGGTGACTCATATTAGAATAACTCTAAAAAGCCATGTGATATAATGAACTTCTTATGGGTAGCAGTATCCCTGTCCTATTTCCCAAGTCAGGTCACTGACTTAGAAATGTTTTAAAGCAGCTAACTGCTTGGCCAGGAACATTGTTATTAGGTTTCTGCAATTCCCAGTAATGCCACAATATTAGGCATCTGTAAAGGTAAGCAGTGTTCTAAGGCAGGACAATTGTTCTTAATGCTCTTTGTGGTAATGCAGGTGATACTCAAACTCTTCCTATCAGCCATGCCTACATCATTGTATGCGACAAAGAAAGCAACAATGTGAACAGAACTGTAAGAACTGTGAGGCAGTATAAGTACACATATATGTTCAATCAGCAGCTTGCTCTACTCTTTTGGTGCACTGGATGCCATATTTAACTGCAAAGAAAAAAGAACAAGGGGAAAATGTGTTAACTGCATGAGGGAACTAATAACAGCAGCTTTTAATGTGCAGGTAAAATTCAGAGCATTGGTGATTTGGGAAAGGTAGTGGCAACAGAGTTAATACAGTATTCAAGAAATGTAAATGTTAGGTGTATAATGGGATGTGTGATGAAGTATCAAGAAGAAAGGTGAACATAAAATCTTATGTATGTATGTGTAATGGAAAGCTATTATCAACTTGTCAGCTAGGCACATATAGAAAATGGCGATACTATAGTCTGATACAAGTTATGGAATGATAAGACCTTGCTAAATGGAGGAGTGTTAGATCTAATGGCCCTGTAGCCCATCCTATAGGACATAATGGTCCTGTAGCCCACCCTGTAGGGCATGATGGTCCTGTAGCCCACCCTATAAAGCATAATGGTCCTGTAGCTCACCATATAGGACATATATGATGATACTGAGTGAATGTAATGCTGGCATTCATCTGCCCAGTATCATTTAGCATTTTTAAGAAATATGTAGTTTTCATTGTTTTGATATCCTTCCAATCACATCAAATGCTGAATGCCACCAGAAGGAATCTTCATCTGGTAAAGACGATGTCAATTTTTAGTTGACTCTGCTGTTCTGCTCTTTCTAAAATGATTGAAATGGGCAAAGATTGGCAAACTTTTGTTCTCAATGATATTGTCAATCTCTTCAAGTTGAAATGATGAAAATTTTGGTATGGGTCAGGTTTCTCATATAGATTGCATTCTCAGTAGTTAATAGATACATACAACAGTTTTTCTTTCACCTGTGATCACAAAGGTCCTCAGTATAGCATCAAACCCAGGGCTCTCAGTTGGTTCTCTAGGTTTAGCAAATAGGTGAAAACATGCCAATAAGACAGCAGCTGTGGTTACCAGGAACAGTTTAGCAAGGCTAAGAAGAATTCCGGAAAAGTATTTAAGTGATTTACGGAGGGGATGCGGCTCAGGTAGTTTTCAACAAGGTTGGATAAATACTGAACTTGACTGGAGACAGCACTGAGAGGTGGGAGGAACACTTAGAGAAACATTTGGAGCAAGTAAGAAGGCTTGTTTTTGAAGACAGTGTCAGAAATAGCTGTGTAATTGCAGCCATTTCTGAATTAGGTTTTTACTGGATGTATACAATTCCTTTGTTGCAAGGTTGCTGAATTTGCTAACATCCAGCCAAAAATTCTTAAGGTGCTGGAAATTGTTGGGGTGTTGAAGTTACTGCAACTTTTCAATGTTGCATAAAAACAAGCACAGTAACTTTATACACTAAACTTGTTGTTTTAAAATGATAGAAACTAGCAAGTAAATAAATAAAATAAAAAAATACTACAGTCAGACACGGTTCCCTATTACATGATCGAAACTTAGGTTATCGAACACCTAAAGGTCGATTACTAAAGTCTGAAAACTGCAAATGGCTGTTTCCACACAGAGAAATGATTCATTTGGCCATTACATGGACTTTGTTCTTTCTCCGCTGTAGAGCAGTCTCAGACTTGGTATATTTAATTAGGGGGATGTGGGGGGCACATCCCCCCACATCAGGGGTTGTGGGGATTGAAGCCCCCCCCCACTTCATTTCTGTTTAAAACTTTTTTTTTTATTTGGCCAATGGCATTGTTTCCCTATGTGGAAACGGACATTTTTGATGTTAAGAGTTTGATATTTCACGATCAACCTTTAGGTGTTTGATAATTTAAGGATTTGATCACATAATATAGACCCATCAGACACCATTAAGTTTGGAACTTTCAATCAAAACACTTAATTGCATGAACTTCATCTGAGTTATTAACACAGAAATAAACACTCTTAAATACTTATTTTAAATAACATCATGTCTTAAATCTAACCAATGAATTCACATGCAGACTTAATGTTGTAAACCCCTAGATTTAAGGAATACTTACTGTGTTGACATAATCATTTAACCCTGGATATTCAAATGCATTAAAATTTAACTGCTTTCCTAATTCACACTAATAACGTGTCAACACCACTCTAATCCAGCATTAGGTATTCCAAAATAAAAAAAGCTTTTGACTGCCATGCTTTTTAAACTGTGTTTTTATTCTTAGTAACTCTAACATGCTTAGCTGCTCTAAAAGGGGCTGGAAGACTGAACAGCAGATAAGTGAAGCAGTCACTGTGCCATACGCATTGTAGCAGAATGTACCAGAGAAGTGAGGCCCCCTAAGCAATGGCACAAAGCTCCCAATTTTCTGGTATTTCTGTTTCTTTGTCCATTGCTATGGTCACATTTGGTTAATGACTAAAAGGATGAAATTTGTTCGGTTATAAGTGGTAAAAATTTAATTCTTTCACAGGGATGCCATGCTTACCCTCCATAACAACATGAGGAGATAAGTAATCTGGGAGGACTTTGGCACAGAACTGCTGTCACTTTTGGTTGAGATGAGTCATTTGATGCCATTTAGACAAGTACTGAGGTTTCCTGGGCTCTTTCCCAAGAAAGTGCAAGACACATAGCCCACTGGAATGAGACAACAGAGCAGATCTAGAACATTCTGGTGGGATTCTGACTCTCATTTTGCCAAGGAATAGCTGGGCATCGCACAGGATGTGTTGAGAATTGTTTGCTGGGAGGTTGTGATTCTGGACTTTCCTGCTTAGCTTCCTAGTACTTTGACCCTTCTCAGGACAATGGTTCAACTGTTGAACTGCTGAGGGCTACACACTCAAGTGCGATAGCCATTTTTCAGCTTTAAAAGTGTTTGTTTTACTTTATCTATTTTAATTTTTGAAAAAACAAAAAAACAAAAATACAAAACATAAAAATCCTATTTCTTTACTCATTTATGGCCTTTCTATAGCCAGTAGAGTCCGGTTTTCAGATTTTGCTTAATTCCGGGCAGTTTTGTAGTTTCTGTGTTGCCTAGACCTTACTAAGATAGAAGAAAGCTTCTCTGTTCATCAGTTCAAGTGGTGAGCTTTGAGCAGCCTATCTGTCGCTGGAGGAGTGGTTTCAACGCCAAATCTATATTTTTATTGGCCATTTTGGGCTATTTCTATCCATTTTATCTTTCTGTTTAAAAACCCGTGTTTGTGCAGTTTTTGCACTTGTATTACCTCAGCAAAATTCTGCTCGGGTGTCCTGCAGAGTTCTACAGCAGCAGAGAGAGAGAGAGAGACAAGGGAGACTTTGAGTGTATTAAGTACCTCTGTTTTTGCTTTTTATTGCTTATTTTCACTAGCCGCACTATTCAGAGCATTTTTTATTAACTTTGCAACTTATTTTAACTGTTTTTTGAATTCTGATACTGTCTGCACTTTAACTGATCATTTTTAATTGTTTTTCAACTGTTGAACTGTTGAGGGCTGCACACTCAAGTGTGATAGCCATTTTTCTGCTTTAAAAGTGTTTGTTTTACTGTATCTGTTTTAATTTTTGAAAAAAAACATCCTCTCTCTCTACTTGTTTCCTGCCTTTCTATAGCCAGTAGAGTCCAGTTTTCAGATTTTGCTGAATTCTGGGCTGTTTTTCAGTTTCTGTGTTGCCCAGACCTAACTAAGATAGAAGGAAGCTTCTCTGTTCATCAGTGAGAGTGGTGAGATTTGAGCAGCCTATCTGTCATTGGAGGAGTGGTTTCAGCTAAGAATCTGTAGTTTTACTGGCCATTTTGGTCTATTTCTATCCCTTTCATCTTTCTGTTTAAAAATCCATGTTTGCGTGGTGGTTTTGCGCAAAGTGCAGCAATGTTTAACTAGGGTTAAATTATTCCCGGTGCCAGAAAGTCTGTTCTTCTAATTTTCCCTTAGAACTAGCCAGTTTTCAAGTTTAGCACTCAAAACTGTTTCCTTGTGCTCAGCACTTGTTCAAAACTCATTGCAAGCACTAAATAATCTACAAATTACTGCAGCACTCAACTTTCCTCACCTGTTAGGAAGAAAACAGTTTTTAGTACTTAAATTAATAAGCACCTATGCAGGCATGTCTAAAGGTCAGCTTCTGGTATTTCCCCTGTCCACCTGATGAATCTGGGCATTTTGGGGCAATGCAGCAATTACCTCATGTACACTGACAACTCTGTCCTCTTACCACCCAACACTACAACCTGTGAAAGATGCACTTATATAGCCAAACTGGAAGCCAAGCTCTCTCCAGCCAAGACTGTACTAGACAGTCAATAGGAGAAGGTAAACACCTACACCACACCACACTCAACACACAGTCCTTCAAAACCTACACCACCTAAACCCACACATAGTAAAACAAAACAAACCCCTACATTTGTGGAGGCTCTCAATAAAATTCTGCCCAAACAACAGACCTCCAAAGCTGAAATGCAAGCAACCACCACCCTCCAACACTATCCAAATGACACATAGCCTACAAAATGAGTTTGCCATTCAACCTCAGCCCATAAGGCAAAACAACGTACCCAACACACTAGTCATAGGTGACTCTATAGTCAGGCACACTGATGTCCCACTCACCAGGCTAACAAGGAGAAAGTTACTGTCAGCTGCCTGTCATGTGCCAGGATCCACCACATAATGCAAGCACTCAGGTCATTCTACAACAAGTACAAATATGACTCTGTCAATGTCCATGTTGGTGTGAATGACCTGAAAAGTACCTCCCTGGACTACATGAAAAGAGACCTGGAGGAGCTCTTGGATCATGTAGCCCAGGCAGGTATGACCCTAGCCCTGAGTAGCATCCTACCATCGCCCAGAATGATACCACAATACAAGGCAAAATGATTGACTTCAACAATTGGTTAAGCTTCTGGTGTCATTCTAAGGGGATCCAGTGCCTGTCTGCCTGGGACAGCATGATCGCCAGACCACAATGCTTTGCCAGAGATGGCCTGCACCTGTCTCCCCTGGGATTCCGGATACTGGCTATGGCTCTTGCCATCCCTATAGTGCCTTTTTTAGGCAAGGTTCAAATGACAAACTCACCTCCATAGCAGGTATAAGCAAGAAAAATCTGAGGCTAATGCTACTCAATGCTAGAAGTCTAAACCTCAAAATGCTCTCATTCAAGGCACTCCTTAAAATGGAGGACATCAACATCTGTGCAGTGATGGAGACCTGGTTCAAGGCTCCAGAGAGCATCCCTGCATTACCAGGCTATAACTCATATCACACCATTTGGCCACTTAACCTGAACTGAAACATTAAAGGAGGAGGCGTGCCCATATTCATTAAGGATAGCCACACCTCCAGGCTAGTTGCTCAACATAATGCATCCGAAATTATCCAAGTGCAACTAACACTGGGCAAGACTGCAGTCCAGGTTGTAGCTTGTTACAGACTCCAGCTCTACTCTGTCGCTTATCGTCTACTCAGAGGTGACCTCTGCCTAACATACAAAGCTAAGTCAAACCCAGATCTGTTTGACATGCTAATCTTAAAGAAACCCCAATCCCTCTGAGCCACACACTCCAGTGACCTAAACCTTGCCACCACAATAAATAGAACATGCTGGAGGGATAGATTCCTGTCAGAGAGACTTCCCATGCTCTGGAACAGGCTACCCTTTCATGTCAAGCAAAGCTCCTCATTAGCCCTCTTTAAGAAAAATCTTGACAATTGGATGGAAAAAGAGGAAATTCACCCCAGGGATCACTTCTGTGGCTCTGCTAGACAGGGGCACAGGAAAATAATTTTCTTGGGTGGTGAAAGCCAGGGCACTTTTTTGGCTAGGCTTATATAGGTCCCATAAATGTAGGAATGGATGGTTTTCACCTAGCTCTATTGTTATTTGATATTATAAATCCTGATAGCTGTGAGACTTTATTTCTGTCTCTGTAAACATATCTCTAAGTTCCTCAGGTGGATATTTTGGCCATCATTTTTTATGCCTAACAATGTACAGTCCTGTCTACCTATGAGTGCTAATAGAGTCTGACTGTCACTAGCACAGATGCTGCCATTAGCAGTGAATGGTAAAAGGAGCAGGGATGAACCTGAAGAGGAGATCAGGTAGGGAAGCAAGGATGAAACGTGGCTTCATTACAAGATCTGTAGACCAGCCAAGAGTCTGCTTATTGGAAAGGATGTAGACATTTCCCTTTAAAGACAGTACCACAGAAGTCTGGGACAGTAACGCTTACAAATGTTCTGTTGGGGAGTTGTATTTTAACACAAACATTTCAATTTATGTTTCAAGGCACAGATATGACACATATGAAACTAGCAATTCAGTGTCATTGTTTTTAAATGAACTTGGTTAAGTGATTTGGCTCAGTTCAGCTTGGATCTTGCAGTTTCAACCAGTCTGAATAATTTTATATGGATCATTGCCTGAGTGATGCCTAATGACATGACAAAGATAGTTTAATAGAAACCTACTCATATGTTGCCTAACCAACAAATCAACCCTCCCTAATACACCAAATAGAACTTCCTAACTAGATTATGAAAACACCCTGACACTACTACAGTTTAAGAAAAGGGCAATGTTTCGGCTGAAATAGCCTCCATCTGCGGCAGAGTAAAAACAGTGATTTCATGAACAGTATGTCTGCGAAGGATTCTTGTGTGAAGACTTTGTTTTCAGACTATGCATTTACAGCATTGGGCCATTTCATAGAGATGCAGTTCATTTAATTTGTATGGACTTCTCAGTGCTGTGCCTTGTACCTTCTCTTCATTGGCATATACTGGTGAAGTCCCGATATTAGGGATGAAAGCAAAAATCATTCATGCTTGCCTTTTGTATTATAAAATGTTGGTTTCATTCAAGTTAACCGAGTCACAGTTTTTGGGATTTTACATAGACATTTGTACACTTTTTGTTTTTCCTATATGAATTTGCACGTATTTCTAAGCTAATAAATTATCCTTTACCACTGGTCCAGTTTATAACTTTGGTACTGGCAGCATCTTGGATTCTTTGGAGTAGCACTTGTATTATGGATTACCTACAATGCAGAGTTTCACAATGTGAGCTGTGTAGTTTGTTTTATCTACTTTGTGATGTTAAGCCAAAAAGTGATGAGCTATAACTGCCAACTGGGTGCTGTAATACACTCACTTTTGGGCAATCACAGACTTCAACATAGCCTTGAAGAGGCTAATGCCTGCTCTAATAACCATGGTCTAAAGTATTTTTTTTTTGTTAAACAAACATTCGCTAGATTATAACATATTAATGGCACCTTCTTTAAGATCAAGCTAGTCATCTGAGATCTGGGAACCTCTTTTGGCAGCAAATGTTTCTTTGACCACTATGTCCCAGTCTTAGTCAGGAAGTCATTCTACCCTGAACATCTAATTTCCAAAGGTATATCATCTCAGAATAAGGAAATCATAATTCCTCCCTATACGTCCCTAATCGGACTTACCAACAATACATTTCTTTAACATGTACCTGTCTAAGTGTCTGACCCACTTAGAAAGGCTCTAGAGTCTTTACTAAGAAAATGACTGGATTAAACTCTCTAAACTACACTGATACATTATATTTTTCTCATTATACTCGGTCACATATAGGCTCCTTCATGGTGATCTCTGCCTAGCCATGAGTGACCTTTCCCTGCTGGATCTCCCACACCTACTTAAAAATAGCAGTATTAATTGCAGCTGCACTGACCTTCATTGACCTTCACTGACACATAAACTGAACCTGTTTGGCATGGTAAATCTCTAAGATGAAATAGCTCCTATTTGTGGAAGAAACTTCCCCTATAAGTCAAGCAAAGCAATATACTGCATGCCTTTAAAATTAATGCGGATGTTGGATTATTTATTTATTTGCTTATTTACTATTTGTTGACCATGTAAGTGGACTGGTCTATTGACCTTTTTCAGCTATGACCCAAACTCAAAGAGCAGAAAATAGATCATGGTCTTTCAATCAACAATTATATCTAAAATGAGTACATAGCAGAATTCAGAACATAGTAAGACTGAAAGCAGAACAGTGAAAACTCCAGCTGAAGTGCATTTGTAAAAAAAGATATATACAAAATGCAAGCTAAAACATGTATACAATTCTGCGCAAGCATACATATAATATATAAACTCCTATACGCATTTGAAATATTTGCATATAAGTTCATAGGTTCATATGTGTGTACTAGGCTAATGGTCTTGGAGCCTTTACAAGGCTAGCCCATAGGATTACCCTGGCATCGTGCCACTCGATCTTAGTTACCAAAGCCTCTGTCGGGTAGAGTCACTAAAGTGATCCCCGGGGTAAATTTTCTATTTCCCATCCACTCATCAAGATTTCTTTTGAAGGCCAGTGAGGTGTTCTGTTTGACATGTATGGGAAGTTTATTCCATAGCATGGGCAGTCTCTGGGTTATAATCCTCTCCCTCTAGCTTGTTCTGTTGATTATGGCAATGAGGTTGAGGTCTCTGGAGCGTGTGGTCCAGCATGATTGGGATTTATTTAGATGTAGCATTTCTAACAGAGCTGGGTCAGACATGGTTTTGTATGTCAAGCAGAGATCGCCTTTAAGTAGGCAATATGAGACAGACAATAGTTGGAGTTTTTTTAGTCTGTCCATATAGAACAAGAGTTTAAGGCCTAGGATCCTCCTTGTGAAGTACTATTGCAGCCTGTCCAGTTGTTGTAGGTGTCTAGTGAGGTACATGCCAAATGGGGCATTGTACTCGATGATTGGCCTAATGAGGAAAGAGTAGAGGGAGACAATGACCTCTTTCTTCCTGGATGCAAAACCCTTAGTAATGAGATGTGCCACATAGAAGGACTTTCTGACCACAGTGGCAATGTGGTGGTCAAAAGAGAGGTTGCTATCAACTTGTGATTCCAGATCTCTTATGATGCCTTCTGTGATCAGTGGACTACCATCAATGTGGTAATTCATGGGAAATGGGTTTTACCCAAAGGGGATGATGACAAATTTTTTGGCATTGAGCTTAAGGCCATGATTTTGACACCAGTCTTTGGTCTCAGTGAGGCCTCTCTGTAGGATGTCAGCATCACTTGGGGTGTTAATTATGGCTCCCAACGTGCAATCGTCTGTGAAATTTGTCAGCCAGAGTCCCTTTGTGTTGGTCTGGACTTCAGAGAAGTAGGTACCAAGCAGGAGAGGACCCAGGACTGAACCCTGTGGGACTCCACTCATGACTGGTTGGCAGTCTGATTTGGAGTCAGATATTTTCACACTGTGGGTTCTATCTGTGAGCCAGTTTCCAACCTACTTAGTGATATAGGGGTTGATGCCTAGCTTAGTGAGTTTTTCTATGATTCCTGAGTGGGGAATGGTATCAAAGTCCTTGGCCAGATCAAGATAGGCTGTATGAACCACCTTGCCTTCATCCACAGCTCTGGTGACTGAGTCAAAGAAGTCGACCAGGTTGAGCAGGCATGGTTTACCCTTCAAAAAAACAAACTGTGTGGGATCCAAACTTTGGAGATTCCCTAAATCTTTGTTTATTAGGTCCATGATGATGCTTTCCATAGCTTTGCATATCAGACTTGTCAGGCTAATGGGGCGATAATTCCCAGGGTCTGTAGTTGCTCAACCTTTGTGGAGAGGGATGACTGTAGCAGTGCACCGTTCGGTAGGGACAAAGCCTGAGTTGAGGCTGTGATTGAACATGCCACACAGGTGAGGTACCAGTTCACTTTGTAGTTCATGTAGAACACAGCCAGGGAAATTGTGGAAATTGTCAGGTACCATAGAAGCTGTATTCTTGGCCTTAGACAGTGCTGTTTTAACCTATGCAGCAGTAATACTAGGTGCCTAGCAATCTACTGATATTGCTATTGATCCTTTGGTGGGGGAGAGAGGGTTAAAGTTGCCAGTGATTCTGTCGGCCAGTATATTGGCAATATCTGTTGGCTCCGTATAGGTGGTACCATTGTGCAGTAGCTCAGAGCAAGTCTGGGTATTACCACAGAGATTCTTTACATAACTATAGAAGGCCTTGTGGTTGTCTTTACTATCTGCTGCAATTCTGTTTTCATAGCTAGCTTTAGAGGATTTGATGAGGGATCTCAACTTTTTGTTGAGGCTGATAAGGGAGCTTTTCCAGTCTTGGGACTTCACCTTGTTCCATATCAGTTTCTTCCTTCTATTGTAGAGTTTGTTTATGGCAAGAGACCACCAGATTGGCTTCCTTTTTTTGGTGGAGAGAATCTTGGTTCTATTGGGTATGGTAAGATCCATGCATTTATGTACATGTTCATACAGTGCATTGGTGTATGATTCGGCGGTTGTGCAACTATTCTTCATTTGCATGGGTGCAGTGAAGTTATCCACCTCTGTTTTTAGGAGCCCAAAGTTAGTTTGGAGAAGTTTTTCATGGTGGTTACCTTTGCAGGGGGGATGGGGTGGGAGGGATGTGGATTTCCAAGGTGATTAGTTTGTGGTCAGCTTTAACCAGGGAGGCGTTGACTATTGGTGTAGAGCAATGGTCGCTCATGTTAGTAATGTCCAGGTCAAGGATTTTGCTACCTCTAGTGGGGGTAAGAACAAACTGGTCCAGACACTGGAATTAATGAATTCCAGGAAAGATTGGGCAAGTGTATTGGTACATGAGTAGTTTTCCCAGTTAATGGAGGGGTAGTTGAAGTCACCCAGTACAAGAGTGTTTGGGTGGACCCTAATATTCTCCATGGTGCTTAGGAATGTGGAGTGCAAGTCTTGGGACATGGTTGGGGACCTATAGCAGGGTATGACCTGAATCACTGTCATATCTAATGTTAGCTGCACCTGAAGTATCTCTGATGCATTATGTTGGGCTACCAGTCTGAAGGTGTGCACATCCTTTATAAATATGGAAACACCACCACCTCCTTTGGAACGTTGATCCAAGTTCTGGGGGGCGAACGGTGTGGAATTAGTTAAAGCCTGGTAGTGCAGGGATGCTTTCTGCTGCCTTGAAACAGGTCTCTGTTACAACATAAATTTCAATGTTCTCCATTTTAAGGAGTGTTTCGAGTGAGTGCATTTTGAGATTTAGACATCTAGTGTTGTGCAGAATGACCCTCAGATTGCATTTGTTTGTAGCTGTTATGGTGGCAATTTGGTCTTTAGAACACCACCTAAAAAAGTCACTATAGGGGTGGCGAGAGCCTTGGCCAGTATCCAGAAGCCCAGCGGTGACACATGCAGGCCATCTCTGGCAAAGCATCGAGGTCTGTCAATCATGTCATTCCAAGCAGACACATACTGGATCCCCTTAGAATTACACCAGAAACTTAGCCAGTTGTTGAAATCAGTCATTTTCTGCTTGCACTGTGGTATTATTCTGGGTGATGGTAGGAGGCTGCTCAGAGCCAGAGTTATACCAGCCTGGGCTACATAATCTGAGAGCTCTTCCATGTCTCTTCTCATGTAGTCCAGGGAGGTACATCTCAGGTCATTCACACCCACATGTACAATGACAGAGTCATATTTGTGCCTGTTGTTGAAGTACCTGATTGCATGCATTATGTGGCAGATCCTGGCACCTGACAGGCAGCTGCTACTTTCTCCTTATTCAACCTAGTGAGTGGGACATCAGTGTGCCTCACTATTGAGTCACCTATGACTAGTGTGTTGGGCATGCTGTTTTGCCTTAGAGGCTTTGGTTGAGTGGCACACTGTTAAGGAGAGTTATGTGTCTCATGATTAATGTTGTGTTGTGGTGGTTGAGTGAATTTCTACCTTGGAGGTCTCTGCTGTTTGGGTAGATTTTTATTGAGAGCCTCAGCAAAGGTGGGTGTGCAGTTTGTGTTATTATGTGAAGGCAGTGCTGGTGTGTGTTCTGGAGGGCTATGTGGTCCATGTGGTGTGGTGCAAGTATTGACCTTCTCCTCTTGACCAGCTATTCCGGTCTTGGCTGGAGAATGCGTGACTTCCAATTTGGATATATAAGTGCATCTCTCACAAGTCTGAGTGTTGCGAGGTAAGAGGAGAGGGTTGTCAGTGTACATGAGGCAGTTGCTACATTGCCTCAGGATGCCCAAGTTCATCAGGTTAATAAGAGAAGCACAGGGAACTGACCTTTAGACATGCTTGGAGGAGTGGGCATTAATAATAAGTACTGGAGCTGTTTCCTTGTAGAACGTTTAGTGCTGGTAGCATTTTTGTGTACTACAATAATTGCTACAAGAAGTCTGGTAAAGTGCTAGACTAATAACCTAGTAAAAGTGCAGGACAGGAGAGAACTAGCAGATCTAAAGGAAAAATTGAAGAGCAGAATTTTCAGCACTGCTCAGAATCTTACAGACAGTCCTGGATACAGCAAATCTGTATCTGGACTAAGCTCGTTACAGGAAAGGTGGGAAACAAGAGGAAATGCGGGCTTTTAAACCAGAAAGCTTTTAGGTCAAAATGTCTAGTTTCTTTCTACTTTGCTTGAAATTGATTCTGGTAACTCTCTGGTATTGCATGTGTTGCATTTCATTACTCCTTTAATGAAGCGCTTTATTATTGTAACTTTTCTTTTCGTAGTTTAGTGGTTTTTGAGATGTTTTCCTGGAAAAATTTTATCTGGTCATCCAGTACTCAGCTCCCTTAGGATTTTCCACTTTTTCTGTTTTTTCAATTAATTTTGGTAGCTTTTGATACCATAGGGAAGTCACAACTAAGTCTTTCAATACTGGACACTCTCCTGCATGCAGTGATGAAGATCGAGGACTCCGATGGTACTATGAATGTGACTTTATTTTAGGATGACTCACAGGGAACTGTGTGTAAAGAAATGCACAAGTGTCTTGACCGTATTTGTTCTGTTTATCTTCTAAAGGACCATGTTCCTAATACATATTACAATAATCATGTACTAAATATTCCCTGAACAATAAATCATTGCCAAGGGTATGAATAGCAAAGCTGTACTCTACCAATTAATTATATAAAGGCATTGTTAAAAACATCAACTGTGTCTGTTGATTTTTTCAACAAATAAAATTCAATGCTTTATATAAACAGACTAGGCATTTCTTTTCAATATGGTACATTTGTTCATGCTACACACACAGATTTTTGCATATCGCACTGTTGGAATTTTACTTGATATCATACATTTCTTGTATGTTACATGATTTTAAAACTCGCTTAAGAACAAGGATATTATGAAAACGTGCATTAAATAACATTAAAACCAGTAAAAAGTATGTCTACAACTTGCAGTAATGCATATGAAAATCATCAGTAGATCAGTCCATTACAACTGGACATGTATATATGCCCATAAATGCCCATATAAACAAGTCTTCATCACAAAGCCAGAAACAAAGTTAAACATTTGCTGTCACTGTATGTGCCTCACATATGCACTTTAGTTTATATTTCGGGCTCTGCTTTACATCTGGAGCAGTCCACACATGATCATTCTTTGAGTTGCTCATTATCGAATCTATAGACTATACACTGACATCACAGAGTCAAACAAAAGTAAATATATAATATATAAATGACACATAAACAGTAAAAATTCCTGAAAACCATGGAATATACTTCTGTTTTGTAACTTTCTGTGGGAAAACATTCTGAAGTCCACATTTCACTATCCTGTTGCGATAATATAGTAAAAAAATATTACATGGTCACTTGGAGGTCAATAAAACTGGTAGAAAGGCTGTTCTTTAGAAACATTGTGTTTAAAACCATTTATTATATTCTGTTGGCTGAATTTGATTTCTGTGAACATTATGGTGGCTGAAATGCTAATTTGCATGATGCAGTCACAGCTGCAGCAGTTGTACAAGTTACTGATTTTAGGGTTAGCAGTAGGGTATCGGCTGAGGTTAGGTATTAAGGTTATGGTTACGGTTACAGTTATGTCTGCAACTATGAGTGAGTTTAAGATTAATGTCAATATTAGGAATGGGTTACAGTTAGGATTGTGGTTATGTTTTGATATAGAAATAGGGAATGTTATAGTTGCTCTGTGGATGTGTGATTCTACCATTCAAAACAATATTTCTTCTTCTGCTGGGTGTGTCTTCATTTAAAGTGCTTAGTGGAAATTAATTCTTTGATGCTTGTTATGTCAACATTTTCTTTCATTTTTGTTCTTTTCTGCTTTGTAAATTCAGCGAACCTGCATTTTAAGTAGTAGTTTTCACACAATTAATCTCACGATCATATTCAAGCAATAATCCATAGCTGGGAGTAGGTTTAAATGTTGATTTTTCCACCATCTGGTAAGGACTGCTCCTAAGGGCAAAGCCTAAGTGAAGCATACATTCTGCCTAAGAGATAATAACGCTTACCATGACCCTCTTCTAAACTATTAAATATGGCAATTGTACCACAGCATATTTGGTGTTGTGATCTTATTCCAAAATTTTGAACAGACACCATTATCACCTGTCTGCCACAAAGCAAGGGTGATTTAGCAGCTAAGTAGCTTGAAAAAGTTCTGTCTAAAGGGTGATTTCCATACCACATTGAACATGGAATTCCCATTCTGTATTCTACTGCTGACACTGACAACCTACTGTTGCAAAAAAACACATTTTATCTTTCCCCAGAATATGGCCAATATTGTAATATAGTAATGTCTTTCAGCTTTTCCCAGTTAGGGGTCGCTACACGGTCTGCTAATGATTGGCAGTGGATTTTTATGGTGCCGAGTTGCCAGCCCAACGCCCAACGTTCAAAGAAGGCACACCCATTCATGCACACACCTACCTGCATGTTATTCAATGTGACTCAACCATAGGGAGGACATGCAGACTCCTCACACAAGGCACTCCAGACGAGAATTGAACGGGAGAACCTCTTACTGTGAGGCGACAACGCTAACTGCTGCACCACCATGGCCGATGCCAATATTATAATATACTAATCAAAATACATCTCATTCCTGTTTGTCTTCAGATGTAACACTTGTGCTGTACAATTACTTTCAGACATATTCATCTAAACTGCTGCTAGTGTCTTGCCTGTCCCTATCACTTCCATAACTTGCTCTATATCTGTCCCTATCTCTTCCCTAACTTGCTCTATATCTGTCCCTATCTCTTCCCTAACTTGCTCTATATCTGTCCCTGTCTCTTCCCTAACTTGCTCTATATCTGTCCCTGTCTCTTCCCTAACTTGCTCTATATCTGTCCCTATCTCTTCCCTAACTTGCTCTATATCTGTCCCTATCTCTTCCCTAACTTGCTCTATATCTGTCCCTATCTCTTCCCTAACTTGCTCTATATCTGTCCCTATCTCTTCCCTAACTTGCTCTATATCTGTCCCTATCTCTTCCCTAACTTGCTCTATATCTGTCCCTATCTCCCTAACTTGCTCTATATCTGTCCCTATCTCTTCCCTAACTTGCTCTATATCTGTCCCTATCTCTTCCCTAACTTGCTCTATATCTGTCCCTATCTCTTCCCTAACTTGCTCTATATCTGTCCCTGTCTCTTCCCTAACTTGCTCTATATCTGTCCCTGTCTCTTCCCTAACTTGCTCTATATCTGTCCCTGTCTCTTCCCTAACTTGCTCTATATCTGTCCCTGTCTCTTCCCTAACTTGCTCTATATCTGTCCCTGTCTCTTCCCTAACTTGCTCTATATCTGTCCCTGTCTCTTCCCTAACTTGCTCTATATCTGTCCCTATCTCTTCCCTAACTTGCTCTATATCTGTCCCTGTCTCTTCCCTAACTTGCTCTATATCTGTCCCTATCTCTTCCCTAACTTGCTCTATATCTGTCCCTATCTCTTCCCTAACTTGCTCTATATCTGTCCCTATCTCTTCCTAACTTGCTCTATATCTGTCCCTATCTCTTCCCTAACTTGCTCTATATCTGTCCCTATCTCTTCCCTAACTTGCTCTATATCTGTCCCTATCTCTTCCCTAACTTGCTCTATATCTGTCCCTATCTCTTCCCTAACTTGCTCTATATCTGTCCCTATCTCTTCCCTAACTTGCTCTATATCTGTCCCTGTCTCTTCCCTAACTTGCTCTATATCTGTCCCTATCTCTTCCCTAACTTGCTCTATATCTGTCCCTATCTCTTCCCTAACTTGCTCTATATCTGTCCCTATCTCTTCCCTAACTTGCTCTATATCTGTCCCTATCTCTTCCTAACTTGCTCTATATCTGTCCCTATCTCTTCCCTAACTTGCTCTATATCTGTCCCTCTCTTCCCTAACTTGCTCTATATCTGTCCCTATCTCTTCCCTAACTTGCTCTATATCTGTCCCTATCTCTTCCCTAACTTGCTCTATATCTGTCCCTGTCTCTTCCCTAACTTGCTCTATATCTGTCCCTGTCTCTTCCCTAACTTGCTCTATATCTGTCCCTGTCTCTTCCCTAACTTGCTCTATATCTGTCCCTATCTCTTCCCTAACTTGCTCTATATCTGTCCCTGTCTCTTCCCTAACTTGCTCTATATCTGTCCCTGTCTCTTCCCTAACTTGCTCTATATCTGTCCCTATCTCTTCCCTAACTTGCTCTATATCTGTCCCTGTCTCTTCCCTAACTTGCTCTATATCTGTCCCTATCTCTTCCCTAACTTGCTCTATATCTGTCCCTATCTCTTCCCTAACTTGCTCTATATCTGTCCCTGTCTCTTCCCTAACTTGCTCTATATCTGTCCCTGTCTCTTCCCTAACTTGCTCTATATCTGTCCCTGTCTCTTCCCTAACTTGCTCTATATCTGTCCCTGTCTCTTCCCTAACTTGCTCTATATCTGTCCCTGTCTCTTCCCTAACTTGCTCTATATCTGTCCCTATCTCTTCCCTAACTTGCTCTATATCTGTCCCTATCTCTTCCCTAACTTGCTCTATATCTGTCCCTATCTCTTCCCTAACTTGCTCTATATCTGTCCCTATCTCTTCCCTAACTTGCTCTATATCTGTCCCTATCTCTTCCCTAACTTGCTCTATATCTGTCCCTATCTCTTCCCTAACTTGCTCTATATCTGTCCCTATCTCTTCCCTAACTTGCTCTATATCTGTCCCTATCTCTTCCCTAACTTGCTCTATATCTGTCCCTGTCTCTTCCCTAACTTGCTCTATATCTGTCCCTATCTCTTCCCTAACTTGCTCTATATCTGTCCCTATCTCTTCCCTAACTTGCTCTATATCTGTCCCTATCTCTTCCCTAACTTGCTCTATATCTGTCCCTATCTCTTCCCTAACTTGCTCTATATCTGTCCCTATCTCTTCCCTAACTTGCTCTATATCTGTCCCTATCTCTTCCCTAACTTGCTCTATATCTGTCCCTATCTCTTCCCTAACTTGCTCTATATCTGTCCCTATCTCTTCCCTAACTTGCTCTATATCTGTCCCTGTCTCTTCCCTAACTTGCTCTATATCTGTCCCTATCTCTTCCCTAACTTGCTCTATATCTGTCCCTGTCTCTTCCCTAACTTGCTCTATATCTGTCCCTATCTCTTCCCTAACTTGCTCTATATCTGTCCCTATCTCTTCCCTAACTTGCTCTATATCTGTCCCTATCTCTTCCCTAACTTGCTCTATATCTGTCCCTATCTCTTCCCTAACTTGCTCTATATCTGTCCCTGTCTCTTCCCTAACTTGCTCTATATCTGTCCCTATCTCTTCCCTAACTTGCTCTATATCTGTCCCTGTCTCTTCCTAACTTGCTCTATATCTGTCCCTATCTCTTCCCTAACTTGCTCTATATCTGTCCCTATCTCTTCCCTAACTTGCTCTATATCTGTCCCTATCTCTTCCCTAACTTGCTCTATATCTGTCCCTATCTCTTCCCTAACTTGCTCTATATCTGTCCCTATCTCTTCCCTAACTTGCTCTATATCTGTCCCTGTCTCTTCCCTAACTTGCTCTATATCTGTCCCTATCTCTTCCCTAACTTGCTCTATATCTGTCCCTGTCTCTTCCCTAACTTGCTCTATATCTGTCCCTATCTCTTCCCTAACTTGCTCTATATCTGTCCCTATCTCTTCCCTAACTTGCTCTATATCTGTCCCTATCTCTTCCCTAACTTGCTCTATATCTGTCCCTATCTCTTCCCTAACTTGCTCTATATCTGTCCCTATCTCTTCCTAACTTGCTCTATATCTGTCCCTATCTCTTCCCTAACTTGCTCTATATCTGTCCCTATCTCTTCCCGAACTTGCTCTATATCTGTCCCTATGTCTTCCCTAACTTGCTCTATATCTGTCCTTGTCTCTTCCCTAACTTGCTCTATATCTGTCCCTATCTCTTCCCTAACTTGCTCTATATCTGTCCCCTCTCTTCCCTAACTTGCCTCTTCTCTTCCCTAACTTGCTCTATATCTGTCCCTATCTCTTCCCTAACTTGCTCTATATTTGTCCCTATCTCTTCCCTAACTTGCTCTATATCTGTCCCTATCTCTTCCCGAACTTGCTCTATATCTGTCCCTATCTCTTCCCGAACTTGCTCTATATCTGTCCCTGTCTCTTCCCTAACTTGCTCTATATCTGTCCCTATCTCTTCCCTAACTTGCTCTATATCTGTCCCTATCTCTTCCCTAACTTGCTCTATATCTGTCCCTATCTCTTCCTTAACTTGCTCTATATTCTGCACTCTTCCTTATCCTTTCTCAGTCATGCAATTCATTCCTCACACTAGGTTTTTCACTGGTATTCACGTATTTATCAGGTACTGTCCAGTACTTTGAAATTCACTACTACATTATATTCAGTCAGCTAAAGAATTAGCTTCCTTCAGACCAGTGCTACATGTTTCTGTAGATTAAAATTGATTGTTCATGCTGCTTTTAGTCTAAGATATTCTTTAATGTTTGGGAAAGTAACTTTGCATTTCCCAAATATTTTAGGCTGATTGCTACTTGTGTGCTTACTCACAAAACCAAAATTATCTTCCATATACTGACACCCTAGAACCTCTTAATTAAATATACTCCTCATTCACTGCACTATATCTCAGGGAAAGAGATGCAGCTATTTCACTGGAATATTGACTCATGCAGTCATCTGTAAATATTCTACAATTAAATGACTAGTATTTTATGAGCTCAACTAACTCCTGTTGGGCATACAGCAGTAGTAGCTATGCAAAGGAGCACTTAATGCTGAGCTAGTAAAACTTTTGTTGTCTAATCAGTCATATAATGTAGGTTGTGCTTTCAGTTCTGTATTGTACTACTCTGGTATTACTGTCTTCCATGAATAATACATTGCATGATTCTCAATTTAAGGTGAAATCAGTCCTGGTTGGATCAATTCACTCCTCTGATTATAGAAGGGATAAGCATAATCACTGAACAAAACATTTTACTCTCATGTGTGGGTGATTACTGGCAAAGAAAAGCAATTTGATATGTAAATAGTCTACCAGGGTTCATGCCATGACCTCTGCTGTTTGGTATCCATTTCTTTGAAGTAAAAGCCAATATCAAAGAGATCTAGCTGGACACATTTGCAGATGACTGTAAGTTAGGTGCAGTCATTGAATCCTGTTTGTTCCAAACAAATAATTGATGACAAAGACATGGACTGAAATTTTGCAATGGCCATTTCCGGGATATTACAATATTTTAGATTATGCCCCTTGGTTAGCAAGACACTGAGGCAATGCTATGCTTTGCAAAGGTAATCTTGAGATAATGATAAAATTATTATTTTAGAGTGATGAAAGCTACCTGATCCTGCTGAATTGGTCTAGAAATCTGTTAGAAATAAAGTGAGCCGAGAAGGAAATTACCAATCTGTTTTAACAGCAGCTGCTTATGCGCTGGCTATACAGGCAGGATCCATTATGTACAGAGTAACAAATTAATTCATACAAGAAGGAATACATGGAAGAACTTACAAACGGTTTAGTCTGACAACAATGTCCTTCTCCTGCACAGGTTACCATTCAAGCTGCACTAACGTATATAATTTCCATTTCCCCTTGTGTAAGTCACAAAATGTATGCATGAGCATATACTATAACACGGTATTGCAGCCTAACAGTTATTAAAAAATGTTTTTTTTTATTTTTATTTTAATAGCTGTCATGCATCACTGGCTATTTTCTTAATTGTATACAATTTAACTGAAAAAGCAGATTTCACCACCAGTACTATGGTTACATGCTACTGTTTCATGCAACTGTTAACTGTATATAATAAAACGAAGCAATGCTAATTATACAACTGAAAACTAACTTATGATGTGAATATCTGATTACCAAAACAATATTCCTTGTCAGGGCACACACATTTAGCAAATGATTATTGGATGAAGAATACTTACACATCCTTAAAGTCCAGATAAATGGTTTGTTAAGGGGAGTTTAAACAAACATCTCCTGTTAACTGCCCTAGAACAATAGACCAATGAGCATGAATGAAAAAAAAGTGTAGTTTCTGTTTTATACAAGAGAAAATAATTTGTTTACATGGGGACTGGAGCATGCACTTTTTTACAGCAAGTTAACTGATTAATTACTAGAGTCTATTGTAAAGCATTCTTGCTTATATTGTTCTCTATATATGTTCTACATTTTTAGGAATTTCTTGAACTTTATGATTTATATATTAGCTGGTGAAAAACACAGAGGATTATGATGAGGTCTCTGAGCATAACCAACTTATGCATCCGAGGCATGGTTCTGCTTTGATTTTTGTTTATACATGTGGAAGGGAGCAGTCTTTAACAGCATTTAAAGCTCTTTTGCCTTGTGCCTCTGTTCTTTTCCATTTGGTAGTGTCTACTATTAATCCCTAGAGTGAGATCTGATCTTAACAGCACTAAGGGGTACTTAACAACAACTTGTTAGATACCTTTCTAAAGTCAGAAAGGTACTTAAGCATTTTTGGGGCGTAAGCACTACATTCTATACACTGCAATTGAATAGTGTAGAAAATGAAATATCTTTTGGAATCTACTATTATACTTCATGAGTGGCTTGTAAGAGAAAAAAGTGCAATCCAGAAGGAAGGAAGGAACTCTTTGCATCTTTTGTTTTGTAGGATAAGAATGTGAACTACAATGCAATATTTAACTTCATAGGTATTAGTAAATAAGGCCATTATTTTACATATGATATCATATGACATGCATTTTGAAATGTTATATATGCAATACAATAATAAGTCTCAATAGTTAGCATTCAATAGGTATAATTTAATATAATGTAAGGAACTTTGTGTATTATTTGTTTGAATAATGAAACTCTCTGGTCTGACCAGAGTTTAGCCCGTGGCTTGATAGACACTAATTTTATTTGTTTTGTATTTGTTGACCAGGTATGTGAACTGGTATAAGGACCTATTTCAGTTACCACCTGGGCTGATGAGCCAAGATGTTATCTAAACAATCCCACCTTGGTTTGTGATTTACTGTGGAATCGACTGGCGAGAGAAGTTTTATTAAAATGTAACTTTATTTTTTATCACTGTTTGAAGGAAGGGATAGCTTGTAGATAAGAAGATTTACTTTGATTTATATTTTGTTGTTTTACCTTTAATTTTCACTGTTGGTTGTTAGAAAGAGATATGTTTTAGATAGGAAAGCTCTAGCCATCCCAGGGGGCTTAGTCAGCTATAAATTCACACAGACTGCAAAGAGGACAATCCAGAACTTATCTAAACAATCCTGTCTTTGTGATTTATTGATCTTTACTGCTAAAAAGAAGTTTAACTGTGAGAGGTAGTGGGTAAAGGACTTGCAGCTTTTGCCTGACTTTCAGAACTTGTATGGTCAGAACAAATTTATCATACTTACTTCAGTATTTAGTCGTATACTGCTTGTGTGATTTCTGTCATAGAAGCTGATTTATGTTCTCTTTGAATTCTGTGGTTACTGATTTTGGTTAGTCTTTCTTTTATAATATTTTATCCGTCTGAAGCTGAATATGGATTCCTTAAATGAGTATGCAGTTAAAGATTTGCTAAAGCACAAATATATTGTACACTGTAATAAATGCTATGCATATTTATAGGTAACACATGATAAAACTGGTGATCTGTGTTCCTCATGTCAAAAGTTGGATGATTTGTTTCCAATTATTAGAAGTGAATCTCGACTTACTGATGATGATTGCACTTGTGCAATTGACACGATTTGGAAAATTGTTGTTACACATATTAATAACTGGACTAGTAAGGTAAATAATGTTAAGCAAAGAGCAAACAGAACACATTTAAGAAATGATGTGTTATTGTTTGTAAATTTTATTCAACCCCATTGAAACAAGACGATTCCCCTAACAACTTTGGAATTCTGGATGCAAATATTCAGCAGTCTGAAGATTTGGACATATCAATCAACCAATCATAAATATGCACAATCTCTGCAGAGGTAAAAGTCATCTAAATAATTCCACATTAAAGAGATCTGTAACTAATGAAGAGGTTGCTGCTAGCAAACAACTTTATATTTCATTGCTTCATCTACAAATAAAGTGCCTGTTGCCTTTGAGGAATAAATTGCCTATGTTGCATAAAAAATGATAATCTAGTAATATTGCAATAGGGAATGGATGGCAAACTGATAACAGGTTCGCACTTACTGCGTATTGCCACCAAAGAGGACATTCTCAGGACTGTAGCATCCACCCCCTTTAAAAGTACAACACAGTATAGTATCAGCAATTCATCTACATACTGTGGGAGTGGAACCCACAGCCTTCTGCATCAAATGCAAGTAGTCTACCTGTTATGCAACTAACAACACAGACAGACTTGCAATAAGCAGCACTAAACTTCTCTTCCCCTGAAGCACTCAGCTCCTTGTATAATCCACTTGACACTCAACTGTATCTCTCAACTTTGTAGCACAAGAAATCTGGAAAGAAAACAAAATTTATTGGAGGGGAACAAAAGCCCAAAAAACAGGGCACATTTTAAACATTGATGTATAATCATGGAAAGTTGCTAAAATAAAATCTTTTGTGTTACCATGCTTTTCCTGAAAGACAGGAACACTGAAACTTAAATGGCTATCATTTAGTGAATTCAGTTCTCACCACAGCTCTCAACCTCTTAGCACAAAAAACCTGGACAAAGCCAATAATGGGGGAATACAGCTTCAAAAATAGGGACAAATTTCAAATATTGATCTTATAAACTTAGAAAATTGCTAGAATAAAAGGTTTTTGTTACCATGTATTTCCTGAAGGATATGAAGTCTGAAATTCAAATGCCTGTCATTATTTAATGAATTCATTCCTCACTGATTCGCCACAAAAATCCGGAAAAGCACAGATTTTATAAGGAACAGAACAAAAATATGAGGCAAAAATCTGGATAGTTGAGGGGTATAGAACAAACCATGAACCAGACATTGAATCACATGTGGTGGTATGGGTAGGGAATTCAGGCTCTTGCTCGTTTGAGCCTGAGTGGAATTCAGGCTCTTGCTCCTTGTACCCAAGGTACAGGGTTTGAACCTGAGTAACCTTAACCACTAGGTATACTTAACTGGGACATTTTATATACACACACATACACACACACACACACACACACACACACACACACACACACACACACACACACACACACACACACACACACATGAATGGCAATAAATGTACACACACATGAATGGCAATAAATGCACACACATACACACACAAATGTCAATAAATGCACACACACACACACACACACACACACACACACACACACACACACACACACATGGTAATAAATGTGCACACAGCCACACACACACACACACACACACACACACACACACACACACACACACACACACACACACACACACACACACATGAATGGCAATAAATGCACACACACATGAATGGCAATAAATGCACACACATAGACACACACACACACACACACACACACACACACACACACACACACACACACACACACACACACACACACACACACACACACACACACACACACACACACACACACACACACACACACACACACACCCACACACACACACACGAATGGCAATAAATGCACACCCACATGAATGGCAATAAATGCACACACACACAAATGGCAATACATACACACACACACACATACACACACACACACACACACACACACACACACACAAGCATGAATGGCGATACACACACACACACACACACACACACACACACACACACACACACGGCAATAAATGCACTTTCTGAATAGAATGGCTCGAAATAAACACTTCTTAGGACTTACAGCAAAACTGGTTGAATTGAATGGTGATAACAGGCACCGTCTTCATAGAATGGCCAGAACTCCCCTTAAGAGTAGCCAGTAAGCAAAGCTATATCATATACACACACAGTTCATAGTTCTTCCTATATCAGATAAAATACACACACCTTCAACAAAAAGAATGGAGTGGGTTTACAATAAAAAAACACTAGTGTATTAGCATTAGCCGGGCCTGTTAGCATGTGTATCAGATAAAATACAATTACAGTTCTTTTTTCTTACCTGGAGGCTGAGATGGACATGTGTGTGGGTGCTGGGTGGACTCTGCAAAACTGGAATTGTACACAGCTGCCATTGCTGCTATATTCCCTTTTTCCCCTCCAAAACAATTCAAAGTAAATATCTGACAGAGTCCAATAGGCAGCAGTTGATGTCATCATGCACACCCCTGTAGGCTGGTGATGAGTGGTGATGTCAGCCATAAATTTAAAGTTGTAATACAAAAAAAAAAATCTTGAATTAAAGGGACCACTCCAAAGTTCACGGCACCCCATTATTTTTCCCTCAAAACTGGTAAATACTGAGGGATTCAGTACGGTTGAGAGGCATGCATACAACAACTGGACAGCTGAAATTCTTAGTTACAGTCAGGGTGTCCCAAAGGGCTCTGTCCTAGGCCCTTACTTGATTAGATTATATCTTTCAGACCTAACTTTTTATCTGAGGTGTTCTATGGTACATACGTAAATGACCTGAAATTGGGTAAACTGATTACATGTGGTACAGATAAAGCATGTCTGCAAAATAACTTGACTAAATTGACCATTTGGGCACAGGAGAACAATATGCTGATAAATACATCAAAAACTAAGCATATGAGATTTGGGAGACATAAACTGAAAGGTGAATATTTAATAAAGCACACAGTGAATGAAACTTTAGACTCATTTAAGAACCTGGGTATATGGGTAGATCCAGCTTTGAGTTTTTCCAGTCATATAAACCAATTGGTTAATAATAGTCTATAGGTTGTGTAAAAAATTTATCCATCCATCCATCCATCCATCCTCAACTCCTTTTTCCCATTTTGCACATGGATTTGGGGTGTCACTTCAACAGTGACAATCATCTTGAGTAATGATTTACACAAATGGGTTATAAAGTCTAAGAAATCAGAAATAATGAAGTCATTGTTTGTTAGTTACATTAAACCCAAATGTGAGTATGGAATAATAATATGGAAACCTTATAAGAAAACAAGCATGAATAAACTGGAAAGAGAACAGGGGAGATATACCAAGGGCATCCATGGATGTGAAAATTTAAGTTATTATGAAAGACTAAAATATCTGAACTTGTACAGTGTTTCTTATAGCTATTATTCAGGTATATAGGTAATTTGGAGACAACTACCTCTGGAAATGTTTGGGGTTATCAAAAAGTAGTAGAGTCTAATTTTTATATAGAAGCATTACTACTGCAAATTACCTAGAGAACATACCATCATCTTATTTCTGTATCGAAAACTCAAGTAAAATACACAGCTTTTGCAGATGATCTCAATATTTACTTTCAATATCCCAATACTGATTTAAATAAAATCATATCATCCATAGATAAGTTTTCCATGGTATCCAACTATGAAATTAATCCTAAGAAGTCAATCATTTATCCAATTAACCCACTGAGATATAAGGAATTTTACTTTCCAGAGACTAATGTTAAAGTGCAATATACCTTGAAGTATTTAGGTATAAATTTTAGCGATACACAATCAGACATGTTCAATAATAATATAGGTAAAACGTGGTCAAATATAGTTGGTAACATTAGTAAGTGGGAAAAGCTTAAACTATCTACCTTATCAAAAGCTTCAGTTATAAAAATGAACATATTGCCTAAGATTTTATACCATCTGAATGCCACTTTCATGAAAATTCCAGTTACCTTCTTCAACAAGATAAAAGTTTGACTGGCAAAGTTCATATGGTACCCAAAAAGTACAAGAATTAGCTTTAATAAGCTAATACCCACAAAAGAAAAAGGAGGCCTAGGCCTTCCAGATTTTCAATTGCACTATGAAATTATTAATGCAAGCCATATCATGCAGATAGCAAATCATGACCCAATAGGAAATGAATGGTACCCACTATGGATTAAATTATTTCACCGGGATATTATAACTTATAAAGTTAATCCAAAAATGATTCCCTTCTTAAAACAAGAAACTCTTCAGACAATAAAAATTCACCCAATCTTAATAAACAACTGCAAAATTTTCAAGAAACTACTGATATCAATAAATTTAAAAGACACAGTTACGCTTTTGCAACCAATACATAACAACCCAGATATAAAACTAGAAAACACTATGGTAAATCTAGATAAATACCCTTTAATAAAAAATGATACAGTATGGGATTTTTACCAATTAACAAACCTTCCAATGGAAAATATGAAACTACTTAAAGCTAGCAATAAATATAACCTGATAATTAAACAAATCTTATACCTAGAAAGTACTATAACCAAAAATATCAAAGTAGTTGTGCAAAATGTCAAGTTAGCACAACAAGTTCTAAAATTGTTCTTAAGTAAAAAGAAAATGCTATCAAATACATATAAATTAATAGCAAATATTAAACATCAAAGTACAATTCTTTCTTCAAAGTTTTGGGAAAGAAAAGATAACACCATAACAGACAATCAAAAGGAATTAGCTGTTAGAAATACTATGAACCTGACACCATACAAAACGTTAATATACACAGAGATCATGATCTTCAACAATGCCTCCCACCTTAACAAATTCAACCCATCCAAGTCACCCTATTGCTCCTTCTGTCCTAGCAAAGAGGGAGATATCCTACACATATTTTGAAGCTGCAAAACAGTTTATGAACTATGGTGCTCGCTTAGATTCCTTTTAGAGAAATCAGGGTATTCAAAATTCACATTGTCATGGGAAAGAGCTATACTGCATGTATTCAAATGCAATAATAATAATTTCTCTAAACACATTATAACAACACTATGTACCCTATTAAAAGCTTACATAGCAAAAAATTGGATAGACAGATCAAGACTAACCTGGTCAGAATACAAAAGCATGGCAAAAAAACTTATATTGACTAAGAAGCTTTATACAAAAAGTCAGAAGAACCAAACTTACTATCAAAGGTACTGCAAAGCATTAATTGATATTCTACCATAAATAGTATATTAAATACTAATTATATAAGGATAGTAAACACATCACTTTGTTGAGATTAGTAACCACAATAATTAAGGTGACATATTTGTATATATGTATATAAGGTTTAGTAGAGTAGATTGCTACCATTATATAGGTTGATGTTATACCTCTAATATTGCTCACAGTTGTAAAATAATGTACAAGAGAACTGCTATATGATAAAAACTCTTGGACTAACTCATAATATAACCATATCTTCATAGTAATACAAATGGTAATTCTACTTAATTTGAATGTTAATGAGTGAAGTGGGCAATAACTATTATTACTTGCTTATGGTATGCAGGCTGAATCCACGATGGTGCAGCGGTAGCATTGTTGCCTCACAGCTAGAGGTTCTCCCATTCGATTCACAGCTAGAGTGTGGGGAGTGCCTTCTGTGTGGAGTCTGCATGTCCTCCCCGCGGTTGGGTGGGCATTCGAAAGACATGCATAAATGGGCATGCCTTCATTGAAGGGTGGATGTCGAGCTGGCACCACTGCATTCGTGAAAATCTACTGCCAATCATTAGTGGACTGGCGTTCCACTGTGGCGACACCAAACCGGGAAAAGCCGAAAGACAAACAACAACAACTTGCTTATGGTATGCACTCTGTAACGTCAACTGTACCACATGTATATGTCTTGTTAGCTTTTTCTGCATATTTTGTGAACAAATATTTAATAAAAGAAATTTGATAAAAAAAAAGATTGTTACTTAATGCTAAGCTAGGATTACTACAGTATATGGAAAGATGAGCATTCCTTATTACAATACAGTGAAGGTCTCTGGTCAGTCATGAAGCCAGAAACATACATCTGTTGAAAATAGTCGCTGATACAATTTCCTCAAGAGCATTTAGAATATTAATCTCTTCAGCATTTCAGTTATCTTGTTATAAAAACTTAAAAAAACATTCCATTCCTAAACATTTCTTGGAGCAGTGCTGCTTTTAACCCTTATTTTCTTTGTAAATGGACACAAAATATAAGTTAAAAATGTGATTGTCATCATTATTCACAAGCAACATTGTATAGTTAAATTAAAAAAAAACATAAACCAGGTAGAATTATAAAAGTATGAAAAAGTCTTAAGAATGTTTGCTTTATCTGCTAAACTGAAGATATGATTGAAAAGACGTATGAAGGAAGTCTGGCATCCTAACTGGTGTTGGAGTCATAGTCTGAATCTAATGCTTGGAAAAGAAAAAAAAATGACACTTTTTTTATTCTGTTTCACTGACTCTGAAATCATTAAGAAAAACACATCCAGCCAAAGTTATCCTTAGTAAGCAGGAAATGCTAAAAATCAATCTTATTTCAACTCTTCAGGTCTAGATTTCTGTTCTGTCACTGTGACTGATACAAATCTATTGAATGGGGGAGTTAAACATATAAATCAATATTATTAGCCGATTGGTTATAAAACAAATGGCATTATTTGTGTCTACATAATTCATAGGTCCCTGTGGTAATGCTATATCTTCAGAGTAAAAATAAACATGCTCTCCTTACTCAGGAATAACAGTCAGACCAAAGAGAATAATATTTTTGTGAACTTTGCTGGTTTTTAACTTGAGCTTGGGAGTGTTGTTCAAGGTTTTGTTTCTTCCTAGTGATTTTAAAACATTTAGCCATTTATACTTTGTCATTTCTGAAAAAATGATGGCCACAGATATTATTTGTATAGTACATGAAGGAGATATGTCTATAAAATAAGGCATATAGAGAGTTGCAACATTTTAGATGTCCCAAGAAAGGCATATCTTAATAAAATATAAGATTTTGTAAACAACTCTCAACACTGACCAACTGATTTTTTTCACATTATTAGCAAAGTATAGATCCATTTGTATAGAAACATGCTATGCTATGTTAAGACAATCCAAGCTGACAATTATCTTAAGATAGCTTGCAGGTTCGCCCTTAAAGAAAATGTTTTTACCTGTTGTTAACAAGGCTATAATTTCATCAGGATATAATATTCAGGTAAAAGTAGGTATCCCCCCCCCTGTAAAATTATCAGCACAGCTATGTTTCATGTTTTTTTTTTCACATTCCATAGCAAAAGACCAGCAGTAAGCCAAGTTTGAACCTAAGCTAGAAACTACCACAGAAACATAGGATACTTTACAAACATAGCTGCTTTCTCCGTGGTATGAATTTAATTTAAAGTGCCCTTTGAAACTCAGATACTGCCATTCGGGAGTGCCCTTTGAAAGAATACAACTTAGATGTGTTTAATAAAGATGGTCACTGAAGATAAATGAAAGAGACAGAGAGACATAAAAGGAAAGGTTGCTGTATTTTTTTTGTAATGTATCACCACTATAAATCATAAGGTTGGATGTCATCATTAGATAAGGATTAAAGAGGAAGTTGTCCGACTCTGGATTCCAGTTCATTGTACATAGTGTTGCAGTTTGACTCACAAAGAATATTCTGCCATAAGGAAGGAAAAAGTACATTATAACTCATGCATGTGATTTAAATTACTTATTTTCTTTTTGACCACCAAAAGCTTCAAATCTGAAGTGTGCATGATATTTTGAATCAGATAAAACTTAAATCTGTAGATTGCTGAGTACTATGCAAATGATAAATAAGGGAATGAACCAAACATCACATTTGTTCTTATTACAAAAAAACAAATATTTAGTTTTACTTTTATAGAGTGTACACATCCATAATGGTGATTGTACTCAAATCAAGACTTTGCACTGCTGGGGAATTTCTGCTTCACAAAAAAAAAAAAAAAAAAATCTGTGCTGCTCTACAAACCACCTCAAAAGAAATCTGGTTCATTAAACTATTCCCAAAAAGGAAACACTACTGCCAGATTTATACCTGATAGTGTTTTGTGAGAAGGATGATGAGAGAATATGCACAGTTATGAAGGAGGAGTGTGAAAGGATAAGTAAAACATGGGAGATAAGAGGCACAATGAAAAGAATGAGGGTGGTATTCATCACAAAACGGGGAGACAGCATACATGTAGGATACTGCAGAGCAATCTTGCTAATGAGGAGAATGGATGAGATTCTGCTGTTAATAATATAGGGGAGGTAGAATGGCTTTGTGAAAGGCAGAACGGCTGAAATGAAGTGAAGGGCTGTAAAGTAATTTATGGATAGAGAAGAACAATAGGGTAGAACACAAGAAGGGAGAATCTTTTTTGATGTGGAAAGGGCCTTCACTGCAGTCAAATAGGAAATCCTCTGGATTATACTAGAAAAGACAAAGGGGGGAATATTCTATAAGACTGATAAACAAAATTTACTATAACACAGAAATAGTGGTAATGGCAAACGGAGGAGTATCCAAGGTACTAAAAGTAGGGGGGGGACCGAATAGGGTTACTCACTCTCCTTAGAGCTCTTCATGCTATTCATAATAGAACTGGCAATGGTACTGAAATAAAAGGTAGCACAACTACAGGGAGGAACTGTCGGAGTTCCTAATGTACACCTAAGACTCATGTTAGAGGATGTTGAGATGGTCATAGAGGACATAATGCCAGTATTTGTAAAGTTTAAAAGGGCCTCGTAACTTAGATGAAACCAAAAAAAACACAGTCTTGGTCAGGATAGGAACAGAAAAAAGGAAAGAGAGGCATGGACATATTCAGGATACCCCAAATATCTGCAAATATATGTAGGACACACATAATAATTAATGTAATGCAATAGATTCTCTAGGAGATGAGAGGGAAAATACATCCAATATTGGGTGGGTGGAGGGGCAAAAATATATGCATGACTAGGTAGAATCAATGTGATTAGAATGATGATACCATCAGATATAGCACATGTATATGTAACCTTCCAGACAAACTAATGGAGGGCAAACTACTAAACTTATTGAAGGTTTGGAAGAGTTCCTGGACAAAATAAAAGGGAGAAGGGTTTCAAAAAACAAGCGGAGTAGGAAAAAAAGGGGACTGGGGACTTGCTCACATACCCACGACAGCCCTAGCATATAACTTGCTTACATGGATAGCGAGTAAGGGGAGACCAAAAGGCAAGAGGAGACATGGCAAATAAGATGGTGGTGAAAATATAAGAAAATGATTGAGCACACACTAAACAAATGGGTCAACATGATGTGGGGGTAAGGAAAAGAAAAAGGCATGTGGGTAGAAGGAGAATATGGTACTTTCATATGGAAGAAATAAATAGAAAAATGGAAGGAAAGGGAAATAAGAGGACAACAGGAGTTAACAAAGTAAGGGATAGAAGACAGACAGTAGTGAAGACCTTACAGGAATTAATAAAATAATTTAGACAAATGCAGAATGAATGCTGGACATACTGAGAAAAAAATGGGTGGAGATAATGGAGGAAGAAGAAATACAGGAAGTGAATAGAAAACGAGAGAAGGCAAAAGAATAGCCTCACAAGAGAAAGAAGAAAAACGGTGGAGAGGTAAATGTAAAATGATTCATCTAGACCTGAGGGAAAGTGGAGGAATCCACAAAAAAAGAGATGAGGAAGAAGATGGGTGGTAGTGTCACTCTTCTTATGTGCATTAAGAAAATGTTGAGGCTTGGGTGTTCGTTTAAGTAGTTTATTGTATACAATTACATCAGGATAGATGGCAGGAACATTAAACTTAAATGAACTATCTAAATGACTGACTACATACTTGCATGTTCTCACTCTGGCTGCTCACTTAAAATGGCACTCTTTTTTGCACGTGCTCAGTACTTATATACATGTGCTGACTCACAGGAAAGCTTCTTAAAGGTATATCACACTGATCTACAGGTAGTTTCATAGGATCATAGGAAATTACTAGGCTAATGGCTCTAGGGCCCTTACAAGCCTAACAAAGATCTGCCCTTGTTTCTACAATCAGCATCTATTGCCCCTGTCCAAAACAGACACAGGTGGAACCTCCAGGGTTAATTTATGGTTACCCATCCAGTCATCCAGATTGCGCTTGAAAAGGGCCAAAGAGGTGCTTTGCTTGACATTAATTGGGAGTCTGTTTCACAAGTGTGGTAAACTCTGAGATACAAATCTGTCCTTCAAGCAGGTTCTTTTAATGTCACATACTAGGTTAAGGTCTTTAGAGTTAGTAAACAGTCAGCCATTGGACTTACAGATATACAGTATTTCCAATAAAGCAGAGTCAGAGATTGCATTATACACAAGGCAGAGATTGCCTCCGAGTAGTCTGTATGAAACAGAGTAAAGTGACAGTGATTTCAGCCAATCCACATAGAACAGATGCTGAATACCTTGAATTCTCCTTGTGAGGAATTTTTGCGGTCTCTCCAATTGCTGCAGGTGCCTGGAAAGGTACATACCAAAAGGGGCATTTTACTCAATTATTGGCCTGATGAGGGAAGAGTACAGGGAGGTTATAACTTTTTTTCTGTAGGCAATGCCATTACTTATGAGATGAGCATTATAGAATTCCCTTCGTACCACTGTGGAGACATGGTGATCAAAGGTAAGGTTGCTGTCTACCTGTGTGCTTAGGTATCTCACCACTGAGCGCATGCTCAGGTTATTTCTATTGATGTGGTAGTTAGCAGGAACTTTGCTCTTACTGAAAGGGATGGTAATACATTATTTTGCATTGAGTTTAAGGCCATGACTTTGGCACCAATCATTTGTTTGCGTAAGACCCTCTTGTAGGATGTTGACATCATTTGGTGATTCTATGACCACTCCCAGTTTGCAGTCATCAGCAAACTTTGCCAGCCACAGACCTTTTGTTTTTGCTTGTACTACAGAGAAATAGATTCCAAACAGTAGAGGTCCCAGGACTGTTCCCTGTGGAACACCACCTGTTATGGATCTGCTGTTGAAGGTGGATTCCCCTATTTTGACTGTATGGGTTTTAACAGTGAGCCAATTAGCCAACCACCTAATGATATAAGGGTTGATACCAAGCTGTCTGAGTTTGTCAATAATGCCTGAGTGGGGGATAGTGTCAAAATCCTTGGCCAAGTCCAGGTAGGCTGTATGCACAGTTTTCTCCTCGTCCAGGGCTCTGGTGACTGTCTCGAAGAACTCCACCAGGTTTAACAGGCATGATCCCTTTGACAAATCCAAACTGACTAGGGTCAAGTGATTGGAGATTACCTATATCTTTGTTGATAAGGTCCATGATGATTCTCTTCATGGCCTTGTAGATAAGGCTAGTCAAGTTAATAGGTCTATAGTTCTCCTGGTCAGTGGAAGCACCACTCTTGTGCAAGGGGATAATGGTGGCCATTTTCCATTCAGCTAGGATGAAGCTGGTGGTTAGTCTATGATTGAAAAGAGTACCCCATGATGTTGCTAATTCTTGTTGGAGCCGATGTAGGATGCAGCCTGGGATGTTATCAGGTTTCATAGATGCTGTGCTTTTGGCTTCAGACAGGGCATTTATGACCTGCTCTCAAGAGATAGAAGGTGGGAGACAGGTGGAAGGAATGTCATGGGGTATGTATGGTGAGGACAGGGAAGTAAAGTTTTCACAGAACCTGTCGGCTAACAGGTTTGCCATGTCCATAGACTGAGTGTATGTGGAAACATTAACTACTGGTTTGCACAAAAATGGGTCTTACATTTTAGGCTATAGATGTACCTAAAGAATGCCTTATGATGGTCCTTAGTTGAGGACTCTAATTTGGATTTGTAGTTTGCTTTGTAGAACTTCACAGGAAGTCTTATTTGCTTATTTAAGATGAGGAGGGACTGTTTCCAGTTTAAGGCATGCTCCCTCTTACTTTTGGACAACAATTTCTTCCTTTTATTGTAAAGCCTATTAATGGCAGGTGTCCAGCAGGTAGGTTTGCTCTACCTCGAAGACCTTGTTTAGGTCCTATCAGGTGCAGCCACATCAATGCAGTTATACAGGTGTTTGTAAAAAGCATTGGTGTATAACTTGGCATTTTTGCCAGTTCCATCTGTGGGGGAGGTGCAGTGAAGCTATTTATACCATCACTTAGAAGGATATAGTCTGCTTTGGAGAAGTTTTTTTAGTTTAGTTGCTGCTGGGGGGTTGGTGTCCGGTGTGATACTTACTTCAAATGAGACTGATTTGTGGTCTGATCTGATAAGGGAAGACTTCACAGAAAGGGTGCTACAGCATTCCTCCATATTGGTAAGCACCAGATCCAAGATGTTGTCCCACCTAGTTGGGGTGTTCACCAGCTGGTCCATGGTATTGGAGTTAATGAACTCGAGGAACTTTTGGGCAAGTGATTTTGAGCATAATTAATTTACCCATTCAATGGATGATGGGTAATTAAAATCAACCAGAACCATGGTGTTCAAATGTATCTTGTTGGATTCCAGTAGATCCAAGTAGGCAGAGTGGGTGACTTGATTCATGGATGGGGTCCTGTAGCTGGAAATTACTTAAATAGGTAGTCTACCAACAGTTAGTTGCACCTGAAGTGACTCCAGGAAATCATACTGTTTAACCAGTCTGGAGGTGTATTTATCTTTAATGAATTTTGAAACACTGCCTCCTTTAGCTTTCACTGCTTCCATTTGTGGTCTGAACGTGTGGTAGGAGGTGTAACCCAGTATGGCTGGGCTGCTCTACACTGCCTTGAACCAGGTCTCCATGACTGCTCAGATGTCAGCATCTTCCAAGGTGAAGACTGCTTCCAGTGAGGGCAGTTTCATGCTAAGACTCCTAGCGTTTAACAGCATAACCTTGAGGTTGTTTTTTGATGAAATTTTTACATTGGGAATTTTGTCCTTGTGACATTGGATAAAAAAGGCACTACGGGGGTGGCAAGAGCCTTTGCCAGTAGCCAAAATCCCAGGGGTGACAGATGAAGACCATCTCTGGCAAAGCATCAAGGTCTATTGATCATGTAATCCCAGGCTGACAGAAACTGGATCACCTTAGCATGACACCAGAAACTAAACCAATTATTGAAGTCAATGATTTTCTGTTTATATTGTGGTGTCATCCTAGGTGAGGGTAATGTGCTCCTTAAGGCTAGGGACATACCTGCCTGTGACACATAATCAGAGAGCTCAATCATGTCTCTCTTCATGTAGTCCAGATAGGTACATTTCAAGATGATCACACCAACATATACTATGACTGAATCATAATGGTACTTGTTGTTGACAGACTTGAGTGTCTGTGTGATCTGATGAATCATGGCACTAGAAGGACAATGAGTGTGACTTTCTCTTTGTTCAGCCTGGTGAGGGGGATGGCTGTGTGTCTCACTATAGAGTCTCCTATGATTTAGATATTTGGAGTGCATGTGCATTGCCTTATGGGCTTTGATGGTGAGACACTTGTGCTTGTGTCATTATGTGTATTGTGTTTTGGGTGTTATAGTTGGTTTAGTATGTATGTGTTTTGGAGGTCTCTGGTGTTTAGGTAGATTTTTTGTGAGTACCCCACACATACATTAGTCTATGTGTATGCTGTGTGTAATCAGTAGGAGTTGTGGTAGGTGGGCATACAACCTGCTCTGTATTAGGATCATAGGAGATTACTGGCTATCGACCTGGAGGTCATTTTAAGCCTAGCCATTTCATCCCAATGTAAATGCTAGTCAATACCCAAGACTGCATTTAGTGATGACTGCCCATGTCCAGAAGGGTTGTGGGCCCTATCTCTGGTAAGAATTTACAGTGCTCCATCCACTCGTCCAGGTTCCTCTTGAACAGTGTCATAGAGGTGCTCTGTTTCACATGAATTAGAAGCCTGTTCCAAAGATCTGGCAGTCACTGGGAGATAAATCTGTCCCTTCAGCATGTCCTATTTAAGTCACTGGCCATATTGACATCCCTGGAATGGGTAGCCCTAGTCCCATTTGATTTACAGATATGCAGCAAGTTCATTAGATTTTGGTCTTGGATTGCTCTGTAGGCCAGGCATAGGTCTCCCCTAAGAAGTCTATACAATATGGAGTATAGTGACAGGGACTTTAGTCAGTCTTGTGTAAGGCACATGCTGGAGCCCCTTGATCTTCTTTGTTAGAAAACTCTGAGGACTCTCTAATTGCTGCAGGTACTTAGTATGCTACATTCCAAACAAGGCATTATACTCAATTATTGGCCACATAAGTGCCAAGTATGGGGGGGGGGGTAAATCTTCTTTTGCTCTCAATGTGATGCCTTAACTACCCAAGTGTGTTAGAAAGCTTTCCTCACTACAGTAGACGCATGGTGGTTGAAGTTATTGTAGCAGTTAACTTGTGATCCCAGGTCCCTAACCACTTCATGGATACTTAGGGTATTGTTGTTGATTTGATAGTGTGAAGGGACATTGTTTGTGCCAAAGGGAATGATGATGCATTTCTTTGCACTGAGTTTGAGTCCATGGCTAATACACTGGTCAATGGCCTGTGTGAGACCCTCCTGGAGTGTACTGACATCATTTGGGGATTCAATGACTGGACCTAGTTTGCAGTCATTTGCAAACTTGGTCAGCCACACCCCCTTAATTTTGACCTGAACTTCTGAAAAGTATATACCAAACAGTAGGGGGCCCAACACTGACCCCTGTGGCACCCCTCTGGTAACAGGTCTACTGGTTGATGTGGAGTCACCCACTTTGATAGTGTGTGTCCAGTTTGTGAGCCAGTGGTCAATCCATCTTACAATGAAGGGGTTTACATTCAGTTTGCTAAGTTTATCAGCAATGCCTGAATATGTGATTGTGTCAAAAGCCTTTGCCAGATCGAGGTATGCTGTGTGTACATATTTGCCCTTGCCAATGGGCTTGGTCACATTTTTAAAGAAATCCACCAGATTTAACAGGCAGGATCTGCCCTTCATGAAACCCAATTGGGTAGGATCCAGAGTTTGGAGGTCACCTATGTCTTTATTTATGAGGCCCATGATGACACGTTCCATGGCCTTACACATGAGGCTAGTCAGGCTTATGGGTCTGTAATTCCCAAGGTTTGTTGCTAGGCCACCTTTGTGGAGGGGAATAATTGTTGTTATTCGCCATTCTGCAGGAACAAAGCCTGTGGTTAGGCTATGATTGAAAAGGGTACTTAGTGGTGATGCTAGTTCATGTTTTAGCCTGTTTAGAAGACAGCCTGGGATATTGTCTGGTCCCACAGAAGCTGTCTTTTTTACCTTGAACAATGCTTTGAGGACCTGCTCTTCAGATATGTAGGGTGAAGGGGAGTTTGGAGGAAGGTTTGTTGTAAGTTATGAGAGGATAAGGGAGTGCAGGTTTCACCAAACCTATCTGCTAGCAGTTTTTCTATCTCTGTAGGGTCAGTATATGTAATACCTTTGGCCACTAGTTCTGCATATGCTGCACATGTTTAACCCTTAGGTTACGTGCATAGCTTTAAACGGCCTTATGGTTATCCTTGGCTGCACTTGCTAAGTTTTTCTCAAATGAGCCCTTGGAGGATTTGACAAGTTGTCTTATTTGCCTATTGAGGCTGATGAGGGTGCTTTTCCATTACTGGACCCTTGCCTTTGTTTTCTTGGAGAGCAACTTTTTTGCATTTATTGTAAAGTTTGTTGATGCTGGATGTCTGCCATGGCAGCTTGTTTTTACTTGAGGCTCTGGCTTTGATTCTTTCTGATATGGCCGAGTTTATACACTTATGCAAGTGTTTGTACAGGGATTTAGTGTAAGCTTCAGCATAGTTACCACTTTCAGTTTGTGATGGGGCTTGGAATGCATTTATACCTTTACCTAGGAGGGTATAGTTTGCCTTGGTGAAGTTTTTTAATCTGATTTCATCCTTTGTGAGTTCTGGTGTTTGTGCCAGCTTGAAGGTGACTGATTTGTGGTCAAATTTAACTGAGGGTCCAACAGTTGTGGCTGTTTGACATGTTGGTGAGGACCAGATCCAGAATGTTTGCTCCCGTTGTTGGGGTATGGACAATTTGTTCCAGGACATTTGAATTAACAAAGTCGAGGAACTTTTGTGCTAGCAAGTTAGGGCTACCGTAGGTTTTCCCAATTGATGATGGAATAATTGAAATCCTCCATAACTAGTGTGTTCAGTAAAATTTGTATTGTCTCCAGTTTGGTCAAGTAGCTGTCATGGGCATCGTGATCCATGGAGGGGGATCTATAACTGGCTATGACTTGAATGGGGGTCTTAGCCACCATAACCCGGACCTGGAGTAACTCCATGGAGTTGTCCAGTCTAACTAGACAGGAGGTAAATTTATCTCTAATATAGATTGAAACACTGCCGCCTTTGGTTTTCACACAATCATTTTGCGGTCTAAAGGTGTGGAAGGCATTGCTGCCTAGCAAGACTGGGGTACTCTCTGAGGCCTTGAACCAGGTTTCTGTGACTGCACAGACATCTACATCTTATAGTGATAGAAGTGCATCCAGGGAGTGCAGTTTTTGGTTTAAGCACCTAGTATTTAGCAGCATGACCCTTATTTTGTTCTGACTGATTAATTTCATGTTAATAATGTTAATTTTGAGACCTTGCCTAAAAAGGCACTATGGGGGAGGCAAGAGCCTTTGTCAGCAGCTGAAAGCCTAGACGTGTCGGGTGCAAACCATCTCTGGCAAAACAGCGAGGTTTGTTGACCCATGGCTTCCAAGGCTATCAGGAAATGGATTCCCTTTGAATGACACCAAAAACTGAGCCAGTTATTGAAATCAGTCATTTTCTGTTTATACCGTGGTATCATTCTAAGTGAGGGTAGTATGCTGCTCAAGGCTACGGGCATAACTGCCTGGGACACATACTCAAAGAGCTCAACCATGTCTCTCTTTATATAGTCCAGTGAGGTACATCTCAGGTCATCCATATCAACATGATCTATGACAGAGTCATAACAGTGCTACTTGTTGCTGAGAGACCTGAGTGCATGCGTGATCTAATGCGTGAGAGATCTGTGATTCCAGACTCATAATATAGGTGCATCTCTCTCAAATGGTACAGGAATGATTCAGAAGTAGGGGGCTGTCTCTGTACTTAAGGCAGTTGCTACACTGCCTCAGTAGACCCATGTCAACCAGGCTGGTAGGAGAAAAGGAGGGAAACTGACAGTTCATGATCCCAGGAATAATCTTGGTCTGGTTATAACAGCAGAAGAGGGAATACAGCAGTGGAAGGTGTTAGTAGGTTTAGGTGCAAAGAGCTCTGGTTTAGGCAATATCTGCAAGGCTAGAGAGCAGGCTTCTGTAACTAACAATCCCTCTACCCAGTAGTGCGCAATGCTGCACAATGTGCAAACAGGCACAAACCGGTTCAAACACAGGTTTTTTAAAGCAAAAAAACAGGAAACAGCCAAAGTTCAAATTATCTGATCAAAACACCCTAAACAGAGCCCTGCAACAGTAACTCTAGCTAGATCAGTCCAAATTGTAGCTTCCTCCCACGAGGGCACAAGGAGGCCTCTCCAGACAAAAGATTAACTGTTTTACAAGCTCCAAAAGTCACAAACAGTACTAGAGTCAGCAAAAACTTGAACCTAGTCATTGCTAGTGTTTTTCAAGTGCAGCAAACAAGTAAAATGAACAAAACAAGCAGATGAACAGTAATTACAGTTGTAAGAGGAATTCAATTAGCAGACAATCTAAAAAAATGCAGTAAAATACATTGCACTGTTTAAACAAACAGATATGCAGCAAATATTGTTTTAAGGAGAAAGTACATAAAACAGTTGACAATAAGCACTTATCTTCTGCAGCCTCTCAGCAGGTATTTGGAAAACAATGGAGCAAGGGCAGAAGGCCTAACTCACTGCAGCTTTGAGCAAACAAGCACAAACTGACAAAAGTCCTTGAAATAAAAGTACAGAAAATGAATAGTGCAGGAAATTAGACATTAAGTGCGTTATACAGACAGTGTCTCACATCAAAAATATTATATAAAAAAGGGATTGAAAACTGTCACTAGATTCTGGATGCATGATAGAAGAGGCAGACATGAAAAATATGCTTAGCGACAGTTTTTATGAAGTTGTTACCAATACCACATCCTTCAATATTATAAGATTGATCAGGGATACATTACATGATCTTTATCTGAGTAGACTGATAGAAGAAGACCTCTATGGATATCTCACCATAAAGGAACCATTGATCCCCATCATGCATGGGCTTCCAAAGATTCATAAGGATGTTCATGACCCCCCTATGCGACCTATAGTTTCTGGTCGCGGGTGGGTTACTGAACATCTTTCTGTATATATAGAAAAGAACTTAAGACCCATTCTAAATGATAACACATATGTCCTAAGGGATTCGAAGCAATTTCTTTTGGATTTTTATGATTGTATTGGACATTGTGAAGGGTCAGATGAATGTATATTTGTTACACTAGATATTCAATCTTTGTTCACGGTTATACCGAATAATCTTGGTTTAACATACATTTCTGAATATTTGAAAGCACATAGCAATTATACTATAGTAAAAATAGATTTATTAGTACACTTTTTGGAACTGGTATTAGAGAATAACATCTTCATTTTTGATGACGTAATGTATAGGCAAGTTGATGGTGTTGCAATGGGCACACCATGCGCCAATAGTTACGCTAATATGTTCCTGGCCCAATGGGAGGAAAGTGTTTTATTTAAAATAGAACCCTTCTTGCAACATGTTTTATTCTTTAGACGTTTTGTCGATGATGTTTTTATTTTATGGAAAGGGACCATAGAGCAATTGGATTCATTTCTAGGAGTTATGAATGGTTTAACCAGCTATCTTAGATTCACTTTAAATTACTCAGTGAATAAGATCGAATTCTTAGACTTATACATTGAAAGATTACCGAATGGTCTAGTTAACACAGGTATTTTCAGGAAGTCATGCTATAGCAACTCTCTATTAATGAGATCGAGCATGCATCCTTCCTTTGTTTTTAAAAATATTATTAAAGGCCAAGCTATAAGGGCCTCTAGGCTGAATCCAACTGAGGAAGGCTTTAATGCTGAAATTAACAATTTGAAGGGTAGATTAGTATGTAGGGGATACAACATTGATGAAGTAAACAACAATTTAGAAGACATGCATATTTTAAGACATACCATTGCAACACCATATTTTGGACCTAAAGGGGATACAGACACCCATGGTAAGGATACTAAGACAACATCTGTTGTAAAATTTATTACAACATTTACGTCTGATCACCACAAGTTAAGAGATATCATCAGCAGGTTTTGGACCATTTTCCAGATCGATGATGACATCAGAAATATAGTTGGTGATATCCCTAAATTTCAATATAAGAACAAGAAAAATCTTAAGAGGATGTTGTGTTACCCGAAAGAGACAAGAAAAGATGAAGTTGTAGGACACACCATGGTTGATTATTCCTGGTTTCGTTTATTCAACCTTATTGACGGTTTTGGTCAGCTGGAGTACTCAGCAGCGAAATTTTGCACTGTATTTTTAGTGGCTGGACAGTGGTTAATCCGGGGAAGGTATCTTCTGCATAATGAGAGAATTAACACTATCATTACCAAGTCTGGTATTAAGATGCTTTTCTGATTGAAATTTAGGATGCATAAGTATTATGAGGGCTTTGAGTTTACTATTTTAAGGTAGATAACTATTTTGCACTCCCTTTCCCAAATAACTCCCCCTTCCGCTGTCCACGTCTGATATCTGTTACTGTCTAATATCTGTAATTTTCATTTTACATGTGCAGAAATAAGGAGATACTGGCAATCCAAATGAGATCCCTTTGAATGGAGAATTATGCTAAGTCTAGTTTATCATCAACTGAATATATTGAAATTTGGAGCACAGAATATACATGTATTTTCTCAGACATGATGACAGTTTTTGGTGTCAGCTTCTGCCTGCTTAGCAAACTTGCAAGACTTACTAATTATATAATTGCAAAGAGTATATACAGTTTTCCAAGTATCATATACTCCATTCCACAGGAAGGTTCAGACAGTTGGGTAGTGAAGGCATTATCAAAAGTTATTTAGGTATAGCTATTCTACACTTATTCATTACATGTTAGTCACTAGTTCTTAGACCACTTCAATGGATAATCAATGTCATTTATTCTATTAGTTTGCTTTTCTCAAAGAAGACTTCATCTAGGTTGCCTTTAAATTTTTAAAACATAAATGGGTACTAGTTTGGTTATTTGGCATATTGTTAAGATTAAGTATTGGTTGACATAACATATATTCCCTGTCACACTGAAGACAATGCATGAACTTTGCTGAGTGTGCAGCTAAAATTATTAAAGGATTTGGTGATCAAAATCTTGAGGCCATTGTATGTCTAGAAAGGGTAACACAGAAATGACAAAAAACATGGAACTGCAAAGTGTTATGTAAACAACAAAAGCCAGTGAAAACACACACAGTTTATTAGGTAAAACTCACTCCAATGTATCTATATTTCACCACAAATTTCTGCATAAATGCCTGTTTGTAAAGATGGTCAACTTCAAACAGACCCATAAATACATTTGCATACATGGGGGTAAAAGGTGCCCTATGGCTGTTCCTTGTAACTGATGATATATACTCTCATTAAAATAAAAACAATTGTGGGGCAAACAAAATGCAACAATTCTATAATATAATGGGCTACAGATCTATCACTTAGATGAAAATTCAAAGCTTCAATGCCAGATTTATGCTGGATGCTAGTATATAGGCTTTTCACAACAATAGTTATCCAGTACATACCACTAGTCCATTTTAAACCTGTTATTTTTTCAAGAAAATCAAATGTATCTTTAACATAAGAAGGGAGTTTTCTAACATAAGATAGTAAATATTTATGTAAAAATACCCTATATTTTGTCAGAAGTAATTACTTGCAGAGAGTATACGTCTTCCTGAAGGAGTATGTAGATCTTTATGAATTTCTGGAAGGTAATATAAAAGCACCATAGTACATACTTTGTTATAAAACTTCTCCACATCACCTAAAGAAAAATACCTAACCTATAGCCCTTACTTAACAACTCCTGGAATTCTATTTTAGCATCTTTATATTCAGTTAAAGATACTATTGTATAAACATTTCCATCATTTAAATGATCATGACACATCTTCAAACATTGTGTATGATACATTATAACAATTTTATTGTCTTTATCAGATGGCTTGAAGACTAGATCCCTTTGCTTTCCCAAATCTTGCAAAGTCCTACATTCTGAATTGGTTAGATTGTATTTAACTAAATTGCTATTTTTAATAAAATCTAAAGAAGCTGTTTCAATAGCAAAATTAACCATAGCAGCAAATTGTTGAACTCCTTTATGTATTAAAGGTGGTATAAAATTACTTTTAAAGTTATGTCACTAGCACGTAACGAGCAGTATGCATTACAAACATAACAGTCGTCCACATCCAATGTGCAAGAATAAAAACTTTCATCAAAACTGTCAGACCTCTAAAAAGTCAAATCATTTATAGTATTATTAGATCACTTGAAAAAAATTATAAGATAAAGCTTTCCACTTAATCGAAAAACATCACATTTCAACAGGTGCAATCTTGGCAGGACAGTAGGAATAAACTTCAGGCCACAATTTAAAACAGGCATCTGAACATCGTTTAAAGCACAGCCTGGCAAGTAAACTGCTAATACTAAATCATGCTTATCATTAGTAACAGCATTTTCAATATGCTCATAAACAGACAGTAAACCAATACCATTTAGTCCATTTATAACTTTGCTGGAATCGGCCATCACTAACATTTGAACCGGTTCGCTCATTATGTGTCTGGTCCTGCTTTCTTTCATATTCCATTGGTCGATTACCATTAAGAAAGTTGTCTTGAAAATATTGAGGTTGCTGAGCTAAAGGGAGAGGGGGATGGGCTCGGTTATCACTCTCCCAATCAGTGGAGTCTCCGGTAGCTTCTGAAGAAGGCCACAGTGTAGCTTGCCATCCTTGGTTCACTTCGTGGTCCATGAAATGCACCCCCTGCTGACATCTCTTCTTATTGGATTGCCACAGAAAGGCCTTACCACTGTTATAATTACAGATAGTTCATTGTAACTTGGTTTTCTTTTTTTATAGCAAGTCTTTTCAACTCAAATAATCATTCATCAATGCCTCCCAAATGCTGCTCTAATCAGGAAACAATAAGCTGTGACAATTGTATGTGGCAAACAGTTAAAATTTCTTCCTTCTGTTGAAATTGTTTTAGCAAGTCCCTCTCCATTAAAATATTTATCCAGTCCAAGGAACAATGATGGGCGGCAGCCACCCATCTAGCTTGAAATGTGTGTGTTTTCACTGGCTTTTGTTGTTTTACATAAGGGAAGTAGAAGTCTGACAGCCGGACCTACATGGCTCAATCCCAGAAGCCTGATTTGTTTATAACTGTTTCACATAGTCAACATTGTCAAATGCTGATCCATTGTTAGAATGGAAGTACCAAAAGTGATTTAACTGTTAGCAGATGATACAATACATAGATCCTGCAAAATCCTTTTCACCTTACAAAATACATGGCATTAACTTTAATGAGCACATGCATTAGTAATAAAGATAGTACATTTGCTGTTAGTTTGGTATTTTTGATGCATCCACTCCTTTTATACTTTTGTTTTAATGTTTTCCAGCCTGGTACATCTAAAAAGAGCCTTGGTTAATTTAACCTTCCAAAATAGTCTTCAAATATTGGATAAATATGTATATAAATAATGTCTTGCAACTAATGCAGTCCTCAAAAAGAATTCAAAGGGATTAAATGTTTTGATGGGATTAAAATAACCCTAGAAGACAACAGTAACACAGCACAACAATCATAATAGTGTTCATTACCAAGCAATATGGTTAAAGGAGAGTGTTGCATGATTTTCCTAAAATGGCAAAGGCTAATGTTGCAGTTACAGTCCAAAAATCAGTTGTTACTTTTTCACAGTAGTAGTAAACACTAGCATTTACATTCAAAGCTGTCATGTAGACAAAGGGCACCAAAGATGGCTGGACAATCGGCTTTATCAAATGCTAATGAGGCTGTGATGCCCCTGCACTGGTCCACTAAACAAGGAGCCTCAGTCCTCACCACTGGCAACAGTGAGGGATGTACACAATGGGAGGATGACAAGTACACACACAGTAAAGCACAATTTCCCTTAAGAGAACACAGAGATCACAGTCAGTCTGGGGGTTGATTTATCCCTCTTTCTCCAGATCCCCAATAAGACTCCCCACTGGCACAGCTATAGGGTTAAGATCTCAGCTGAGGGGTCAAGCCAAGACCTCCAGAACCTTCTCTGTACAACCAGTGACTCGTGTCCCTGCCCAAGCAGCTGACACACACACACACACACACACACACACACACACACACACACACACACACACACACACACACACACACACACACACACACTTTGAGATTTGATTTATATACAAACACACAGACACTACTTGGGAAGGCTGGCACAGGCTTACTAGCAATGTTCCTTTCTGCCCAGGCTATAAGGTAGTTATCATTGCCACCAACCTTGCTTTATCAGCTACTTAAGTCCCTTACAAAGGGTGGCCAGTCCTACAGTGTAATGTTATTATTATCCAAATGGTAATTGCGACCAAGACCTCCAAGGCTATTTAGGAGTGGCCTATACAGTGTCACCAAATACATATGCAAGCAGTTTTGAGAGCTTAAATATGTCTCACAAATATAAGCCAAAAAGACAGATTTAAATATATTTAATAATAAATAATAAAAGAACAAGACGACACTCAATAACTCAACACAGTGACCACAAAGTTCAGAATAACAGGAAATATTTTAAAACAACATTGCATGACAATCTTAAATAAATACAGAAAACATCTCAACTAGTCTTTACTATATTGCTATCTATCTCTAAAAGAAATTAATGTACCCTAGACTTACTTACAGAGCAAAGCAGAAGTGCAGATGGTGATGAGTGGATGTTCTGCAGATCCAAGACAAGATACAAAATGTGGTCTCTCTCTCTCTCTCTGAGAGAGTTCTCAAATTAATATTACATTTTACTGCTGGGTTAGCCTAAATGACATCACTCTTTGTCACCTGCCTTCAGTTCCCAGACTAACATCTCTGTCTCAGAAATAAATATCTCTCAGATGTGCAGCTGCTAGGAAGTCACAGAGCAATAAAACACTTTACATTTCAAACATAGCAAATACTTTTCTCCAAGACAATAGAATGGTTTACCTTTACATGTGCGTAATGCATGTGTGAAATCCAAAAGTCCAAAAGAACTTTATCAAGTTCTCGGAAGGCCGAAAACAAAATGCATCAAATGTGCAATGAGCAAATGCACAGTAACATTTGCTCATTGCAGATTCGGCATTTTTGGTGCAAGGTGCACTATAGTGGGGATCGGGAAGTGGACCCTTTCCCCACTGTAGTGTGACCTTGGAGTTAGAATAATAAAGAAGTGGAGGCGTGGGGGTGCAGCCCCCCACATGGGGGGGGTGCAAGAGGGCTCCCCCCCTGCATTACACTATGTCTTTCAAATTGAAGTTCAAAAATCAGTGAATCTGGTTTTCGATTTGTTGATTTTCGAACTTCGGTGCAGATCGGACTGACGATTTTTGTCATTCTGGTTCGCACAAAGGGCCGTTCGGTCAGTTGCTTTTCAACCTTTCGAAGGTAAACCCAATAGAAAAAAAGGCTAGCTCTAGACATCCTGTCTTCTTGCTGCATTGAAACTTAACTTTTATAGCACATCGCAAATCACTTAATTTCCACTTATTTTCTTGAAGTTTTGTAAGTTAATCTTCTATGTTCCTGAAGGGTATGCTTTGGTTGCATTCTTGAAGCTCAGTACATAACAAACCCTATTCAACACACACTTCTGCACCTGTAGTTTAATATACATATAACATATAGTTGTCTTACATTTGTAAGACAAACATATGAATCATATTAATATTCACGAATGACATATAATTATTTACAAAATTCCAGCTAGCTGGGCTGACAGTGTCACAACCCCCCCTGAAAACTCAAGATAGTTTATCAAGTGACCCTTGAGAAATTTTGCTTGGGACGGTTGAGCCTATGTGGGTATACATTACCCCATTCCCTGTATTGAGAGCCCATCTGCATTGGCATTGCTAACCCTACCGCAGTGCCACACTGTCATATCATATGCTTGCAACCCTAGGCTCCACCTTAGTAACTTGGCATTTTGTTGGCTGGCTTGATGTAGCCATTTTAAGGGATTGTGGTCTGTAACTACAGTGAATTTCCTACCATACAGATAAGGCTTCATTTTTGCAGTGCCCATAATATGGCTAGGCATTCCTTTCCTACAACTGTATAGTATTCCTCCCTGGGTTGGACCCTATAACTGAGATATACCACTGGGTGCTCCTCTCCCTCTGAGGAAACCTGGCTAAGTACAGCCACCACCCCATGGTTTGAAGCATTCATCTGCACAACAAATTATTTGCTGTAATCTGGACTGACTAACACAGGGGGTCCTCTCAAAGCTCCGTTAAGCTTCTGGAATGCCTGCTCACATGCTGGGGTCCACACTACCTTATCTGGCCTGTTTTTCCTTGTCAAGTCTGTGAGGGGAGTAGCTATGGTACTATAATTGGGGACAAACTTTTTGTAGTACCCTGCTGTCCCTAAGAATGCCCTCACCTGATTTTTGGTAACAGGGGCAGGCCATTCCTGAATGGCTTTCACTTTGGCAGGGTCTGGCCTGATCTTACCTCACTCTATGTTCAGGGTAGAAAACCTCTGCCATACCCACCTGACATTTGCTGGCCTTAATGGTCAACTTTGCTCTCTGTAGTCTGCCCAGCACCTCCCTGATATGCTGAAGGTGCTCTTGCCAGGAATGGCTGTAGAAGACAATATCATCTAGGTAAGCAAGGGCAAAATCTCATACTCCTGCTAGAATATGATCTATCAGCCACTGGAATGTTGCTGGGGCATTTTTCATCCCAAATGGCATCTTTGTGAACTCATAGAAGTCAAAAAGAGTCACAAAGGCTGACCTCTGCCTAGCACTGGGAGTCAAGGGCACCTGCCAGTAACCCTTGGTAAGATCAATAGTGGTAAGATACTTAGTCCCACTCAGCTGCTCTAGAGCTTCATCTGTCATAGGCATGGGGTAAGCATTTGACTCTGTGTGACTATTTAATTTTCTGTAGTCCACACAAAACCTGTTGCTGCCATCCTTCTTTGGTATCAGCATCACAGGGGAGGCCCAGGGACTGCTGGATTCCTGAATTACTCCTAGATCCAACATTTCCTGTCTCACCTCCCTTAGAGTCTGTTTGACTCTCTCAGGTACCCTATAAGGGGCCTGCTTAATAGGCCTTTGGGTTCCTGTATCCACATGGTGCTGCACCAGGTGGGTGTACCCTGGTTTCCCAGTGAACATGCCCCAAAACTCCTCTAACACTGCTCAGATTTCTTGAACCTGGATAGTGGATAACTGCTGGGACATTGCTACACCTTCTACTAAGGTGTCAGTTTGAGTATAACTGAGGAGATCAGTCACCAGATCTCCCTCTGACTCCTCCTGCCATCAACTGCAAATACACAGCACAAGGGCCTCCATATCATGGTAAGGTTTCATCATGTTAACATGGTACACATTGTCCCCCTGCCTCCTGCCCAGCAGTTCTACCATGTAGTTAACATCACTGACCTTCCTTACTACCTTGTAGGGTCCCTCCCAGGCTACCTGCAGCTTGTTGTGTCTGATAGGAATGAGAACCTTTACCTGCTGCTTTGCAGCATACTCTTTAGTGCAAGCATTCCTGTCAAACCAGACCTTTCTCTGCTGTTGGGCTTCTGGCAGGTTCTCCTGGGCCAAGCCCATGAGTTCCCTGAGCCTTGTCCTGAGGTTTAGGACATATGCCACAACAGACTCTTTGTGGGATTCACACTCACCTTCTCACACATCTTGAATCAAATCTAGAGGACTGTTCACCCTATTTCCATACAGCAACTCAAAGGGTGAAAAACCTGTGGATTCCTGGGCCACCTCTTTCTAAGCCAACAACAGATGGGGCAAATATTTGCCCCACTCTCTTAAACTGGTCTGCTAATGCCTGCAGCATTGTCTTGAGTGTAGAGTTTAGACCTCTCAACAATACCATTAGTCTGGGGATAGTAGGGGTGATCTTTAGGTGCTTCTCCCCACAGTACTTTCACAGACAAGCCAGCAGTTCTGACATGAAATTGGCACCTCTGTCAGTCAGTAATTCTTTTGGGAAACCTACCCTGCTGAAACTTTCTAACAAAGCATTTGCCACCTTTTCCACCTCAATGGAGGCCAGAGCCACTACCTCAAGGTATCTGGTAGCATAATCTACTACCACTAGGATGTACTTTTTCCCTGTGGAACTTGGGGTACTCAGTGGCCCAAAAATATCCATAGCTACCCTCTGAAATGGCTCCTTAATCACAAGCAAAGGCATCAGAAGAGCTTTCACCTTGTCTCTTCCCATGCCTACTTTTTGACACTGCTCAAAGGTCCTGCAGTACCCTGTTACACCTCTAGAAATCCCAGGCCAATAAATGTTCTACATAATATGTTTCTTTCTACATTTTATGCCCATATGACCTGCAAAGGGAATATCATGGCCTATGGCTAGAAATACCTGACGGTAAGCTCTGGGCACTACCAACTGCTGTATTCTCTCACCCTCTAGCCCTCACTCAGGGGTACACTCTCTATACAGTAACCCTTTGTCCCAGTATGCAGATTCCCTTTTCCCTTGAAAATCAGGTGTGTCACTAGCTACCTCTCTCAGGCCTTGTAATATGGGGTCTGAGAGCTGAGCCTGTCTCAACTTTCTCTTGGTAACCCTTCCCAGCTCCATTCCACAGGAAGTCAGGTATCCTATGAAAGCGGTGTCTCACTGTCATCCTGGGTACTACTACTCACCTCTGTCCTTGCAGTCACTCTGTCCAAGGGAACATCAGTTCCCACAAGCAGCTGTGGCTCACCTTCAGTCTAACTGCTACAGGGTGGCTCCCTCCCTGAAGTAACCACCTCACCAGTCCTGGCTCCAAGTGTGCATTCTGTCTAGGTCTCTCCCAGGTTACCAGACCCACATGCTTGTCTCCAAGCCTGACTGCATGTAACTACATGAACACAGGGTACTGCATTGTCAAAATCACCCTATCAGTACATCTGTAGGGATATCCTCAAACACACCTACTTGCTTGCTTCCTTTTCCACTCTCCCAGTCAAGGTGAACCCTCCTAAAGTTTTGACTATAATACACTGCCCAAGCAAGAAGTGCTCCTCTGTAACCATTGCAGGCTTCACAATGATTAGGTCAGAGGCTGTGTCTCTCTTAGCATTGGCCTCTTTCCCATTCACTAAGATAGAATATAACCTCTTGTGGTAGTTTGATACTCTTGTTGTCTCGAGATAACCTTCTGTTGGCATTTTGTCATTCCCACTTACTGGCTCTCCCACCTTTTGTTCCCCACCTTGCCTCTGTGGACATTTATATGTTACATGGCCTCACTGGTTGCATTTAAAACATTTAAGCCTTGGTCCTGGATGTGTATCTGGACTAGTGGCTTCACCTGCTACTGGTGGACTCTGTTGGGGCAGTCTGGGATGCCCACCATGTTTTTTCATAGACCCATGAGCAGCACTGGGTGTCCCTTTCCTGTGCAGTGATGCCATGCTTGCTAGGTATAGGTCTCCCTTCTTCGCCAACTCATCTGCAGTAGTGCATTGTCTATCAGCTAACCAGATTCTTATATCCTCAGGCAAAGTGCTAAGGGCTTTTTCCCTCACCAAAACATCTGCCAACCCTTCAAAAGTGGTGACATGACATCCACACATCCACCTATGAAAATAACTGCTTAGTTCAGCAACATATTCACATGCACTTACATCTGTCTTGCATCTATGCACACAAAACTTTTTCCTATAAGCTTCAGATGTTAAGTTAAAACATTCTATCAAACAGATTTTTACAATGTTATAATTTTAAACAATCAGTATCAGACAGTTTAGAAATGACAGTTAGAGTTTACCATGGAGTAAGGGGGTCAGGAACCGTACCTAGAGCCCTTGGTCAACATTACACTGTTTACATACCCTCTCAAACATATGATCAATACTATCAAAATGATCCCCCTCTGTAAATTGTGGAAAAAAATTTACTGACCTTTGTTGCTTTTGGGGTTCAGTTACTCCCTTCCCCATTATCTTCATGACTCTGGCGAAGAGTCAGCATCTCCTTTTCATTTTGCCTCTGCCTCTCCTTCTCCTCAGCTTCCAGCTATCACAGTTTCTCATTGTGCTTGGCCTCAAGACATTTCAGTCACTCCGCTGCTTCTATTTCCAAACACGTGGTCTCTAGCTTAAGTCTCTTTTATTCCAGATGGATTTTGAAGTCATCTGTGGAAAGGTTGAGCTGTCCATTCTCTGAGAGTGTTACATCTCCAAGGACAGTCTAATTGTACTCTTGGCTGCTATCCTGTGATGCAGCTGTGACTAAAGCTGCAAATCATGTCTGCTTTAGTCAGGTTGGCATACATCAGTCCTTTAGCCTGGCACATCTCAGCCAACTGGCTCCTTGTCAGCTTGCCATACTCCTCTGCTGACATGCTTGCCTGCTCTCCCTGACTAACTTGTCTAACAAAAAAATAAAACAATTGCGATATGAGCTCTGAATGTTCACTGCATGGCTGATTAAGAGTACAAACACGTTCAGTGACCACTACACACAGGCTACATGAATTCCATATCCACACTACTACAAGCCAATTAATATATGATGTGGCTAGCTCACCACTATCAACCAATGAATACGTGATGTGGCTATCCCACCACTGGCCCTGAACTGGCCCAATAATTAAGGGGCCTCAATCCCCACCACTAGCACCAGTGAGGGACATACACATTGAGAGGATGACAAGTACACACACAGTAAAGTACAGTTTTCCTTAAGAGCACACAGAGATCACATTCAGTCTTGGGGCTGGTTTCTCCCTTTTTCTCCAGATCCCCAATAAGACTCCCCACTGGCACAGCTATAGGGTTAAGATCTCAGCTGAGGGGTCAAGCTAAGACCTCCAGCACCCTCTCTGTCCAACCAGTGCTTCGTGTCCTGTCTAAGTAGCTCAGACACACACACACACACACACACACACACACACACACACACACACACACACACACACACACACACACACACACACTTTGAGATTTAATTTATATACAAACACAGACACTCCTCAGGAAGGCTGGCATGGGTTTACTTGCTATGCCCCCGTCTGCCCAGACTATAAGGTAGTTATCAATGCCACTAACGCCTCTTTATCAGATACTTAAGGCCCTTACAAAGAGTGTCCAATCCTACTGTGTAATGTTACTATTATCCAAATGGTAATTGTGACCAAGACTTCCAAGGCTGTTTAGGAGTGGCCTATACAATGTCACCAAATACATATGCAAGCACTAAGAGCTTAAATATATCTCACAAATATCAGCCACAAAGATAGGTTTAAATATATTTAATAATAAATAATAAAGGAACAAGACAACACAATAACTCAGCACAGTGACTATAGAGTTCAGAATCACAGGAAATATATTAAAACAACATTGCAGGACAATCTCAAATAAATACAGACAACATCTAAAGTAGTATTTATTATATTCCTATCTATCTCTAAAATAAATTACTGTACCCTAGACTTACTTACAGAGCAAGGCAGAACTGCAGATGGTGATTAGTGGATGTTCTGCTAGGTCCAAGACAAGATAAAAATGCAGTCTGTCTCTGAGAGAGTTCTGAAATTAATATTACATTTTACCGTTGGGTTAGCCTGGATGACATCACTCTTTGCCACCTGCCTTCAGTTCCCAGGCTAAGCAGAAAATAACATCTCTTTGTCAAAAATACATATCTCTCAGATGTGCAGCTGCTAGGAAGTCACAGAGCAATAAAACACTTTACATTTCAAACATAGCAAATACTTCTCTCCAAGACAACAGAAAAAAGTCTAGGACTAGACATCCTGTCTTCTTGCTGCATTGAAACGTAACTTTTATAGCACATCGTAAATCACTTAATTTCCACTTATTTTCTTGAAGTTTTGTAAGTTAATCTTCTATGTTCCAGCAGGGTATGCTGTGGTTACATTGTTGAAGCTCAGTACATAACAAACTCTGTTCAACACACACTTCTACACCAGTAGTTTAATATCCACATAACATATAGTTATCTTACACTTGTAAGACAAGAACAGTCATATTAATATTCACAAATGAGATAGAGCTATTTACAAAATTCCAGCTAGCTGGACTGGCAGTGTCACGGAGGCATTCCAGGTGAGAGGTATTTGCTAATATGCCTTGTGTTCTCTACCTGGAACCACCTCCAGGAATGCATCAACATAGCCAAGTAATTCAAGAAAGAACTTGGTTGTGCAGATCTACATGGACATCCCCACCACTTCGCTGTAGCAAACACAAACATGATTGGCAGGAACCACTAGGTAGTAAGGCTTCCTTTTAAAGTGTCATAAAGACATGAACAGCAAAATGGGAAGGCGGGACATACTAGGCCACTACAGATACATCTGTAAAGTGCTGTACCAGGGGATATGGGGTTGGGTCCAGGGATTCACAACTAACTAAACTAACCAACTAAACAAATAAAAATGGAAATTAAAACACACCTGAATATTTTTTTAACTTAGATACTAGCAGTTAATCTTCTAAACTTGCATTTCTAAGCCACTTCACATTTTTATGTAGAAAAAGTCCTTTGTCACTTTTCTCTATACATTGTAACATGGCAATGAGTGTCTAGCATAAAAAAGCTACATGGTCAGTCTAGGCTTGTGTTAGTGAAACGTCTGATCTACTTTTTGCAATGGGCTCAATCTGCAGAAATCTGCCACTGTTCTGCAGCTGCTTGTCTTCCTTTTTGGTGGGGGGGGGGGCTTCAAGGGAATTCCTTTCAGGTAGACATTGTTGATTCACATGGTTAGATAGGTAAGTAGTGTTATTCTTGATTTTTTTATTTATTTATTTTTTTGGACTTCAGTAACATTAGGGTATTCCTTTCAGGTAGACATTGCTGATTCACACGATTCACACATGTAAATAGGTAAGTAGTATTATTCTTGAATTTTTTATTTATTTATTTTTTTGGACTTCAGTAACATTAGGGTATTCCTTTCAGATAGACATTGCTGATTCACACGATTCACACATGTAAATAGGTAAGTAGTGTTATTCTTGGTTTTTTTTTGGGGGGGGGCGGTACTTTAATGAAGCTTGGAGATTCCTCTCAGGTAGACATTGCTGATTCCCACATGTAAATTGGTTAAGTATTTATTTATTTATTTGAGATTTGTTAACCGGGTTGGTCCAGCTGGGGCATGAGCTCATTTTCAGTGAAGACCCGAGGAGAAAAGCTCCATTTACAAAAACAATTATGATAACATAGGTAACAAAAAATAGAAAGTACCATAACCAAGCATAACTCCAAAACATATTAATACAAATATGAATCAAACATATTTAGATTACTGTAAGAGGATTGTCTCAAAGAAATGAATATATGAACTCCTATTTTTTATGTTATATATATTTACAAACAAGTTATATACAAGTGATCAAGCAAGTGATATACAAGTGATCAGATTTCTTGCCTAGGCTTCGTAGGAAGGTATAGATGCTTTCAGGAGTTCAGAGGGAAGTAGTGTTAGTCTTGATTTTTTTTGGACTTTAGTGAAGCTAGGGGATTCCTCTCAGGTAGACATTGATTATTCACACATGTAAACAGGTAGGTAGGTAAGTAAGCATGTAACAAACTAGCTAAACTAACCAATTAAACAATAAAAAGAAAGAACAAAATAAAAGTAAAATCTATTTCCTAAAATATGAGCATTATGAAAATCTCATTTAAGTATTCTTTAATATTATAGTTTTTAAATACTTCTCCACTTACCAGATTGTGCATTCTTATTAAATATTTTAACTTGGCAGGAAACTAAGCATGGACTCATATGAACTTAGGTCCTCTGTTAATAGGCTGGCTATCATTCACAAAACAGGGAATAAATGTGGTGATTCTTGATATCCTGCAGATACTGGAAACGTCACTACTATGTAAGGTTTATGCCAGAAAAGAAATCATACAAGACTTCATTACAAAATCATATTCAAGCTATAAATGTGGGATTAACTAATTCACATAAAAGGATATTAAAATACATTGCACAATCCTAGCCAGTCAAAGGAATGTTGATAAAATATTGAATGATGCTGTGGAGGTGCTGTCAGGAAAACAAACTTTGTCAACTGGATGACTTCTGGATACAGACTATCTGGTAAAAATGCATATTGGCTTGAATTTACCCATATAGAATGAAAAAGTAAAAAGTCACGGGCAATCAAAAGCCTTGTAACTGAAAGACTGCTACATCTTCTAAAAGTTATTTGCATATACCCCATAGGCCTCCACTACAGGAGCATTAAGGTATTATAGAGAGAAGACCCTAGTACGGCTGGGTCTTGTACCTTTCACTGAATGGTTTGCCTGTGTATCTTTTTTACTCTTTGGCTGAAATGCAGTATGTATGTATGTATGTATGTATGTATATATGTATATATGTATGTATGCATGTGTATACAGGAAGATATTGGCACAGTGTACTGTTTTTCTGGTTGGACTGTTTTTTTTTTCTGAATTTAAACTTATCAGTGTTCCTCAAACGAATTTGTAGATTATGTGAAATTTATGGAGATCTCATCATTTTATGACTGCTACAGCTTTCTGTAACTGTATTGTTGGAGTAGTGCAGTGTCTCTGTCCTAGTAATGGTATGACATTAAATAAAAAAAATAAAAATAAAAAAAGCAAAGTGCTGTAACCATTATTTGCAGGGAAGTCTCTCTTGATATTGTTACTATAGAAAAGAACATCTTACAAAATGCAATATGAAAGACAAATAAGACTTTAAAATCAGTTTTCACAATGCTGTAGAGTATGTGATTTATTTTTTATTTTGTTTACTTAGTTTTCTGTAAAAGGTAGTCAAAAGAGCTACAAAAGTCCTTTTAAGCCACAAATAAATATGTATTCAGTGAAAGGATTCACAACACTTCCATGCTACAGTGCTTTAAGACCCAGTTTATTGATTCGGGTCTATATTAGAACACCGAACATTTAAAATGTCGAGTTTTCTAATATCGACCTGTTTTCAGCGAATTCTGAAAATATCGAAGAAACAGAAAACCAAATTTTTTTCCTAGGGAAAGGATTTGGTTGTCCGTTTCTGTTGCTTCGGTATTTTCAGCACTCTGGTGGAAAGTTACGGGTCGGGTTCAGGTAAGTGTGCGATTGAGTGCGGGTTAGGTTAGTTAGGGTTAGGGTGTGGGTTAGGTATGTGTGCAATTGTGTGGCCATGAGGGTTAGGGTGGGTTAGGTGAGTTAGGGTTAGGGTGCAGGTTAGGTATGTGCGCGATTGTGTGGATGTGAGAGCTAGGGTGGGTTAGCTGAGTTAGGGTTAGGGCGTGGGTCAGGTAAGTGTGCAACTGTGTGGATGTGAGGGTTAGGGTGGGGTAGGTGAGTTAGGGTTAGGGCGCAGGTGAGGTGAGTGTGCGATAGTGACGGACCTTAGGGTTAGGGTTTGGGTTAAGGTAAGTGGATAGTTAGTGGTGTGTGTATAGTTTAGTGTAGGGTTAGGTGTAAGAGTTTAGGTGTATGTGTGTGTGTGGATTGCTGTTTGTTTGGTGTGCTTGCATTGTGTGCATGTGTTTTGGAACAGCAAATTTTTTTCCCTAGGAAAATATTTGCTGTTCTGAATGTTCGATGTTTATTATTTTCGATTGGTAGGGTTTGATATTAGAACACTCGACATTTTGAATGTTCAGTGTTCTAATATAGACCCTAGTGATTCATAATACAGAGTATTCGATTTTATATATTTTGTTTACTTTGTTTACTGTAAGGGGTAGTCAGACAGACTTACAGCTCCATTGACTACTATTGAGTTGACATCGGGAGCCCATGCATGATGATATCAAGGAGAGGTAAGTGATTATGACAAGGAGGTAGAAGTGAAAGTAGGCAATTACGATGCTATTACTATCACAGTAGATGTTGACATATCCAGATACTACCTCATGAATTGATTAATATCCAGATATTACCTCATGAATTGATTATAAGTGTAGCAACAGATTACTGACTACAGCATACGTGTTAAGAGCATATGTTTTGGAATGGTTGCAGAGATCAAACAAACAGAGGTAGAGGTGGTCTTTGAAAAGATAGAGGACATGATCTAGATGGACTTGTGCTTTCTTGTGTTAAGAGAAGTGGTTATTAATCTGAGTTCTTAATGAGTTTTTTTTACAATGAATAAAACATCCTTTGATAGACTGGACATCTTCTTTTGCTGATACAATTATTTTTAAAGTTATCAAGCAGGACATTGTTTGACAGCTTTAACCAAAATTGTTACATCTACAATGTCAGCTAGGTGTTGCTGATGCAGGTTTCATATGGAGTTTATTGATTATAATGTCTGCAGTCTGGGAAACTATTTGTAACTGTTTTTTCATAGGAAAAGGTGTTACTGGTGGAGCATGAGTTTGATGTTAGTAGATAGCAAGCACTTGGTGTGGGTGATTAGGTAGAGATGTTTAGTTGTAGTTGTCTGTATGGTAGTCATTGCATGTGAGCAATATTAGGCTACCTGGAGTTTCTGTTTAGAGGAGACTGGCAAATGTGAGTGAGTGTACCATGTGAACCAACCAGGTGCTGATTAAGATAGGAAGCACAGACTTCATTATGGGAGATAGGAGTTACATTTGGTAGAATGCTCTTTGCCAATCATTTCTAGTTGTATTGCGATCCCTGTAACAATCCTGTATCAGGGATGAGGCTTAGTCACTATGAAATGAAGAAGAGAATTATACAGTCTTTCATTACGTGCTTAAATGTAGATTTCTGAAAGACATTTACAGGTATTTAATTCACCAGAAGAAGACTCTGTACTTACTAATCCTTTCAGCTGTACTAGCTACACTGGATTGGTATTACACAAGGGGTTGGATACTCCTTTAGTAACAGTCTTTCCTAACTGGCTATAATGGGAGATTTCTGATATGTAATGTCAGGTTATCTGTGACCCATGAAATGCAACTTATTTTCTACAATATGTAGCAAATAAACACTATACGCACAATTTCATTTGCAGGCAGTAGCATGTTAATACAGCTCGTAAAGGAACAAAGATTATCTGTGAATGAGCCCAGGTCCAGCAGGGACTGCAACATGGATATCCACACAAAGACCCCTAAGGGGGTCTTACTACCATCTTACATGAATCTTTAGTATATTGTGGCACAGACTACTTACATTTGTTATTAACTGTTTCTTAATATGGTTGAAATATTTTTGCAAGGATATAGATTACACACAGTTCAATTTAACCTGATTTCTTTTAAAGTGGTTGAATACTGATTCCATTTAAAAGGCAGTGAAGGTATAACTACTGTTTTCTTTTGCATAGCAAATACAGTGTAATGTAAAGTATGTAAAAGTATTTTTTCAAAACTTGTGCTTCAGAATGAACTATGTATAATGTATATGTGCAGTTAATGCCTGCTACATAGCATAATATTTAAGACTTTGAAGTCACTACTGGATAAAGTATATCTAATGCTTGTCCAAGAACCTGTTCATCCTTGACTGTGCCAACAACACAAGAAAACATGACATAATGGCAGCACAATTAAATGTACATCTTGAACTGATAACAGCATACCAGTACAAAAATAACATCAGTAAATAATGACAAAATAAATACCTATAAGTAAATTGCTTCAAAAAAGATAACTCATAGCAAACAAGCAGTTAGGACAGTACATGCTTGAAAGAAAATCAACCAGCAAAATGTTCTTAACTGAGATTATAGTAATTAAAGCAATGAAAGACACCCCTGCATGAAAACTATTATATTTTAAGTTTGCAGCATATTAGCTTGAAACTAAATACACCTATAAAAAAGAGCTGGATGGTTAGATTTTTAATATTAATACAAATTATTTGTAAACTACATGAAACAGCAGCATTCATAACTACTAGTACTGAGATACATGCTGTTTCAGTTTAATCTTAAAGTTAATAAGAACCAGAATGTTTCTACTGTATGTTTTAGACCATTGCAGATGGAGATGATTACCTTACTAAAGGCTCCTTCCCTTTTAATACTAAGAACATGCCACATTTGCAGCAGCACAGATTATACTCCCACAAAGATGTTTACTACAGTAAGTCTTGTCATCCGGCCATCTTCTAAACCACTCATCATGCTGAGTGTTATAATGCTACTAACTGAGAATAGTAGATAAGAATTTCTTGTCCCCATTTAAAGCCTCCTGCTCATCTTGTGGGTTCACAGCCATTCCTAGTGAGTTGAGAAATATAATCTCTCCAATATATCTTAGATCTGTAACAATTCCTGCATTATATTCTAAGACTACATCGTGACCTCCTCCTAGTGGGCAATACTAACCCAGAAGAGTAGTGGTACACTCACGGCCAAGGGCAGGAGGAGCTGTGCAACACAATCCACATTTGGCATAGAGATTCAATGCCTCCCTAATGAATGTCCAGCTACTCTACAAAGGAACCTCATATCAGCTCCTCGTTTATGCTGTCTATTACTTTCTGTTACCACCACTTTATGTTCCTGACCATGAATGAGGACTGAAACACAGACTGACTGGTAAGTTAAAATCCACATCGTATGGTTTATTTCTCACTTCACCATCTTTGTATGGTACAGATGTAGTAGTATCTCTCTGGTGGTCAGTCTAGTACTTCCATGTAACATCTCTTGTTACACACTCATACAGCTATTGAACTCCTACACTTGTTTTAGCTGCTGCCCTCTCAGCTGTAGAATGCAACCCATTCTTTTGTAGTAGATAACCATGACCTCTGATTTGGAAGTGCTGATCCAGAGCATGTTGGTAACTGCAGTTACTTAAGGTTAAAAATACGATGTCATTTGCAAACAGCAAACATACAGAACTCATAATCCCAAGTGGGATTTTCTGCAGACTCTGCCTGCACTCTGATATTCTGCTCATGAAAATCCAGAATAAATTAGACACGAGACACACCCTTAGCAGAGTCCTGGGCCCATATTGAAAGCATTTGATATACAGACACAATTTTCATACATCAATTAAAAGGACCAAATGGTATGCATTAGTAGCATCTCCAGGATACTGTTTCATTGTTGCCCCTACTAAAAGCATGTCATTGTACAATATCACATGCCTTGTCCAGGTCACAAATCACATGTATTCACTGTAGCAAACTCCTGCAACCCATTCAATATTTGTTCAAAGATAAAGAACTGACATACTATTCCCCAGCATGGATCAGAAGTGTAGTAAGGCTAGGGTAAAGAGGGCAGTCAGCCTGGGCAAAAGGTGTTAGGGGGGTATGATTGGAAAGTGCAGTTTCTGCATTCTTTTCTGTACTGAAATATACTTCAATTCTTGCTACAGTTTTTTTTTTTGCTCTTAAATTCAAGAGGTGAGAGGGAATATACCTTTTGTTTTTGTTTTCTTGTGTTGACGGGGCATGACACCATAATGGAGACTAGCACCAGGCACTGGATGAGACAGCTATGACTCTGGCTCTGGTAAGGGTAGAATAAACATTGTTCATCCTGACTCAAGAGGCCCAGGTATTGGAGAATTTCCAGTTCCAACACCCTAGCAGAGGATTTCACATGGAGGCCAAGTAGCGTGATATTTCTATTCCTAGAATATACTCTCTTGACCCTTTTTGAAAATGGTAACCACTGCTGAGGTTTGCCTTTCCAGTGGGGTACTGTTATAACCTCTAACTCATCGCTGAAATGATATGTTAACCTTGGCAGTGCAACAATGTATGGTGTTTTCAGAATTTCTAGCTCAACAGTGGTGGCTGGTGACTTCAAATCAAAGGGGGACTGCAGGAGACAGCTGAGTGGGTGGGGCCAACAAGAAGGAGTATGGGCAACTAGAAAGGGGTGGAGCTATGCTAAAAACGCAAAAACGGGGACTTTAATTAAATATGCTGCCCTGGGTGCCACTGCCAAACCGTCATTATGAGAGTCCAATTGTGACAAAATTAATTGTAGAAGAAAAAAAATATCTCAATGCATTGGCTACATGACAGCTTACTTAATATCTAGATGGAAACAAAAAGTTTGTGAGGCATAAAAAAATAAAATACTTTTTAAATACATTACTGGAATGCTAGTCAAAATCAAGTAAAAAAACAAGCAGTGCTCAGCTCAAACCACTTCTCCTTGCACTGCAATTCTAATTATAACTTATATTCAGCCTTATAAAAGTATCAAGTAACATGATGAAAGTAGCAATCTCTGTGATACCCCCCAATTGTAAAAATGTTTGTTATTCAAAAAAGACATGCTGCCTGACAACAACTATCTACTTGTTTCATAGGGAAAACATGATTAAAGTAAACAATGAATAGCAAACAAGAAACAAGCTCAAGATAAATTGCTTAAAGGATTACTGCACAGGTTACTGACCACACATGATAGATTGGCATTCTGTTTAGTTTACGGGTAAAGCCTGGAAAGATGACTGCAAGTCTCCAAGAAATGTAATGAGCTTCTGAAAATACTGTAATACTGTCATATGCATTTCAATACCTAAGTCTTTACGCTATCTAGTTATGTAAATATTCTCTGCATGGCAACAACAAAAAGCCTTTCAATATTGGTAATTCTTTAACAGTATGCTTATTAAAGCTTACTTGCATCTTACAGTCTCAGACAAGCTTAACTGATGGTCATTAAAGGACTGCTAATTAAACAGAGAGCAGCAGGCGCTGCAACAACATGCATTTTCTGAATAAGAAGAAGCATAAATCAACAGTATAAAAATATGACAGAAAAACAGAACATTCTTCAAAATCAAGGACAGATGAAAAGCCCACTGTAGTACTTGTGTCTTCCTTAGATGGGAGGATACTCTGCACACTTACACTGTATACATAATCCTTGCCTTGCTTGGACACATCAAGAGTCACTACGTGGGGGAGTGGGGTGCAACAAGTATGTCACAATTTAAAATGTCTCTGGCTGATGGTGATGGCCTTGACACATTTGTCATACATCTCAGCCCTCAGCGTCAGAGCAAGAAATCTGGACAAAGCCATAAACAGAAGTGGGACAAAGGCCCAAAAATAAGTACAATTTTTAAATATTGCTCTTATAAACTTAGAAAGATAATAGAATAGTAGGTCTTTCATTAGTATAAAATTTCTGAAGGGTATGAAATCTGAAACTCAAATGTCTGTCATTATTGTCTAACTTCAGTCTTTAATGATTTGCCACTAATTTGCCAGAAAACCACAGTTTTATGAAAAACGGACCAAAAATGTGATGCAAAAATATATAATAGCCACACAATACAGCCGGGAACCTGTCAAAGAAGGGACACTTTTTTAATATTAGTACTGTTAACTTGAGCAGCTGACAAAATAAGAGAATCTACATGCATTTCTGAAATTAAAAGTAATCTATCACTCTAATCATTACAATTATTTATTAATTGTAAACCCTCCATGTTTTCTTCTTTTCATTTTTCAGAGGGATTATTAGGGGGAGAGCAACATTTTGAGCCAAAATCAGGGACAATTGAGAGGTTTGGATATACCTAATTCTATAAAGTGATTTATTTGCGCATGCCTCACATCCTCTTAATGCAGGAAATCTGGGCAAGGCCAAATATATTGGGGGAGTATACAAACAGTACTAAAAATTGCTCTTGTATAACAGAACTATAGGTCTTGCTTTAGCATGCATTTTTCTGAAGTGTATAAAGTCTGAAACTCAATGTCTGTCATTATTTAGTGACTTCATTCCTAAATAAATTGCCAGAAAACCACAAATTTTATGAGGAACAAACCAAAATGAGAAGCAAAAATCTATTCATTCTGTAAAAATATGGACAGTTAAGAGGTATAGTTCAGCTGGGTCTGTCTGAGTTTGCCACCCCCCCCCTCACAAAATCATGGTTGAATGGGGCCTTCCCCCTGCAGATATTCCAATGTCCCATTACTTGGCTATTTTGCCCCATTTACCATAAACACTGTAATGTGCATACTGCTTGACTTCTATGATGATTTGGAGTTCATTTAAAAGTTTTATTTTGCATTTTACAGCTCAAACACTAATAGACATCTGCTAAACAAAGCAATGCAGTCTCGCAATGAAAATAGACTTAGCATTAAAACTTATCTGCTCTTGAAACTCACATTCAATGAAACAGCATTGAAACCTATATTCAAAGAAAATACATCTGGCCAGTGGCAGATAAAGATTAACTTTGTGCTATTTTCAAATTTTAGGCCCCTTGCACAGGAAACATACATGTGTTCTTTGGGTTCTACCTGACATAATCGAAACCCCAAAACACTGACAACGCAATCACCGAAACCACATAACCGACAGTGCAAAAACACGAAACCCCACATGCCCGACAACAAAATAACCGACGGTACACAAACACGAAACCTCATACACTGCACACTCCACAATCACAACAATCAACAAACAAAACACATTCCCTGTCCAAAAACCACACGCACAACACAAGCACACCAAAATCCCTACAAACCCACACTAAACCTCACATACACAACTATCTACAACCCTAACCCAAACCCTAACCCTAAGGTCCGTCACTATCGTGATACTCAGCTAACCCGCCTAACCCTAACTCACTTAAACTGCCTCTAACCCAAACACTATCACTACCGACACTTACCTGACCCGCCTAACCCTAACTCACTTAACCCGCCTAACCCAAACACAATCACTACCGCACACTTACCTGACCCGCTCCCTAACCCTAACTCACTTAACCTGCCCCTAACCCAAACACAATCACTACCACACACTTACCTAACCCGCGCACTGACCCTAACTCACTTAACCCACCCCTATCCCCACAGACCGTCAATATCCACACTTACCTTACTCGCACCCTAACGTCCGTCACTACCGCATACTTACACAGCCTTTTCCCATGTCGGCATCCTCGGCGTTGGTGTTTTCATCCGTCGCGTCGGTCTTCTGAATTGTCGATCTTCTGGGGCTCACGATTCGCTTGTTGGTGTTCTGGCGTGTCGACTAACTCAGGTAGAACTGTTCTTTGATATACCTTCCTGATTGTATTAAATTATATTCTTTGTATAATACAGTACAGCTGTTAGCATTTTAAATTTATTGTTTTGAACATTTTTCCAGTAAACAATGAAACAAAATGCATGCACCAATAATGACAAAACGGCCCAGTTCAGAACATTTCCATCATAAAAGTCTACTGAAACCTCTAAAATCCACCAGTATCAGTAAATATGCACAATCTCTACAGAAGTAAAAGCTATCTAAATAATTACACAGTAAAGAGATCTGTAACTAATAAAGATGTTGCTGCTAGCACAAAACTTTATATTTCATTGTTTCATCTACAAATAACATGCCTGTTGCTCTTGAGGAAAAATTGCTACATTAAAATATGATAAACTAGTAATATTGCAATACAATAGGGAATGGATGGCAAACTGATAACAGGTTCATCATTACTAGGTATCTCCACCAAAGAGGACATTCTCAGGACTGCAGCATCCACCCCCTTTAAAAGTGCAACACAGTACACTATCAGCAATGCATCTACATACTGTGGGAGTAGAACCCACAGCCTTCTGCATCAAAAGCAAGTATACTACCTGTTGTGCTATTAATAATGCAAACAGATACAGCATAAGCAGCACTAAACTTCTTTTCAAGCTCTCAGATCCTTGTAAAATGCACTCGACACTCAACTGTATCTCTTAACTTTGAAACACAAGAAATCTGGAAAAAGGCAAAATTTATTGGTGGGGACAAAAGCCCAAAAACTAGGGACAAATTTTAAACACTGTTTCAGCCACCAAACATATACAGTAAATTCAGTTCTCACCATAGCTCTCAACCTGTCATCACAAAGAGCCTGGACAAAGCCAATAATGGGGGAATACAACCCGAAAAATAGGGACACATTTCAAATATTGATCTTATAAACATAAAATTGCTAGAATAAAAGGTTTTGTGTTACCATGTACTTTCTGAAGAATATGAAGCCTGAAATTCAAATGCCTGTCATTATTTAGTGAATTCAAAATCCAGAAAAAGCACATATTTTATGAGGAACAGAACAAAAATATGAGGCAAAAATTACATAAGTGGTGGTGGGTAGGGAATTCAAGCTCTTGCTACTTACTCCCAAGGTACAGGGTTGGAGTCTAACCCCCAGGTATACTTCCTGATTTCTTCCTAGCTACTGGGGCATTACACATACACACACACATACACACAGAGACACACACACACATACACACACACACACACACACACACACACACACACACACACACACACACACACACACACACACACTGCCATCATTAATATAAACAAGTGCCTGCAGAGTTTCAGTCCAAAAACATATTCACCTGCAGCTTCATTAAAGCCCTGCTCCAGCACAGTTTCAAAAAGAAAGCCCTGCAGCTTTGTTAATTCCACACAAGCCCTGCTCCAGCTTTAAAAAGAAAGCCTCACAAGAGAGAGACAAAGTCCTATCCTTCCTGCAAGAGCAGGCTCCAGCCTGCAGATGTTGCAGTCCGATCCCCTTCCAGTCTATACAGTTATAACTGCATCAACTTCTGGGATCTCTGTATGCACAATGCTGTCTTCCTAATCTGAACTGGTTCACCAGCAGTCTAGATTCTGGTGAGCATGCATGGGTACCAGGAATGCCAATCACACGTGTGCAGAAGTCCAGGATTCGCATTTTTTTTTTCTTTTTTTGTTTTTCTTTAATTTTGTTTTTATTTGCTGGGGGGGCTACAGTCCTGCAGTCCAATAGCATGAGCTGCCACTGTAGCTCAATACTGTATATTCACACAGCCTTTGTACATTATCTTTATCACTAGATGTGAAACCAATCCTATGAGTTGATTATGCATTTATTTTCAGAGAATGGCATGCTCACTGGATTCAAAGTTCTTCTAAGTGTTCCTTAAACTTCATGATAATAATACCAGTTAAGGTCTGTGTTTTTTCACTCATGCTTGGAACAACATTGCCCCACCTTCCTCCAGATAGACCACATACCTCATGACTTTTTTATTCATTTGTTAGCCAGTTAAGCTCACTGGCAACTAGTGCCTTTTTTTGGGGTGCTCAGAGAGCGCTTTTGATCAAGTGATTTGCTTGAAGTCACATGGTACAAACTAGAGTTGGAAGGCATCAAACATCATGCCCTTCAATATAGGAAGCAACTTGTTAACTTAAAGGCATTGTTCTCTGTGTTAATAAGCATATCAACTGTGTGAGACAGGATTTGTGTTTAACCTTCTCACATTTAGTTCCTTTCCCCATTCAATTGCTTTGATAGACCCCCACAACAGTGCTTGATCTGATCCAAGTCTGGGGCCAGTGAATTGATCAAGAATGGCAATGAAACATCATACTCTTCCCATGGATTTTGCCCTAAGCCCTGACAACCCATTGCAGCCTTGCAAACTCTGACGTCACTACCATCTGGAGTTGCATGCACACATCCTCTTTTCTACAACCTCCCAAGCAAGGGGATGTACAGTAAAGAGCTCACCTGTCTCTTAGTGCTGCTATTTCAGTGAGTCTAGGTTGCCTCTATCCTCCGAGATTACGTGAGCTGGTGTCACACTCTCATTCCCATCCCCCACCAATGCCCATGCCACTAATCAAAAGCAGTTATCTGGAGTGCAGTAAAGGCATTATCCAATGCACATGCCACTAATCAAACACAGGTCATCTGAAATGCAGTAAAGGCATTATCCAATGCCTATGACACTAATCGAATGGAGGTAATCTGGAATGCAGTAAAGGCATTATCCAATGCCCATGCCACTAATCAAATATGGGTTTTCTGGAGTGCAGTAAAGGCATTATCCAATGACCATTCCACTAATCAAATGCAGGTCAACTGGAGTGCAGTAAAGGCAGTATCTTTTTGCACTTTAGTGGCATCATCTTTTTGAGACCATGAAAAAGTCAGTTTCCATAGCCTTGAAAAACTCATTCCACTCCCAGGCTTTAATTTAGGCAACTGTCCCAGATGCTCCCTTCCTGGTCTGTTGCTAGCTTTTGGTCAAATTCAGAAACACCCTGCTATGGAAGGCCTCTATAACTGCAACTATATATTACTGAGTTCTAGGTTAGCTCCACAGAAAGCACTAAAAACCATTTAGTCACCATTCTTTCCTTTCTCCTGTGTTACTGAACTGTGCGCATTCAGACATCATGTCTTGAGCTTACTCATATCATGGAAAAGCTTGGACATGCTTATGGAATTAGGAGTTTAAATCACTCCATACAGTAATAGGTTCATAGGTTCATAGGAGTGTACAAGGCTAATGGCCCTGGAGCCTTTATAAGCCTAGCCCATAGGATTACCCTGGCATCGTGCCACCCGACCGTAGTTCCCAGTTCTTCTGTCAAGTACAGCCACTGGAGTGATCCCTGGGGTGAATTTTCTATTTCCCATCCACTCATCAAGATGTCTCTTGAAGAAAGCCAGTGAAGTGTTTCGCTTGACATGTATGGGAAGTCTATTCCATAGCATGGGTAGTCTCTGGGTTATGAACCTGTTCCTCCAGCTTGTTCTGTTGATTGTGGTAATAAGGTCAAGGTCTCTGGTGCATGTAGTGCGGAGGGACTGGGATTTCTTTAGATGTAGCATTTCTAACAGAGCTGGGTCAGACATGGCTTTGTAAGTCAAGCAGAGATCACCTCTAAGTAGGCGATATGAGACAGAGAATAGTTGGAGTTTTTTGAGTCTGTCCATATAGGACAAGTGTTTAAGGCCTAAGATCCTCTTTGTGAGGTAGTTTTGCTGTCTCTCCAGTTGTTGTAGGTGTCTAGTGAGGTACATGCCAAATGGGGCATTGTACTTGATGATTGGCCTAATGAGGGAAGAGTAGAGTGAGACAACGACAACGACCTCTTTCTTCCTGGATGCAAAATGCTTAGTAATGAGATGTGCCACATAGAAGGACTTTTTACCACAGTGGCAATGTGGTGGTCAAAAGAGAGGTTGCTGTCAACCTGTGTGTGAACTGGGTTTTTCCCAAAGGGGATAATAACAGCTAGATATTCCTAGGCCGCCCTCTCTAAATGTCTGGGTATCAGTAGTAGGAAAAAAATAGAACCAAAGAACCAGGATATTGATAGTGAAGTTCTTATGTATATGACAGCATTTGCATGAGGGTCTGTCTAGCATATGGATAGTTAATTGCATTCAGTAATGTTACACGGTTTTCCATAAGATTTGTTTTAATGCACATTAAGTTTAATTTCTAGTAAAACAAAAACAGAGTTCAATACCAGAGAACTCAATTGATATGAGACCCTGAAAAACAAAATAACTAAAATGGTTCAGCATGTATATCATTCAGCCTTCATGCATGAAATAAAAAGTAATAAGAGCTTTTCTATGACATAATACTGCCTCAGACTGCTAGCCTCTCATATATACAATTTAAGCAAAAACAGATGTCCAATATACTTCTTAAACCAAATTATCAAACAGTCATCCAAATGCACTTCTAAATATACAGCTACTTCTTTACTCTGGATTTCCATATAAAGAAAATGCATAATGTCTACAAAATATACAAAATGAACAACTGAAACTAATCTTAAAAAAAATAATGCTTAAGATGGCATTTCTTTAAAGCACTTTTTAAATAAAGCATTTCATTTAGTCCTAGGGAATAATAAAGCATTTAAAAGTGTATTTGCCATTTATACTCATTACATTCTAGAATTTGATTTTAATTCATCACCTGTAATAGATCTATACATTATATTAAATACCAAGGACTTTAAATCACTAAACTTACTAGAAAGAAAGTACATTTTTATAGTTCCTTCTTATTTTATAGACATACTTATGGATCATTTGTTAAGTTTTCTGTTCTCGTTTTTTTTTTCCAAAAATAACATTTGGCATATTCATAACATGTTCAAAATATATCGGAATAAAACATATTATGCAAAATGCAAATAGAAAATTTTCCTTAAAATTGCTTTATCTATTGTTTTAAAACCCAAAAACATTTTTTTCCTTAAAGATGGAATGCTGAAATTACTCAGTTATATTAAAATATTACTTCTGTAAAATATATTAGCATTAGTGGTAAATCTTGCTGCCCTCACAATTTATTATTTCAAAACATTTTATTTGATAAATAAAGGGCACATACTATTGTTACATACCATGCAGTATATTATATATGCTATATATATTATGCTTTCTTAAAAGTCTAAGTATCAATAGTAATAGAAACTAAAGAGACATTCAAAAAATAATAAATTCATTAGCACAATTCAAGGAAAGTTAATGTCAGATTGGCTGGAACCTCTAAAATTAATAAAATCCTGTTATGTTTAGTAGTCCTTGTACTTAGGACCTAAATTTACAAAAACAAAACAAAAAAATAACAAGACTCACTGGAGAAATAGGTCCCTAACTTAACATTTTCCTAGCCTATGTAATAGGTTACCACTTCAGGTCAAGAGAATTATGAATTTGTTTGCCTTTATGGTTAGTAGTCTTGATGACTGGATGCATAGACTTAAATTTACCCTGGGGTTATCATGTATACCACTGCTTGATTTGGGAGGTGTGCATTACTAAGTACTCAGAAAAGTTGGTAAAAACTTTTAAGGATGTCTTCTTAAAGGTGTATTTGGCTTGACCACTTATGCACTCAGTGATTGTTACCTAGTATTGTTCCTAGTTTTTATGTTCATATTTTCCTAGTATAATTCCATAAAGTAACATATCAGCTATAACACTGCCAACTGGAAATCATGTTAGCATAATTTTATTTTATGGTCTTAATCCCCACTTCTTGTTGACCATCAGCCCAAAGCTGGTCAATAGGTCTATTCATACCCCATCAATGGGATGAGGATCAATTGGGAAGGGCTTTCATTCAGATAACCATCGTTTCAATGTAAGCCTTAAATTCCCCATGGACACCAAGGACATGGAGCCAACGATGGGAATGAAATGAGCTTTCTTCTTTGGAAGTCCCTCACTTTCCCAATGGAGATTGTCATCAAGCAGTCCTATCCCCCTTCCTCAAGTAGAGGAATTTGTTTTTCAAAAAAATTTTCTGTCTGTTTTTCTATTTGAGTCTTAAAATTGATTTTGTCTTTTCAGTAGTCATTGGTGTTAGAACCGCTTTGCTGATTAGCAACTGTAGCCTTCTAAATATTTTGTAGAATTACTGCATTGTCATTGTGTAATACGGAAACATTGTTTGCTACAGTCGTTTTGCCATTATTCTCATCAGCACCAACACCCTTGTCTTCTTTTGAAATCGAATAATAAAACATATTTGGGACAATTCAAAAAGGTTAATGCAAGGTGTATATGAGGTGCAGAACTTGTGGTCACTTTTTGGAATTCAGCGATGCCCTACTAACATAAAGACATGCAGCACCACAGTAAACTGCATCCACAGTTGTCCTAAATACTAATGAGACATTCCAAAGAAGAGGCATAGGCTAATTAACCATGTGCCGTCCTCCTGAAATATCTGTAGTTGCACATTTACAGAGATGCTCATGGTTTGTGTTAATGAACATGGCCACAAACTCATGTTTACCCATTGTGGTAGAGGTAAATGCCAGGGAATTTAGCGGACAGGTAGTACTGGCAGATAAGTATTTGTGTCTGATGTGTGTGTGTGTGTGTGTGTGTGTGTGTGTGTGTGTGTGTGTGTGTGTGTGTGTGTGTGTGTGTGTGTGTGTGTCGGCCTGGGTAGTTGTCATACCCGCACACTCCTTTGGCCTTAAAAGCAAACCCTACAACAAAGAGTCAGGGGGAGCACTAGCTAGCAGTAATAGCTTTTAATATCTTGCCTGAACAGCGCATAGGTCAGGAGGAACACAAGACACCTGAGATAACACTTTCAGTATCATGCCTTATTGACAGTTAAACATAGCATGGGTCAAAGAACACTACACACTAGGGATAACTCTTGCGTATTGTGCCTTAATGGTACTTAAACATAATGTGGGTAGGGAGAACACTTGACAGCAGGGATACTGTTCATTTTGTGCTTGAAAGACACTTAGAAAAAAATCAAGGCAATGTAAGTTGGCGGCAGGGAACATTAGACACTGAGAATACTATAAACAGTGTGCCTTAAAGACACTAAAATTAATTCAAATACTACACTCTCCCTCCTTCTACAGAGGATATTAGTCCTCTGGGCCAGCACTAGCCATTAGGTAGTATGAAATAAACGACTAAAGCTGAAAAAAAAGAAGAAAGGAGAAGGGGAAAGGCTTTAAACTGTTTACCCCTGACAGAGGAAACAGCAACATTAACCTGCTACACTAACATAATTTAGTGTAGCAAGTTTTTTTTTCATAATATAATGAGGAATCCTGGTGTTATCAACAGCTGTAACTGTTCATGACGTACTAGATAGGGGGACAGGGCACCTAAGCATACTTCTCAGCCTTGTAGTACAAGCCTAAACTAAAATGGGGACAAAGGCCAACAGTCATGGATGGGTTTCAAGTCTTCCTTTTATAAGCGTATGAAGGTAGTAGAGTACTGCCTTTTGCATTAGCTACATTTTGTTGAAGGATCTGAAGTCTGCTCAAGTCTATCTTTACTGCATTCCTCAAATTGTTTTGCCAAAAAAACAAACGTATGAGGAGCAGAACAAATCCATGAGGCTAAAATCTGGACATTCTGTAAAAACCCGGACAGTTAAGAAGTAAAAGCAGGAGTGCCTATATAATCAGGGACAGTTGAAAGGGATGGGGGTGAGCTTTTTTAATGGGGGGTTCAGTACAAAGTCAGGAGGAAAACTTAATGACAGCAAGGGAAAATTCTGAAATGCAAGTCTGAGTCACTTAAAAAGGTAATGGAGAAACAGGTCTATCATCATGATTCAGTTGCAGCAAAGTAAAAAGTATCAACTTGTAATGTCTGGCATTATTGACTGACTGTAATTATCCATAATTTCTGAAGACAGAAAAACATTTATAGACATTGACATTGAGAATAATAAGTTTATGGACATACATGGGGGTATGGGTGTGTGTGTCTCTCTGTGGGAGAGTGAATGGAGGGTGCCTGTGCCAACACAATGCATGGGCCACCCATGTTAATTATCACAGAAAAGTGCTTATCTGCACTCACAACAGCTAATGGCAATTCAGAGACATGCAAATTAGCCAGTAATGATTTCCCCCATTGCTGTTAATGTGTTTCTGAATCACAAAAAAATGCATCACAGAAACAGTTCCGACTTACTTCAGCCCTTATTGCAAAACCTGGCATTCTTTCTGAAAACTCGATTATTTTTCTAATCATTAGCATCTCCTAGAATTCTTCTTTCTCTGAATACTGTTAAAGTTTGTTAATATGTATATATAGAAACCAACATTTTTTTTTTATTTTATCAACATACAAGAATTACTTGGACAAAGTACAATAGGATACCACCAATTTATCAGTTTCAACTTTTAACTTATTTTTTTGTTTACTTGTGTTGCTTTATCAGGAAACTCTGGTTTGATGAATTCCATTTTGTTTAGTGGCTGGGAGAGAAAAGCTCCATTGTTTAGATGCAGTAACATCATTAGATTTGCAGAGCTGCAAGTGTGAATGAAGGGATTGCGCCCAAGTGAATGCAGGGATTGCATATTTATGAATGAAGGGATTACATGCTAAGAACAAGATACTGGTGGCTTGGAGTATTCTCCTTTCTGCAACATATAGTCGTCTTGCAGTTAGCATGCACACACACACACACACACACACATATATATATATATATATATATATATATATATATATATATATATATATATATATATATATATATATATACATGTGTATGTATAAGCAGTATGGTGAGACAGCAAGTAATTACTTGAAAGGTATAATAGTGAGCTTTGTAGATCACTGTTTTTCGGTTCGAATAACAGCTTTGTTTTTCAGTGTCAGTACTCACTCTAGCAGGTCTATCCTTTGGATTTAAAACTAAATGAAACATGCTTCTTTTTTCTATGTGCTTTCTATACTCTTTGTGCCTGCTAACCATCAACCCACTGTCATGGCTGCCTGTTAATTTCTCACTGAGGTGAGAGCTCCACTGTTCATTCTTTCACATCTGCAGCAGGAAGACCAGAGCTCATTTCTTTCCCTATCAAAAGAGGATGGTCTATAATATGTTTTTCAACCAGGCAACCATGAGAGGATTTTTTCAGAGATCTCTAACTCCATCCCTTGGTGACGACAAATGTGCTTGCATCCCTCTGAGAGCTACCATTGTTTCTCACTAAATGAGCTTGCACATTCCTATACACTCCTGGGATCCTGGCTTGAGTAGCCATGCACACCTCCCTCTCTCCCAACATCCTAGCAATAGATGTAAGGGAGTGATCTCTGCCTGCCCCTGCAGTGATATTAAGAATGGTGAGAAAGCCACCAAATCTCTCCCCCAGCTAGGTGGGTCAGCAAAAAGCCACCCCCTCCAGCTCTTTCTTCACTTGCTTTGCCTGGGCACAGTCGTGCATCTATCTCTCTGCAAAACAGAGCTGAAATATACTTTTAACTCCCTTTTATATCTTAGAGGCAAGTTAATACCTATAATGGATAAAAGGACAGAACACCACAAATGAGGTAAGAAAGCTCATAATATCACATTACCAGATTTAGCTGCAGAAGAGAGGTGTAAAGGTACTAGAAGCAGGAACTGTTATGATGAGCGAAGGTTGTGTGTTGATATAGATTAGATGGATAGACTTGTGAATGAGGGTGGAGGAATATAGTGGAAGACGGCAAAAGTAAATGCTATTTGGAGAAAAGCAAAAAGGTTTGATAAAATAATGCATTTGAAAAATGTTAAGTGCATTGCAGTCATGGGTGTCCCTTAGAGATCCTGAAGGAAATCTGTCCACTCGGACAATTTCAACAAAATTTTTTAATAAAGTTCACTACTGTATTTGAAACAACATGCCATTCTATAGATATTTATTGTAATAAGCAAGCTGAGATCAGAGCACATTTCAAAATGGCACAGAAAACCTATCAAGGTGTAAACTATGTGAGAAGATTTATACTACTGTCAGTATTAGAATTATACAAAAAAAGGGTATATTTACATATGGTTCTGAGAATGTGGATTATCGCATGAAATGGAAGAAATGTCCATAAACAGGTTATATAGCAGAGAAAGGCCAGAAACTCATAGTGACAAAAAGTATTCATATATAAAAGGTATAAAAAGTTACTTGGATAGAAAGACAGACACACTTTTCTGTCTGCTCATTCTGAATCATATGCTTCAGTTATGGTTCTTCTAGATATTTCCAGACACCTGTGATAGGAAGGACACTTAACGATAAAGCGCAAGTGATGGCTAATTATGACATCAGTTGGTTTTTGTATTAGTATGGGTTTCATATGACATTAGCAACATTTAGAAACACAGATTTATTAACATTTCAGTAACCTGCTTACATTGAACACATTGTGTATACTGAACGGCAACAAGCATGTTATATTCAAACATGCACAGCTTTATGGCAATTTTAGGCTGCCTCAAAATGCTGACATTCTCAAAAGGTTTAAACTCCTGTTAGTGTGAACTAATTGCAGGACCTTGAATGAGCTAAGTGTCTTAAGAATTTTCATTTCTTTATCTGTTTTGTGAGTTCGTTAGTCTGCATATGTTTGATCTGTTTTCATTCTTGTTATCTGTTTTAAGTTAACTTTTAAGGGTTTTAATGCATTTTAGCTGTTTTAGGCTATTATTAAGTTATTTTAACTGGTATTTTGTTTATTCTGAACCACGATATCTGTGAAAAGTGTTTTAAAGCTACTTAAGCCAATATTCAGTAATTCCAGTAAATAGATCCACTGATTCTGCCATTTAAGTAGCCTGTCAAATTAAATCCTGGTTCTTTCTTGTGAGAGGCATGCAAGTCAGGTTAGTTCAAGTTAGAAGTGGGTAAGCCTAAAAGTTTCACCACTGTTGCAAGCCTTTTAGCACCAAGTTTACTAATAATACTCAGACATTATTAAATTATTCTCAACACTACTAGTTCCATCTGTGAGAGGTATACATATCTAATTAATCAGGAAGCTTCGCTCTCACCTAAGAATTTCCCTTGTGAACTTCATACACCTCCATCATCCACCATTAACTTTTACTAATCCCATCAAAATGTCTTATGCTGAGGCTGTAAGAAAGTCCTACCCAAACCTCCTAGAACTAAGAAGATCAAGTCTCAGCACAAATCAGGCCACTCGTTCATCTCAGACATTCCTGCCATAAAGAGTTACCCTGAGCAAAACACTGCAAATCTTTGCCTCTGAACCACAGCAGCAACAGAAATGTTTTGATGAGACACTGTGACTTGTTATTAACAAAACTGGACAAGGAAAGGACTACAGTGAGTTGTCTTTCTGGCACCAGGCTCTCTGATAGTATAAGGAGCCTAAATACCCCAAGTCCTAACAAACAGAATGATGCCCAGGATACAAAAACAAAAGATAATTGTGTTCAATAATTGGTGAAAGTCTGAGCTGTTGTCATTCTGTTGGGATCTTGTATGTGTCATCATGGGATGAGATACTCAACAGTCCATATTTCTTTGCTAAGGATAGCCTGCACCTCTTGTTCCAAAGTTTCTGGATACTGGCTAAAGCCATTGCTGCCTGCCTAGTGTCTTTTTTAAACAGAGACCAGCTGATGGACATTCTGAAATGGGATGACATTATGTCTGATATTGAGGTACTTCAGCATTTGAAAACCAACCATGTCTGGGCAGTTATTGAGACTTGGTTTAAATGTAAACATAGAATTCTATCTATACCCAAGTTTTGTACTTTTTATGTCCTCACATCCAGTGACAAATGTGACACAATCTTCATATTTGTTATGGAACATACATTATTACCTGCTGGCAGATACATAGGGACCCTCAAAATGAACACATTTAATTACGACCCACTTTAGATAGGATTATTAACTAAAAGCCTTTTTATAGAGCACCTGTTTTGTCACCTGATGACCACAGAATATTATTCAGTATTCTAAATGATTTCCCTATTAGCACAACATTTATAATTTTGGGTGACTAACTACCCTTCAATAAACTCAGACACTCTATACCTTCAATGTAGAATACACCTACATATCCCTAGACGTAATAAATAAAAAATTACCAGCAGTTAACTAACATACTAGAGAACATAGCATGCTTCACCTATTTCTTACAAACATAGCTGCCTTTTGCACTACTCCTCTGTTATTTCTAAGCCCAGTGAAGTTTGATCACAAACTTGCTACCTTCTCCTTTAAACTCCCAAAAGCTACTAACAGCAAACCCCCTTAAATTTAAGGACTACAACATGCCAGCCTCAAACTCAACCTTCTGTATGATGAAATATCAAAATTCTTTTATGTCTGCACTACCCTGACCTTGAAACAGCAGCAAGCTTAATTAAGGAATTCTATAGCCATTTAAAAATGCATAGAGTTGGCAAGTTACAAGAATCAAGTAACATAAGAAATTAAAAAAATAACCATCCTGGTGGTTCACCATCATAAATACAACAAAAGATAGAACGCATTAAATTATTGAGCAAATCCAAGACTCCTCTTGTCACTGAAAATATCGATAGGATTAAAAAAAATGAAAACTGCTATCAAGACCCCAGAATGAGACAAACATAAATATAAGTCTTTGTCAGCTATGTTAGAAAAATAAGAAATAATACTCTACATTACTCTTAAATTATTCTTAATTGTACATCCTATTCTGACCCAACAAACATGACCAATATCCTTGCAAATAAATTTTGTGCTAACTTTACCCCTGAGACGTCTATCTGATGCTCTGAAATACCTGAATCCTTACTCCCCTATCATATGTAAAGATCATTTAATGAAGGTTCTGACCAAGACCAAAAATACCTTGCCCAAGGGACCTCACAATATACCTAATTATAGTGTTAAATGTGCCCTTAAATATGCACTCCTAAACTCTTTAACTTGCGTTTAGCTTCATCCCTGATGTCTGGTGAACTGTAGGCATGATGCCTCTCCATAAGGATGGCCTTATAACTAACATAGGTAATTACAGACATATTAGTCCTATAAGCCACAGCTGCAAAGCCAGGAAACATATGATAATTGACCTTATAAACTACAATATCAAGAATTTTATTCAGCTTGATCCCCCAACAGTTTCTTTTTATTTCTTTTTATTTTATTTACCCTTTGTTGATTGGGTTATTTGTTATTAGCCTCTTTTCATGGGAGACCCCAGATGGTATTTCTAATTCTAGGGGAACTTTGGCCAGGACATCATGGAACTCCTACTCTTTTTGATAGGAGCTTTGGGATCATTTACATTTAAATAAGCTGTGATCATCTCAAGCAGATATGACCTTGTTTTAATGTACCATCTGAAGGACAACACACTCAGGAGAGCAACACCCTCTAATAATACACTGCTGTGTCAACAGTCCAATCACCTGGAAAAGAACTCACTGCCTTCCGGACATCCAGCACTAAAGGCTAGTGTGCCCCACTGGCACTTACAGGGTTTGGTTTTGTGAGGTTAATCTGAATCTCATAAACTCCTTTGAAAGGGTTACAGAGTCAGTAGATGCTGGTCATATGATGCAAATGCTGTATCTTGACCTGGACAAGGCCTTCAACACCAGTTCCCATGCTAGCATCATACAGAAGCTAAATGCTTTAAAAAGCAACTGGTATGTGGTAAGATGGACAGAAAAACTGTCTGAAAGACAGAATCCCAATAGTGCAAGTTTCAGGCACATTATCAGAAAGCATGAAACTGACTAGTGGTGTCCTTCAGGACTCAATGTTTGGAGTTCTCCTTTTTTACCATTAACATTTTAGAAAGAAGAGTCGCATCATCATTTTGGTAGAAAACCCCTTACCTCATCCTACTTTATAGACAGCACACCACTATAAAATGAAAAAGTAGTCAAAGACTACTGAACGCAGGACTGAAGATTCTTACTCTTTTAACCATCATGTGACAACAGTTGTCAAGAAATCCTTTCATGTAGCACAACTAATTCTAAATAAACATGATCAAGATCCAACGAGGTGGTCACTCCCTTACACTCAGCATTGATCGAACCAGTTATTGAGTACAACACTCTTTCAGGGATTTATCTCACAAAACATGTCAAACAATTAGAAAGGCTCCAAAGGTTCCTAATCAGAAAGCTCACAGGCCGAAAAGTCCTTGAGCAATCAAAAGAAGCTTATGGAATACTGAGAGAAAATTTCTTTCTTTCTTTGCCTCTCTTACTGACCCGTTAGAGAACCCATTGCCCTGGACATTTTGTATCTCAGCAAGTCCAATATCTCTGCCAGTATGAGAACCATGGATCTGAATCTTTACCAAAAGATAAATAAAAATGTGGAGGGATAGGTTTATAATCCACCATCTCATAAATCTCTGTAATAAACTCCACCTGTGTGATAAGTGGTGTAACTCACTATCTTCATTTAAGAGTCAATAACTCTGGAAATCTATGACTCTATGAATATAACGATACCAGAGGTGTTGTGCAGAACTGACATCTGTTTTCATTGGTACAAAAATGAAGTGGTTGGTATCATATTACACTTTAAATTTTCAGATTAGTGTAACTAAGAGTTTCTGTAAGGTCACAGTATGTAATATTTTAATATTGTGAAAAGGATGCATGGTCAGTGTTGCCATGCTTCAGAAGTGGCAAATAGGACTTACTTCTCCTAGCATGTCTCTTCTAGTGTTTTGCAATGGAATGGGCAGGCAGTTCTGTTCAAAAATACACATACATTCGTAGTTTAAAGGTATTCATACACTTTGTTCGGCATCTTTTTCTCCTGACACTCCCTGCTTTCTGCATTGCAAAACAGTTTAGACTGGCCGTTATTGTTATTAGTATGTTTTTTGTCCAGAGTGACTGAAAACTGTACTTCATAAAGACTAATACATTTACTTTTTTTTCTAGTTTTAACCATTCTACCAAACACTTCACTGTTTACTGCAGTTTATTTTCACATCAGTCATCATGCCAGCAGACCAGGAACTAATACTGACTTTTTGTCTTCTAAATGACCATTGGTTTCAGTCTCTGTTATTCAGAGAAGACCTTCACTTTTATGCAAGGCAAGGGACCTTATTTTCAAAGCTTTCAGGATGACACACGTGAACACACACACACACACACACACACACACACACACACACACACACACACACACACACACACACACACACACACACTCTCTCTCTCCTTCTCAGAGGTGTAGCAGCCTATTCCGGTGCATGGTGCTCTCTCCCAAGCTGTTACCCCCCTCAGCTGTCAAACTGCTAATGTTTATGTCATGCACAGAGTGTAAATCAAGCTGACTTTTAGTATTCAGGCTTAGTAAAATTCTCTGATCTTGAGTTGAGGCTGAAGACAGACTTGCTCTCTCTCAGTAGTTAACTTTGACAGTTCAGTTTTGAAAAATGTAGAAAATTAAGCATGCTTAAGTTATTTTGTCCTTCATATTCTCAATCCACTTGGATCACTTAAACAATCATGAAGATCCAACAACAATGTTGTGCCTGCTAAATTAACAACCCAGTTTAAGTAATTTGCTGCAAAATGTCTGAAGTCCTTCACTGTTGCATGTCTCCTGCTCTCAGTCTGAACATGACACATCATAATCTGTCCTTTCTACCTGTTACTCTAAATCATGTGTCTCAGTTTGTCCTCCTGACACGGTTTAAAATGGACTATCATCAGTTGTTAAATATGCTTGCTTGGCTAAAATTAAATGATGAAGAGATTTGTGTTCCTGCCTTGCATGATGCATTCCATATTCACACATCTATGGTCTTCTTTTCTGTCATATCTTGCTTATAATGCAATCTTCTTTTCCTAATTTAACTGGTATCTCAACATTCATGTTTTAAGAATGCACATGCAGCATTTTAGTTTACAAAAATCCATTGACACTGGAATAGTTACTGCTTTCATTTCATATTAGAGCCTTCAGATGCTTTGGTTAAATGAATTCTTATATGTTACTTTTATTGTTATTTGAATATTTCATTATGTCAGTGTGAAATGTGTATCCTGACTTAGTGGGCTTTGGCTAGGGAGGCTGTTTTTCTAGGTACGTTTAAGTTAGGGGAGTTGGTTAAAGAAAGGAAGTGAAGTTAGGAGCTAGGGTCAGGTAGGTGGGAAGCGAAGTGAGGTAAAATGGGGTGCCTGCTAGGTTTTTTTATAGAGATGGTCATGAGAGTCTGGTCTCTTCTGATGGTGGCATTTTTTGTCAAGCCCACCCACTCTCCCTCTGTTTTGTTCATAGGTTCGTAGGTTCATACTAGGCTATCTGCCCTAGGGCATTTATAAGCCTAGCCAGAGTGTGTTTGGCTTTTGCCACCCATTTTAAATGAATTTTGCTATGCTCTTTTTCGAGGTTAGTATACTGTGCCTCTGTCTAACAGTGACACAGAAGTGATACCCGGAGTAAACCTATGATCTCCCATCCACTCAAGATTCCTCTTGAAGAGAGTCAATGAGGGACTCTGCCTAACCTGGGCTGGGATTTTATTCCAAAGTGAAGGGAGCCTCTGGGTTATAAATCTGTCCCTCCAGCATGTCCTATTTATTTCAGTGCTGAGGTTCAAGTCTCTTGAGTGCGTAGCTCGATGGGATTTGGATTTTCTGAGGTGCAGCATGTCCATTAATTCCGGGTTGGACATGGCTTTATACGACAGGCACAGATCACCTCTGAGCAGGTGGTATGCCACTGAGTAGAGCTGGAGTTTCTTTAACCGGGCAGCATATGGCATCTGTTTGAGCCCTTTGATCCTCTTGGTGAAGTACTTTTGGGGTCTTTCCAGTTGCTGCAGGTGTCTGGTAAGGTACATCCCAAAAGGGGCATTGTACTCAATTATGGGCCTGATGAGGGATGAGTAAAGAAGCACGATGACCTCCCCTGATCTAGATGTGAATCCCTTCATGATTAGGTGGGCTATATAAAATGTTTTTCTAACCACTTTGGCCACTTGGTTTTCAAATGAGAGATTGCTATCAACTTGGGTCCCCAGATCCCTAATTACTTCTTCCGTACTTAATGGATTACCACCTATGTGGTAATTTGTGGACACTTTGTTTTTGCCAAAGGGGATGACTATACACTTTTTTGGTGTTTAGCTTGAGGCCATGGCTCTGGCACCAGTTGTCTGTTTCTATGAGGCCCTTTTGTAGGATGCTTGTGTCGGCTGGAGAGTCGATTATGGCACCTAGTTTGCAGTCATCTGCGAACTTGGTCAGCCGCAGTCCTTCCATGTTGGACTGTACCTCCGAGAAATATATACCGAACAAGAGAGGTCCCAGGACTGAGCCTTGTGGGATGCCACTTGTAACTGGTTTGGAGTCTGACATGGCTCCAGCAATTCTAACCATGTGGGTTCTGTCCTTGAGCCAGTTTGCAACCCATCTAGTGACATAGGGGTTTATATTTAAGCTGGTGAGCTTATCTATAATGCCCGAGTGGGGTATTGTATCGAAGGCTTTTGCGAGGTCCAGGTAGGCTGTGTGGACCACCTTCCCCTCATCAATGGCCTTGGTGACTGTTTCAAAGAAATCGACCAGGTTTAAGAGGCAGGATCTGCCCTTAACAAAGCTGAACTGGGTAGGATCCAGTGTCTGTAGGTCCCCAATATCTTTATTTATGAGGTCCATGATGATCCTTTCCATAGCTTTGCAGACCAAGCTAGTCAGGCTTATGGGGTGATAGTTTTCAGGATCCGTTGAGGCACCACCTTTGTGGAGAGGGACCACTGTTGCTGTACGCCACTCTTTGGGTACATATCCTGTAGTAAGGCTGAGATTGAACAGTAGTTTTATGCTTGGGTTTAGCTCTTCTTGGAGTTCATGTAGGACGCAGCCCGGGACACCGTCTGGTCCCATTGATGCTGTGATTTTTGCTTTGGAGAGGGCGGCTCTTACCTGAGCATCTGAAATGTCAGGGGGGCAGCACTCTGCTGGGATAGATATTTGCCCTTTTGGTGGGGAGGGGGGGAGAAGTTTGCGCTTAACCTGTCAGCTAGGATGTTGGCAATGTCTGTGGGTTCAGTGTATTTTTTGTCATTTTGGACTAATTCTGAGCATATCTGGGAATTCCCACCCAGGTTCCTAACATAACTAAAGAAAGCCTTGTGATTATCCTTAGTGTCCTGTGCAATTTTTCTCTCGAAGCTGGCCTTAGACAATTTTATGAGTGCCAGTAGTTTTTTGCTAATACTGATCAGAGATCCTTCCCTTTTTGGGATTTTGCTCTATCATGTAGTAGCTTCCTCCTTCTATTGTATAGTTTGTTTATGGCTGGGGTCCACCAGACAGGAATCCTGCCTTTGGAGGATTGGGTCTTGGTTTTATTTGGGATTGCATGATCCATGCATTCCTGAAGGTGTTCATAGAATGCGTTTATAAAGGATTCTGCGGTCTGGGCCGTATTTTCCACAGGCCCTGGGGCTTTGAAGGATTCCACCTCAGTTTTGAGGAATGTAAAATTTGCTTTAGAGAAGTTTTTCACTGTGATTTCTGGGCAGGGGGTGGGGTCGGGATGTGAATATCCAGTGAGATTAGTTTATGGTCTGATCTTACCAGTGAGGGATACACTTCTGGTCTGGAGCATAGAGCCCCCATGTTGGTGATGATCAGGTCCAGTATGTTTTCCCCTCTTATGGGAGTGGTAACAAGTTGTTCCATAGCATTTGAGTTTATAAATTCTAGGAACCTTTTGGCTAGGGTGTTGGAGCTAGAGTAATGCTCCCAGTCTATGTTTGGGTAGTTGAAGTCGCCCAATATAATGGTGTTTGGAGAGACCTTCCTATTTTCCAGTGTTCTCAGGAAGGCCAAGTGCGGTTCCTGGGTTTGGGTGGGTGGTCTGTAGCAGGCCATAAACTGGAAGGCAGTTTTACCCACTGTTAGTTGCACATGGATAGTCTCTGATGCTTCGTGCTGTGACACCAACCTGGAGGTGTGGGTATCTTTGACGATTATTGATACTCCCCCTCCTTTTGTGGTTCGATCCAAGTTTTGAGGCCGAAAAGCATGGTATGAGGTATAACCTGGTAGTGCTGGGGTGCTCTCGGGAGCCTTGAACCAAGTTTCTGTTACTGCACAGATATCGATGTTCTCCATGCTAAGGAGAGTTTCGAAAAGTGCATCTTGAGGTTTAGACTTCTGGCGTTGAGTAGCATTACTCTTAGTTTCTTATCCCTTGTGATACCTATGGAGGTGGGTTTGTCTTTTGAGCCTTGCCTAAAAAAGGCACTATGGGGGTGGCAAGAACCTTTGCCAATATCCGAAAGCCCAGGGGTGACAGGTGCAAGCCATCCCTAGCGAAGCATTGTGGCTTGTCGAGCATGTCATCCCAGGCTGACAGGCATTGGATCCCCTTTGAATGACATCAATACTTAAGCCAATTGTTGAAATTGATCATCTTGTCTTCATATTGTGGCATCATTCTTGGTGAGGGTAAGATGCTACTCAAGGTCAGGGTAATACCGGCCTGGGCTACATGCTCAGAGAGCTCCTCTATGTCTCTTTTCATGTAGTCCAGGGAGGTATGTCTCAGGTCATTCACACCAGCATGGACAATGACTGAGTCATATTTGTACTTACCTTGGAGTGACCTGAGTGCTTGTGTTATGTGGTGGATTCTAGCGCCCGACAGGCAGCTCACCGTGACCTTCTCCTTGTTCAGCCTGGTGAGTGGGACGTCAGTGTGCCTGACGATAGAGTCACCTATTACAAGTGTATCAGGTGTGTTGTTTAGCCTTAAGGGCTGTGACTGTTCAGCACACTGGCTTTGTGAGCTATGTGTTGCACGTGTTTTGTTTTGGGGTAGCGGTTGCTTGGGTGTCTGCTTTGGAGGTCTCTGCTGCTTAGGCAGATTTTTATTTAGAGCCTCTGAGTATGTTTTTGTGTGTTTATGTGTTTGGTTTGCTGTCGTGGTAGGTCTATGTGAGACTGGAATTGTAGTGAGTGTGGTTTCCTTCTCCTCCTGACTGGTTACGCCAGTACTGAGTTGAGAGAGCTTAGCCTCCAGTTTGGCTATATGGTTGCATCTCTCACATGTGTTGGAATTTGTTGGGAGGAGGAGAGGGTTGTCTGTGTACATGAGGCAGTTGTAACATTGCCTCAAGATTCCCAGATTCACCAGCTGGACCGGAGACGAGATTGACGACTGACCTTTGGACATGCTAGAATAGTATTGGGAATTCCTTTATAATTGAAAAAAGGGCCACTGGGGAACAAGGTACTCAAGGGGAGTTTGTGAGGGTGTAGTGCTTTTAATTTTTTAGTGCTGACTTATATAATTGCTTTAGTGAGCAAGTGCCAGGCTTTAGAGTAGGAATAGGGTGTTTATTATGAGAACTAGATCAGGTCTAAGGGAAAAAGTGAAGAGCAGACTTTGTGGAGCCGAGAATGGTTTAAACCCAATTAAGCAGAGCTTAATTCTGTAGAAGAGATAGTTAAGTATTGCTTTGTGGGTTAGTTGTCTTGAGGCATTTTGGTATTGACCTGGCAAGGTTAGCTTCCCTAGATTTAAGGAGGAAGCCCCCTTTTCCTTTCCTGGACTGATTTGGTGACAGGCTTTATTGGCCTCCTGGAGTGAGCAATTGGTTATGCTGTTTCTTTAAGAGTAAAGATGTAGGAGAGGATTTGGTGGACTGAGCAGTCTCAAATGCTGCTCTGACATTTGTTAGCCTGATGCAGGTAATTTGTTTTATGATGCTTAGTATTGTTTCATGTTTTCTTTGAATTTTAACCTGTGCTAATAAATGTTACAGCATAGTTGCCTTATTGAATTGATAGTATCTTTTTGCATTTCTAAGTTTAGATAAAAGTGTCATGGTTAATTGTATGTATCTGGCCTTGGTTCGATAAAGTTAGTCAATAGTCACTCTGGTGTGTGTTTATTTTGGTAGTGGGAGGCAGGGAACTTAGGACAAATGTGTTTGCTGACTACCAAATAAAAAGAGTTTTCCTTTGTCTTTCTGCAGGTCTTATAATATAGCATTTATTCCACGTATACCACACATCACAAATTTAGCCTGCATTGTTTAAATTATCTTTTGACCTACCAGATGCAAATATTATATTAGTAACTCAACTGGCACATTCAAAAATATTTTCTTGGTTTGCATTTTTGCCATATAAAAAACACACCATTATTTATGTTGTTACTTATGCCATCAATAGGTTCATGTCTGAAAATGTACCAGTGCTCACTTTTGTAACAAAAAGATAAACAAATGTCTTTATTTATTTGTCTTTGTTTACTGGGAAAGTCCGACTGAGTAACACTATTTTCAGCAGAAGTCTAGATAGAAAAGCTCCATTTGTTTACATTGCATTATACTAAGGTCCAGTTAAACACAGAGTAGTTACAGTTCTACTTAACATTTAAACACATACAGTATTTACATTAATACATATAAAATATATGTGTAATCCAACATTTGCAGCATTTATATATTTATCTTATTTCTGTTAAACTTTGTTTTCCATTATCAACAATGATCACAAACTGCTGTAGAACATAAAAATATCAACTTGTTTCTCTTTGTTCTCTTAATATCATGTTATCTCTGAAAGGATCAGACAAAATGTTCCTTCTGAGAAAAACAGTTTGGCAAGCGCTGCTTAATGTTTAATTGTTGTTTCTTTTTTCCTGACTCTCATCAGAAAGCAGCTGAAAATAAGTTAGTCACATTTCAGTAAGTCTTGCCCTCAATAAGAAATGCATACAGCTTTCTACATCTTGACTTCAATAAACAAAACACATCTTTCTACCTTCCAAATATCCTCATTTTGTGTCATGTATGTTATGAGAATTAAAATCCTGTAGTTTTCAGTTCCTGTTTTTTGCAACTTTCACTGATAACTTTTTTCTGATCTGCCATTTGCCCTAAAGAGCACCTCAGTTTTTAATTGAGCCCTTTGGTGATTTTTGAACTCTTACAGATGCTACTATACAAAACTGCCTGACCAGATAATTACTACCAAAGAACTGTAGTTATCAAGATATCACATGCATTTTATCTTAAGAGGAAGGAACAATTGATTTTAGTGATAGTTTTGGGAATACAAACAGATTTTCCCATTGTGCATAAACTACTTTTCAGCCAAAGAGAAGGGAAGTTTTTAAGTTTTTAAATATACCATAATAGGCAACTGTTAGATCGATGCTCATCAGAACTCATACCCACATTAAATGTTATCTGTTATAGCAAGTCTTGTAATGCAGCTGTTTGAAATCTTTTGAATACAAAAGCTAAACTTCTCACATGCAACTTATTTCACCCAATACTCAAAGGCAGTTGCTTTCTTACCTGCTAGCCTATGACATAAATCATGTTACTTGGATTGTCTAGAATATTTTATTATGTTATGCATACTTCTAGTAAATCTGATTGCTTAATTCATAAATATAGGCCACCCAATGATATGAAAATATGAGATGCTAGACATATTAACTAAATGCATAACTCTAGCCTGAGTTTGCAATCAAGACAACAAGGTTTCCAACTGTCTTTGCAGTGGAGGCACAATGTAACAAATAGGACAGTCAAAAGTGAACAGTTGTCATTTCTATTGTGACATGCCAAATAGTTTCTTAGATGTGATTATCATAGTTTACTGTAATGTATGCATGGTAAATATATACGAGTTGCTGTGTTCCTAATTTCTGCTTCTTCTTTGAGAGAACAAAGCACTTATTATACCAAATATCTGATTTGAAAAACAATGAATTCCACAGTATCCTTCTTCTAGGAATTCAATAAATGTTTTAAATAACATTCCAAAATTCAGAAATGGGCTTTGTTAAACAAACCCCGTTCAGTCACTATATATCATCCAGGACCTAGTGAATCAATTTATATAGCTTGTGCAAAAGGTAGCATGACTGATTATAATGGTTGTCCTAGGGTGAACAAACAGCAGAAGTGATTGATCTGTTAAAACAGATTTGCATTCAGAATTATGCACTCCTTTTTTACTTTGAACATGGAACGTTTATATTTCTCCATTCCCCATGATGCAGGTTATTCTGTCTATTCATTTTTGCTTAGTAACAAGCAAGCTATACTTAATGGATTTTTATCAGTTTTTGTTACTGTCTGTTTGGTACTTGGAATACATTCTTTTCATTTTGACAGTAGGCATTATCTGCAACTACAATGAAAAGCTATACATGCTACTTTTGCAATATTTTCTGATTTGTTTATGTGATTCTTTGAACATTATTACAATTAGAGTTACGCCAACAATAATTTTAATACAAATACTTAAATATGTAGGAAGTCACTCAGTGATAGCAATTTCCTAGTTATGGGGGTCTGAAATAAATGCTCACTTCTGCACTGCAAATTAAAGCGTTGTCTTGTCTTGTTGCTTGGTTTGTAGATTTAAGATATACACTGGCTTGTGGCTTTGCCTCTGCACATTGTTGCTGAATACATGTGCCCACACACACACACACACACACACACACACACACACACACACACACACACACACACGTGTCTGAATGATGTATGTCATAAGGCACATAGGAGGCCTGTGTTTAATGACTGTTTTAATGTGATGGACGGTAAAACGTAGCAGTATACTTTACTCATTAGCAGTCTGTAAAGCCGTGATATTACTACTACTATGGGCCCACAAGATATAAATCCTTTACTGTCACTTAAAACTTCCATCTGTACGATATGTGTCTTACAATTAGAGGCTACATGCTGCAGTGTGCTGTAACAGATTAATGTCTTACTGCTTCATAAAGTTTTAGTTATGAATTTTAATTGTCTGCATACGATTGCAGCAGTAACAGTTTTACAAATTACAAACTGCAGTGTTATTCAGTGAGGTATCAGAGTAATATGTCAGAGCAAAGACCGTTGTCACAAAAAAAATGAAATTAAATTAAGATCTTGACCAAAAAACATTAACTTATTAAATTGTATGCGACAAAAGCTCTTGATGAAAACTACACACACACACACACACACACACACACACACACACACACACACACACACACACACACACACACACACACATATATATATATATATATATATATACATATGTATGTATATATGGGTCCACTTTCAAATCTTTAAATACTGAAATATCGAATTTCAGTATCTCGAGATGAAAATGTTGAAAGTACACTACAACAAAAAGTTAAAAAAATGACCATCACTAAACTGAAAGTTCATAATACCAAATTTTCAATATGCAACACTCTGTTTTTAATACACCCTCCACCACACAAACAAAAACACATACAAGACTTTCCTCCCTACACCATAACAAACCAATACAACACACACACACGCACACACACACACACACACACACACACACACACACACACACACAAATACACACACGCAGACATGCACACACGCACACACACAAACAAATACAACTAATCTATTTATAAGCAGGGGGCAAGTCCCCCTGTACCCCCTTATGGGGGGCTGCACCCCCATACCCCAGCAACTTATATATGCCAACTTGTAGTCACACTACCAAGAATAACACAACAAACCCACCGCTACACACCCTATACTTCCGTTGCACAAACACACACACTACACATGTACAAAAATCACCGTTTTCAACACTTACACAATCACAGTCTCATCTACCTAGCCCAACCTACTCCTAAAACTTCCCAAAAAAATTTAAAAATAAAAAATTCCTACCCAAAACCCTTAAACAGTAAACATCTATCTAAATTTCCGCATATAACCAGACATCGGCCGCCATCTCTAAATACCAGGCCACACTACACCTTAAAGAGACAACAAACCATAATAAAAGCACCGTACCACCACTACCATGAACAAACCCAGTAGAAACCCTGACTAATCCCCACTCAAACATAATTCATAAATGAGAACCTCATTACAAGAATAAAACTCTGACTCTCTAACTGTTTAAAATTATATGTATCACCCACCTACTGGAAAGATTTAAAGTTAACACTACACCATGTATGATAACCACCTTAATATATGTATTTTCCTTTTTCAGATGAAATCTTTAACTATTTCTTTCTCAGCTACTTGCTTCCAACCTTTGCTGTGTGTATGTGAGAAAAACATTTACCTGTGTGTACATATCGTTAAACAAATCTCAGTTTTGTGATAACTCACTGTAATAATTTCACTGTATTTACACTTGTTTTTGTACATTTGGAGCTTTTCTCCCCGGGCTTCCATGAAAATGGACTTTCCAGTTGGACTTTTCCAGTTAACAAATGTAAAATAAAATAATTAAATAAAATAAATAAATTCAGTAACTTAACATTTATTAAAATGCAGTTTTGAATAACTGTACTTTCAACATTTTGGACTCAAGATATTTCGAGATTGAGTCCACTTTCAAATATCGAAATACTGAAATATCAAATGTCAGTATCTTGAGGTGAATTAGGGTTTCTCATTTTCTTTTTTTGTTTTATATTTTTATTACATTACTTTTCTGTTGACTGTGCGTATATATACACAATCTAGGGTACATTATTTGGAACTGTTCTTAATAATGGACCTTTAATAATATTCTGTACTTAATGTTTTGAAGACTGCAGGTTTAATTCATTACTGGTTGATGCAAGATATAGCCATTGACTAGTAGTCAGTCTTATCATTTAAAACAATCTTTGCAGCAAGGTCTAAATGACGTTGTTGCTGCGATAAGGTTGCTCTTCCTACTGACAGTGCTGTGATAAATCCGCATGGTGCTGGTCTTCTGCAGTCATTTCAGTAAGTTGTTTGCCCTAAATTATTTTATTTTATTTTACATTTGTTGACTGGGCTAGTCTAGCTGGATATATGTCCATTTTCAGTAGAGGCCCGGGGAGAAAAGCTCCAAACATTTCAAATAAAGTTCACATCTACAGAAGTACATATTTAGAATGTGAATACATTCACTGTAAAAAGAACAGAAATTTTAAGTGGTCACACATTTAAAAAGTATAAAAAAAAAACTACAAAATATTTGACTAGACTTAGTACAATTACTAATGAAATTACAATTAAATGTTGAGAAAGAATAATAGCTAAAAAGGTACAGTATAAATGTAGATAAGAAAGGAAGTTAAAAGGATAGTGAAAATGGCGAAGCAGTTGAGTAATGCATCTAGTAGTAATATTTGTCACTTTTTTGAGAATACAGTAATAAGTAAGACTATGATGGAGAGGTAGAATAGTAGTTGTTAAGATGAAATTATTTCAGAGATGTGAAGGTAAGGTTGAATCAAGTAATAAAAGTAAGTTGGTTAGTCAGGTTTAGTGCAGGGGCACATCCAATGTGTTTTGAGGAAGAGCTTACGTTTATTTTTAAACAGAGTAATAGAGGGAAGTGTGGAAAGTTCAGAGGGAAGTAGGTTCCAGGTTTTTCCAACAGCATTAGAGAAGAGAGAGCCTCCAGCTCTATTGTTTGATTTATTGATATATACAAGAAATTTTTGTGAAGATCTTAGGGACTTCAGGTTATAATAGGGGTGAATAAGGTTAGATAGGATGGGTGTTTTGGCAGGTTGATAAAGTATTTTATGGGCGATGGCCAGTTGATTAAATTTCAGCTGCTGCTGCAATTCAAGCCACCCTAGATGCTTTAGATTAATACAGTGGTGTGTTCTGAAAGGGTTACCTGTGGCAAACCTGGCTATACTATTGTAGGAGTTTTCTAGTTTCTTAAGGTTATTTTTTGACAGATTAGTAAATATGGGTGAGGCATAAAGAAGGATAGAGATTAGATGGGTGTGGGCAATAGTTATTCCAGTTGCAGGAGTGAGGAAGGGTTTGATCCTATAAAGAGAGCCAATTTTTTTATTAGTAGTTTTCAAAATGTTGTTGATATGGGTGTCAAAGCTAAGGTTATTGTCTATGGTGATACCTAGCAGTTTGGTAGTAAGATCTTGGGATATGAGTGTACCATTATTGGATGTTACAGTGAAGTCAATTGGGGGAGATTTACTGGTAGGTGTAAAAAGGAGAAGTTTAGTTTTTTTAGGGTTTAATAGGAGACAGCGTTTTGTAAACCATAGTTCTACAGAGTTAAATACATCGTGAGAAAGGGAGTGAAGTTCAGATACAGATGTGGCTGAGCATATAAGTGTGGAGTCATCAGCGTATTGTATACATGACTAAATTTGATTTGTCAACAAACTGTAATGTTGTCTTCCTTCCAAATCTAACTTAGTCTGTCTGTTTATATTTTTGCTGTGGAGATAATGACAAGCCTGCAATGCAGAGTATATTATCGTGTCAGCAACCCCTCAAAACTTTCCATTTTGTGTGCATTATGTTGAAGCCTGTAATCTACAATGTGAGAAAGTCACTGTTTAATATTTGAAAAGGAGCATAAAACCCAGTGTTTCATAACCCAAACACTGCATTATTCTGAACATTTCATTTATTTAAAAAAATCACTGGGTGTCATTCTTATGTTATTGGTGAACTTGTTAGTGACAAGCTTGTTCATGAATCAATTGTTGAATAGATGGACCCATTGATGGACACACTTATCAGGTATTCAGCTTGTTGGGTCCATGACCCAGTCTTGTTCTTGGTGCAAGATGTATATGTTAAGAGATAGGAAAAGGAATTATGTGTTTCTTTACATGTATAAAGACAGATCTATAAAGTTAGAATCCATCATGCGTGAGTTTGTGTGTGTTATATCTATCTATCTATACATAGAGGGGGGAGGGGTTAGAAAGATTTTTCTCTCTCTCTCTCTGTACTTCTTTGTAAGTGCATGTGCTGCTTAGAAAACATGTTTTTTGGATGCAGGTGTTATGGTCAGAAGGGAAGGTATAAGCAGATCAGGTATTACTGGCTGCTTACTGTAGGCTGTCCATAAGTGGCCAGTTTTGTGGTAGAGGTAGTGGCAAATTTGTTTGCCGGAGTGAGTGAGTGCTTAAGAGGTGTGAAGAGGGTTACGAGTACTTGAAATAGCTGGTAGTTCAGTGCTTGGTTTTTATATGGGTGGGAGTGCTTCACGTCCTTTGTGATCAACTGCTTGTTTTCAGTAAGAGTATGTTGTTCAGTGAGAGGATGTAAGGCTATTATAGTGGATGTAAGGGTAAGAGTGCTTAGTGTATTTATGGATTTATTGGTGTGCTGAAATGAGTGGTCAGATATTTGGTGCAGGAATTTGTGTGAAAGGTTGACAGGATGGTGTGTGTTTCCTTAATTTTTGGTGGGGACTGAGTGTATTTTTAGGAATGCTTGGTGGATACTGTATGCAAGATGTGTAAGGTGACTACTGGCACTATGGGTGACTATGCATTTTTTGCCGCTGTGTGATCCATCTGATAATTACTCCAAGGAAAGTGTCATCATGACTGTATGTTTTTAGCTAGTGGGGAACACCCAGAGTGATGTGGGACAGATGGGCATGTAGTGTGAGTGCTTGTGTATTTCTTATTCTTTACATTTGTTAGGTGTTTGTGTATGAGTGCTTGTGTGTGTGTGTGTGTGTGTGTGTGTGTGTGTGTGTGTGTGTGTGTGTGTGTGTGTGTGTGTTTGTGTGTGTGTGTGTTTTAATATTTTAGAAAATTGCAATTTTAGTCTTTTGGTTTTATGATTTTGTGATTTAGCTTTCGGAGTTTAATGTTACTTACTATTTCAAAACAGAATGTTGTATCATATGAGTGTTAGTAAAATGATAATGATTTGAGTCTTTGTTTCCTGATGCTGATAGTAATGCATGTTGTTAAATTGTGTTCTTTTGTATTTCATTTTACTAAAGAATTAGTTGAAGTAAAATTGCTTTTATTTCGATGTATTCCTTTTAGTTTTAACTATTAAAGCATGCTTTTGGTGTTCTCCTGAATGCTCTTTAGTACATAGTCACCAGAAACACCTATGCTGTGGTATTTTGATACAACATAATATTCGTTGCACTGTTTTCAGCACAATGTTTTGAATAATCATTCTCTAAATGTTTCAACATATAAGGTCCTCAAAGCACTACTTCAGTCATTTAAACAACTCTTTTAGTGAAAAGGTCTTCCACTTTAAAATGACGACAAAACTGGAAGACATTTCCTTTTCCATGTAATAGTGATACTTCAGTTGACTATATTAATTTGCATGCAATGTAAGTGGAGCCCCCACATGACCTTGGGTGGAAGGACATTACCAATTCTGCCTCAGCATGATCCAAATCACATAGAAAGTCATACAACTTAAAGTAATGCAGAATGTTTGGCAGGGTTTGACTTGTGCATTTTTTAACAAATAATGTGTAAAAACAGGGGAACAGCAACAAAACCTATGCTGTTATATCCTGCAAAAGTGAAAACAAAAACCAACGTCTCTGCAAACACAACTTATATCTAGTCTGAGCTACTTGAAGTTTATTATGAAATGAAAGAAGTTAGGAATAATCTAAAATCAGATATGTTCTTTCAGTTGTGCCATTATACATAAATATTTGTTATTCACAAGAGAAGAAAAAGCAGGATCTTGATTCCTACTCTATATTCGATAACATCTCATCTGTTATGCTGAGCAAATACAAATCAAAATGTGGGTGATGACTTTAAAATGAGCACAGTCAGAATATGGCAAGCAAATAAAAAAGTCATGGTAAATAAAATGTATGTGTTTATTAATTAAGCCAGGCATTTACATATCATACAGCACCTTATTAAATCTTCATTAGTAAGAGCCTGAAGCAAAAATGCCTGCCATGGTAATAAACTCTTATGCTTGCATTAATATTTTGCTTTACCTTTTTATATATTCTATAAAGTCTGTTGAAGTAATAATGTCAGAACATAAAATATTATAGTTATGCCTTGTTATTCTGGATAATTACTTTGCAAATTTGTGGAAAATAAGAATGCATTACAACTCCAGAGCTACTTGGTCTCATTTCAGCAACTGTGTCCTCAGTAATTACAGTAAAACCTCGTATACAATGCTCATTTTGTAATAAACTATATCCTACAGTGATATTAACTAGTAATGTTTTGATATGTTATGGCATAATTAGTAATATAATACATCATATACACTCCAGAAGTGTGTCCATCTTTAATAGGCACTCTGACCAAATAGGAATCTCAGTTATAATAACTTCTTACTAAGTCAAAGTAAAAGGAGGAAAAGGTGCCAAAAGTCACCAAAAACAATAGAAAAAAGCACCTGGATAGCCATTTCCACAGAATCACATTTATTTAAGGGTATAAAGCACAGCACTCATTAACACTGACCACAACAGTAAACAATACGTTTTCATCCACAGCTTCTTCAGATAACTTCTTTAAGTATTACTAGATCACATAACTCAATAGGTGACTCACTGCACTCATGCTATGTCTCAAAAAAGTAGAATGGCATCCCAAAAGATCTAAGGATAGTTGCAAAGTACACCAAATTTAAAAAGCATCTATATCAGTCATTGAAACCAAATAACCTGTCAGTTCTACCTCACTATGCCTTTTCCCTGACTACTTCTCAAGATACTTGCTCTACTTTTAACTACTGTCTAACCCCTCTAAAACATAACCTACCTAAGGTCTCTTCTATAGTTACTAGCAATCAGACCATCTGTTCATTTCCTACCGAAACTTATCAACTGTTCACTGATTTAACACACCTTATTAAACTTAAAAGGTACCTAATTCCATGCTATCGTTTTTTTCTATGTCTTCATCTTCAACTACACCTGCTGTACTATAAAGGTTTACTGAATATCCTATTACCTCCATCCATTTTACTAGAACTGCAAACTTCATTATAATCTATGATTCATATTTCCATACTTCACTTTCCAGACACACACTCTAGTTGTGCCAATTAACTTGAATAGTTTGAAGCTATTTCAACTTTAAAAATTGATTTTCTGTACAACTCTGTAAGCCATGGTAGTGTCTCTAAGTAATATATGCTTTTTTAAACATTTTCTAAAAATGTTTTTCTAATATATTTATTAAATATTGTGCTAGAGCTTCGCTCCCCAGGCTGCCATTCAAAAAGTGCACTGCCCATTCTTATTTTGTTAGTCAACAAAAATAAATAAGTAAATACATAGAATCAAAAATATAAAATAAATAGATTAGTTGGTATTGGTAAACACTTTTTATGAATTCCAGTCTATGTAAATAGCTAGAGGTAAAGGAGCATATGGAGATGTCATGAAAAGTCACACTGAAATCTACCTAACTAGGTCAGCTGAGGCACTCAAAAACTCTGACTCCCTTCTTCTGTTCAGAAGCCATTTCACTTTTCCTCAACTAATCTACTGTATTAATACCAGCTGTTTTTATTCTTAATGTAATCCATGGACAAAAAAAAAAAAACTTACAGTAAGGGTATGTTTTCTATAAAATCCTTAAACCAAAACCTAACCCTTAGAGTTAAAACCTGCGCCCGCTCCTCTGCTCCTCTAGCTTCATATTTTTCATATCCTCTCTTTCCAAGGTGTGTTTTGCATACTTTATTACTCACGTTATTGAAGGTCCCTCATATTTATGCATTTCCTAATATTCTTCTGTGAATCTTGACTTCCACTTATGATGAGCTCAAGCACCTTTCAGTCACAATAAGTTGAATCCTACTTTGTGCTTCTTTGGCTTTCTGTGGAGTTGGACAGGACATAGTCAGTTGTTGCACTAAATAATCCCAAGGACATGCCCCGTTGAATGACCATGTTTGGCCTTCAAGAATAATCGTAATCTTAAATGTATACTTTGTAATAAATCCAGGAATCCAACTTGTACCAAATATAACAAACTAGGCATTTATCCTTGTTGGAGGTGTATTAATTGCTAATATATTTCTAAAGAAAAGGAGTTTACTCATCCGATATCTGGAAAAAGATATATCCTGAATTCTTATGCTGATTGCAACACTAGGAACATGCTCTATCTAGCCATCTGGGACAATTGTGAGAACTTTTACATGGGAAAAACAACAAGCCAATTTAAGGAAACGATAGTCAAACATGCCAGCAATATTCGTCACAAAGACTTTAAGAATCGTCTAGTAAAACACGTACATGAAACATGGGACATCATTTTTATTGTTGAGTATTACAAGTAATAAAGGAAGATGTATGTGGGGGAGACATAAATAACACAATGTAATTAGCTGAAATGCTTTTGACTGGTTGTTTGCAAGCCCATAAAATATTGGACTTGAATGCAAACTGACATCAGTTTTAGTGCTTTTAGATATGAAGAAGGATCTATAGGAGATCTGAAATTGCTTATCTTATCAGAGAATGATATTTTATTTCATGAATTTTTATTGCTTTTAACTACATTAAAGTTCAACATTTACTATATGATTTCTACTCCAGTGTGCGAACATCTTTGTACATGTTCCTACACATGGTGGCAGTACTGGTCATTCTTACTTTTTATATTTTATTTCTATGGGACTGTGCTTTAGTGGTCATTTTGGTGTTTTTTGTTGATATATATATATATATATATATATATATATATATATATATATATATATATATATACACACACACACACACACACACACACACACACACACACACATATACACACACACACACACACACACACACACACACACACACACACACACACACACACATATATATATATATATATATATATATATATATATATATATATATATATATATATATATATATATATATACCTGTAATGGAAATCCTGCACACCCTTAATCCAGTCCTTTTATTCATTGCGACTCTTAATTGTAGGTGCAGTTTAGATGTGGTATCTGAATCTGGATTAACAGGAGTGTTTATCGTTCCTCTTAACTTTTTGTTAGCTTGAACAGCTCTATTTTTACATCTCCAAACTTCCTAGTGCATTTTTCTGGATCAGCTGTTGGAATAATAAATGTATAGATGTTATTAAACATCTCCTCTGAAAATATATGCTGGAGAAAACAAGGACTATTTCTAAAAAAGAGCAGGTAATATGAATATTAAAAGAACTTCTTAAGTTGGAGATAGGAAGTTAATAAACTATCTGAACAGTAAGAGTCCAATAACCCAGCTTTCAGGAATTCTTACTGTAAATGAACTTCTGGAGAGGCTGCCCTGTGAATTTCGACTGTATAAACTTCCACCATTTAGATGACACATTGTTTTAAGACACCCTGTCATATGATGCCAAATAAGTGCAAATGATTTATTAAGAATTAATTGGTTTCATTTACCAGAAGCCGTTTTTAGACAAAAATATGTCAGTTGGTTTACCTTTCTCTGTTGGTGGTGGTAAGGGAAGGATTTATGGGTACTAGTGGGGTGGTTTTCGGGGGTAGGAGACGTTTAGAAAACAAGAATAAAAGTTACCTATATGCACAGATCTAGAACAAGGGACGTCAAGTGTCAGCTCCTGAAAGATTTACTGGGCAGTCTAGTAAGGTTAAATGTTTGACTCATTGTATTTGGAATCACCATACATTCTGCAGTAGCCGGGGGTCATGACATATTATTCTGAGAAAAGGTATGTTAATATTTCATTTGGTTACAGCTCTGCAGTTCTTATGAGGAAAAACACACTAAACTAGTACAGAGGATGACAGAAGTTTTTTTTTTCATCTTCACTTGCCCCGCCACCTAGCTAGTAAAGGAACCTGGAGCCACCACCATGCACATATTGCTTTCTCGGACCTCATTCTTAGCATGTACATTGCTGACACATCCAGCTCCCACTGTGTCATACATGTAGCAGAGCAGGCTGCCATTTGTCACCTTCAGGTTGGAAAAAACTAAAAGATGCCACTTGTGCTCCCCCCAGCCAGGTCCACAAGGAATCAAGCCATTAATTAATCTTTGGTCACCTGGATCACAGTCAAGACTTTATTACCTGCATCATGCTACTAGTAAACACTGTTTACTCACTTTGTACAGAGTCATAGTATAGCGCAGTGAAAAACAAAAATATCAACAACTAGTGCACAGCAATGCATGTATATACAGCTTCTTGTATACTTGCCCTTCTGATATTGCTCTCCATGCTTTCTGGCCCTCCTTGCAATGTTTTGCCCATTACTCAGCAACTTGCATGAAGCATTCTGCAAAAAATTGCCTGCAATTATAGGTATATTCTTCCAATTTCTCGTTTTGCCACTGATTATTTATGCCATTTTTTGGAACTGATTTTAGCATAAATGGATGACCATGTAGTCTGTAAGACTTCCTGTTTTAAATATGATGAGTTCAGACCTTCTCTATGAATTGTGGTAATCTTGTAAATTCTCATAAGATCAAGGCAGTAGCTTGACCAGATTAGAAAATGTTTTGGAATCAGGATCTCATAGTAGCATCTTTTTTTTTTAGATCCAAAAATAGATTAGATGCAATGTCACTTATATTACCCTGTCACTTTTGTCAACTTTTTACACATAGCATAATATGTATAGCACTTAATAAACAATAATGCCAAAAAGGAATTAGACTTTGCAGAAGGAATTCATATTCCATATACAGTAAATATTTAATTTGGCACAGTTTAAACATATATATATATATATATATATATATATATATATATATATATATATATATATATATATATATATATATATATATGGCTCTAGTGACAATACTATGTAAAGGCTTTTGACTGGTTAGACTGGGAGTTCATGTCACAATTTAGATTTTGGAGTGCATAGGGATGGGAGGAAGATTTATGGTTTGAATGTGGATGATGTATATCTATACATTCTGTAACAAACATATTGGTGAATGAAAGGTACAGTGAAAAAAATCATCTGCAGAAAGGAGCCTTATGATGGTGCCCACTGTCCTTTATCCCATATTTTTTGAATTAATTATGAGAGGTGTTGTCAAAAGAGTAAGAAAAGAAGCAATAGAGGACAAGACAATTTGGGGTATGCAGAGTTAATGATGTCTGCAGAAGATTATGCTGGGTTGTCAGTAACTATTGGAAGAATATGGAACAAGAATTTTGTATGCTTGCAGAACAGAGGGTAGTTTTGAGGTTGAGATGCAGATGGAAAACAATATTAGGTGGTTGCACTAGCACACACGCACACAGAGACACACACACACACACACACACACACACACACACACACACACACACACACACACACACACACACACACACACACACACACACACACTGACTGGAAGACAGCACTGATCCCCAAACCTGGGGCTGTGAAGCCAAGAAATTACCATGCGTTTATGGCATATTTAAATATGCAATTGGGTCACAACATGTAGTGATCACAACAGAAAAAAATATAATTTTTGTAGTAGGAAAATAAAATAAGGGTTTAAAGTAAGTTCTGCTACTGTTATTGTTACCATTTATGCTTGCATTTTTCTTTTTCTTTTTTTTAGATCATTTTGGGACAAAAAAACTCATCCAAGGAGACACATTGCAGATATCTGGCCACTGATTGTTTTGACACTGGCATTATTTTCTGACTAAAGAGCTAAAGACGTAAGCAGCTTCCAAAAAAATGCTTTACTTTTCCAAACAGAAAAAAAAAACATTGCCTTGCAGGCTGGAGTTTTGTCAAAAAAGCAGTGTGCCACTGCCAAAAGTCAATAGCTTAGAACATGGGAATTTCCATTAGGCATTTATTGTAACAGTTAGAGTTACAGTTGTCATGTAATTTACGAATGCTGAACGCAAGTACCAGTACAATTGAATTTTCAGATCAAATGTGATCTTTCACTTCTTTTTCTTACTTGTTTTAACATTTGCAGTTAATTAACAGTAAATGGTGCAGTTAAGAAACAACAAAGTTATAATAATTTCCTGAAACTATTGACTGTCTAGCCCTTTGCAAAATGCAAAAAATACCAGTCTCTATGAAGCATATAATAGCTATATAAAAGCACTGTCAATCATACTGTAACCATCTTCTCTACCAGCTGCACCTGTTTGTTCAATATTCAAATTCAAGTGCCATAAAACAGCATCACCATCAGCATTAGCTTTGAATGGCACAAATAATTACACCTCATAGGGGTTCCTCACCCTTAATGGTGTGTATCTATTTTCAAATGACAGCAGCCTGTATAGATGTAAAATGAATACTGCGATGGTGGTGCTGCGGTAGCGTTGTCACCTCACAGTAAGACGTTGTCCTGTTCGATTCTCAGCTAGAGCATCTTCTCTGTGGAGACATGCGTGAATGGGCGTACCTTCATTGAAGGTTGTGCGTCAGGGCTGGCAACTCGGCACATAAAAATCGACTGCCAATCATTAGCTGTGGTGACCCCTAACTGGGAAAAGCCAAAAGACACAACAACAACGTTACTAAATGTGCCATTGTGGACCTTTGAGCTTCAGGCTTTGGCACATTTTTCTGTGTATGTGCATAAGGTTTACAAACTGGCCAAAGCATGTTCAGAGCTTTATCTCAAGAGATATTTCAGTTCATAAGTTTAATGGCAGTACACTAATGTTGATTACTGCATTGTAGACATATTTTGTGGATTAGATATTACAGTGACATCAAGAATGAATGAAGTAGTTGAAGAAGATAGGCCTGCAGCCGCTGGATATGCAATCTATCACTGATAGTTTTTTTTAATATTCCAAAGCAGAAAATGCATGTTACTTTAGGTTATCTACTGCATAGTCATTTAAATTCAGCAAACTAACAAGATACATCTCTGCTATCATTATGCTCCCTTGATTACAGCCATTGTTAATGTCTTTCTTAGTTTGTGGATTTAGAACGAAATCTTTCTATCTGTGTAATTACATAATATAAAGCCATAAAGGAAAAAAAATGTTCAGTTGTTGTTGTTTGGCTTTTCCCGGTTAGGGGTCGCCACAGCAGAACTCCGGTCCGCTAATGATTGGCTGTAGATTTTGACGAACGCCGAGGTGCCAGCTCGACGTTCAACCTTCAACGAAGGTACGCCTATTTATGCATGTCTTTCGAATGCTCACCCAACCGTGGGGAGGACATGCAGACTCCACAAAGAAGGCACTCCCCGCACTCCAGCCAAGAATTGAACGGGAGAACCTCTTGCTGTGAGGCAACAACGCTACTGCTGCACCACCGCGGAAGTCCAGTAATTAGGTAGTTTTCCATCAGAGATGCTTACTGTTTTGTCATTCCAAAATAATGGCTTTTCTGTCACCCTAGCCATTGAGTTCTGATGTTATGCTTTGGGCTAGAAACACTAACTGTAATTGTTTAATTTCTGCTATATATTTTGATTATCAGTCCTAGAATTGGACAGTTCCACTCTGAAATTGTTGTCATTGGGTCTTCAATTTTTCAATGTCTCTTATAACATTAACTTGTTAGAGAAATTTAAACTTAATACAACAGGCTTGTGTGTTGCAAAAAATAAAAAAAATACAGCAGTCAACCACTGATCAGACATGGAACATCAATAACTGGAGCAGAATAGTTAAAAAAATGTGAAATGTAATAGTTTGATGTACCAAAGAAAAACAATTTTTTGTTTAATTGTTTTTTTATTTTCCTTTTAAATTTTTAATATTCACTATGATTTTGTATAGGGGCATACTGATGCACATGCATGTTTAAGTGGGATGTATTGGAAGCAACATTCTCTATAAAACAATGTTACATAATTAATTAATCTAATTCTGATCAAATGTTAAAAGTCCAAAGAACGAAAGTGATTAACTATTTTGTGGATATTTTTATGTGTTTTTATTTGGTATGTTGGACTATTAAATTTCACATTTTTTTTTTACTTTTTGTCTCCATTGATTGGTGTTCTGTGTCTGATGAGTATGTATTTATTTATTTATTTATTTATTTATTTATTTCCAGTTTGATTACCGGGGAAGTCCACTGGGCCAGAACGTGCCCATTTTCAGTGGAGGCCCGGGGAGAAAAGCTTACATGTTAATCCAATGCTGCTGCTGAATTTGTATTTGTAGATTGTCAGCATGTACAATCTGTGTAGATTTTGTCTGTAACAACACTTGCATATTACTCTAATGCTTCAGATGAGTATCTCCTGATGGAAGATAAGTCTTGGTTTGTCTGAAAGATGCAGGACTTTGGCTTGTCAAGCAGTGTGCATATGCATTGTACTCAGCCTGGGTTTCTATGGGGCTATATGCTCATGTTACTTTATTATAAATCCTGCTCATTCATCATCCTATCTGGTCAGCAGAGGGTGGTTTAAGGTATTAAAAATTTTCAAAGACTGGCTGGGATGCCACCCTTCTGGTGCCTTATGCTAACCCCCTCACTGTCTGAGAAAAAACATAAGGGTTACAATGAAACAAATGTCAGCAGAGTAGCATAGACTGCTACTCCCAGCAAGATCATTGGAAGACATGAACTGATATGTTGCTATCTATCCATCCATAACTCCTTTCCTCATCTTTTCACATGGGATTGGGGTGATCTAGAGCCAAGGTTTACACCACCTGATGACTAGCCTAAACCACTAACAGCAATGCACGAGAGGTGCAAAATGATTAAATATGTTTCAAATGTAATGACATAACTCCAAAATATCAGGGTCATTCCAAAGTCTCATAGGTTCATAGGTTCATAGGAGGTTACTGGGCTAGCAGCCCTAGAGCCTTTACAAACCTAACCATATTAATCCCAAGTATCCCCATTTGTTCTTTCTTGGGTAATTCATAGAACAAGTTTATGAACAGATCAGGTCTGTGATCAATACTGGCTACCCCTGTCCATGAAGGATATGACTGCCACCCCAGGAGCAAATTTGTAGTCTCCCATCCAATTATCTAGGTTGCATTTGAATAAGGTCAGTGAAGCCCTCTGTTTTACATGAATAGTGAGTCTATTCCAGAGAAACGGCAGTCTCTGGGAGACATATCGGTTTCTCCAGTGTGATCTGTTAATGTCACAAGCTAAGCTGAGATCCCTAGGTCGAGTGACTCTTGAGCCATTTGACTTGCGGATGTGCAGCATTTCCATTAGGACAAGGATGGAGATTGCCCTATAAGCCAGGCACAAGCCATTTCCCAGCAGCCTATAAGATACAGAGTAAAATTACATGGCTTTCAGCCTGTCCATGTAAATCATGGTTTGGAATCCCTGTATTTTCCTCTGAGGTGTAAAAACCACAAAAAGAGGACAAGGTGCCGTACAAAGCCTAAAAACACGGTCCTTCAGCACATAGAATGTCACCAAGTAAGCACAAGCAGGCAAATCTTCACAAAACAGTTTTAATCCAGCAATAAAGGCTCTCCTAAAAACATTAGCAATAGCAGCATCCACAAAACGTTTTCGTCACTTACTTCATCAGATAATTAAACAAGATACACCAACAGTCTTATATACCCTCAATTCATTCAAACTAACCAATAAAATCATCCCATACATTAAATACTATATTCTACAAATTTATCTAAACAATATGACATATCATTGTTTAATAAATTCATCATATATATCCTGTCAATCTGTCCATATTGTTAAAGATAAATAAAATTTATAAAACATACTCATTTTTTAATGTAAATACATAAATAAATATATAAAATGAATTAAAATAACATTTCTTTATTACTTTAAAACAGCTCCCTCTGGTGGTAATAATAATAATTGATTTAAAAACTGAATAAACTGATTTTAAAATACTATTGTTTATTATTTAATACAGATAAAATCATATATTTAATGTTATTTTATGTATTTTTGTATGCTGTTGTTACAGCCTGGCTGCCCTTAATTTAAGAACTGGGGCTAGGGAAACTGCTTCATTTAAACCAGGGAATCTACTGGCCTCTAAATAAATTTGCCAGTATAGTTCCCTGTACTCAGTCTTGGTTTCCCACATACCATCCCTCACATCTTTAGGAATTTCTTCAAGAATAAAAAACTTATAATTCGCACTATCACATTGTGTACTGTGTTTATATAAAGCATTGTTAATGTTCTGTGTACGTATAGCGTTTAAATGCTCATATATTCTCCTTTTTATTTTTCTCTCTGTTTTTCCTATGTAAAATGCTTGACACGTACACAGAGCTAAATATATTACCCCCTTACTTTCACAGTTACTATATTGTTTAGCTGTAATGACTTTATTCCTGGAAGTTAAACTAATAGACTCTTTATTGTGTACGTAGGAACACTGAGTACATCTACCATATTTGAAAGTCCCCAACCTACATCTTTTCGTAGCTTTCTTATTATTGTGTTGACTTTCCAAAATGGCTTTAATGTTAAACCCCCTCCTATAGATACACTTAAAAGGTGTATCAAAATCCAACTTTAAAATCTGTCACCTTGCTAAACTTATTCCATTCCTGCCCAATAACTTGACAAATAATTTTGGAATCAACACTATAATCAGTAATAAATGCTGAACTAAATGTACCTTCTCCATCATCAATTTCTTTTTTATTATTAATGTGTGTGTCTCCTATATTTCATTCCTTAACACCTAAAATAGGTGCAAATCTATTCTTTCTTTCTTGTATAACTTCATTTTTAATTTGAATAATCAAGGGGCCCGGGTAACCTCTCTCAGTAAACATATAAGAAAGTATACTTGACTGGGTACTCATAAACAGTCACCCCCAACTGTACACCTCTGGTACCCTCCTTAATGGCCTAAGCGATCACCTTCTCACACATGTAATTAAGCACAAAACCATTAATTCCCAACAACCCTTACTCAGAAAGGTTAGAAACAATAAAAACTTTGACCCTGCCAAATTCCAACAAGAACTAAACTCATGTAATTGGTCTATTCTAAAACACCTCCCCTTAGAGGAAGCAGTAGCATACTTTAACAACAAATTCCTTGAGATCCTTGATTTGCATGCATCTGTTCGTTCAAAGAGAACCAAGGCAAAAACTGCACCATGGCTTTCTATAGTCTAAACTCAAAATTACCCTTAGAAACAAAGCATGGGCTTTATGGCATTCTTCTAAAAACCCTCAAGATCACATTAAATACAGGCAATCCAGGAACGAAACCAAAAAATCAATTTTACAAGACAAAAAACAATACTACTGTAATTTACAGACAGTAAATCAAAATAACCCTCAGAAGTTTTGGGCAGGTTTAAATAATCTACTACATCCTGGACAAACTTCAACCCCAATCCCTGCTACTACTATTGATAAAACCCCTGAAGATGTTTCTGATAGTTTTAACCAATTCTTTACTGAGACAATTCAAGCCCTAGCTAGTCAACTACCTCCTAGCTCCCCTGGTCCTGAAAGTAGCACCCCTAGAAACCTACTCGCATTCAGCTTCCAACCAGTCACCACTTCACTTATCCGCACCTTGATCAAAAATTAAAACCCACTACACTTTCTGCTGATCAACTCCTGCCGAGTACCTACAAAATCAGCTGATGCTATTGCTTACCCCGTCTCAATACTAATCAATCAAACCATAGTAGAAGCTAAAATTCCCACCATCTGGAAAATATCCTATGTAATCCCACTTCACAAAGGAGGCAGCTCTACTGAATTCTCCAATTATAGGCCAATAGCTATACTCTCTCCACTTGCAAAGATTATGGAAAAATGTATTCATAGACAACTCATGCACCACCTAATCCAAAATCGCCTTATGGCAGACACTCAGCATGGCTTCCGTCCTCATCACAGCACTACTTCAGCCCTCCTAGCCTTTGCTAACACCATAAACCATAATCGCAACAATAATTATATATCCTCAGCCCTCTTTTTGGATCTTTCCAAGGCATTCGATATGGTTGATCACCAACTTTTAATCCACACCCTGCAAACATTCTGTCTAGATACTGGAGCCCTCCAATGGTTTCAATCCTACCTGAATGGTCGACAGCAGTCTGTCCTCTGGCAGAACAAACTCTCTAACCTTCTACCTAACACCCTTGGAGTACCACAAGGCTCTATACTAGGGCCCTTGCTGTTCTCCATCTTCATTAACGACCTTTATACTGTCATCCCAAAAGTCAGCTGTATCCAATATGCAGATGACTCTACTCTGATTTGCTCAGCCACATCTCCAGTAGAGTTATGGTCAGCTACCCAGACCACCTTTAATACCATAGAAAACTGGCTTTCTGAACATCATCTGATCTTAAATCCAAAAAAAACTAAAATGCTGTTCTTTTCACCAACACGTAGGTCTACCGCTTTCACCTTTACCATAAAATCAAATTATGGCACAATAATCTCCCCTGACCCATCTACAAAACTATTAGGTGTCATCATAGACAATAATCTAAAATTTGACCTACATGTTAACCAAACTATCAAAACCATCAATAAAAAACTAGGGTCACTTTACAGAATAAAAGCCTTCCTAATCCCTCCAGCTAAAATTGCCATAGCTCACTCTCACCTTCTTTCAACCCTTCTGTATGCATCCCCTCTACTCTCGAATTTAAACAAGACTGTCCTTAACAAATTCTCAATTTGCTACAACCACATTGCCAGGTTTGCTACTGGGCTGCCTTTTAGGACACATCATTGCATCAATCTAAATCAGCTTGGGTGGCTTGAACTACCCAGCCTAATCCAGTATAACCAACTGATTATGGCCTATAAAATCCTCTATAATCCAAACAATACTCCTGCACTTAAAAATATTATCACCCCCTATAACAATTCCAGACCGCTTCGATCCTCTAACAAACTACTAATTCAGACTAGCAAAATTAATAACACAGCTGGTGATTCTCTCTTTGCAAACTCTATAAGTAGATCCTGGAACTCTCTTCCAGCTGATATTACCTTACTTTCCACCTTAGGTCAATTTAAAACTAGACTCAAACAACATTTGTCTCTTAACTGGCTATGTCAATGTATCAAGCCTGGCTAACTCTCTCTAGAATGTGTAAAAATCTGTTAACCAGTTTACTGTGTAATTTAATTTAATCCAGACTTGTACTCAGGATTAACTGTAACCTGTGGAACTTGTTTAACTTGCTTACTTATGTAATCTCTGTGAAAAGTCTGTTTGTAATATGTAATGCTGGTATTATGTAATGCTGTATCTGCTTACCCTTGGTGCTTTTCTCCCCGGGCCTCCGCTGAAAATGGACATGCATCCAGTCGGACTATCCCGGTCAACAAATGTAAAATAAAATAAAAAATAAAAAATTATTTAAATTATTACATTCCTTCATAAATTCTTCTTCATTTGAGGTAATCCTACTTATTCTTACAAACTGGCCCTTGATTATACCTTTCTTCTGGTGATAGGGGTGAGCACTGTTAAAGTGTAGAATGGAATTAGAGTAAGTTTGCTTTCTAAACACTTTTGAATTGTATTTATTCTCTTTCTTATATATAGTGACATCTAAATAATCTATTTCCCTATGTCCTATGTTGTATGTAAATCTCAGAAATTCAGTCGATTCATTTATGTATTGGTAGAATTCTAGAAACAGCTGGAATGCTCCTTTCCAAAAAATAACAATGTCATCCAAAAAGCGTTTGTACAACATCCAACAATCTCTATATTTACTGTTTAATATATATTTCTTTTCCCACATAAGTAGCACCAAATTTGCATACATAGGGGCGCATCTAGCTTCCGTAGCCAACCCACTAATCTGTTGATAAAATTCTCCTTGAAAAAAAAATAAAATTATTTTCTAATATTAATTCCATAAGTGTTGAACAAATATATGTTTCATCATTACTCAAGCATGCTACCTCTCTCAAGTATTCATCCATCCATTCTGTTCCTATATTGTGAGGAATAGATCCAAACAAATCTACTATATCAGTAGTAACAAACATTACATCTTCATTGTATATTTCTGGGGTAATGTTTCTCAAAAAATCCCATGAATCTTTGAAAATAATTTCATTTTCCATAACCAGATTTTTCAATTTTGTATCTAAATATTTTGCTAAAAAAGTGGTAGCTGAACCCTCAGCTGCTACCATAGGTCTGAGAGGTGGATCATGAATATTTTTACAAATTTTTGGTATTCCGAAAATTGATGGAACTCTTGGCTGAGGATTATATAAAAATTCAAATAATTTATGGTCAATGAAACCCTCTAGCAATAAATCATTTAATGTTGTGTATATTTTTTTGTATGCTATATTAATATGGTTATTAGATACCACTCTATATTTCATATCATCGTGCAAATTTTCTAACATCTTAGCTTCATACATAATGTTATTCATGATAACTATTCCCCCTCCTTTGTCTGGCCTCATAACCCTCACTTGTTTATATTCTTTTAACTCTTGCAATAATTCTTTCTCTCTGTGTGTTAAATTTGGAGGAAATCTATGCTTGTTCAAATAGTTCCTTAACTCGTGTTCAATATTAATTTCCAAGTTTCTTAGTTGGGGGTGTAATGGTGGGTTAAATATACTTGCCCTTTGTAATTTGGTACCTATATTGGTTCCTATGCCTTTCCCTTCAAATATTAGTTGAAAATTGATTTTTCTCAAATACGTTTTTAAATCAATTAAGGTCCTACTAATATCACATTTTTGTGATGGTACAAAATGTAAGCCTTTAGATAGTAACAAAAAATGTTTTTTATTTATTTCCATATCACTAAAGTTAAATATATGAAACCCTTGATATGTGTATTTAAAACCTTTTTGTATAATATTATTTTCTTCCAACAGAATTTCATTTAAAATCTGTCTCTGCCCTCCCCCCTCCTTTGATTCCACTGGTACTTCACTTGCAATTGGTTTCAAATTCTTTCGGATCTCCGGAGGGGGGGATAGTCTAAAGGGTCTTGCAAGTTACTTTGAATGTTCCTATCCTCTCTTTGAACTTCATTGTTGTAATTATTTTGTTCATCTCTATAATTTACTTGGGGTTCCATATTCTCCCTACTAAACCGATAATTAGTTTGCCTAGGTCGGGGATAATGTGTCTTGTGTAAATATTCCTGTCTATCCCTCTCTATTTTCTTCTTCTTTCTTATCATAATCTGTTGACATTTGTTGTCAATGCGTTCCCTAACTAGAAAATACTGTTTCTTATGTTCATCTATTGTGAACATTAAATCATTTATAATGTTTGCATTCACTTTAATGTTTTCCATAAGTAACACCATATTTCTTTCATTATTTTTTATGATAGCCCTCATTAAATCCATACCCCATTTGTTAAACAAATCCAATAACTCATAATGAAATTCTGAATCTTGTTCTACATTATTCTGACATTTCCATACTCTTAAACCTTTAGGAACTATATTCATGCCAATACATTCCTTCAGATACACATTGTCTAATTCTAAACTTCTGTATTAATATAACAAATCATTTAGCATGTCAATGTTTTTCTTATATGAACAACCAATTGTCTTATTGTCTATATTTGTGGCATTAAAATTCAGTTTGCATCCTAGCCAACATTTAAAGACATTTGGCTATGTCTAATGTTAATGTTACAGTCACCTCTTTGTGGAGATACAGGAATCTGTTCGGTATCATCTGCTTCAGTCCGCTCGTTTCGCCCACTTTCATGAGAGTCTAAAAACACCCTTGGTAAACTACTACATCCCTCCTGTTGGCTTTCTCCTACATTCTTCGAATTAGAGAAAAAGACGCCCACTCCATCTTCTGAAACTGCTCTCCTAGTTGAGCAGGGTTTGTATGCTTCCTGGTTTGCCGGTGTAATACGCGATTGTGTCACTAACGTTTGACATAGTGGAGTTAACACTCCCACCAGTTGTGTTAGCCAGCCAAGGAGCTTGGAGACCTCACTGCCTTCAAGATTTGTCAGTCCGGGAGTCCCTGCTGTACCTATGGCTCCATCCATCCTCAAAAAGACCAAAAAACACAAAAAAGAGGACAAGGTGCCGTACAAAGCCTAAAAACACAATCCTTCAGCACATAGAATGTCACCAAGTAACCACAAGCAGGCAAATCTTCATGAAACAGTTTTAATCCAGCAATAAAAGGTCTCCTAAAAACATTAACGATAGCAGCATCCACAATATGTTTTCGTCTCTTACTTCATCAGATAATTAAACAAGATACAACAGTCTTATATACCCTCAATTCATTCAAACTAACCAATAAAATCATCCCATACATTAAATACTATATACTACAAATTTATCTAAACAATATGACATATCATTGTTTAATAAAGATATAGAGTAAAATGACATGGCTTTCAGCCTGTTCATGTAGGTCATGGTTTGGAGTCCCTGTATTTTCCTCTGAGGTGTCTCCAGCTGCTGCAGGTGTCTGATGAAGTACATGCAAAAGAGTGAATTATACTCTATTAGTTGTCTGATGAGAGTCGAGTACAGTGGAGTTATAATATCCCTTGACCTGGATGTTATGCCCTTGCTTATGAGGTGCACTATGTAGAAGGCTTTCCTTACCACTGTGGAAACTTGGTGGTCAAAGTTCAGATTGCTATCAACCTGTGTGCCCAAGTCTCATACCACAGGTTGGAACTCAAAGGGGTGCTGACAATATTGTAATTTTTAGGGAATTATGTTTCGCCAAAGGGAATAATAATGCATTTTTTTGCATTTAGTTTTAGACCATGGCTTTGGCACCAATCATTCATTAATTTGTGTTAGCCCTTCTTGTAATATGTTGATATCGTTGGGGGACTCAATGATTGGTCCCAGTTTGCAATCATCAGTGAACTTGGTGAGCCAAAGGCCATCTACTTTGGCCTGGACTTCTGAGAAATAGATTCCAAACAGTAAGGGGCCCATCACAGACCCCTGTGGTACTCCACTGGTGATGGGTCTACTGGTGAAAGTGGAGTCACCAATTTTGACAGAGTGTGTTCTGTCAGTGATCCAATTGGCTACCCATCTAGTAAGGCAAGGGTTAATCCCTATCTGGGAGAGTTTCTCAATGATGCCAGAGTGGGGAATTATATAGAAAGCCTTGGCAAGGCTGAGTCAGGCTGAGCACACTGTTGTACCTTCATCCATGGCTTTGGTGAAATTCTCAAAGAAGTCTACCAGATTTAATAAGCATGACCTACCCTTAACAAAGCCAAACTAGGTTGAGTCCAGTGTTTGGAGGTTGCTTATGTCCTTGTTGATAAGGTCCATGATAATTCTTTACATGGCCTTGCAGAAGAGGCTGGTTAGACTTATGAGTTTGTAGTTCCTAGAGTCAGTTGATGGACCCTCTTTTTGCAGTGGGATTACTGTTACTGTTCTCAATTCTCCAGGAACATAGCCAGTTCCCGAGCTATGATTTAAGGGAACACAAAGTGGGTCTCTTAGGTCTTGTTTTAGATTGTTTAGTAAACAACTTGGGATATTAGCTGGTCCCATCAAGGCCTTGCTTTTGGCCTTGTCAAGTGCAGAAATTACCTGTTTTCTAGAGATACTAGGCAGAGGACTGGTGTCAGGTATGCATTGGGATATGGTAAGTAGGGATAGGGAGCGAAGTTTACACTGGATCTATCAGTTAGCAGGTTGTCAACATCTTCCGGTGCAGTACGAGTCATCTCATCTCATCTACAACCAGTTTGGTATATAGCTGGGCATTCCCTTTTAGATTTTGGATGTAGTTAAAAACTGTCTTATGATTATCCTTGACTAGGGATGCGATTTTAGTTTCATAATTTGCTTTAGAAGACTTTACAAGATTTTAATTTTCCTGTTTGGCTTTAGGCGGGATCTCTTCTTCTGCAGAGTGCTATTCCCTCTTGTTTTTGGACAACAGTTTCTTCCTCTTGTTACATAATCTGTTAATACTTGAAGTCCACCACAGTGGCTTGTTTTTACAGGAAGACCTGGTTTTGATCTGGTCAGACACAGCAGAGTTTATGCAGTTGCTTAAGTGTTTGTACAGGACATTTGCATACACTTCTGCATAGTGATCATTGGTGTATGTGACTGTGAGTGGTATGAAGCATTTTACACTATCACTTACTACACTGTTTTTAGCTTTGGTGAAGTTTTTTATAATTTTTGTTTCTGTGAGGGAGTCAGTTCCAGTAGTTACTTCAAATGAGACTGATCTGTGGTCTGACTTAAACAGGAGAGGGCATCAGGCATGGAGAAGTACAGTGACCTCCCCCCCATGTTGGCAAGTACTATGTACAGAACATTAGAGTCCCTACTTGAGGTGCAAACATTCTGTTCCAGACCAGAGCATTTGTGTTAACAAAGTCCATGAAACTCTGGGTGAGCATGTTTTTGCTCATGTATATCCCCCGGTCAATAGAAGGATAGTTGATATCTCCCATGACTAAGGCTTTCAGCTGTATAGTGAGGGATTCCAGTAAATTGAGGTAGGTGGTGTACTTATACTGATTCATGGTAAGGGATCTATATCTAACAATGATGTGGTATGGTACTTTCCCAGTAGTTAATTGGACATTGAGAGAGTCATGCTGTTTGACCAGTCTCAAAGTGTATTTGGTTTTAATGAAGATGGATAAACTTCCACCTTTGGTTTCTTCAAGCTCATTTTGAGGTCTGAACATGTGAACAGCATTGTAGCCTTGCATGGCCAGGGTGATCTCAGTGGCCTTGAACCATGTCTCGGTAACTGCACAGATGTCAGCATCTTACAAGGTGAGGATGATTCCAGGGCATGCAGTTTTGTGTTTAAACTCCAACCATTAAGCAGCACGACCCTGAGTTTGTCTTGATTAGATTTTATTACATTAGAAAATTGCCTATAAAACCACTATGGAGAAGTCATGGGCCTTTGCCAGTATCTGAAAGCCTAGGGGAGGGGATGCAGACCATCTCTAGCAAAGCAGCAAGGTCTGTCTACTAGATTGTCTCAGACTGACATATACTGGATCCCCCTAGACTGACACCATAAGCTAAGCTAATTGTTGAAGTCAATCATTTTTGTTTATATTGTGGTATCATCCTGGGTGAGGGTAGGATACTCCTTAGGGCTAGGGACATACTGGTCTGGAACACATAATCAGAGAGTTCCATCATGTCTCTCTTCATATAGTCCAGAGAGATACATCTCAAGTCATTCACTCCAACATGGGCTATGGCAGAGTCATAAAGGCACTTGTTGTAGAGTGACTTGAGTGAACAGGTGATTGGTCAGATCTTGGCACCTGATAGGCAGTTGATTGCGACCTTCTCCTTGTCCAGTCTGGTGAAGTAGTACATCATGCCAGCAAACAAAGAGGTAAACAGAAACACACATAAAACAGAAAAACCTGTTGTTTAGTTCTTTTTAAATTTTTTTTTACTGTGTGCATTCAAATTTGTGTGTGATGTTTCTTGTAAAAAGCACTGATCACTTTAAATGTGGTTATGGGTGTAATAACCAATTAATTGATTCAGTATAAAAGGAAGGTTCTGAAGTGTAATGGCTTTTCTGATGAAGTCCCCTTGCTTGTTGTTGAGGGACAAAAGTGCTTAACAGTCTTTTTATTTTTTGTGATTTAGTCAATAAACTCAGCTGTTCAAATGATCTGGATTTAAAGTTTAGCATTTTGGAAGCATGCATTTGACTTGACTCTCTGGAACTACACAAGAGGTTTTGCTGTTTTTTGTCAGTCTGTTGAAGGAGATATCTGTGTATCTCACTGTGGAGTCACCTATGACCAAGACATTTGATGTGTTTTGTCTTGAGGCTTATTTGTTGAGACATAGATGTGTGTGTGTTGATATGTGTAATGGTTTCTTTATGCTTAGTGGTGAGTGTGAGTGGTGTGCATTTGGGAGGTATCAGGTCTTTTGGTAGGCTTTTAGTGGTTACCTCCACATATGTGGGATTATGTGTCATGACCTTATTTTATGTGAGAGGTGAGGTTTACATGAGAGGTGAAGCGTGTGGCTGACAACCTGGTTGATGTCTAGTTGTTCTCAAGATGCCCATACCAATCAAGCTGGCAGGAGAAACAGCCATCCATTGTGGCAGGAATTTTCTGAATGTAGCATTTGAGAAGGAAGTGGGCTTGCTGGACTTGGTCACAAACAGCAAAAATGAAGCAGCAATTCAATTAAATACAGTTAACAAAGTACAGTGCTGGCTTAAAACATAATTATTTTTCATTTTAGTTTCAGTGGATGCCTTGGCTTTCAGTGCAGATGCACTCTAGACCTCTGGCTAAAGTTACCAAACATTGAGCAGCTCCAGTAAACTGAACACAAACCTGTGCAAATGTGAAGCTTATATATAGGCAGATTTAAACATTTTTAACATAACTGCCAAAGGGAAAGCCCTAAATTGAGCCTTTTTCCCTCAATCCCCAACTCAGATAGGTCCTCAGCTACCCACTTCTGCCACAAGGGTACAGGGAGTGCCTCTTAAAGTAAGATGGCTGGTTTAAGAGCACAGTGATACCAAATAGTCTAGATTTAGCAGATCTGAATCTTGCCTATGGTATATAAGGCAGTGAAATGCAATTTCAAAGTGTAGAGTAAAAAGCAGTCACAGACAGTATAAATGAAACAGTAATTCAATTAAATACAGTTAACAAAGTGCAATGATGGCTTAAAATATACTTATTATTAATTTTTTTCAGTGGATGCTTTGACTTTTCAGTGCAGATGCACTCCAGCTTCTGGCTAAAGTTATCAAACCTGCACAAACGCGAGGCTAATATACAGACAAATTTAAACAATTTTAACACAACTATCAATGGGAAAGCCCCTCACTGAGCCTTTCTCCAGCAATCCCCAACTCAGATGGGACCTGAGGTGCACATTTCTGCTACAAGGATGCAGGAAGGCCGTCTTAGTGTAAGTTGACTGGTCTAAGAGCACAGTGATACCAAACAGTCTAGATTCAACATGTCTCAGTCTAGCCTATGCTATGTAAGGCAAGGAAACACAATTTCTAGAAGGGAAGGAGTAAGATAGAGTCACTTAAAGGTCAAAGTGAGAGTGTTTGTTAGTATACTATTAGATGACTTACAGTGGTACCACCTTCTGCATAAACTGGCAGCTCTTTGAGCAGCTGTGCACAGTGGGAGACTATGGTGAGCATTTCCTTTAGAGGATTTTAAACTGGAGAGGTTTGCTAATAGGCAAGCATGGAGAACCATGTTTGCGCAAGGCTTTTATATGAGCAAGATGAAAGACGTTTATAAAGTTAAACATTCATGCCAATCAAGTGAAAATACAATAAGCTATCGACCAGTAGTTCCCATCTTGTATGGGTTGAATTTAGCTTTCTGCTTCCACCATAGTGTAGAAGAACTCTTCCAATGAAAAACATACTAGCTTTGAGCTCAAGTGCAGTAATAAGTACTTTACAACAGAAATGAAAATTCCTGCAGTATCAGAAATGCTCACAGCACACAACAACTTTGCGATTAGGTGTGAGTGTTTTGAAATTCAGTGAAATGAGTTTTCAGTGAATCAAAATAGACTCATATATACATATATTTATATATATAGATTTATAGGTTCATAGGTAGGTACTAGGCTATTGGCCCTAGGGCCTATATAAGCCTAGCCAAAAAGGTACCCTGGCTTTCGCCACCCAAGAAAATTATTTCCATGTGCCCCTGTTGAGCAGAGCCACAGAGGTGACCCCCGGGTGAATTTCCTATTTCCCATCCAATCATCACAATTTTTCTTGAAGTGTGCTAATGAGGAACTTTGTTTGATATAGATAGTAGTTTGTTCCAGAGTATGGGAAGTCTCTGGGACAGGAATCTATCCCTCCAGCATGTTCTGTTTATTGTGGTGACAAGGTTTAGGTCCCTAGAGCGTGTAGCTCAGTGGGAATGGGATTTTTTTTAAGTGGAGCATGTCCAACAGCTCTGGGTTTGACATAGCTTTGAATGTTAGTCAGAGATCACCTCTGAGTAGACGATATGTGATGGAGTAAATCTGGAGTTTTTTGAGATGGTCTGCGTAGGGCATCTGTTTGAGGCTGGTAATCCTCTTTGTGAGGTATTTCTGTGGCCTTTCTAGTTGTTGTAGATGTCTTGTGAGGTACATACCAAAAGGGGTGTTGTACTCTATAATAGGTCTAATGAGTGATGAGTAGAGGGGAACAATGACCTCTTTTTTCCTGGATGAGAAACCTTTTGTGATGAGGTGTGCCACGTAGAAGGATTTCCTGACTACTGTGGTGATGTGATTATCACAAGAAAGACTACTGTCCACTTGTGTCCCAAGGTTTCTTATCACACTTTTGATGGTAAGTAGACTACCACCTATGTGGTAGCTCATGGGTACAGAGTTTTTACCAAAGGGGATGACAATGCACTTTTTGGCATTGAACTTGAGGCCATGGCTTTGACACCAGGCATCTGTCTCAGTGAGACCCTTCTGCAGGATGTTGACATCATTTGGGGACTTGACTATGGCTCCTAGTTTGCAGTCATCTGCGAACTGTGTTAGCTAAAGACCTTCTGTGTTAGCCTGTACTTCAGAAAAGTAGATACCTAACAGGAGAGGACCCAGGACTGAACCCTGTGGTACTCCAATTGTCACTGGTCTGAAGTCAGATTTGGAGTCTGCTACTTTCACAGTGTGGGTTCTGCCAGTGAGCCAGTTGGCAACCCATCTTGTGACATAGGGATTTATACCTAGTTTAGTAAGTTTATCTATAATTCCAGAGTGGGGGATGTGTCAAAAGCCTTGGCGAGATCTAGATAGGGTGTATGAACCACCTTACCCTCGTCTATGGCTTTTGTGACTGTTTCAAAGAAGTCTACCAGGCTTAGTAGACATGATCTGCCTTTTACAAACCCAAACTGTGTGGGGTCCAGAGTTTGGAGATTACCAATGTCTTTGTTTATAATTTCCATGATGATATAGTCCATGGCCTTGCAGACCATGCTCGTTAGGCTAATGGGGCAGTAGTTCCTGGGGTCCGTGATGGCTCCCCCTTTGTGGAGTGCGATAACCATTGCTGTGCACCATTCAGTGGGCACAAAGCCTGAGGTGAGGCTATGATTAAACATGTACTTAGGTGGGGTGCCGGTTCATTCTGTATTTCGTGTAGAATGCAGCCTGGGATGTTGTCAGGTCCCATGGATGCTGTGTTCCTGGCTTTGGAGAGTGTGGTTTTTACCTGTGCAGCCATGATTACAGGAATTTTGCATTCTTCCAGTATAGAGATGGGCCCTTTAGGTGTGAGACAGGGATAAAGTTAGCATTGAACCTATCTGCCAGGATGTTGGCAATATCAGTTGGTTCTGTATATTTAGTGCCATTGTGCTGTAACTCAGAGCAGATCTGAGTGTTACCATTGAGATTCTTGACATAGCTATAGAATGTCTTGTGATTGTCTTTAGAATCAGTGGTGATTTTGTTTTTGTAGCTAGCTTTGGATGATTTTACGAGGGATCTCAGCTTCTTACTGAGGCTGACCAGGGAGTTCCTCCAAGCATGGGGTTTTACTCTTTTTTGCTACAGTTTCTTTCTTCTGTTGTAAAGTTTGTTTATGGCAGGGGACCACCAGATTGGCTTCCTTTTTTGGAGGATAACATCTTGGTTCTGTTAGGGATAGCACGATCCATGCACTTGTGTAAGTGCTTATAAAGTGCATTTGTGTAGGATTCAGCAGTCGTACCTCTATTATCCATCTGCATGGGTGTCATGAAGTTTGCCACTTCTGTCTTAAGAAGCATGAAGTTGGCTTTGGAGAACTTTTTTATGGTGGTTTCCCTAATGGGGGTTGGGTGAGGGCGGGATGTGGATGTCTAGGGTGATTAGCTTGTGGTCAGTTCTGACCAATGAGGAATTGACCTCTGGTGTGGAACACCAGTCGCCCATGTTGGTAATGACCAGGTCTAGGATATTGCTGCCCCTGGTGGGGGTGTGGATAAGTTGATCCATGGCGTTGGAATTTATGAATTCCAGAAAATGTGGAGCAAAAGAGTTGGTACATGAGTAGTTTTCCCAGTTAATGGTGGGGTAGTTGAAATCCCCCATTATGAGTGTGTTGGGTTGTACCCTAATATTTTCCAGTGTATCAAGAAATGAGGAGTGGGAATCCTGGGGCATGTTGGGGGATCTGTAGCAAGTTGCAATTTGGATTGCAGTCTTACCCAGAGTTAGTTGCACTTGGATAATCATGGATGCATTATGCTGAGCAACTAGCCTTGAGGTGTGGATATCCTTAATGAATATGGACATACCTCCGCCTTTAGTGTTTCAGTCCAGGTTAGGTGGCTGAAAGGTGTGATATGAATTATAGCCTGGTAATGCAGGGGTGCTCTCTGGAGCCATGAACCGTCACTGCACAGATGTCGATGTTCTCTGTTTTAAGGAGTGCCTCAACTGAATGCATTTTGAGGTTTAGACTTCTAGCACTGAGTAGCATTACCCTTAGATTTTGCTTGCTTGTACCTGTTACAGTGATGAATTTATCTTTTGAACCTTGCCTAAAAAAGGCACTATTGGGGTGGCAATAGCCTTAGCCAGTATCTGGAATTTCAAGGGTGACAGGTGCAGGTCATGTCTGGCAAAGCATCATGGTGTGCTGATCATGTCATCCCAGGCAGATAGATACTGGATCCCCTTAGAATGACACCAGAAGCTTAGCCAATTGTTGAAGTCAATCATTTTGTCCTTGTACTGTGGTATCATTCTGGGTGATGGCAGGATGCTACTCAGGGCTAGGGTAATACCTGCCTGGGCTACAAGATCGGAGAGCTCCTCCATGTCTCTTTTCATGTAGTCCAGGGAGGTACATCTGAGGTCGTTCACACCAACATGGACAATGACAGAGTCATATTTGAACTTGTGGAGTGACCTGAGTGCGTGCATTATGTGGCAGATCCTGGCACCTGACAGGCAGCTGAAAGTAACTTTCTCCTTGTTTAGCCTGGTGAGTGGAACATCAGTGTGCCTGACTAAAGAGTCACCTATGACTAGAGTGTTGGGTACGTTGTTATGCCTTATTGGCTGTGCTTGAGTGGCACGCTGAATTTGGGTTGTGTTGGGGGGGTGGAGGTTGCTTGCGTTTCTGCTTTGGAGGTCTCTGTTGCTTGAGCAGATTTTTATTGAAAGCCTCCACAAATGTAGGTGTATGCTTTGTGTTTCTATGTGTCTGTTTTGGTGGTGTAGGTTTTGAGGGACTATGTGATGAGTGTGGTGTGGTGCAGGTGTTCACCTTCTTCTCTTGACTGTCTAGTCCAGTCTTTGGTGAAGAGAGCTTTGCTTCAAGTTTGGCTATATAGTGCATCTCTCACAGGTTGTAGTGTTGGGTGGTAAAAGGAGAGGGTTGTCTGTGTACATGAGGCAATTGCTGCATTGCCCCAAGATGCCATGATTCATCAGGTAGACAGGGGAAAACACTGGAAGCTGACCCTTAGACATGCCTGGATAGGTGCTTATTTATTAATTACTAAAAACTGTTTTCCTCTAGACAAGTGAGAAAACTTGAGTGCTGTAGTAATTTGTAGCTTATTTAGTGCTTACAATGAGTTCTGAACAAGTGCTGAGCTCAAAGAAACAGATTTGAATGCTAAAAATAAAAAAAAAAAATGGCTAGTTCTAAGGGAAAATTTGAAGAGCAGACTTTATGGTGCCGGGAATAGTTTAACCCTAGCTAAGCGGTGATGCATAAAGTGTATTTTTTTTTATATAACTGTAGCAGATGAGCAAACTGATTTAAACAAATTAACCAATTAACCAATAAAAAGCTAAAAACTGAGCCCCATTCCAACAGTCTTCAATCAGACAAGTTCTAACTGCACACTCCTGCCACTAGGGTGCAGGGGAACCTTCTCCAAAACAAGATGGTCTGGATTAGTGCTCAAGTTATATAACCAAAGCTAGATTCAGCAGGTCTGAATTTAGTCTATGCTACAGTAAACAAGGTGTGCCAATTTCAGAAAGAAACAGTTCAAATAAGCAGGCACAATAAGCCTTTAACCAGAAACTCCCAGCTCAGAAGGGCAGAATCTACCCTCTCCTCCCACAAGAGTGCAGACCACACCTTCTTAATGTAAAATAACTGGCCCGAAGCCCAAGTGCTTAAACCAGAACTAATACACTCTTAGAATAACAGACGCTAAGCCTTCAATCAACAACTCCCAACTTAGAAGTACGTAAGCTACCTGTCCTGCCACAACAGTGCAGACCACAAACCTTCTTAATGTAAAACAACTGGTCTGAAGCCCAAGTGCTTCAACCAAAGGCTTAGAATAACAGTTACAATTTAATCACGCTACTAACAAGCAGTAATAAATGCAGCAGAATAAATGCAATTAAGTACTTTTAAGAACAAGCAGCAAAAGCAAAATAAAGTAATAAAGTAGGAAGAAACACAAATACAGTAAAAGCAGATGAATAAAGTGCAATTTTTTAATATAACTATGGAAAACAAGCAAACTGATTTAAACAAATTACCCAATTAACCGGTAAAAAAGCTCAAAACTGAGCCTTGTTCCAGCAGTCTTCAATCAGATAAGTTCTAACTGCACACGTCTGCCACTATGGTGCAGGGGAACCTTCTCCAAAAAAGATGGCATGGATTAGTGCTCAAGTTATAGAAACAAAGCTAGATTCAGGATGTCTGAATCTAGTCTATGCTACAGCAAACAAGGCGCACCAATTTCAGAAAGAAACAATACAGATAAGCAGGCACAATAAGCCTTTAACCAGAAATTCCCAGCTCAGAAGGGTAGAATCTAGCCTCTCCACCCACAAGAATGCAGACCACAAACTTTCTTAATGAAAAATAACTGGCCTGAAGCACAAGTGCTTTAATCAGAACTAATACACTTGTAGAATAACAGACACTGTGCCTTCAATCAGCAATTCCCAACTTAGAAGGATGTAAGCTACCTGTCCTGTCACAACAATGCAGACCGCAAACCTTCTTAATGTAAAACAACTGGTCTGGAGTCCAAGTACGTAAACAAAAGGCTTAGAATAACAGTTACAATTTAATTAGGCTACTACCACGCAGTAATAAATGGAGCAGAATAAATACAATTGAGTACTTTCAAGAAGATGCAAAAGCAAAATAAAGTGCAATTTTCTTTTTTTTTTAAAGTAAAGTGCAAGGAGAGAGGAAGAAGGAACAGAAGAAAAATTCAAGGTTAAGAACCTAAGTGGGTTGGCCTCCTGAAATGTTCTCTCTGTATTAAGTATAGTGAACACCAGACTGGGAGGGGTGTCCCAGATCAAATTTACAGTAGGGGCGGGCAACTACAAAGCCACCAACTAAACCAAAAGAATAGGGTGGGGGGAGGGGAAAACAGTTTCAGGAAAGATGAGAAACAGAAAACAATGCCAGAAAATATATAAAACAATTCAGTCAGGCAAAATTAAGACAATGCAGAACTCTGAAAGGTTAAAATGCTAAGAAATATACTTATCAATCAGCGATATATTTCCAGATTGTTTGAGAATCACACACCAGCCATAACACCAGGAGATTCAAACAGTGTATGCAGGAATTTACAAACAGAAACTATTTTTAAATCTGCAAGCCTTGAAGCAATCACATAACACAAAAGCTGTTAGACCAGTTTTATAAACTTCACCACAGTAATGGGGGGAAGCAGTTTCAGGACAGTTGACTAACAGAAAACAATGCCAGAAAATATATAAAACAATTCAGTCAGGCAAAATTAAGACAATGCAGAACTCTGAAAGGTTAAAATGTCAAAAGTATACTTATCAATCAGCTATATATTTCCAGCTTGTTTGATATATATATATATATATATATATATATATATATATATATATATATATATATATACGCACACATATACACAAAGACACACACACACACACACACACACACACATATATATATATATATATATAAATATCCCCAAAATCTCAGCAAAGATGTATTGAAAATCTACCTTTTACAGCTTACATCAGTAGTATTCATGCTAGCCTGTTAGTTCTGCATCTATTTTTGTCAGACTATTCAGTAACTGCCCCGCTCATGTTTAGATTGTTTCCTTCAGGTAGTACAGATAATTGGACTCTCTTCATAGAAATGAGTAGTACTGTCTGCCTATTTATTACATTAATTACTTCTGTTGATGCTCCTGCAGTCTCTGTCCTTATCATACGATAAAAATAGATTGGAATCCATCCTTTACTCACTTCCACTTTTTCATTTATTTAATTTCTTTCATTCTTTTTTATTATAATTTGCCTTTCCTTTGCTTCACTCAGTGTTCTATCTATGAATACTAGAACATGGTTTAGAATGTGCCTTTTCTAAGGTTGTCAACTGCTATATTGAGATTATTTTGCATGTCCTGTTCAGTTGGATTACCAATATCCTTTTGTCTCTCATAAAGGTAAATTTTCACTTCTTATAATTTGCTGTCCTTCTACAGCCAGCCAGGTTCATTCATCCAAAACTTTATTTAGTGCTTTTCAATAACTACTACTAAATGCATTCATCCTGTACAGTTTGTCTTACTTTGCTAAATGGTTACATTAAGTCACAGCCTATTCCCTGGGATTCAGAAAGATTTCAGATAATGCAGAAGCCTTATCTTAGAAAGTTTCCATTCCCCATCTCTATAAGCCTTTATGATTCATAGAAAGCTTTGCCAGTAAGTTTTACCATGTGGAGGCTAATGCAGCAGTCCAGGGGAGAATTAGCCAAGTGCAGTCCCCTGGAAATATCCACAGCTCCTAGTTTGAATAGCCAAGCGATTCAGAGAATTTTCTGACTTTTTCAGAGTATTTCTGATGCAGATAAGTCCAGTAAAGTTGTGTGGGTGAAGTGTGCCAGTATGTATATGTTTATGGTGTATGTATGTATGTTTGTGCATGTGTACATTTGTGTAAGGCCGGAATAAGAACTTTCATCTTTCTAGACTTTTTGGACCCAGTTATTTTATCTAACCTTTCTATGATCATCATATTGCTACTTTAAATACTCTTACAGAGGGGGCTCAGTACACTGTGGGACAACCCAGGCCCACCTGATTGGCTGAATGAGGACATCTGGTAGGATGTTAGACCCAATCCTCATTTAAATGTGGAGGCTTTCCCCTTCTCCGCATGTAGACATCTGATAGGATATAAAGCCCATCCTCATTTACATTGCGATGTTCACAAGTAGTACTTGGTAAGCTCATTTGTCCAAACCTTCGAAATCTTATATGTTACTAAACTATGTTATTGACCAATCCTCTATTACCTTAAAATCTGTCGTTTTGTATGCACAAACTCGAAATTAATCAATTTTACATTTATGGCTACCTAAATAGTTTTACAAAATGGTTTACAAACATTTTGTGTCATCAACAAACTTCACTATGTTATTTTAACAAATCACTTGCCATTCGTCCATTTAATGAGGTAGTAGTTTCAGGTTATTACATCTTGATTATATTTTTCAGCTTCGAAAACATTCATCATAAGTTTTGATGTAATGCAGATGTGAGCACCCTTCTATGGAGCTCGAACTTGATTGTGGTTCTTTCTGTCAACGTTTTCTAGGGACCTGCTGGTACAGGGCTCTTTATTTTTATTTTCAGTTTCAGTTTCAATGTTTCTGTTCACTGATATCTCAACTGACACCTGTTTACTATTGAAAATACATTTAAATTACCAGAACAACAAAACGGCAATCTTTTTTATCATTCAAAAGAGTGTTTTAGTGGTTTCTGTTAACTTAGTAGTGCTTTTGCTTGCTCGGTGCAAACTTCCACAGATCCTGAGTGTGGATTTGGAATTGGATTTATTTTATTTTTACAAATAAAATTACTTAGTAGAGATCGCTCTAAACACTTGGGACTATTGACAATCTTGTGTTGAAAATCTGGTTTGCCCTGACACGTACACCCTCTTTATGGCCGCATTGGATTGGCGATACTGGAGTCCCCACCTGCAGGTGACCTTTGATTGTCTAAGGTTCCATTTTTTCTGCATTATAGCTACTTTCAATTCCTTCCATCTCAATTTCACCTTCCCGATAAACCAGTTTATTTCCCTTCTGTAGCTTTCAACAATGTACCTTTCCAGCAGAATTGCTGCCCCCGATTACATTATTCTATATCGTTCTACAAAAGTATACATCCCTTTCACCACTGGATTTGTTCTGTTTTTTCCTCAGTTCTTGTAGTAATACCATATCTATTTTTTCTGTACTTTGTCCCTCTTCAATGGATTTGATATTCACCATCCACAACATTCCACACCACTCGACTTAATACCATTCACTCACCTCTTCCCATATCTTGTTTCTCGCTATATATATTTCTTCAGGTTAGAAAACAAAATCATCACAAGATCCTTGACCCTCCTGAAGTGTAAAAGATTTTGAGTTGTTTAAAAACATAAGCGATTTCTCCTCCTTGCAATCATATTCAATATATTAGACTTTCAAGTATTATATTCCTCTGCATACATGTTTTTGATTTCTGTGTTTCAGTCCTCATTCCATAATTTCAATTCCTTTTTGTCACACTGGATGTGACTAGCTCAATATTTATGCATTGTTTTGCTTGTTCCACTGTCCTCTCTACAATCTCTTGCTTTTTAGACTACATTTCCTTTCTCATAAAAAGAGAAGCATACACCTGTGATACATTTCCCACAGTCCTCCGTCAGGTCTATACAATATATAATATGTACGCCCTACTACTTTAGCCCTACCATAGACTATTTCTCCTCACCAGATTGACGATTTTTAATTTGTTACTTGTTTCATAGTTTATCAGCAAGTTTCAGTAGAATCTTGGTTTCCATATGAAACTTGCTGTTTAGCCTCCAGATCTTAAAATTCTTTTTGGGGTCATTTGTGTGGTCTACAGGCTTTTGTATGCATTGTACTTTCAAATTGTCAGAAAGGCTTGACTGTAGTTGTTTTCATGACATCTGCACTGACAGCATCCATTACTCATATCCCTTCTAAGTTTACTGAACTGGGATGTCTTATTTTTTTGTTGTAATCCCCTCTGTTTGCTTTAGTTTCTACTTGTCAATTTCATCCATCCATACATAAAACACTTCTGTTTTCTCATCGGCCATACATTTTTGTTTTGGTCATTGTAGGGCAGCCTCATCTCCATTAATCAGTGGCATGATTTCCTATCTATCTTACTGGCAATCCTGTTCATTTAGTGGAATTGCTCTGATATTTTTCTTTTTTCTTCCCTTACACTTATCACCTTATTGATCACCATACCACCCCTTACTTTTTTAGGTTTAATTTTAGATAGTCATGTTTCATGCAAAGACGGGCTCTTTTATTTGTTCCAGAGGTTTGTTCATTCCTGTCTGTACTGATCACTTTTCATATTCCGATCTGTGAGGATTGCTGATGTCACACTGATGATTTTTATTCAGATAACAGTAACTCTTTTTATCATAGTCATAGGTCACATTTTAAGTGGCATATGTTTAGCTAGAATATACCCATTCCATTTACTTTTATGGATTCTTTCTTCTCTTTCCTTGTGTGAGGCTGGCTTACACTACAGTGCATTCATCACAGCAACATTGTGACATGTGAAGCCTTAAGTTTCCTATTACTTTATCAACCGCATTGTGTCACTTCCTTTTGCTCCATCCAGCAGCCAAAAAGCTCTTGTAAATTCTGAGTCCTTCCTATTACTCATTTTGCCTCAAACAAGACTTTCTAAACCTGCAAGAGTGTTAGTTCTTCTTTTCCATTTGTGTTCTAGTGGTTCACTCAGTTGGCATAACTTAATATCAGCAATTTTTGTTCTTGTCCCTTAATCTTCTAATTTCCTGGATGTCAATGTCTTGGATGGCAGGCCTCATTATCTGCTTTCCCCCTGATTGTAACTCCCCTTCCCTTTTTCTGGTGTCTAGGAATTGCAAAGTAAATGCAATCATGTGTCTCTGCCATCATATTTTTTCCTGAATCTCTACTGGATGAATACTCAGTCTTATCATTATACGTTTCAGTTTCATTTTACAGCATTGTAAAACCAGACACCACACAGAGACGGCATGGAGCCATCAACAGTACAACTACAGACTTTAGTATCATGGCAGTGGTTGTAAAATGAGACTGTATCAAATGATATCACACATGATTACTTATCCTTAGAGGAAACGTAAGTATATCCTTCTCCTTCCATGCACTTGGGAAAGGGTCATGAGTTTCTTTTCACGCTGCTGTTTCTCCCTCTCTTGTACCATGTCCAGTTCATAGTGATCCTTTCTCTTCTCTTCTGTGGCTTCCAGATGTTTCAGTTCTCCCTCTCTTTGTACCCCAAGCTGCTTCATTCTCCTGACTGCTTCCATGTGTCTCATCTCCATGTCCAGCTCTAGTTTCTAATGCTGGCTTCATTTTAAGATTGTCTTGAATCCCGTTGTCTAGTCCTTTAGCTGCATGCTACATACTTAGAGTCCATGCCAGGCTGTCCTTACAGACTGAACTTTGACTGGATACAAGCAGCTATTAAGTCACCCATGTTAAATCAGAATGTAGGAGTCCTTTTAATTTGTACACTTTCATTAGTTTTACTAGCAACATCTTGGAATATTCAACAGAATAAAACAACAAACAACTATAGCCACTGAATAAACCACGATCGGAAGTACCATAAATCAATAGTGGGCATGAAATAAAATGTTTAACATGAAGACACTCAATATAATAAAAATAGGTGAGCGGTTTTGCATAAAACTTTTTCAAACCATTAAAGTAATTGATTCAAACAACCTATTTAAGCAATTACTCTATCAGTTCTATCCAATCAAACAGTGATGAGACTTGTTCAATTAATTGCACAGACTTACATCATATCCTGAAAAATCTTTAAAGCACTTCCTACATAAATTCCCGAGTAAAATATATATATATATATATATATATATATATATATATATATATATATATGTATGTATATATATATATCTCACATACCTAAACGTTGTATATGATCTACTAATACAAGCATATAGTAATAAATATCTCCTCATAATAACTATAAAATTAATCCTTAATAACACATTTCCTCAACACAGGTCTTATAGAGGCTTTTTTAATCAGGCCACTACCCTGATCCACCCGTAGCCTAATTATCCATCTGATTTATCTATTTGCTGTGATGTTACAAATATCACCATGGCATACATTAGGAGATACTCAATCTATAACCAGGAATTTAAATGTATGGCTGGCATTGCAACTTAAAACATGCTTAGATAATGCATTTTTGTCAGGGCCAATCCATATATTATAAAGATGTTCCCTAATATGCTCTTTTAGCACACAGTCATTTTTTCCGACATAAAATGAATGGCATAACTCGCAGCTAGCCAGATACACCACATGTTCACTATTACAATTGGCATCAACATTAAATACATATTTAAAACCAAGGTCAGGATGTAACAAAAATCCAGTTCTGTCTATACACTGACAATAATTACATTTATTACAAATCTTAGTGCATCTACTAGTTATGCTTTCATTTTTGCGTGCCTGGTCTTTAGGATAATATAAAAGTCTTTGTCGAGGACTTTTTACAGTCACCAACTATGTCCTTAATCAATGGATCGATGGTAAGGACCTCACAATGCTTTTTAATAATTTGAACAATATCCTTCACATCATTGGTATAAAAACAAAATAAATGTGCAACGAATTAATAGGATTTGAATACCATCATTGCTACAAAATATGAAAGGTGTAGAACTTATGTAGCCTAATTCTGTCCAAAGGCACCTGTGGGCTCACGTCGTTCCCCTACCCTGCCCCTATTTCCCACCCGCCCCCACTACTCCTACATTTATTTCAACTCCAAACCCCTCCCTCTCTCAACAAACCAATCATCTCCACACTGTAATCCCTCCCCTCTATACCTCCACCTGCCAATCACAACCATTTCAACCCCACCCATCAAAGTCTCTATAAACATCTATTTCTACTCCACCTATAAATATATACAATCTGCCATACTCATTTTATACTGCTAATATACACATATACTCCTCTACCATACCTTGTCTTCTACCTCAAACCATACTCACCCCATCTATCTGCATTCTATTCTTACTCCCTTTATACAACACTACCTCCCACTCCTATAACCAACTCCACTCCTCCTTCCTTTCGTACCCCCCCACTCCCAATCTCTTTCCTCATCCCACTAAAGCACACTTCCACAACATATCCGGCTCTCTAGTTCAACCCAACCCAACCCGCTCCACTACTTCAGGATAAAACTTTTTCCCTCTTCAATTAAATACTACAAACCTAAACTAATATCTTACTGTCCACAACTATTAAAGACCAAATCAAAAATACTACTACCTTTCCTCAACTACCTCTGCTTAGCAGGGGACATACACCCAAATCCTGGACCAAATACTTCCTCTAGTCCCAATCTCCCTGCCACAAGCAATAAAACCAACCATAAATACCTCAAATTCTTCACCATCAATGCCCAAAGTCTAAGAAATAAAGTAGCCCACTTTCATGCTTGGCTAAACTACAACCTACCCGACATTGTAGCCATCTCAGAAACCTGGCTAAAACCTCATATTTGTGACTCTGAAATCCTCCTTCCTGGATTCTAATCCCTCAGACACGATCGCCTAAATAGAAAAGGGGGTGGGATAGCCTTAATCTACTCTAACCTGCTATCCACCCAGTCTTATCCCTCCATTGAACAATGCAGAACTAGTAATAGGCCTACTCAAAATAAATAACCACAAAAGTATTTATATCATTGCCCTCTACATCCCCCTGGTAATAACACCACTACTCTTGAAGAAATTCTCCACTGGACTTCTACCAATATTAAGCTAGAGACCTTCATACTTGGAGATGTAAATATTGATTGGAATACAATCAGCAACTCTAATCCCACCATATCCATCAATCTATTTAACTGTACCCAACTAACTCCATTACCAGACCCAACAAAACAAACCCCCCAGGTACCAGACTAGACTGGATCCTACTATCCCATCCTAATAAAGTATTAAACTTTGGCATTATACCTGACCCTATAAGAGACCATTTGATAGCTTTCATACACCGAGCTACCCACTTCTCTCCTCACCTACACCAATATATTCACACACGTAACCTCAGAAACTTTAACCTCACTACGTTCTTTGACTCCCTAAAACAAACAAACTGGAACCCCCTAAAAACTCTTCCACTAAGCAATGCCATAAAAGTTTTCAACTCAACCTTCTTAAACATCCTCAACTCCCTAGCTCTACTAAGAACAAAAAAGAGTAAAAACCAAGACCACCCCATCCTGGAAAACATACCATCAAAACAAGCAGCCAGACACTTTTCTTAAATATAAAGAACTCCGCAACCTCATTAAAAAACAAATCATCAGAGACAAAAAGTCCTACTATATCAAACTCCAGTCTAACCAATCAAAAAACCCCAAACATTTCTGGAATTCCATTAATTGTCTTCTCAACCCAGGTACCCAAAACAACCCCTGCCCTGACACCAGCAAATCTGATCCTGAAATAGCCTCTTAATTCAACTCCTTCTTCACCAACTCCATAGCAGAACTGACCAAGACCTTCCCTAACAATAACCCTTCCCCTAAACCTATCCAATCATCCTCATCCCCTACACCACCCTCTGCCCCCAATCCTCTTCCAGTATTTGAACTTAAACCCATCTCAACCTCCCACATAAAAAAATTACTCTCTAAATTAAAACCATGCTCCAATGCTCCTGACAATATCCCATCTTCCTTCCTAAAAATAGCCACAGATGGTATCGCTCTCCCCATTAGCATCTTGATCAATAGATCTATGCAGGAAACTTATGTGCCCAAATTATGGTGGGCTGCCTTTATTCTACCTCTCCATAAAGGAGGCAAAAACAATAACATCTCTAACTACCACCCCATAGCTGTCCTCTCCCCAATCTCAAAACTTCTGGAAAAATGCATCCACCTTCAACTTATGCCATTCCTAACCAATCACCAACTAATCACTCCAACCCAACATGGCTTCCAACCTGACCATAGTACTATCACTGCCCTTCTCTCCTTCTTAGACACAATAAATCTTGCCCATGACTCTGGAAAAATAGTATCAACGGTTCTACTAGATCTGTCCAAGGCATTCGATACCATCTCCCACACCCATCTCTTGAACCATCTTTCTAACCTTAATCTCTCCCAGAATACCTTATCCTGGTTCTCTTAGTGTGTTCGACGTATTTGCGTTTCGCTCATTATGGTTTGTGTGAGTTGTATTCAAGCAATTCGGCTTTCGTGGGAATAAACTAGACCCACCCAAACTGCTTTCTCCACCACTGAAAACTGGATGCTCCAAAACCACCTCTCGCTAAATGCCAATAAATCCAAAATACTATTATTCTCTCCCTCAAAAGCTTCCCCTCTTGATAAAACTCATTCCAAATTATTAGCCAGAACAACTCTACTATAGAGGTTGTTCCCTTCACTAAACTACTTGGGGTTACTATTGATGAACACCTAAAATTCGACACTCACATCCAGCAAAACATTAAGAAAACCCATATAAAACTTGGTATGCTATGCAGAAACATCCACTTTCTCTCTCCTTCCACTAGACAAAATCTCGCCACTACCTATCTACTACCCTCACTAATGTATGGCACTCCTCTACTAACAAACGTATCTGCCTCTCTCTCCTCCAAATTGGAAGTCTGTTATAATAAGATTTCTAAATTTGCAACCAAAGCCAAATTCTCCTCCCATCATTGTACTGCCCTTCCTTTGTTAAATTGGCTTGAACTCTCCGACCATCTAGACAATCTCCAAATTACTACAGCCCACAGACTAATTTTTCAACCTACTAAGTGCCCAGCACTAACCAACATCCTTCAACCTTATACCACTCAGAGAACTCTAAGATCTACTCACCAAAACCTAATCACTGTCTGCAAACCCAGTCGTCCTGCTGGTCAGCTTCTTCTATCCTTTTCCTTAGCTAAAAAATGGAATTCTCTTCCTTCCTCTCTAAGGACTTGTGAAAACTATGAAAACTTTAAAACTCAGCTGCATTCCTACCTTTCCTCTAACAAGAAATGCAACTGCACTCTCCCCACCTAGCCTAATAATCAATCCACCCCTATACACCTGACTAACTCTGAGTACAAGCTAACCTAACATAAATATACATATTGTAAATATTTTATTTATTTATTTATTTTACATTTGTTGACCGGGCTAGTCCAGCTGGATATATGTCCATTTTCAGTGGAGGCCCGGGGAGAAAAGCTCCAAGACAGATACAAACAGCCAATAAGGCATTGTTACATAAGAATAAAAAAATAAGAATAATAAAATAAGTAGATATAGAAGATATTATATACATTTAACAGTAAATAACATAAAAACTATATACAAAATTTAGCGCAAGATAATATGAATATGCTAGTGGCTAAAAAAAAATAGTATCCAGGTTCTTACTAGATGCTTACTATTGCACTACAGAAGATTAATTTAGTGGAGAGCGTACAGTTAGAAAAGATATTAGTAGCATTAATGAATGTTGAGTCAGGGTTGGTACAAGGGCACAGCCAGTGTATTTTGAGGAAGGTTTTAAGTTTTTGTTTGAAGAGTGGTAAGGAAGGAAGGGAGTAAGTTCAATAGGTAGAAGGTTCCAGTTTTTCCCAGTTGTGTTTGAGAATAGAGAGTCCCCAGCCATGTTGTGAGACTTGTTGATGTGAACTAGTAGTTTATTTGAAGAACGCAAGGCATTAAGATTTTTGTAGGGGGTTATGAGGTCTGAGAGTATTAGAGTAATGTTTGGCTGGTAAAGGACCTTATGGGCAATTGTAAGTTGGTTGAGTTGAAGTTGGTTTTGAAGTTCAAGCCATCCGAGTTGCTTGAGATTCTGACAGTGATGGGTTCTGAAGGGTTCACCAGTGGCAAATCTGGTAACATTATGATAAGAGGTAGCAAGTTTGAGAAGATTCTTTTTGGATAGGTTAGTGTATATTGGTGAGACATAGAGTAGAGTAGAGATTAGATGGGAGTGGGCAATGGTAGTTCTTGCTATTGGAGTAAGGAAAGTTTGACTCTGTACAGGCAGCCCATTTTTCTGTTAACTGATTTTATAGTATTGTTAATGTGGGTGTCGAAGTTAAGGTTGTTGTCTATTGTAATACCAAGGAGTAAAAAATGTAAATAATTCTATGTTATTATAAATAACCCATCCCACCTTTTTTCTTTTTTTTTCTCTTTTCCTTCTAAGTCTTTATTCTCCATCTCAATTAAGTTACCACTGCCATCCTAAATATTTAGGTACTATGCAACCAAAGAATTTATGCCTGTTCTCTAGCATGGAATGAAATTGTAATTGTGTCTTCTTTACTATGATTATATATGTAACTAAGCTATGTAATGTGGAGTTTTTCTCCCCAGGCCTCAACTGAAAACGGGCTCCCTGAGCCCTGTGGACCTCCCCAGTCATCAAACTGGAAATAAATAAATACATAAATAAATAAATAATATTTATGCAAGTGATGGCTGGCCTTTACAGCTTATGGCAGCTGTGCATTACTGCCTTGGGCAATGACCAACACCCATCACCCATAAATAAGCTTTACTCCTTCAAATACAGAACAGGGTTATAGTCACTGACTCCATTGGAATTTATTCACCTTAGTTTGAGTCCAGTGCCTTGTCATGTAAACTTAGCAACAATGACAATTAATTAAGCTATTTTATTATATGTAAATGTAAACTCATATATGCTGCAGTAGCCCATCTCCTGTCCATGCATATTTTTGTTAACAATTTATTGAATTATCACTTTTGACATAAGCAATCTTACAGTTTAATAGTCAAACTACATTAACAAGTTCACATTTATAAACGTTATGCACACCATATCATCTAAGTAACATTATATAAATTATTCAATTCCTGCTTTCTCTTAAACCTCATTCCTCATCCAAAATATTTTTCTGCATGTAATTACCTCTTACCTTTTTATGAAGATCCCACTTTCTGTTCTTTTATCCCTGTTACAATGTTCACTTTTTAAGTATAGTTGGTTAAGATTTTGATTTCCATTTTCTAGTAATTGCTTTCTTGGCATCCACCAGAATCAAACTTAACAAGGCCTTACTATGTCTATGCAAATCAGATCACGTATCCCAGCTGAAAAAATAATTTCCTTAGTGACATTCATTTGTTTGCACAGTATTTATGACATGCTTTTGTCTGTCCACCTTCAAATCAAAGTCAATATCCCCTCCCTTCTTTCATCCCTGCCACCCTCCCTTTACAAAAATACACTTACTTTTATATTTATACTTTTTTGGCTGTGTTAGTCCCACTAAGCTACTAGCCTCTTTTCAGCAGAGAACCATGAGAAATTTGTCTAGTGCACCAGGGAACTTCCCCAAATCTTTACGATAAGTGCTGTGTGATCTTTTACATTCAGCTGAGCATTCACCAACTTAGGCAGATACGACCTCAGATTAACATCTCATCCAAAGGTAGCTCATGAAGGACTGCAGCGACCCTTTATGCTACACTGCAGTGTCATCATCTTGAAAATAAATCCAATCACCTGAAATGAGAATAGAACTCACCACATTCAGATCATCAAGCAGCAAATATGGGTGTGTGATCTGTTGAGCCATTGACATTACTATATAGTTGTTCTTTTTCAAAATAAAACCCATTTTATTTCCTATTTCTTTTTTTCCTCTTTGGTTTCCTGTTACCCAACTGTTAATGACGTACACTGCTTAGCCTAAGCACACCACACCTCTTTACAAAAGAGTTCAATCTTTTAATATTCAGCATGATTTACACTATTCCTTCATTCCCCAACTGTACAATCATCTCATCCTCAAGAAATATGGCACTTCTTCCAGTGATATACAGCTTATCCCTTTGACCAAGGTAAAAACTCTTGGCTATATGAAAATTCCAAAACTTCTTCCTTCAGAGGATTCTCCTGGAATTTACTACCTTGCCCCCACCTGCAGTCAAAGCTACTTCTCACTATCTCAGTTTTAAACCATGCATAATATGCCGTTAATAAGCATCTGTTCCCTTAATGCCTACCATGTATTGTCTACATTTTTCAGTGCACCCCTTTCTCATAAGAGCTGGAATAAATCTACTTTCTTCTCAACCACAAACACTCCTGTTGAGCACACTTCGATTCCCAGTCCCCAGCTGTCTTCACCTTTAAACACAAAATTTTTTACTGAAGCATTCTCACAGCAGTTTCTTCCCCACTGCATTCACACTCCACAACTTGCACTTCAGGTAGCCATTGACATCTTACATCAACACTTTCTAAAGAAGTCCAGAACTTACCTATGAAGCAGGCTTCCAGCTCCTTTCATTCATTATTTGCCTATACTTTTTTCTAGCCTGATGTACAGTGATTGTCTGGGTCCCATGTGAGCCCCCATCCATCCTTTCATTCTCGCTTATTCGTTAGTTATATCTCTGTTCAATTCTTAGTCAGTGACTTATCCACGACTTGCATTCTGTTGTCCCTCCAGTCTCTCTCTCTCTCTCTCACACACACACACTCTTTCTCCCCCACTAACAGTTACACACTCAAAAGCAAAAAAGATCAGTATGTCTTACTAAACAAAACAGCTTATTCATGCCCTCAGTTTCTGGCCCTACTCCTAACCCCCACTCCCCAATATCCTGGCACATTTTTTACTGCTGAGATATTAGGTAACTATTCTTGATGTCAGCCTTTGGTTCCATAATTTGTTACCCCCGTCTCATTATTTAATAACATGCTGTTAATTATTGACCCTCCCTTCTCTAGTTAAGTCAAGATATTACATTTGTCGGATTTCACCACAGCAACAATAATGCTAATATGTATAAAACATTCCAGTAACCATGCAAGGACACTTTGCACAAATATCTTGAACAACCATAAGCAGCCTTGAGGTTTCAAGTTTCTATATGGGTTCATAGGTACATAGGTACTTACTAAACTGTTGATTTGTGAGTATCTTAAGAAGCTTAACCTTACATTCCCATGGTAGTTTTAGCCTTTATATTGTGCATATAAATAAGCCAAGATGGGCTGAACAAGGTTATGTTAGTACATGTACATGTTTCTCCTATCTATGAGGGACAGGAGTGCTACACTAGGGATATATTTGCAATCATCCATCCATCCATCCATCCATCCATCCATCCATCCATCCATCCATCCATCCATCCATTCATCCAAATTAGGTTTGAAGACAGTAAATTAATTACTGACTCAAAGCCTGTCACAAGTGGTGTACCACAGGGCTCAGTCCTGGGCCCACTCTTGTTTGGCATCTACTTTTCCGAAGTACAAGCAAACACAGGAGGGTTATGGCTGACAAAGTTTGCAGATGACTGCAAACTGGGCGCCATAGTAGAAAACACATCTGACACAGATATCCTTCAGAAGGGTCTCACAGAAACGGATAACTGGTGCCAGAGCCATGGCCTAAAGTTAAATGCCAAAAAATGCATAGTCATACCCTTCGGGAAAAACAAGGTTACCCCTAGCTACCAAATAGGTGGCAATCCACTGAGTACAGAAGAAGTTATCAGGGACCTGGGGACCCAGGTTGATAGTAGTCTGTCATTCGACACCCATGTAGCTAAAGTAGTTAGGAAGACCTTCTACATTGCCCACCTTATCATGAAGGGATTCTCATCTAGATCAAGGGAGGTCATAGTCTCCCTATACTCATCACTCATCAGACCAATGATTGAGTACAATGCCCCATTCGGAATGTATCTGACCCGACACTTGCAGCAGCTGGAGAGGCCACAAAGTTCCTCACCAAAAGGATAAAGGGTCTCAAACATCTGTCCTATGCTGCCCGACTGAAAGAACTCCAGCTCTATTCAGTCGCACCGCTTGCTCAGAGGTGACCTTTGCCTAACATACAAGGCCATGTCAAACCCAGATTTGATGAATATGCTTCACCTCAAAAATCTAGATCCGTCAGAGCCACAAGGGCGGGAGACTTAAACCTCGACACGGCTATTAATAGGACGTGCTGGAGGGATAGATTCATCACCCAAAGACTCCCTATGCTGTGGAATAAAATCCCGGTATATGTGAGGCAGAGCACCTCGCTGGCCTTGTTCAAGAGAAATCTTGACCAATGGATGGGAGATCGCAGATATACCCCAGGGATTACCTCAGTGTCACTGCTCAACAGAGGCACAGCAAAATAATGGGTATAGTTCCCCATACTAAAGGGATGGCGTAAGCCACAAAACTATGGGCTAGGCTTGTAAATGCCCTCGGGCAGATAGCCTAGTATGAACCTATGAACCTATGAACCTATGAACTTTGCTTTATGTAGAGTCAAAGGTGATTTCATAGAGGTAGTGTTTGCTGTGATACAAACCAATCCCTCCAAAATGTTCTATTCATTTTGAAAAACAGATCAAGTTCCCCTGAGTTGGTGTTCATAATACCATTGGACTTGCACATTCAAAAGTCCAGTGGTGTTTATAATACCACTAAACTTGTGAATGTGTAATAGGTCCGGCAGACTAGGGTCTGATGAAGGTCAGCACATAAAGTGGAGGTCTCTTCTCAGTAGCCTTAAATAAGACTAAGATGAGGGACAAGGCTTCCAGATGGTCTGCATAGCTTTTACAATTTAGGCCCTTGATGTTTTATAGTGAAAAAGTATAGTAGTCATTTCAGTTGTGGCAAGTGTTTGACAGATGCTTACAAAAACAGGCAATCTGCTCAATAATTGGCCTAATGAGTGCTGAGTACATTTGAACAATTGCATCCTCGGATATGGGTGCAATACTTTCAGATATAAGCTGTGTGATGAAAAAGGACTTCCTTACAACAGTTAATACATGCTGGTCAAAGGACAGTTTATCGTCACTATGGATTCCCAGGTCATTAACTGTGGATCACTTTTTAGGGGTGAGTTCATAGGCAAATACTAGACTAAATCAAACCCTGAAACTTGTGTATGTGAGGTGAACACCTTAACCATTAGGCAAAACCCACCACCGATGTGATAATTACAAGGGAACATATGCTTGCCAAAATGATATGATTATACTCATCTTGGCATTTAGTTTTAGTCGATAATTTTGACACAGCTATTTGTTTTGGATAGGCTCTCCAAGAGAATATTGGTGTCCTCTGGGGAGTTTATAATTGCACCAAGTTTGCAGCCATTTGCAAACTTAGTCAGCTATAAACTCTTAACATTAACTTTGACCTTGTAGAAGTAAATGCCAAAGAGACTAAGGACTGCATCCTGGGGTACAGCACTAAGTTACAGGTCTTTTAGAGGAGGTAGAGCCACACACCATAACATCCAGGGTTCTATTTATGAGAAAATCTTTGCCCATTCAGTTATATAGGGACTGAAATTTAGTTAAGAGAATTTATCTGTGATATTTGAGTATGGGATTGTTTTGAACAATTGTGCAATGATTCAATATGTGATCTGCATTGTTTTCCCTCATCCATTGCTTTAATAACGTTTTTGAACAAGTCAGTCAGGTTAAGTAAGCAAAACCTGCCCTTAATGAATGCAAACTGTTTGGGACAAGAGTATGTAGATTACTTATATTCTTGTACATTAAGTCCGTACAGATCTTTTCCATAGCCTTACAGATGAGACTGGTTATGCTTATGGGGCTATAATTACCTGGATCTGTTGAAGCTCTACCTTTATGTAAGAGAATGGATTTTGTTTTCCTCCTTCTATCTGTTATGAAGCCTTTCTTGAGGCTGGTATTGACAAACTTTTGTAGAAGTTAATCAAGGCATGTTTCAGGCTGACCAGTAGGTAGGCTGCTATTTTATCTAGTCACACAGACATACTGTTCTTGGCCTTAATGACTTATGAGCTTGTTTTTAGGAGATTCGGGGAGTTACAGTTATGTGTGAGTGTGTGGTCTTAGAATATTGTCAGGAAGATATCCATAGACCGCTCCTTTCATAGCGGTACTTGTCATTCCCCTAACCATGCCAAATGTAATTCAATATTTGCCTTTCAGTAATACCGATTTCTAATAATGAACTTTGGTTCTCATTTGTATTGTGCCATTTTGCATCCTCATCACCCCATATCGCAGTAAATGTAATACTATATGTGATTTATAATAACAATAAAACATAACAAATATCTGCTACCCTTATACCATTAAGTGCCTCACCTAACAGAAAAAGACATTTTCAAGTTACCTTTCTGATGCATATAGAAGTGAACAGACTCCTCCTTTTATTCCTCAATCATAACCTTACCTTTGGGACTTCTTCTGAGGGTCTGATCACTCTTCTCCACCACTGTTCTTGCTTTGGTGTTATCTGCATTCCTTAAAAACAATTTCTTCCTCTTCATTCTGTAATTTATTTCCAGTTTCTCCTTTCTGATTCACACCTGAACATATCCTGCTTGAAAAAGAAGAAAAATACTTATTAGAAGCCTGTAGAGACATAACTTAGCCCTCTCACTAGCCTTATCTTCTTATTTGGGATTTCAAGTATATGCTTCATCATAGTCAGTACCTCCTAATGTAGTCATGTCTTTCAACACTGTCTTCAAAGTTTTGCACATCCATAGGTTTATAGGTACGTATGATGCTAGTTGCCCTTGCAGGCCATTTTAAGCCTAGCAAGTTTCCCTTTTGGTACTTGAATTAATCTATTTCATTTGGTTAGAGATTGGCCTTACCCATCGCATGACTGATAGTTATATATTACGCCAATGAGAATAACTGGAACCCTACCACAGATAATTTGATGGGACCCATGCTTGGGATGAAGTATTTAGGAACTGCCTCTGTCCGTTAGTATTACAGGAGGCAGTCCTGTGGTAAACTTTCTGTTTTCCATCCCTAGACCAAGTTGTACTTTAATATGGACACGAATGAACTTTGCTTTATGTGGATAGGGAGTCTGTTCCAGAGCAGTAATATCCTCTGCAAACTATATCTGTCTCTCACAGCTGTTCTGCTTATGTTGCAGAAGAGGTTTAGATCAACAGACTGAATATTTCTGATGCCATTCGACTTGCTGATTTGCAGTAAATGAACCAGTATTGGGTCTGAGGATGTCTTGTATGCCATACACGGGTCACTTTTTAGCAGTTTGTAGAATACCAAGTATAGTGACAGGGCTTTGAGTCGGTCCATGTATGACATGTTGTTTAGGCCTTGCGGTGTCTCCATGGGCATTCCAGTTGTTGCATATGTCTGGACAAACACATGTCAAAGGGGGCATTATACTCATCGACTGGGTTAATGAGGATTGATTAAAGGGAGACAAGGACATCCTTAGATCTAGACACAATCCCTTTGTTTATAAGCTGTGCAATATGGGACTTTCTTACAACAGTGGACACATGTTGGTCAAACATTAAGTCACTGTCCACATAAGTAAGTTCCCAAATCCTGAACAAGTGGGCCAACTCTTAGGGGAGTATTGTCAATGTGCTTTCATCCCTTGGTCACTAACCTTTCTCCACTGCTTGCCCGCTGGCAAATCTCATCACACTTAGGGCATTCTTCAACCTCTGCAGTTCATTCTGTCATTGTTTTCTTCTCTGTGATCAGAGATCTGAAGCCATTTTCAATTAATTGATGTCTCCTGCAGTCTTCCCACCTGCTTTCAGTCCTCAGAATGACCCTGATTCTCCACCCTCTGTAGCACATACCTGACAACCTCTGTGCATTAAAAATGATGGCATTTTTTTAAAATATCATATTGTAGGGTCAGAAAGAGGAGCATTTTCTTTTTTTTTTCACATTAGAATGTCTTCATATCCTAAACCTTATATAGTTAGTGACAGAGGATCTTTGTATGAACTTAGTTTATTTATGTAATAATGAATGCTCCCATAATATTTAGCAGAGGCGAGGTTGAATATGAGGAATAGTTTAAATCAAAGCAAATGAGAGGTGTGAAAAACTGTTTAGGGTTCCTAGTCTTCTATACACTGCCTTTTTCAAAATTTACAAAACCAGCATTAATCTTGCATATATAGTTAAGATGGCATTTACATTAATTGCACCTCTTAAAATATAGGTTGCACTTATCTTATTGGACCACATAATCTCTTGCTTTTAAACCGTATAGCTTCTTTACTGGAGGCAAACGTTTATTGCTACCCTTTCCATACCAGTGTCAGAAAACCTGTGTCTGCCATCTATTCCAAATGCCTCTTATTCTGTGATAAATAATTATATGCTTCTTGCACATTATAGATGCAGATTACCTTTACCCTATAACTTGCATGGTCAGATCACCAGAGTCCATGTCTCTGTTAACATCTGTTGCCTCACACTGTATTTGTGAAATTTGCATTGTACTTGGCAAATATGTCTTAATTTTTTTCTGTGTGCCTTACCCAATACAGTCTGTGAAGAATAACTTCAACCCCCATAGGTTTGTATGGAATATTTCTGAGATTCTGCTTCACTGCTTTCTAAAGGTCAGGCTGTACCATCTGTGCTGGTAGTTCTTGGTGTTGCAGGTTCTCTATGCAGGTTCTTTCTGCCAGGTCACCTATCTTTTGTGAACACTTCTACATTGTTTGGTACCATGCATTAATCTGCAAAGAGAATCATCATCCCGAGTGATATCCTCTTCATCCATGCCCTCCCCATTTTACATATTTTTCATCACCATTAGGTCTTCCCCTAGGCCTAAAGTGTTGTTAATTGTGACCACTAGCATCCTGAACAATGTCATGAGGTTTTTTTTTTCTGTTGATTCACTGTACCTTCATTCTTCATTATGGCTAATCAGTTAACATTACAATCCCAGCTCATTCTCATGGGATCGACCTACAATTACCTTAGTGGCTTAATAATTACCCTCCTCCCTTAGGGGAGCTAGAGCTCTGTAACTAAGCTGCAATAGCTTCATAGGTTTATAGGTGTTTATTAGGCTGATGACCACAAGGGCATTTTTAAGCATAACCACGCATCGCAAATCGCTGACAAGCAGGGTTTGGGAGATGAAACAGTTATAGGTTGCCTGTGTCGATTAGAGACATATTTGCCAAGCCAGGGATGAATTTCCTGTTCACCATTCAATTGTCCAAGTTATAGTTGAATTGGGTGTAGGGAGGAACTCTGCTTCACATGGATGGGAGAGCCTGTTCCAAAGATGGGCTAGTCTCTGGGATACATATCTGTCTCTCCAGCAGGACCTATTTATATCACAGGCAAGGTTTAAGTCTTTAGAATTGGTAATTCTGATGCTGCTTGTTTTGTGGATATGCAGGAGGTCCATTAGAGTTGGGCCTGACAATGCCCTTTATACCAGGCATAGATATCCCCTCAACAGCATGTAGGAGACAGAATACAGGGAGAAGGCCTTGAGGCAGTCTGCATAGGAAATTTTACTTATGCCCTGTATTCTTTCTGTGGACATTCCAGTTGTTGGATATGCCTAGTTAGGTACCAACCAAAGGGGGCACTGTACTCATTGATAGGTCTGAGGAATGTCAAATACAGTGGAACAATAACTCCCTTGGACCTAGGTGCCATACTTTTGTTTCTAAGTTGTGCAACAGAGAATAAGTTCCTCACTCCTGCAGACACGTGATGGTCAAAGGCTAGATAACTGTGTGTGTGTGTGTGTGTGTCCCTAAGTCCATGACTACTGGGTCAATTCTAAGGGGTGTGTTGTCAATATAATAGTTACCAGGGGTGGATGACTTCCCGAAGGATACTATGATGCATTTCTTGGCATTTAGTTTTATTCTATGGCTCTGACATCAGTTGTTTGTCTGTGTCAGCCCTTCCTGCAGAGTATTTGTGCCAGTGTGGGATTCAATGACAGCTCCTAATTTGCAATCATCTGCAAATTTAGTCAGCCAGAGACCATTGATATTAGCCTTGATTTCTTAGAAGTAAATGCCAAAAGGGACCGGTCTAATGACTGATTCCTAAGGGACTCCACTTGCAATTGGCCTCTTTGTAGAGGTGAACTGACCCCCCCCCCCAGTTCTAACTTCCTGGGTCCTGTCTTTAGCCAGTTGGCTATCCATCGGGTGACATATGGGTTGTTCCTAACCTGTTGAATTTGTCAACAATGCCCGAGTGGTATATTGTGTCAAATGCCTTGGTCAGGTCAAGGTAGGCAGTGTGAACCATTTTGCCCTCATCCATTGCTTTGATGACCTTCTGAAAGAAGTCCACCAGGCTGAGTAGGCATGACCTGCTCTTGATTAAACCAAACTGGGTTGGGTCCAGTGTCTGGAGGTTTACTATATCATTATTGATTATTTCCATCATAATTCTTTCCATGGCTTTGCATATAAGACTAGTGAGACTTACGGGTCTATAGATGGCCCACCTTTGTGGATAGGGATGACTGTTGCTGTTCTCTATTCGTGAGGCACAAAGCCTGTTTGGAGGCTATTTATAAACAGCAGTTCCAGAGGCCCTAATAGGTCATGTTTCATGCTATTTAGAAGGCATCCAGGGATATTGTCTGGGCCCATTGATGCAGTGTTCTTGGCCTTGGAGAGAGCATTAAGTACTTGTTCCCTAGTGATAGCATAGGGAGTTTTATTTGATGGTATTTCCTGAGGGAAGGTTGAGTGGGAGAGAGGGGTAAAGTTGGAGCTGAATCTGTGGGCCAGTCGGTTTGCTATATCTTCTGGCTCACTATATGTGGCTCCATTTACAATGTGCTCTGCGCACAACTGTGTATTGTCTTTGAGGTTGTAGACATAGGTAAGAATGCCTTGTGGTTGTCCTTAGCCTGGGGAGACAAATTTACCATGGATTTGGCTTTGATAGACTTTATTTGTCCTCTGAGTTGTTTTTTTTTTTTTTTTTTTTAGTTTGATGAGAGTGCTTTTATCCTGCTGGGTGCTGCTATGCTATTAGGTCTTGCTAGTAAACCCCCCAGCATAGATTGTCCAATGGTTTGATGCATACTTAGGCCTACTACGAATAATCACATCTTCTTTGACACATGGTTATTTGACTTCAAATCATGTAAAATGCCTTGGGAAATTACTAGTTAAAAAAGTTACACTCACAAGGTCATAAAAAACAATTGCAGGAGGCAAGTTCCACTGCACACTTAACATCCACAGCCCTAACACTCCAACTTTATAAATCTGAGCAAACATAGGGAAAATGCAACTTTCAAATTCTTCTCCAAGTCTAACTGCCATGACAAGATACTTGCAATCTTTCAGGATCAGCATTCTGAGTGCTGAACATCTATGGATCAACAGACAGTAGACCTCCCTGCATGCACTATATTCCCATTCCGCGCTGTAGTGTGACTGCCGAAGTCAATGTTCAAAGTTTCACTACTTCGACCAAGTGGACTCGGTGAAGTGGGGTTCGAAGTAATGAAACTTCGAACATATTGACGGATCCCGACCAAACATGTATTATTTTCTATATTCCTGAAGGCTGGGAATTTTACTGTATCCAAGCCCTTTGTATTTTAATCCCAAGTACTTCAGAACAATTGCTCAAAGATTATTTCACAAAATGCATGTATATGGAGCATGTATTTATCCACATATAGGGCAGGATTCAATAATAGCTACATGAGGTGTAGCTATTGTCCTGGCAGTGTGGCATGTCTCCAACACATTAGCGAGCTACATGGTATTCATTAAACAACTCTACATGATGTGTACAGCCACCAAACAAAGATAAATGGCAAAATATGCAATGACACATAAAGAGCAGAAGTAAATGTGAATTACCCAATCCAATATGGCGGTATTCAGGAAGCTATAAAGCAATCATGCACACTCAGTGTAGGCCTTTGCCCTGTACACCAAAACTCTTTTTAATACAGCATGATTACACTTAGAAAAAAAAGCACTCTAGGGGTTTCTGCTCCTATTATTATGCTGTATATGCAACAGACATTAAGTCAGGGTGCTGCTGCTGCTTCCAGACCTCTGGCAAGAAGGGGAAGGGTATTTAGTCCCTGTTTGACTTGTCATGAACTGCATGACACAGAAACTGCACAGACATTCGGGGTTGATAGGGGAACACTGGAGGAAATATGCAACCTCTGCTGCCCCCACCTCAGACCCCAGGGAAATCATGGAGAAGCCATCCTAATGTAAAAAAAACATATTTATAGCATTATATATACTAGCTACTGGTAGTTTGCAGAGACTGATTGGGGGTATATTAGGGGTTTCACAGGCATAAGCCTTAAGAATATTATATCAGTTAGTAATTGCAATGCTACTACATGTAAGGGATCCCAACTGTTTGCAACACACACCACAGGAAAGAGAAAGAACCAAGCAGGAATTCTATGCAGTAGCACACTTCCCTGAAGTGTTGGGGGCCATAGATTACACACACATAGAAATAAAAGCCCCACCTGGTTAACAGAGAAGGAGGTCCATCAACAGAAAAAGCTTCCACTCTAAAAGCTGTCAGGTTGCCTGTAATGCCCAAGGGATCATCTACAATGTCTGTGCAGGTAACCAAGGCAGTTTTCATGACTCACATATATGGCACACCTGTGAGCTGTATGCCAGGTTTGCTATGGGTAGCTTTCCTCAAGGGCATCTAGTAGGGGATGCAGGTTATACACTTGAGCCTTGGCTCATGACACCCATGCGAAATCCACACAACCCCATTAAGCAAGGGTACAACCAGGCCCATGCTCAACTAGGAATTTCATAGAATGTGCACTGTAATATGATGCATGTTACCCCATATAATTCTCATGAAGCAGCTTCAATGAGGACAGCAAGGGGTAAGACAACAGTTTCAAGGACCATGGGCATGGCCACCAGCAACAGCAAATGCAGATGAAGAGCCTGAGGGAGAACCACCAGCTGCAGATAGTGCTAACAGACAGACGCATGCACAGTATGTCCTGGCTCTGGCTAACAGGCAAAGGATAGCAGACACAGTCACTACCTAGCTCAAAGCCTAAGATCTCCATGCACATACAAATAGGAAAATTGATGCCTGTCAGATTCCACAACATTTATTAAGCCACATAATGGCTGTGTTCTAATAACATCAGACCGGGACTACACCCAAGGACAGAACTGGTACCTGCACTAATGACAAAGTAAGTCTGGAACCTGTAAAGAAAAAATGGCTATATAACTAATTACTCTCATATGGAAATATATATTATGCCCCTAAGCAGAGCATTTGTCTGAGCTGTACAGTTATATCAGTAATATCTCTTATGCCAGATTTTTGCAATGTATAGTTATGTATTAGAAACAGGGTTTATATAACATCGAAGGGTGAAAATCTCGAAGGGCAATACATCGAACAGACTACATTGAAAAGCAGACCATCAAAATGGGGTAGAAATGACTATTAGGAGTGTAACTGAAAAAAATTGCTCCATGCAGGAGGGCAAGACCCCCTACACCCCCCACACTCCCTGACACTTAAATATACCACTTTGGAGATCACAGTTCAGTCCACTACAGTGCAGAAACAGAAGATTTCCATTTCCTACACTGTAGCGCAATCTCGGAGTTGGTATATTTAAGTAGCGGGGGTTGTGGGGGTGCAGGGGGGCTTGCCCCCCTGCCTACACCCTTCATGTTGCATGTCAACATTGGGAACTGTCATTGAAGCTGTTTCAATGTTTTTGTGTTTCGATGTAGTGTGTTCGATGTGTTGTCATTCGAGATTGTAAATATTCGACAATGTGATATAAACCCTTAGAAACAATAGTGCGCATCAAACATTTCAGTTGACCACTGTCTATAAAATATGAAGCAGGTCAATTACACCCTCATTTGCACAGCTATACCAAAAAGCAAGACTGAAGTACCTAATGCTTCCACTGCTTTACCGACAATACTAACTGAACTACAATGAGGTTCAACAATTATAGAAGCAAGCATTCACAAATGAGTAGAAACAAGAAATCAAAAGCTTTTCTTCAACAACACATATTGACAAATGCAAGCTTGTGAGTAAACAAGCATTAGCTGTCTACTGTGTCCATCAGACATATATGCAACCCTAAGTCACAAAGACACGTGCAAAGGGCAGGGCACAGTCATCATCATTTGCACAGGTTGGAAGGGGGGTGTTAGGAATTTAAGTTTGACACCAGAGAAGTGAGTGTGTGTAAGTAAGAACACATGTATCTACTAGTGCATACAAAGTTCAGGGCCAGTAACAACAGATGTATAGCACTCAACAGTACTGTTTAGTTTGCATGTGTGTGAGGTGATATGAGCAAGTGATGTTTTTCATGTGTGTATTTCTGTATGAACACAATTGAGCACTGTGCTAGACTACACCCTGCCATCTTGGACAGATGTAAGCCCTGCATGGTAGAGCAGTCAATTCAGTGTCATCTCCACAACCATGAGAACCACCTCTGCCAGGAGTTGCACTGCTACTTCCATGGCCCGGGCTAGAAGTTGAGGTGCTACCTGAACACGACAAATGTCTGATGGATAAGTTGTCATCATGACTACATCCAGATCATGACCCTGTGGCCTACCATATCTGGGTGTGGACAATGGACACAGTGATGGAACAGAAGTTGTATTGTCACTACAGGAGAGGGATCTTGCACAGCCACGTCTGCTAATATCAGAAGATGTAGTGTCTCTCTGGCCATGTGAATACCCACCCTCCCCCAACAAATGTTCTGTCACAGACAGTGCCCAATCCAGTGTATTGTTCATCTGGTCCAAGGGGAGTCACACACATGGTTCATGGAGTCATGGACGCCAGAATGCATGAAGTTTAGTAGTCCCTTTTTCTCTTCCGAGGCCTTTGTGTAATGTGCCTGTGCCTCCACTACGCCTGTACACATAGATCTGGCAACACCTAATGTCATGCCAGCATCAGGAAGCGGGTGAACAGCATGCCTCCTCTGAGCACCTCTATCAACCCTCCTATGTGACACCTTGCCCTCATGATGGTTACAGGGAGGAGCTACCGGCTCTGCAACCAGATTAACCACACTACTCTAATCAACTGTGTCACCCTCAACTTGTCCTATATCAGAGGACTTTGTGTCATAGGTATGTGTAGGCATACTGACTGTGTCCAAAATATGGGCAAGAGATGTGTGAGCTGTCGCAGTGTCTGGATGACCCTCTGCACCTCCAGATGTGTCTCTTCATCACCGCCGTAATCATAAGAGACTAATGATACTCTGACATCAGGTGGTAGGAGTTCCACATTGCTACTCTCAGAATCACCTATTATAGCAAGTAGTAAACACAACAAATAGAGAAATAGAGAATAACATGGATCACATATTTTCCTTATACAAAAGGTATGTTAAACTCTAACAGATGCTAAAGCAACATTAATTTTAATCTTACATAAACCTGACTCTATCTTATATACAGTAATAACAATAACTAAATGTGTGCTTTCGATGTGCATGTGCATTTGGTCTAGAGCCTGTAATCCAGATGCCCCTGTATGTAAGGAATGGAAAGAAAAGAAGGCTAATAAGTATCACAATGCAAATGAAACACGAAAAAGAAAACAATCCCTGCACATGTGCAGACTAAGAATGTTCTCATACAAAAATGCAGTGATCAGTTGTATCACCCCCCCCCCCAAACATCCTCCTGTTCTTCTTTATAATTGTGTAGTCCGACTCACACTTATCACTGGCTCCATATATATTGGACATCTAAGATAATATGTATATAAAGAGATAACGCTGACACTTGCATTTTGCGTACATGGGAGGTCTGCTTAAGATACTCTGTGTCTGTCATCTGCATCAGCACCAACATCGAAGATTCTGTGGGTACCCTCTGCTGAGCTATCTGGATCTCTGACAGTGGACAGGAACTCCTCTGTCTCAGTTTGTCATAGTTTGGTAGCAGGACCACCTCCTGTAGCCACCTGTTCCTGGGCAATTGCAGCCACCCTATGGCAGGCAGAGTTATTGTATCACTTGCCCAGTGTCAAATTGTAACTTCTTCCATGCCTTCCAACAGCATTGATATTGAACACCTGCTTGTCATATCCTGTCTCATGCCGATTGGTTACCTCTACCTCTCAGTAACAGAAAAGTTCCATGATGATGTAAGCGCTAGATAATGAACTCATTTTCTACATCAGTGTATGTTGGCTTGTGGAGTACAGATGTCTTCCTGTGTGACATATCTCTATATGAGATGAAACAGAAAACAATCACATAATTAAGTATATAATACACTGACAGGATGACTGTGAACTTAGGTATGCATAAATGCCTACATCCATCATGCACACAGTAGTTTAATAGTCACTGTTCCCTATGACTATACAGTAGTTAGGACAACACCCCCACCCCCAAAAAAAAATTCTAAATCAGATATCAATAACAACCTATAACAGTTCTGTAATGCAGATAAATGTGAAATACATTGTAGCATTAGCAATAAAAATTCACAGTGTAGTATTAGAAATGTAAGACAACTATTATAAGTGCCATCTCCACTGCTGTGGAGGGCAGACAGGTAGAAATCCACAAGCATAACACATTTTTCTTTCTGCTAACGCAGGTATGAATGCCAGAACTTGCTACAAAGTTATAATACACTTATTTGCAATAACTGTACAAACAGTAACAATTAAATACAACTTAAAAAATATATGTCAGGTAGCATTCTGTAGCATACTCTTTGTTATGCAGACATGGCTATGCCAAAATAAAGGGATAAAGAGGAAAAACATAACTCATTAGCACCTGTGTGGTGTGGAATGTCACACTTCTTGCAGCTAACACACATCCTTGTGTTCTACAGCATTTTCTAAAAAAATCAACTTAAAAAGCATAAGATAAACAAATGCAAATATTTTGTAAACAACAGAGGCTATTAAACTGTACAAGTACCAATGTTATCAGGAAGAAGCATTCCTTAGAATGATAATAGTGTATTCACAGTATTTCCAGAAATAGTATAGTATGTTATAATTCACACAAAACTGAGAATTATATTTTTTGCTAAACTTTCACAAACACATTGTTATATCTTGGAAACTGTATGACTGAGACATATAGTGCTAGAACATGTTTGTTAACCAAGTGTAAGCTTTCACATGACAACAAGAAATTCCTCTTTGAGTGCAGGTTCATTGAGATATTTATAGAAATATGAAAACATATCCCTAATTGTGTAATTAACAATATAAATAGCAATAAGTATTTCTCAAGATGTACAAATTATAGTGCAGATATCAATGTAAGTTTTCTTCTACATCATCTAAGGTTTCATCTGATGTCATGCAGTAGTTTGTAAATCACTTGATATTTGAAGGATTAAGTACATATTGCAATTTTGCTTATTTTTCTGTCTCACAGTATGGCATTTTACACCTTACCCCTCAACAGCATGTAGGTCTCTCAGTTATGAAAATATAAACACAAATATGAAAATATGAATAATAAGTGGCAGTGATTCATTTCTCGACTGCAGAGTATTGGAGATTTACAGTCTGAGTGTCATTTTGTTAATAAGCCCTTTACTTTTGTAGTACTGCCTACTATTAGCTGATAAATTGCTTAGTTACAGAAGCCATATGCAAAAATAAAGGGTTGGACACTATAATGAGCTATTGGTGTGAGCAGGAAAAATACAAAAAAGGTGCTATAAGCTCAAGTGAGTTTAAATAAAAAAAAATATTTTGAGCAACCAGTGCAATTTTTCCATTAATGTTACAGTAAAAGCATTATGTAAGAAATAGCAATATACATTGACAATAAAGCAGAGAAGAAAGTAGGTAATTTTCCAAAAGTGTGTTTATTTAGAAGTATCAAGCTCTCTGCATCCAGACAGTCTGCTTACAATGACACAAGGGCATTAGCTGTATGATTACATCTGTACAGTGCAGAGTTATCCCCGTGAACACTGTGAGCATGCAAACAAGGTGTTAAGTCATTAGCATTCCCAAATACCACAATCTGCACTAAGGGTAGGGAATATAAACATCATGTAAGGGTCTAGAGGATTACATGCACACACTCTAACATTGAGAAGTGTTACCTGCTAGTGGCTTGTAGGTGTCTATGATTACTCTGACTACAGGAACAATCAGGGTTCCACAGTTTCCCACCTTTGATGTTCACTTACTGAGGATGGGTAATGGAAAAGTGACCTATGAAAGTCTGAAAGTACATTGACTGATTTAGGAGAACAACATTCCTAACATTCAAATGCTGGCTTTAATGACCACAGTTATTGCCCATTGGTAAGAAATGTGGTTTGTATTTAAGGAAGTACTTGAGGCATTGATACAGATAATATATGCAATAAAATAGGCATACTATTGCTCTTAAGAAAGCATAGAAAAGAGAATTTGGCATCATAAAGAAAGAGAGGAATACACCTGCAGTGTTTGCACTCTTTGTTTAGTATTGTGTGAGAGCATTGGTGTCCTAACTGTTGGCAATATCATAATCATCCAGACATTTATTATTAAATGGGAAAGAACAACTTTCATAACTTGTTTCTGTTGCACTTTCAATGTAACTTGATACAATGTGACATTATATCTAAGCACTTTTTGCCCTTGTAAATATGTCTTTGTTTGTGGAAAATATGGGAAATATTCTTCAATGATTATTCTTACTACCTTGGTTTGAGGGATCATATCCATACAGGACACTGTTGCAAGATTGCAAAGTTGATTAAACATCAGAAATATACATTTGAAGTATCTGATTTCCAAATTGTTTTTCTTTTTTTCCTTTATCATTTGCAAGCCATCTTGCATTGCATTCTGTTGACTGGTTGTGGTCAGCAGCAGTGAATTAGAATTCACTGCACAAGGTAAAACCGGACACATTTTATTTAGACTGCCATCAGTTGTACAATGAAGACTGGCATCGTTCTGCTTTCCTCAGCAGTCTAGACAGTGCTGAGTGAAGAAATTCAAGTTGTCACACTCCTATCTCTGTGATATAATGTTTAAATGTATTGAGCTATGAGAAACAGTACAGGTGATGCAGGGTTAGAAACCTGTTCACAAAGCATTTTACTGCGGGAGCTCATATTAAATCTTGACACTCATTTTGGTTTACGAATGCGTTGATGTGGGTCAAGTAAGCTCAGTATTGACTAAAAGTGACAGACAGAGAAGTCATTTGAAATTATGTCACTAGTAATTATGTATGCTGTGTGAACAAATGAAAACCTTTCTTTTGTTTCTTGTGCCCGTCTCTATTGGCTAAGTCATGATATTGGGAGGCATATATGGTAGTACTGATGTGGCAGGGAGACGTGAGAAGGCTGAATGTGTTAGTATAATGCAGTAACAGTGCTGCTCACTGCAATATAGACAGTTTCATGCTTCACTGTGCTATTCAAAACATTGTGTAAATGCTTCTGAAATATATAATGCCTTCTGCACTTCCATTTGGCAGCATAAAAATGAACTTTCACATATTATGAAAAAAAGTGAAAAATTTAGTTTAGGCTGCCTTATGTAGCAGAAACCAGCCCAGAGGCATTGTGTGGTTGTCTGCACTCTGGATAGTACTCAGTGAAGAAAATACATCTGTCAAGCAACTTTCTCTGTGGCAGAAAGCATACCTCTCAACCTCTTAGAGCAAGAAATCTGGACAAAGCCATAAATAATGGGGGGATAAATGCCCAAAAATAGTGACTTTTTTAAAGATTGCTTTTACATGCTTAAAACATTGATAGAATAACAGGTTTTGCATTAGCATGAATTTTCTGAAGGGTATGAAGTTTGAAACTCAAATGTCTCTCATTATTTTCTGACTTCAATCTTCAATGATTTGCCAGTGATTTCCTAGAAAACCAAAATTTTGTGAAAAATGGACCAAAAATATGAGTCAAAAATCTGGACATTATGCGAAAATCTATACAGTTGGGAGGTATAGGCAGAAGGTACAAGCGAAGTGAGCTTAGATAAAAAAGACCACTGATACTTGGTTCAAATTCACTTAAATGATAATTTTACTGAGGGTGGTCAGAATACTTATTTGGTGATACCATTGTGTTGTTTAAAAATCCAGTATTGTCAGTATTGCTAACAACATGTGAGCTGTTGTGTAACCACTTTCACATTACTAGCCATTAAATACAAGTCTGATAATGTGTTACACAGACTACGTTTCTGATGTTGCAATGGGATGTGAGAGGGATGACTGTGTCACTTGAATATACTTCTTGCTCCCATTGTTGCTATATATCCCCATTGACTGAATTTAGTTTACAGCCATCTTTTTCCTCTATCATATATTTCCTTCTAATGCCTTTTCCATTTGCTCTGTGCTTGGCAGTGCACTAACATGGCTCACTGTCTAAGCAAAAAAGTGAAAACTTCAGTTTAGGCTGTGATATGTAAAGCAAATATGCCTGGTGTCTGTGTGCGTGTATCTCTGCACCATGGATAGTACTTACTGCAGAGAATGCACCTGACAGATGTCCATATCTGTGGCACAAGGTAAAAATGAAGTGAATGGAGAGAAAAAAGGCATGGGAGGCATTGTTCAAACCCTGTGTAGAGATCGTATTGCATTTATTTTCTATATGCAATATATTTTTACATTTTTTTTAAATCTGCATTTACTCTCCACTTGGCAGAACACAAACATGGCTCACTACCTAAGGAAAGAAGTGAAACAGTTAGCTTAGGGCTGTGTTATATAGCAAAAAAACAGCCTGTCAGCATTGCACAACTGGCTGCATGCTGGAGAGCCGTCAGTAAAGAAAGTACACCTCTCATGTAACTTTTTGTGACACAAGGTGAAACCGATATGATCTGAAAACAATAAATAAGGAAGACGATGCATTTTTTAAATCCTGATTAGAGATCACATTGCAATTATTCACAATATGCAATTTTTTTTTTAATTTTAATTTGCATTTGCTCATTCACTTCCTAAGAAAAAAAGTAAAAAATTTAGTTTAGGCTGCCTTAAGTAGCACAAACATGCCTGGCAATGATGCGCAATCCTCAGTACTCTGGAAAATACTGAGTGGAGAAATTCCACCTCTCACATACCTACACCTGCCATATACCTATTTCTGTGGCACAAGATGTAAGTGTAGTGAGCTTAAATAAAGATCACAGCTGATTAAGGGTTCAAAACTAGGTAAAATATACTTTTACAAAGGGTGTACAATTCCCAGTTCTCATAACAATGTTATTAGGACTGTAAACCTAAAAAAAAATTATAATGTTAAACATATTTCTTACAAGCAATGTAACGGTAATGCTTCCATAATTATACTTTTCTATTTAGTACATATCATTAATGTTTCATATATAACCTTAAGCTAATGTACGTCCAATTTCTTAAACACAACAATGATGTTATTTAATACAAAATTCAGTTGTACGTGTATGATATGCACAATAATTTTCTTATAATCCTCATGACTCATCACACATGCTATGTCTTTAAGACAGTTATGTTTTAAGAAATATGTATGTAAAACCAAGCTGTATTACCCAGCTCATTCAACTTTAACTGAAATATATTTACAGACAGAAATAATGACTTTAACAAAATAATGCATTCCCAGGACAATTAAAAGCACACACATGGAGACCTCTCTGAAGTGTATCTCTGCTCATTCTGAAATGAGTATATCTCTAATTTCCATACTTAAATGGCACTTCTCCTCTGGCACTGTCAATAAGTACACTAGGTTTCAGTTTTGTATGTTTTATCCCATGGTTTTGATTTCCAGATGGCACAACAATATTTTAACATTGTGTAAGCCCCAACATCATAATATGTCCCAGTCTGTCCTCTTTCTACTTCCAAACTGCAAGGATTAAAAGCCATGCTACTAAGCATTACATTGGCGAACAATGGAACCTATGTCAGTAAGTTTAGCATCACACATGGCAAAAGCTCAATGGCATATTTCAACCTTTGCTGCTCTGTGACGTAAGTCATGCAAATGTGTCTGCCAAGGAATCCATCTTCTTTCAATTGTGCAGATGCAGTTAGCAAGGAAGTGCATATTTGCACACAACCAATTACCCATGAAATCTGAACTGAACACGAGTTCAGACATAATTTGTTAGCGTGGCTTTTACAGACATGGCTGGTGAGGGAGACAATGTTGCTAAGTTTAGAATTTTAAATTTAGAGCACAAAGATGGAGTGTTGAGGAGGCATTTCTCATGGAGCACTACAGCTGAAGGCTGCTGCAAGGGATTATACTGGGTCAAAGGTCGAGGCTTGGAATAGCCAAGGCTGTCTCCAGTGCAACTGGCATTCTAAATATTGGGGAACAATATTGTTACCACTATAGTGACTTTAAGAAGTGCAAGCAGCAACCCCTAAACCAATGGAAGGCTGGATTTAGGACTGTGAACACCCCTCAGTTGTGTAAGTATACTGATGCTTGACCTGTCTATGATACTGCATTAATGATGTAGCCATCCAACACAGGTACTCATGCTTTCATGTATATTTCTTTTATTTTTGCACTCTACAGCTGCATCCTGAATATGCCGGAAAAACGTGAACTCATGTGACAATTAAAGCTGAACTCTTTCAGGAAGTCTGGACTAAACTGTTACTGTTCACTTAAAAGTGTACTGTAACTTAGAAAATTGCCACATTGTTTACATGACTAATTTTATTTATTTATTTTTTTTCTTCCAGTTGATTCAGAATACCATGGTAAATAATTTTAAGTATATTTTGTTTCTATCATCACACTTTTTTTTATTTTTTCTTCTTCTTTTTTCCACTTTATTTGAAATGATGTTTAATAACAACATTAGCTAATTATACAATACGTTTTCGTAGATAGTTTTTTAGGGTTCTTGAGCACAGACCTGAAGAAATCTAGAAGGACGATAGTGATCTTTGTTAGCAATAGGTTATGTAAATAGAATATGGTTTGCACAATGCATTTTTTGCATGCAAAATGTGTATGTGCATATATATATATATATATATATATATATATATATATATATATATATATAGATAGATAGATAGATAGATTTAGATTGCCAAATGGTCTAAGGTATTTCCAACCATGTAGTATATTGTCTTGGATAAAATCATAGACTTAATAATTTGGATAATAAGAGGCACCACATCATTATTAATTTTATTTAAAGTACTTAAAGGTTATATTCTTATGATACCTACCAAGTAGGGCAGGACCAGCTCAAAAGTCACACCGATGAGGGAAGGGATGTGAATCTGCTAGCATGTATACCAATATACTGTATTTCACAGCACAACAAACCACTCCTATACCTGATAAAGAGTATATATATAGTTAGAAAGTTTGTGATGAAACTGTTATTCTGTTAATTTTGTTTTACTTGGATTGCTTATCTGTGTACTTAATAAAAGATTTTTGACTGGAAACAGACTGACTACCTTGCTTGGATTACTTTTGAGTACTTAGTAATTCTGTATAATATGTCAAAATATATTTTTTATTATTTTTTGACTTGATGAGTTTAAGTTCACTACTTCTACTGCCATTGTCTGGTGTTATTAATATACAGTGATTCACTAGATATGTATGAACTGAAAATCCTCCACACAGAGAAGTGTTTTGTTTCAATTTATTAATTTGTGACATTTCATATTACTTTTATATATTTAACTGCAAACATCTGTATTTCTTTCCAAATACAGCATTTCATTAGCATACTATGTGGCAAGGTATCATTTGACAAAACATTGCAGCACCAACAGAGAAATTTATTAATTCAACCTTATCCTGTTTTTAATTTCATGTTTGTGACACTCTGCTACCCTTTTCTTGATCCTGTAGCAAGCACTTTATTATACAGAGTATGAGAGATTAATGATGATTTAATATGCAAGACTGATAACTTCAGATGTTCCTACATGTCCTACAAAACATATTGTTGCTATGTCTGCCTGCATCTGTCTCGAGCTCCCTTTGTTCACCCCTTCTGCTTCAGTAAGTTCTCACTGTTCTTCAATTCTGTTATTTAAATACTGTGCAGTAGTAATCGCCTTTGTGGTGTGAGATGTTAATGTTCACAAGTATAGATTTTTTGACTACTTCACGTGTTCTAATCCAGCCATTATTTAAGTGCATCTGTACACTGTTTGATGTGTACCTGTTGGCTACATATACTGTTATGAGCCATAATTATCCTTTTTCTGTCATAAGTTGCTTTGCCCCTGCCTCCATCTCACTCTGTCAATGTACTTTCTCTATTCCATATCATTTTTCTTCTACCTCTAAATTTGTGCAATGTTGGGTGCTTGTCAACAAATGCAAATAAGGCTAATGGAAGCACAGAGCTCATGGCAATAACTTGCAATTTTATTGCCTTAGGCCACATTACTTGGTCGCGCTTCATGCCACTGTGTTTAGCTATGTAAATTAAGTTAAATGTACTTTTCAACAAGCCGAAGAGTTGTATGTGCTGAATATAGTGATCCATAGGGTTTGTTGCTGTTTGTCACAGCGGAACTCTGGTCCGCTAATGATTGGCAGTTGATTTTTATAGTGCCGAGTTGCCAGCCTGACACCCAACCTTCAGCGAAGGCACACCCATTCACACATGTCTTTCAGAGGCCACTCGACCATGGGGGGAACATGCAGACTCCACACAGAAGACACTCCAGCCAAGAATCGAACAGGAGAACCTCTTGCTGTGAGGCAACAATGCTACCGCTGTACCACCATGGCTATAGTGGTCCATAGGGTAACATAGATGAATACATACATTCATGTTTGCTGAAATCTGCTGTCAAATATGAACTATCAGGAGTGTGAATCACTATGTGGTGTGCTTAGATAATACTCGGGTGTAAATGTTTTCTTGGAATGCTCTAAAGGTTCAAATCCAGATGGATGAAAACATGTATTGAATGTTTTGTCTGACTCCTGTGGCTATAAATATTGGCTATAACTTTCCTTAACAAGTAATTAACCTGCTGCTATATTAATGTGCCTGCTCCATATTTTGAAGCCTATCTTGTAATATAAAAAAACAGCAGGAGGTTATCTTGATTTCAGAATGCTGTTGACTCAATTAATTCACCCATTTAATGTATGTATGCTCTGTAGTGTTTATACTTGCAGCTGTGATACAAGTTGGTTAACCTATTCTCACAGAATCCATCAGTTATTCTGCAGTGCTCTGCCCTGTGTATGACTTCCATGTTTGTCTTGTCAATGCACATAGTGCAAATATGAGGCAATACGAGTGTGTAATCATCTCGTCATGAAGTTGCAGTAATGTTTGAATGGTAATCTATCGGTTTACAACAGCGAATGTGTATGGCATCCCATAATGTGAAACATGTCAGTGTCCCTCAAAGTAATGGTGTGCTTGAAGACCAGTATCTAAATGTTAGTAGAGAAGTATATAATTACAAGGGACAATCATAGTGATGTTACATTGTCCTGTGTACCCACAAACATTTGTTGCCAACCTGTGACACACAGTACCATCTGTTCCAAACAGGAGATTTTCACGAAGTATAAATGTGCTATTTCAGCTTATTCTCTGGCTCTTTTGAATAATACTGTGCACTCTAGATTGTTTAACTAGTTAGGTAGGAGGTTCACTGCTCATCATGGGAAACTTGTACCTGTGTGAGTGTTGTAACACTTGATGCTATATCCACCTCCACTAAGTGATGAAGTAATCCTGACAAAATTGCACTCTCTCTCCTTAAGAGTCAGACTTCTTCAGTGGCATTTGTGTTTCTTACACTATTATTTAGAATATATAAATTAATATGTAGGAGGTTTGAATACAGTAATCCTTAACTTCTACAAGTGTGTGTGTATGATTGTAAATTAACTTAGGATTGGCTTACACATGTTTGCAGTGGCATCTATTAAAACTCCAGATGGCTGTAAAAGTCATTTTACCAGGCACAGGTCCTTATCAATATGCTGCTGATGTCATCCCTTCATAGATGCTGCATGCCTCACTTGTACTCTATAGTTTCCTGTGGCCCTGGCTTCTGTCAGTGTGCTGTATAGATGGTGTAAGTAGATAGGTAGGTGATTCAAATCTATGCCTTCTTAAATAGTGTGACTGTGATTACTGTCATATACCATTGACTACCTCACAACCACCTTTATGTACATGTCCGCTATGAGATGTATTTACAGCGGCACACTGTTACACTAGCAAATCCTAGCATCTCGCGGAAAAAAAAAAACATTTGGGCCAAACAGTGACAGCATAATGCTACAATCCCTACAGTATCTCAATTTTGGAGTGTGAATTCTCCTGTGTTGTATAACGTTGATATTATGCTTTGTACAGTGTGTAACTACATATGTAGGATGTTTAAGGCCAGTTGTGAGTGGGTCTTTCACCCTCATACTGTGCATTACTCTTCAAATTCATACATGATATTTGTAGCTGTATAGTGTAATTGTGTGCTTTGACCATTTTTTAATGCAAATATCCAGAAAATAAACAGTGGTGACATCACCCATTTAAATATGCATTGTCAGAGTTGTACCTCGACATGTTGTGTGGTGCTTGTGATTCAGGTAGTAATCTGTAGCTTGTGATCTTAGGTAGTTAGTTCAAATGTAGCTATTATTGTTCAGACTATATTGTGTCAGTCTTATTGTGACTGTACCTGTCACCACATTGTTGTCAAACACATCTGCTGTGTACACATATAGATGATTCCTCTTTCAAAAAGCTATGATAATTTCTCACATAGCAATGCTTTTATTCAGAGTAATGATGACATGCTAACATTTCCCTTACATAACATATGTAGGAAGAATTATCCTTTGGCACATGGGAATGAGACAAAATACTGTATGTTGTTGCCTTAGTACCCCAATTGCAGGCACACATACCCCTTGCAGTAATAATATAATGTAATGCCTTGACATACTGACATATCTCACAATTGTAGGGACACCTGCTGTGGTGCAGTCATCCTGTAAAATGTCATGTTTTTTTTCTATTTGAAATGCTCATGTGTTCTACATCCACATTCAGTGCCCATTGGCATTGTTCAGCCATACACTGTAATGCATGAATGGCATCCACCACAGTTACAATGTGTCCATTTACAGAGGGAGGGGCCTCCCCATCCCTTTTGTCTCAGAGACATTATTTACAACACATGCATCCCATGTAATAAGATGGCATAGGTGGAGTGTCACACTTGTGTTAAGATTTCCACTGTGGTGCTTGTGGATAAACCACATGTTATTAGTCCATAGAATCACATAGTTTGCTGTTCAATTTCTGCAAGGATGTCATTATATGAATGTACCGATGTTACATAAACACCATTGTATCTACTTATTCTTATCCATTTTTATGTTGGACAGTGATATATAATCACAGGTTGCGGTTTCATGGCAGTGAAATGGTTATTTGGAGTATGTATTACTGTGAGTGCTAAGCTGCGATGGTACAGTGCTAGCGTTGTTGCCTCACAACAAGAGGTTCTCCTGTTCGACTCACGACTGGAGTGCCTTCTGTGTAGAGTCTAGATGTCCTCCCCGTGGTCGAGTGGCCTCCGAAAGACATGCGTGAATGGGCGTGCCTTCGCTGAAGGTTGGGCGTCGGGCTGGCAACTCGGCACCATAAAAAATCTACTGCCAATCATTAGCTGACTGGAGTTCTGCTGTGGCGACCCCTAACCGGGAAAAGCCAAAAAGAAAAAACATTACTGTGAGTGCTCCTGTGGCACATGCATTGAGTACTGGCTTGCAAAGCATACTTACACTGATAGACTGTGGTTCAATTCTGAGGCAGTTTGTTCTACACAAGAAAAACAGCTCCCTTGTCAAAGAAGCATTGATACTGTGCTGCTCACTGTTATGTTGGCAGCACAGTGTGTAGCTCCTTTCCAGCATTCTGGATAAATCTGATTTTCATATTATATTCATAACTCCTTTCTTAATGCACACATTCAGTTTTGTTATTTGTGGCAGCCTTCATTGCTAACTGGTGTTGCAGATGCAGTCAATAAAGAAGCCTGGAGAAAGCCTAGTATAATAAATAGTATTTTGAGTCTGGTAACATCAAACTTTTAGACAACTGTATAAGACAGCAGTGGATTACATACAGACAACACTTATGGCACAGTCATAGGGACACCTTTTACAGGCCTTGTCCTACAAAGTAGGGCATTCATACCTCTTATGATAAGAAAGTGCTGTAATATGCTTGTTTTCATGACATAGCCAATATGCATAGCTTTCTAGCACCCATAATTGGTATGCATCTCTCTGATATCTGTCCTGGCATGTGTTCAGAAATGACACAATGCAAACGTTTATTATGTCATTCATTGCTTAGAGGCATTAGCTGCTCCCAGAAGAATTATGCCCTGCATTGCATGTCTTAATCCAGACATTTCTTTATTACTGCTGCTGTTTTTGTCACACTATGCAGCTTAATGGCAGGTATGGGATTCCGTAAATGTTTCTTACTGTATGGTATGCAGCCAGACCATCAGAAACTGTGATTGGACCTGCTGTTACAGCACTTTCTTGTGTGTTGGTGCTGTTTAATTGCTGTTATATTACTGTTCCCAGTAATTCCTATGAGCATGCCTAGTATAACATCTGAGATGTTTCCAAATTAATAATGCAAAACCTGAAATCGTCAAATGTCATCCAGTCTGTGTTGTCATTTATCATTTATGTATGTTGTGTGTTATTAGACTACCATGCAGCATTTACATAACTAGACCACATATGTTTGTGTATTACATGTTTATGGGTGAAAACCTCTTTCCTATCAGTGCCACTTACGTTTCTTTGCAAAAAAACACTGCCCATTTGTGATGTACATGCCATTTCAGCTGTAAACTCCATTTGTTCTTGTGTATATGTGCTGAGGTGGAGAATACAGCTGTACTGTACTGTACTGTACTGCATGAGTTACAGCAGCCTCTCAAAGATGAATGCCAGAGGATGAGAGCTGCCCAAAGGATCCACTATCCAGCAGTCTTGCAGTTTGTTTTATTCCTTCACCTGGATCCCTCCGTGGGTCACTATGCCACATCTTTTCAACAGGCTGAGGGTTTGCTTCATCCAACATTGGGCCTTTTGCATTTATGGGAGGATGCCCCAATGTTGGAAGGAGCAAATGCTCAGCCTGTTGGAAAGAGGTGCCATGGTGACTTGTGGGACTGCAAAAGCTAAGATGCATTACACTCCCCCAGAGTTGCACCATTAACAGGGTAGAACTCAGGGTCTTTACTATATGACCTAATCTTGTCCCTCTGAACTGATAATGCACTCATGTCAGAGCAAGGGGCTGTAATGCTTTCCCAATGTCATATGTGTGTTTCCACAGACATGCCCCATGAGGATGAGTGGTACAGTACCAAGCATATTCCTCCTATTATAAGCACTACCTACCATACACCTGGTAGTGTAGCAGACTGGATCACCTCCCTTCCCCCTCATGATGGATGGACTGGTGTTGTCCACTCTCCCTCTTATCCTCACCCATAGGTTCCCCCAGTACCTGGACCTCTGGTCATCTGGCTCATATTCAGGGGTTTATCCCTGTCCACAATGGAGATGATGAGTTGTTTTATTTTCCTTACTTTCTGTAAACGATTACTGCATAGAGTTAGAGGCATTGCTCTCACTACTTTGAACAGTCTGCATTGGTTTTAGTATGGGTCTATATTAGAACACCGAACATTTGAAATGTTGGGTGTTCTAATATCGACCCATTTTCAGCGAATGATAAAAATATCGAAGTAACAGGAAACTGAATTCTTTCCTAGGGAAAGAATGTGGTTGTCCATTTCTGTTGCTTCTTATTTTCAGTACTACGGTGGAAAGTTACGGGTCAGGTTCAGGTAAGTGTGCGATTATGTGGACATGTGGGTTATGGCGGGTCAGGTGATTTAGGGTTAGGGTGCTGGTCAGGTAAGTGTGCGATTGTGTGGACGTGTGGGTTAGGGTGGGTTTGCTGAGTTAGAGTTAGGGCGTGGGTGAGGTGACTGTGCGATATTGACGGACCTCAGGGTTAGGGTTTGGGTTAAGGTAAGTGGATAGTTAGTGGTGTATGTATAGTTTAGTGTAGGGTTAGGTGTAAGAGTTTAGGTGTATGTGTGTGGATTGCTGTTTGTTTGGTGTGCTTGTGTTGTGTGTATGTGTTTTGGAACAGCAAATTTTTTCCCTAGGAAAAAAATTGCTGTTTCGAATGTTCAATGTTTTTTTTCGATTGCTAGGGTTCAATATTAGAACACTCGACATTTTGAATGTTCGTTGTTCTAATATAGACCCTTTTAATACTGCTCTGTGTCATTTTATCCAGCACAAAGTACACTGAGACAGAAGAGCTATGACCCAGACAGCCATTAGACCCATTTTCATGATACTGTAATAACATGGGGCACAGGATCTGTTTTACATTTGACTTTTTGCAGGCATATTTTAATGATATGCTATTAAAGTGAATCTTTCAACCCTAAAAGGTTTTAGCTTTAAACAAAGTATATTCGTTAGTGTTGGTCCATGTATTATGATGTCAGCTTTATTTAGTATTTCTAATTTATCTGGGTGACATTAAAATATTTAGCCAACACATTTCATAATCCCTTATAACCTGAAAGATAAAGTTATCTTTGAACCATTCTCTGTACTTTATGGTCATCAGCAAGCTAGGAACAAATTATTCATATTTACAGTGCACTCACATTTTGGTTCACATTGTATGATATTGGAGAAATGCAGTTGAAAAGCAATGTAAAAACATTGTCCAGATCCTAAAAGTGTAAAATAAGGAGGGCCCCAACATATTTGGAAAAATGCCTAAAAGCTGTTAATTCAAATTACTGTCTTTACTTTCTAAAGCCTGACGTTAAGACCAGCCATTTCCTTTAATCTGTAACCAACTGTGTGTTGTTGTAAATAGTACTGAAAAAGTAGTGCATGTACAGTTATGCCACCCACTCTTTATTGTTTGTCACTTTGTGTTTTTGATTTGTAGATTGTCAAAAAGGATAAGTTTTGTTTTGACTTAGTTTTTCTGTTGCAGACAAGTGCTTTTGTGTTACACAAAACTAAGTGGTTGAAAGGAGCATAAATCACTTCATTTACTTTTAAAACTGAGCAGTAGGGCAGGACCAGATGTTTTTTAATAGCCATCCATTAATCGAACCATACTCACTGCCGTATGACCCCTGTGTTAAACTAACAGCAGTTCTTTACCATATTGAAACATTGCCTCTTCACCGTCTGGGACCACTGTTGTATTGTTTACTGATGTGCAATTTCCTACAATTACTTTTTCTCAGTCTGTGGTTGTGTGAGCTCATTACAGTTAGGAAACAGTTGTGTTCAACAAGCTTTTCTGGGATTTGTGATTCTAACTGAGCTGCTATCAGCATATTTATCTCCACCACAGCAGTTCATTACAAAGCCGTAGCATAAATTCTCCCCCAAAGTATGTAGCACCATTAATTGTATCTATTATCCTGTGCAGAATGCGTTATTACTTAGGAGCACTACACATAATGAAAGGGCCATAAAATTAAAACAAAAGTCTAATAAAAAGTGAATAGAAGGTCCATTTGCTGAATAAGCAACATCTACCATGATTTCCTGTGTGACAGAACAGTTGTGTTGTACTGAGTGTGTTTATCGCTCAAACAGTATTTTAAAGTTTTACTTATTCCATATATTTTCCAACTATACATAGTAAAATATAAATGCAGTTACCCTCAGCATTGTGTTCTTAATAGCTAATCCTACTCAAGCTACATGTGACATGCACCAGTTGTAATTCAGAGGACTATGCTATAACTACAATACTCAAAATAGCAGAACTGCCTTGAATATGGGAGAACACATTCTACAGTCAAGGGGCTGCATGACAGAGCTTCAACAAAACAAGTGCCCAACACTCTTGACTACAAATACTAAACTAGGATTTGCAATGAAGGTAATGAAAATTGAAACCTGTGACAAGTGAATAAAACTGTTTATCCTGCATGCATCTTTACTGTTTACATATATGCTGTTTCAGAGATTATTGAATCTTCAGGTAAGGTGAATTCGCAGAAATACCCCACTGTCAGAATTACTGTACAATACATTTATTTGCAGTTTAATATTCACATTTGTGATTGCTGTACAGAGAGCTTTTGCTTTCTCCCCAGTCTGGCTACAGGACAGAACTTTGAAAACATAAGGTCTGAAGTGGTGATAGCTTGGACAACCCCATCTATTCAGAGGTACAGCAATCTCAGAGATAATAGGTAGCAGGTGTGAGGGGCACATCTGCCCCCTTTATATCATGCAGAACATACTCTCAAGGTGTAACAACCAAGGTAGATTAAGAAAGGGGCAGATGGAGTTTCAACTCCAGGCCCACATGTCAGAAATAGGCCCTGCCCCTTTTATTCCCAGTTTAGTCTGAAATTCGTAACTGTGTCACACCAAATAAGTAGGTCTGTTACAATTTTCTGCTCCAGGCCCATGTGGCCCTTAATTCAACACTGGTAACAAGTTTTAGAATTTGCCATTTTGTGTGTTGGAATTACAGTTCTCTTTAGAAGTGTTGGAACTTTCGGTATCATATTTTACACTTCTGACATAGTCATAACACAATCCTCAATAGTTAATTTGCTGTATTGTTATTTTTAAGTAACAGCAAACGTGAACTCAGCCATCTGGTTCAAGATAAAACAATATATTGGGACAAAACAATGATTTTAAAAATAAAAAATATAAGGTCAGGCATGAAAAGATATTGCATCATTTACAATAAAAAAGTCTCCCTTGCAGTTAAGAGTTTTGAAATATTGATGGTTTTACTTATATTTAACTGCACTGCATCTGACTTGCCCGCATGTCTATGCAGAGTGGAAAAAAAATAGCAGTTCTATGTGTTGAAACTGACATTAGAAGTAACATCTTGACCCTGTTTTCAGCCCTGCAGTATCAGCTCCAGCAATATGGATTATCTAGAAACTCTAGGCTCCTTACTCTTAACACCTTTTTAGTTCATGATGCTTTGAACCCTCCCCGAGGTACAACAATTTTATCACTTTTTCTCCTCCTGTATTCTTTCCTAGAACATTTCTGCAATACTGAACTAGTGCTGAACTTCCATTTCCCTGACTACTGCAGAACAGCAAAACCAACAAGCTCTCGTGTACATGTTGATATGTGCTGGCACCTGCTAGTGATTGACAAGCTAGCTCACTGTGCATTTAATTGTATACATCTAGCTTAGTACAAATGTTCTGGCACTGAACAATGCAGAGCTTAGTTATGTAATGATGATGATTTTGGAATCAGTCATCCTACCTATTGCATTCATCTTCTAAGATTTTTTTACCAGTGGTCTCTTCTACTTTTGAGAAATGCTTTACTTAACACAAACATCTGCCTTGAGTAAATCTGTTTGGCAAGATGTGAAGATCATCTTGGACTAAGCAATGCTTGATCTAAGTGAGAGATGGACTAATTGCTGCATCTCAGTTGTTGCTTAGAGTAGCTGGGCTTCAGATTTCACCTGTGTTTTTCATTGGTCCTTTTGTCTTTTGTTTAGTTTTTCCTGTGCAGAGCTTTGCTGAGTACAGTGCCATGATAGTTTCATAGCAGGTACTATGTGCTAGAAAAGTCCTCCTTTTTTATACTACTAAAGGATACCTTCTAACTCCTCTGTCTATGTATCCACTTCTTTTCTGCTTAAAAGGCTTGTACTGAGATGCATGTGCTGCCTCTTAGCTGTGCTGATCCTTAGAGCCAAGGTACCAGCTGTGCAGATTTGCACTCAAGTTCTCAATACTCCAACAAACTTCCCTTCCATATTATTTCCCCAGCCCCTCTTTAGCTTTATTACGCAGCAGCACTGGTCATCGCAGACAGACAACAAAATAACCAACATCTGTTGTTGGCTTTACAGCTCATGGAATCCTAAGGCAGGGTAAGAACTGTCTTATACTCATTAAAAACAAACTTCTACTGAATCAAAGGACTCTATATGTGAGGGATGTAAATACTTAACTCAACAGGAGGCATCCCTCTTATATCCAATTATATACAATGGGCAGGACACTGTCTTACCCTACCGACACATATGCAAAACCTACATATAGCAAACTCACAACTGACTTATGCTGATGCTGTTAAAAATCTCTACCCAATCCACCTGGAGCTGCTTGGATCACATGAAAAGGTACATGATGGTGCTCAGAATATGGATCTGAAATGGACGTGGAACAGTACTGAGCAGTATCTTACCAAAGCCAAGAATAATGCCTAATACAAACAGAAAGATAATTGACTTTAATTAGCCATTTAGCTACAGGTGTCATTCTAGGAGGATCCAGTATATATCTTCCTGAGAAGAAATGTCTGACAGGCCTATCTACTTTGCTATGGATGGTCTGCATTTCTCACTTCATGGCAGCCAACTACTACACCCTTCCATGACAGTGACAGACTGCGAGGCACTTCTAAACAAACTGACATTCCTCACTTTAGAATCTAACACGATCATCTCAAATGACCTCAGTTATCACTCCATTAATCAGGGAAGCTATACCATCATAAATAAGTATGTGCAGGAACTTCTGAACTTTGTTAATGCCAACTCCTAAGACTGACTAGTCCAAATACTAAGAATGGACTCAAAAATATTAGAGTAGGTCAACACCAATGTCTTCCTACTCCCCCCATGATCAGCACCCATAGTTACCAAATCACTGTCCAAATCTGATTAGCATGCTCTAATACTTCCTTTAAGTATAAGACCTGTGTTAGCGTAAACCCTCTCCATTTTCATCGGCTATTCTAAGGCAAGTCTACTTCAGCAAAAATGGTGACCTGATGAAATTCAAACCTCTCCCCTCACCTCATTGACCCTTTTCACATAATGCCATATTCACTGACAAATTATATCCAAATCCAGATGTTAGTGTTAAGGGCTTGGTCCCCATAAAGCATAAATACAACAAGCCCATTTGGTGAAACGTCAGTATTAACAATGTATACAATAAAACAAAGAAACTCTAGAGTCCATAAATACAAAATGAACTCCCATCAGTTAGAGAAGAAATCAAAAAGTCCAAAAAAGGACTTAGAAGCAAACATCAAATCCTCAAAGAGCTGCTATAAATTGTGAATTGCCAGTCACACGAAGGATAATCACAAAAACGTGTCCAACTGTGTCAGGAATCTTAAGAGCAATACCTAGCAATGTGCTGGAGTCAATGCACAATAATATCGCTTATTATCCCCTGAGGATATTGTTACATATTAGTGGACAAACTCAGCTCAGACTTTACTCTTCTATCTCCCCATAAGTATCAGTGGGCTGTTAGTATGTCCAAGCCACCCCCAATTACTTCTGAACAGGTCCTGTGTGCTCTATCCAAGACTAGGTACACTAGTCCCATGAGCCCTGATAATGTGCCAGGTTGTCTGTTTGTCTACATCAAATATTGTCCAGCAGACTTGTTATTAAGACATTTCTGTCTCAGCTTCTCTACTGGATTTTGGCCAGATGTATGGTAAATTGCTGTAGTCATCCCACTCCACAAAGGGGGACTCACAACTGATCTGAGTAACTAAAACAACATAAACCTCACAAGCCATATTTGTAAAGCAAGGGAGCATATCATTATGGATCTTATAACAAAGGCATAGGCAGTTTTCAAACCCTGGTCCCAAACACTTTTAGATTTGTTAAAGGCAGTTCTAGGTCTTGAAATTGATGGATGTTTTTTAACAGGTCATTGAGGCATAAGACTTAGGCAAAATGGTTATTCAAATGCATGTGGGGGAGAGGAAGCAAAATTGGGAGGCAGATTTAATGAGATTAACAATTTCGGGGACAGTGAAACTTTTATGCTCAAAATGTTGAAGTTTGGGAGTACTATTCATTTTCCAACATTTGTAACTCATCAGTTGGTGGTAATGATATGGTCATTGATTGTAGGGACCAAGATTTAGCCTCCAATGGATGTGACAAGGGTGTTAATGCTGCTTGCTTTTTAGTTGAAATTTCTAATATGGGTATGGATGGAAGGGGTATGACAATTTGCAATGCTGTGCCCATTCTTATCCAAAATTCAATCAATGACTTTACTATTTACAATCATTCCAGTGAATGTTTTTCTATAGAACATGCTAATTTATTAAGCAAAGGTTTAAGTTTTGTGCCAGCTAAAAGAGTAGATTTAGCAGAAGTTTTGATAGATTTAAAACTATTTATCAGAAAATTGAACCTTGCTCTATGGTTTGGACTCAGTGACACTAGCAAATGGAACATGGGTGAAAAGGGTTTTAAGAAAGCTGGAATTTTCAATCCACCTTTGAATACTTAGTTAACACTGTTTGAAAACTTTTGATATTCGCAGGTTATTAAGGAGGCTGATGGTAGGAATGTAAACAATCTTAGTAAACTGAAGAACAATTATTTTGTGAATTGTGTACAAACAAAAAAAATAGGGTGATGAAGCCTGATAAAGGCTTTGAAATACTCATAATGGATACAAATGATTATAATAATAGAATATATGAGTTGTTATTCACAGATACTTACAGGCAGATATCTAGAAATGAATTAAATATTGCCTATTCCAAGATAGATGCCAGCTTATATGACATGCTTATGCAAGGTCAGATTTTTTTTGGATGTGTATAACTGTCTAAGTCATAAAAATCCGGTAGTAGCTGACATTTTTGGAATCCCTAAAATCATCAAAAATCCCCATAACCTGCCTATGAGACCAATAGTGGGTGCTTGCAGAAGTAAAACCTTTTATATAGTTGTATATATGTGGATAGTCTGTTAAAGCCTTCAATTGAAAAAATAGACCCGATTTGTAGAGATTTATGGAATTTTTTTAACTAGATTGACCAAAATTAAATTTTCTAAACATTGTCTATTGGTCACCATAGATGTACAGAATTTATACTCTGTTATCCCTCATAAGGAAGCCTTGGACTGGTTGGAGAACATTTTTTATGTTGGTTTGTTAGATACTGACAATGTCAGTACAGTAGTAGCACTTATAGAAATGGTTTGGTCACCAATTTTCTTTATTTTGATGGACAGCTGTTTAAGCAATTGAGTGCAGTGGCAGAGGGTACTACATGTGCCCCCAGTTTTACAAACCTCATTATGGCCTACTGGGTAAATAATTTTGTATTCAGTAGTCATTTTAGAGCCTTTTGGAACTTTTATATTAGATTTTTGGATGACATCTTTTTGGTGTGGGTCGAATCACTGGAAAAGTTAAATTAATTTTTAGATTTTACTAATAGCAGTATGTCTTTCCTATGGTGTATCCACTTGGTAGATAAAGATAGTCTTGTCTATTTAGATATCCAATTAGTTAAGGACTATGTGAACAAATGCTTTTTATCCGATATTCAATGTAAAAGTACTTTCTCCAATTCTAATCTCCATTATGATAGCTGGCATCCATTTTTTTTTCAGAAGAAGACTGTTGTTAAAGGCCAGTTAGTCAGGTTATCCTATATGATTACAGATGATTTAATGTTTCTACAGGATGTGGATAAACTGTTGGTTATGTTTCAGAAACAAGGGTACCCATTGGAGCTATTAGTCAAGGTTAAAGAAGAAGTTTGTAATAAAAGGGACAGGGGGATTTTTGTTCCCTTACTTCCAATACCCAAAGGAAATTATCAGTTGGCTGAAAGTAATGGGTCAGTGAGTAAAAATGGGATTTCAGGCCATTTTGATAAACCATTTGTTGTTACTTATTCTTCTAATGTTTATGACATAATTGATGTGGTTAAAAAACATTGGATGGTTATCACTTCCATGGAAGAGTTAAATAAGAACATTGGGAATTTGCCAAAAGTAGTCTTCCAAAAGGGCAAAAGTTTTAAGAATCTATTGGAGATGAAGTTGTCTAGCTCAGATGAAACTCGACCCAAGGGTATGTTTAGATGCAATCATTGTAATCAATGTCAACATATATTGGTATGAGAATCTTTTTATATTAACAACAGGAGGTTTGTTGTGAGAGGACATTTTAATTGTGATTCTAGTGGGGTAGTGTATGTTGCTTTATGTAATTCCTGTAATGCATTTTACATAGGGAAAACTTTCTATAAATTAAAGGGCAGATTACACAAACATGTAAATGATGTGGCAAAAGCTAGGATGTTCAATGCACTATACAGACACATATCGTATGCCCCAGATCACAAGTTTTATTTTGTATTGCTGGATTTTGTCATAAACGGCCCTAGGGGAATTATTATAGATGAGCATTTAAGCAAAAGGGAACTTATCTGGATTCTTAGACTTAAATCTTTGGACCCTCCCGGGTTGAATGAATCTTGCTCCATAGCACTAATATTAAAATTAAAAAGCCTTGAAGACTGAATTTGTATGTATTTTAATATTTATATTATTGTACTACATAATACCAATTGTTTCTTAGATAGTTTGTCAGTTTTAATATTCTTTCAGATATGTTCAGGCTTACCCAAATGTTATATATATGTTTTTCAAGGCTAGGCTTTAGTATGTTTTAGTACTTAATCAAGTAAAGTTTTTTATTGGTTGAATGGATCATATGATGTGATGTTTCTATGGTATTTAATTGTGTAAATTTTGGTTGTATGCAGTTCTGAAGAAGTCTTTTTTTGGAAGACAAAAGCACTTAACTGCAGTTTTTAGAAATAAAGTGGCCCTTACTGGTGTTTTTGCCTACTTCCTTTGGTTCTCTAGTTAAATGTAACCCCCTATGTCACCCACTGGATAACACACTGGCTTACTGAGAGAACCTAGTCTGTTAGCATTGGAGGCATGTTCTCATCTAAAAGAATAGTTAAGAATGGTGCACCTTAAGGATTGGTCCTTGGACTACTGCTCTTTGATACATACTTCTCTGACATTAAGACCAAAACCAAGAGCCTCTGGCTGATGAAGTTTGTAGATGATTGAACACTTGGTGCTATCATAAATAACTCTAATGACCCACAGATTCTCCAAGATAGCCTGACACACACTACCAAGTGGTGCATAGACCACAGACTAAAGTTAAATGGCAAGATCTGCAGCAATCTGTCCACTGGCACATCTGTGCATCTCTGCACCTACCACATAGGTGGCATCCCTCAAAAAAAATTGACTCAGTCATTAGGGACCTAGGCATTTTTATAGAAAATTAACTATCCCTTGACCACCATTTGACCAATGTTTTGTGAAGCCAGACTAATCACCAATAGTATATCTTCTATATCCAAGGAAGCTATTATCAACTTCACTCTTCTGTTATCAGGCCAGTAATTGAATATAATGCTCCCTTTCGTGTATACCTATCTACAAAAATGAAATAGCCTGACAGACCACAGTGCTGTATTTCTAAAACAATCAAGGACATGTCCTACTTGAGCCAGCCTGGCCACCTAAAAGTGCTCTCACTGTTTTCTATTTCCTATCGACTCTTGATAGGACACCTCTGCCCTGCCTACAAACTTCAAAAGATTCAGTCCTATGCAACCTTCTAAATATCCTCAAAACTAATAAAACCCTAAAACACCTGCAAAAGAGATCTAAGCTTCCACTATAACATAAATAGGACCTGCTGGCTTAATTGAAATCTATCAAAGAGAATATCCTTTTATGGATTACACTCCCCTTAGATGTAAAGCATAGTAGCTCTCTGACCCTTTTCAAGCTTGACCTAGACAACTGGATGTGCAGTCACAAGTACACTCCTAGTCTGGATTAAGTGTTTATACAAAGGGATCAAATTTACTTATAAGCACTTTGTTGTCCTGTTTATGGTGTTATTCCTTCTTTTGGTAATTTAATTGCAGGAGTGTGTGTGACTAGTGTACAAATGGACCACTTGATAAATAGCCAAGTGTTAACCTATGAGCCTATGAGTGAGCAACATATCTTTATTTTATTGATTCCCTTTTAAGGAAGTGTGCCTTCATATTATGCTGTTAATAGATTATCCACATAACTGTACCAGCTTAATAACCTATATGCACAGACCGTTCATTACTGGTACCTTTGCGAAAACATGTGTTTGATGTTTTATACATGTCTATCGATCACCAGTGAAACATCATTGAAAACAATATTCAGAATTTATGTATTCTGTTTTTTGTGGAATTTAAAAATCAGTATTCAGGTAATTAGTCTTGTTTTACACGAGCAAAGAAATTTTGTGCATGTTCCACCAGTGTCTCACTAACACAACAAAAGGAGTCATAAAACATTAGGAACTGAAAGGCTGTGTACCAGACTGAAAGTTTTGATTCTAAACCCCCTTTGCTGTGAGCAATTAGTAACATTTTAAAAACAAACAGAATTATTATCTTTCAGCTAAGAAGCATACTGCTTGATTAAGAAATACACTTTATCCAATCACTATTGTTTTAGTGGAGATGACTGATAAAGCATTTCAGTTTTAAAACACAGCTATAATGGACTGTTTTTTTCAAAGCAAGACAAGAGTAAAGCAAAGCTAATAATTTGTGAGGGTCTGTAAATTTATTATATTTACAGGCTACAAACTGCAACGAGTAGCTAGCATCAGGCTATCAAACCTCCATAGTTTCAGGACTCAAATTCAACTGCAGCTTTCACCAGAGATTATCAAAGAGATTATTAATGAAGTTGCTGGTTGAGCAAAAAGAGAGGCATTAGAACCTCCTTCATGTTTTCAGGTTTTGGATTTCCTTAACATCACTGTGCTCACAAGGGCCCCATTTTAGCAGATTCCATCACTATCTGATTAACTGCATGTTGCATAATGTTGTACTCAATATCTTTTAATCTTCGATAATCCATTATAGTTCAGGCATTAGTTCTGAAGACTTAATTACCAAAACTTACTTCAGGTACACTTTAATATGTGGCAGTGTAGCTACTAAGGTTTTATTTTTCAAAAAATGCTTCTGAACATATATTGCTTTTAGGAGTGGCTTGTTGATGCAATTGTCTATGGCTATCAGTTGTAAGTGGGAGCATTCTGACTTTCAGAGGAGGAGATATTGCCTCTCTGTGACAGAAAAGCTCATTTTAATGCAGATACTAGTTTTTTCTCAGATGAAGATTTCTAAGCATGTAACTGGAAATGATGCAGAATCCATTTTGATGTTTTAGAATTTTAATCATAAGTACAACAATGAAAGTATGCTTCTTCACGACATTTATTTTTCTAATAATATATGGGAAAAGTTTATGTACAGCTGATAGAAAATATCAGCTTTTTTCCATATGACATCATGGTACAGTGGGTATTGGTGATTTGCCCTTTTCCGATTGTATTGCCATTTCAGAGGTGAAATATATAATTCATAGGAGTTGTGAGGGGCAGAGTTCCTCCCTACATTGGGGTGCACGGGGCTTGCCCACTCCAAAATAATAGATTTTTTTTCCCAATCTTTGTGATTAGAAGTTGAGTGCATTTGAATTTTTGTGGTTCAAGCTATTTTACATGCATGACAACTGCTTGAAGATGTGATACTTTGAGTGTTACAAAGACTGGAGCTGTCAGGCCTTCTTCTCACATACTGTGTTTTTCTAGACGGGTAGAAAAGAAAAGAAAAGAATTATGTTGTGTAAAAAGCCATCTCTGTAACAGAGGAAACCTGCATGGTATTTCATCACTGCTCTGCAGTACTGTTACTTATTAGTTACTGTACTGTATTAATTTTGCTGTACACATTTCATTCATTCATGGTATGTGTGTTTCTGCAATGAAATACTGATATACTGAATGGTACATTTTTTAGTATGTGTTAAATTTAATATAGTTATCTGCCAGTGTTCTTCACATAATGACTGCATTAAAATCTAACCCTGCTGTCATTTTAAAATACATTACTGGTCAGAGCTTGTGGAGATACAGGCTGGCATTGCTTTACATATTCTCTCTGATGTCCTGTCATTAAATCATACCTATATGCCAGACAGCATGACATTCTAGCTTGTGCATGTAATTTTATAACAGATGAAGTACAGAAAATCATTTAAGGACATATCAATATTTGAAAATAAATATTTTGACAAAAATTAAACATTTGCTTGAACTTTTCATTCACTTGGGTTCATAGGTTCATAGATATTTACTAGACTCATGACCACAAGGGCCTTTTTAAGCTTAGCTATGCATCCCAAATCTTTGATAAGTTCTAATACCCTTGATAAGTGTAAGCATGGGCCTGGGAGATTAACCATTACAGGTTACCTTTCCTATGCTTATTTATAAAACCCATATAATAGGCAGCAACATTTTATTTATTTATTATTTTATTTTACATTTGTTAACCGGGCTTGTCCGACTGAGCTGAAGAGACCTTTTTCAGTGAAAGCCCGGGGAGAAAAGCTCCAACATATAAATTTGTCATTATAAATTAGCATTAAACAGCAATGCTACAGAATTATTACAAGGCATTAAGTAGCAATACAATGTTATACAGTGTCAGTAATAAGGAGTATAGCAAACTCTTTCAAGATGTATAAAAAGAAATAATATGTCATTAAAATGAATATAGTTTTTTGGGGTAAGTGGTTACAAAAACCCAGTTTTATCATAATGTAGTTGCATGAAGGCAAGACAATTACAATAGAAAGTTTCTCTGTGGCAATTTGCTTAATAGATTTTAGAAGACAGTAGAAAGAGTAGTCAAGGAAGATTAGAGAGAGCTAGTGAGAAGAGCGAGTTAAGGGCAGAAAGTAGATTAAGGTATGAGAAGTAGGGGATGTTAAGGAGGGAGAGTTCAGTGGCAGGTCCAAAATGTATCATATGTTTGCAATTGTGCCTTTTGTTATGTAGCAGTCCTGTAAAATTCTATGCATTAGCAATTTAATTTGGTGAACTCGAAAAGAAAGGTGGCTAGACTAGTGAACACATTTACCTTAAGATAGTATTAACTTATGACACTAAATTCTCAACTTCCAGCAATAGCAATATTTTAGAAATTGTTTATTGGATGTTATAAGCAATTAAGACTACATATGTGACAACACATATGTGCTCATTTATTTTCCATCACATATATATTGACTTTTCTGTGGTAGAATATAGACTATAGGTCAGATTGGCTTTACTGGTGATAGCCTTATTTCTAATTATGACTGGATCAACCATTTAACAAATAAATAACAAACTGCTGATAACTGATATGTTAGGGAAAGAGGTTATGGTATTTAATGCCAGATAGTTTTTTTTGAATAAAAATTATGTATATAAGGTGCTTGGGCTTAAAACTATTTAGCACATAAATACTGCTGACTTGAAATATGAGCTACACCAGCCAGACCCAAATATGAAGAACACTGAACAGTTAAACAGCGGAGTTATCAACAATGGCTTCCTAGCAACTTACCTGCCTCACTGTAAGACCAGTGACTTGCAGTACTAACTTAACAGTAACTATAGCCAGGCTTATCCTCTGACATTTGCATGTACAAAATATATATATTTTTTTTAAAAGAGAGACGAATAATACATTTTAGTGACAATCATTGCCAGCAGTCAGGCCAGTCTGGGCCACTAAGGCCACAAATTACTGTATGCTCTTAAAAGGACCCAACCGTACTACTAACTTAAGTTAATAATAGCTATGCAGCCTTGATCACTGATTGGTGGATGCCAGCAGTAAAAAATTAGCAGCTCAATTAAATTTTTGTTATATATATTAATGAACCAATAGCCACAGTTAAATGCACATGTGCAAGCAGATAGATTTTGATCTCCTGGATAGTTTAATGAAAATAAATACTGAAAGGTTGGAAAATGTGAAATCAGTGCAGTGACTAAGGGAGAAGGGGGAAACATAATGAGTAAAAGTCTTAGAAGGTAAGGACATGCTCAAATTAATCAAATGGAGACTACTAGAGTAAAAAAGAAAAGGAATAAAGATATACACAATAAATGGAAAAAGCAAACAATTTTGATTATTCATTAGTGCAAATCAGATCTAGACATGGAACTGACTATATGAGAAAAAAAGGATTGTATAAAGCATTTTCCACTACACATTGTTTTATTGCTTTCCAGCAATGTGAACATCATGGGATCAGTATTAACTAATCATTGAGACAACCATTAAATCCTCAGTTTCAGAAAGTAATGAATAAACATTAATATTAGCTAAGAAATATGTCATTTCTAAAGAAGAACTCCACTAATTGGCATTTGATATCCTTTATTTAAATTATACAGAGGCTAAAGTTATAGTTAGCCACTGCATTTCAAGATATATTACAGAAATTAGAAATAAATTCAGTTTTAGTGTCTTGGATTTTAGCTAAAATGTATCAGTTGTTTATTGCAACTTTTTGGCATAGAGGAAATTTGGTTGTGTGTCACTTCCAAATATGCCATGACTACAAATAGACTTAAATCATTTGTGAGAATAAAGATGCATTTTTGGGCTACTCATTCTTCATCTTGTAATATGGGAGGTTCACATCTCTATGCCCCCAAACTGCATGTGCTAACAACGAGACTGCATCAGCTCAGAGATAACAGGAATACATCATTCTGATTTAGAAATAAATTGTTTTTTTTATGTGGTGTGACTTCAAAGTAAGTATATTTAGTTCTAGGGAGTATGGAAGGCACCCCCCCACAGCAGATGCTATAAGCAAATATCCTTGTAGAGTTTATTTATCCAACTGCTGTATGCATAAATGTTCATGTCCTATTGATTGTGATACTTATTATTTCAAATGATTGTATCTGTTGGGAAAATGCAGATTTGGGCTGTTTTATCATATAACAACCAAGAATAATAACAATTTGATTCATTTTAGCAGTAAGCTATGAATGTAGTTGACAAGTCATAACTGCCCAATTGACACTGACTGAGATGACTAACTGAATAACCTTTTATTTTTCCCTGTCTCATCTGTCTCATTCTTTTGAAGTCTCTAGTTTTTGAAAGCTTATTATTGTTTTTTTAAACAAAAAAGTAGAGTTTCCGTAACACATATAAATAGAAGAGAGTCCAGGTAACCAGACTTTTTTCCATTGGTATATACTTGATTTACAATGGGCCCGCAGGTTGGGCTAACCAATCAGCAGGCTCATTTTTGAATGTTAATGGCAAGCATTGTATAATAAAGTTTTTCTAACCCATACCAAGGAGCAACATTAAAATATTTTGCAGAGACTGATGATTATAAAATATCATGAAGTATGTGATCGTCTTTTGAGAATAGCACACACAATGTTGCTACTAAATGTAAAATGCAAAAAAAAAGCTACATCTGAAAGGAGATGTTTTGTTGTTTAGTATGTTGGCAAGAAAACATAGGGCTGCTTTTTAAAACTTTGAATAGAATGCTGCTGTTGGAAATACACCAGCTGAAATGTTGGATAAAAAAGGATTCCGTACAATTTTTACTGGGTTATATTAAAACAGTTCTCATAAATTGTATGAATAGTGTTTGGTTTCTTTTGAAAGTTAAATACAATTTACATTATGCAGAGGCAATGTGGTTCTTTTCAATACAATATTAAAGAAGTAATTGCAAAACCACGTGACCTAATTCAATATTAATATTTTTGGTTTTTTTTGTAATATTTATGTTACATTTCTTATACAAATTCCAGTAAAAAAAAAAACTTCCATTATTTTCTTGATAAGTACCATGGGAGCTGTAACATCCATGTATGCTACATTTAACTTCACCATATGGGACCTTGCCTTAACAGCTCATTCAAAGGCTAATGCTTCTTGAGATTTTCATACCCCAATCCTACCATGTCAGTAATGAAACAAAAGTCTAAGCATGTGAATAATAAATCTCACAGGGCTTTTTTCTTTCTTTTCCCCCCATTCATCAAGGGCGAGTGTGCTACCTGTTAAGCAACTAACAATAATAATTTCTCAATTATTTTGGACCAGGTGAGATTGGCAGTGAATGCTCTTTGCACTGATCAGCTACCCCTTTGGATGTTTCTTTATGATTAACATGAACACAGTCTCTTCAGCAAAGCATCCATATTCTTTGCAAATACAAAGTAAGGCATATGCATAATTTACTATTACATAAACCCTTGTGAAAGGATACAGACATATGATTGGTGCCGGCAGAGTTTGTTACTTTGTGGTGTACATGGAGCAGATTTGGACAGAAACATTAGTTGTTAATCAAATCCACTAAAATACGTGTTGTAATCTTTTCCCTCACAGTAGTTTCTTTCAGAGCCAGTTTTTTTTGATGACGGTTGAAAGTTTTTCTAATGATTTAATCCCTCATTAGAATAGAAAACAGTGTATTTATGTGTCTTCAATGAGAAATAAATCTTTACATCACTGGTAAAATGCAAATCTTGAAAACATATATAACATACCCAATGTGAACATTAACTGGAACAATACTCATCTGACCAAGAAGATGCCCTGATATTTCATATATACTGTGGGAATAACTGTATTGGAAATATTTCTGCTCTTTTTAAAACATATAGGAAGATATACAAAAGCTGTACTTAATTAAGACAACAGTGAAAAAGTGTTATGTCCCAGACATTTTCAATGAGATGCTATACGTAAAAACAAAATGCAAAATAATAATATTACTGTGCATGTATCTGGAGCATTTCTCCCTGGGCCTCCATTAAAAAAAGGGCTCTGTCCCAGTCAGACTTCCCCAGTAAACAAATGTTAAAATAAAATAAAAATAAAAATAAAAAATAAAAAATGGTACTCTAGAAATGCATTAGAATTAAAAAATAAATAAATAAATTAAACTCTTGCTACTTGACTGTGCAGGTGTGTGCAGTGTTACAAGATAAATGTCTCTTTTAAAACCTTAGGTAGGTTGTGTTATGATTTTTGTAAAATGACTCTGGCATACTGAACCTTCCCTTTGAAAATGTAATGTAGTATTAGGAATGATGTCTTCTAAATTCAGGCTAAAACTGCAGGTAAAACTGTTTTGGTCTACCTTAATTTAATGATTCACAGCTATAAAAGTACACAAGCTACTGGACAGACTGCTGAAGGATATCCTTGGACACAAGCTGAAACTTCTCTGAGTGTGGCAAGTGTTGGCTATTACCCAGATAAACAGTTCACCTTCATTTGTTTTATATTGCAGACAAGATCAAAAGTTATGAGTTATGTGGCAGTCTTTATGACCTCCATCTTCACTCTGCTAGGTGTGTGCCTAAACACCATTCTGAGGTATCCAATATTTTCACTCATCCCCTGAGCTGCATTTGCCAGACCCCCAGTGGTGATTATGATGATCTGTTGGCAAAGTGGGCAGAAGAGGCAACATTGCTACTCACCAAGGGAGATTCCTATAGTTGTTTAGCTTTGGCTTTCACCCTTCTCCTTGCTGGATATTATCTTTCTGGACTTGGTGAACAATGGGCCACGGAATCATAGCCATCTTGGGCTCTTGACATGCCTCCATGCCAGACTGCCCCCAGACCAGTAATCTCTGCATGCTCTGGTCTCTTCTAGGTGGAGGAGAGAGTTACCTACCATCAATGTGATCCCTTCCCTCCTAGGATAAGTACAAACATCATCCTATGCTTCACTGTCAAATGCATGATTTGCTAATTGAACTTAATGACACCCAGACCACAGTTAGAGTTTATCATATTGTATTGTCAAGGCAAACCAGTTCACATTTATTGCACACTCCAAAGGGCAGTTGCATTTTACATATTAATTGGTGCCAGTGTTGTGAGTTAAACCCCATATTGCTGGAGCTGTATCACATCAAGTATTGATGGCATCAGATAACTCCTGGAACATAGTGGGATAAACCCCTAATTATGACCCAGATGACCTGGTTTCAAATATGGGCTTGTGTAACTGCTGTAGTTGGCATGCAGAAAGCAAGACTGATGTAGCTTAGCCAGCTCACCTTTGTTCAGGTGAGGGAGTAGGGTGGCCTCATTCCCACAGCTGATAAGAAGGAGTGCTGGTTTCAATGGTGCAGGACAAACTTAAGGGGTGATGCCATCCCCATAAGTGAGTGACAGTCCTCTGGAATGTTTATTGTATGCTAATCTCTGGGTGGCAGGCAACATGTATAGTGTTGTTAGGGACTTGATAGAACAGCAAAGCCTTGATGTATACTAAGATGATGGACCTGTAATCAGCTCTCTCCCCAAGATAATAAATGAGGTCATAGCAACTCTAACCTTATAAAATGGTCATTTATCATGAGGGGCTGATTGTTGGCAGGCATAGGGGGCTAAAATGAGGTAAACATATTGATGGCAGAGGGGAAAATGCATGAGAATGCACATCAAGTCAATAGAGTAATAATCAGAGCAGAATGAATGGACCCTTTAAATGCAGGTTTTGACCTCCTGTTTAGCCAAACTACTGAAATTAGGATGGTATAATATACATAGGCTTGTTAAATAAAAGAAAGGAACAACACATTTCTGTGAATCTAGGGTGTTTTGTACAATAAACATTTCTATAAATGTGCTAGCTCACTTATCATCATGCAGGAAGACCAGAGAGAGCTTCAGAAGGATGTAAGAGTGATTTAAGTAGTGGCAGATTGTATCATACAGTTTATCTAGACCACCATGGAAGACATGCAGCAAATTAAGTCAGCAATGGGCAGGCATGACCAGATGTTGGAAAAGCTGCAGCAGACCGTTACGCATCAACAAACAGAACTGAAGGAATACACTGGCATCACCGCAATGTACTCCAAGCACATTACAGACTTACAAGTACACATTTTACAAATAGATGCCAAAATGGATAATATAGAAAACAGATCCATAATAAATAATTTGCATGTGATGAGCCTGCTTGAAAGAGTGGATGGGGTAGATGAGGTGCAGTTTATAAAAAAGAAAGTGCAACAATTTTTAAATGAGGGGTGCCCTCCAGTTAGGAAAAGAGCTCATAAAATTCAATCGAACAGGTAACTTTATTCCAGGCACTTGATTTTCAAATGCTTTGACTTTAATGATAGAGAGAGAATACCTAAGCAAACTTGTGAGCTGAATATTTGTTTAAAGGTAGCGAGTCATCAGGTTATGATCATTCCAGATTATACTGCAGCATTATTTGCAAAAAGAAAGGCCATTGCTTCATTCTTAAGATGGGCAGTTGAGTTGGGTTTCAAGGTCAATCTGAGATACCCAGCCATTCTTCATTTAACAATAGATATGCAAATGTTTCAATTATCTTCTGTAGTGATGGGGAAGGCTTCCTGAGAGATTGGGAATTGGCACACAGACAGAAATCCTATGCTGATGTGCTTAAATCCCCACCTCCTGGGGCAGACGGTAAAAGGAAAGAAAGGCCAAATGCTATCACACCATCCAAATCTCCTGTAATAATAAGGGTAAACCAAAGGGTAGGCCAATAGCAAAACTGGCAAGTCATGGTGGAGTTCTTCAAAAATTGTTTGGAGATGATGAGAAACAAGATATGTGGGCCATTCAAGAGAACTTTCTATGTCCTTAGGGTGATATAAACATTTAACTACTGAGGATATTGAGAAGAGAAAACAAGTTGGTTTGATTGTCAACTGCCTAGTTGAAGAGATATAATATATTATATTACTATGAGTATGAATGACAGTTAATGTGAGATGCCTGCCATTTTATCATTTTTTACACCATTGAGTCACTACTGCATGACATAGCAAAGATTATAAGAGACATAATTACTACCCAGCAATTTTTAAATCCAGTGAGTAGGGTACTGGTCTGTACTGTTTATCTACTTGCAACATTTGCTTAGGATGGTTACCATATATACAAAAGAAAGGAAAAGAAGACAGTATATAATATACTGAAGTTACAGGTTTTGACGATTTAACTGTTGAAAAATGTTTCCAGGCTAGGAGATGTATCCTAACTAGTGCTCAGCCTAGCAGATGTTTATATTGTTTTTCAGTGTGCTGGGAAATATAAGTGATTTCTGAGGATGGTTAAACCAGAATGAATAATGTGTTTAATTTAAAGAGTCATAAAAATGCACAGACTATATATTCTGTTCATAAGATAACATTCACAACTTGGAATGTCAAAGGCATGTCTTCATGAGTGAAAGCTAAAATGATTATACAATGGTTGATATGACATGGTACACATACTGTGTCCTAACAAGAAACAAAGGTAAAAAATGAGGAACAATGTTTAATGCAAATGTAGTCAGGTAAGATGTTAAGTAGTTGTGCTAATACTGACAAGTATGGGGTAGCCATTTTAATCCTTACATCTGAGTGATGCCTCCAAGTGCATGTGCAGTTAACTCCTACTGATGTCTCTAGGCATCAAATATTGCTTGTTCATATTTGCATCAGTAATTCCTAAAGCTTGCTATGTACAAGATTTTAAAAGATTTCATCTTAAAGCTTACACAATGGCAAACTCAACTGCATTAATATTTGACCTCTGTCTAGTGCAGGTAAAGAGATATTAACTATTGTTTTCATGGCATTAATTTATATAGATATACTTTTCACATTTTCTAGCTATCTCAACAACCAGCTAACACAAACAGAACTCATTAGCATCATGTGAAAGCTCTCAGCTAGGTGAATAAGATGCTGCTGATAGTATGTATCTAACTTGAGAGGTTGCTGAGATATTGTAAGTTGTTTGCAAAATATTACAAACATAATAGTTACTGTGCTTACTGTGAATTATAAAATTCAGTTTAAAACTAGAGCCTAAATAATAATACTACCACTATAAAAACAGTTTGTGCTGATGGTTTGCCATTTACACTTCTTTCATAATCCCTATGGTTCAAGAGATATGAACATTTCTTTCAAATGAGAGAGCATAATTTGATTCAAAGGCTTAGGCTCCGCCCATTGGAAGTTACAATGCAAACTTCCTGAGCTCCTTTGGAGTGAATGTGTTAATACACAAGTCAATATAAGGTATGATGGAATGCTTAGTGAAAGATAACAAAGGTAGGTGGATCATTGTAAGTATAGACAATCAGACATCGGATGCTGGTTAATACATTTTTATGGACCCAGTAATGAAGTTACAACTCCATGGGGGTCATTGTCATGTGCTGTGAATCAATATACTACACATAAGGACTACATCACTCAGGACTGATATTTTAAGAGTGATTGAGACTGCACTGGACAGATGCCCACTAGGAATTAATCAATGTAAAATAATGTCTATGTGATGGGTGGAGAGTACGGAATCCATATGACAAAGAATTTACATTTATTAGCTATCAGATGGGAATCACCAGGAGATTAGATACATTCTGGATCTCAAAGAAGCTTGCTGCATATTTAAAATATTCTAATATAATCATTGTCGTCATATCAGATCATAATCCTGTATCAGTTGGTCTAAATTAAGAACAGTTAAAAACCTAGATTATCTAGATGGAGGCTTGACCTGAAGATAAAAGAAAATGGTTATAGAAATAGGCTAAGAAGGTACTGGAAACTATCTTTAATGGACAATCTTAATGAGAGTAAACTTTTGACCTCTTTTAAATTTATTTTGAAGTGCTGTATACAGTTAGCTAGAGCCCACCAATTAAAGCAGCAGATTGAGCCTCAATTCACTAATTGCAAACTGCCCTCATGTGAAAAAAATGGGAAAGGGGGGTTGAGGATGGATGGCTGGATGGATGGATGGAATTGCAAAGGTAGGGTAATTCATTCAAATTTGTTATTATTGATGAAGCAATGGGTGTGATACAAAATATGCATGATGAATGGGAGCAATATACATTATTTTATTGTGCTAGGGGGATTAAGTCTTAAAAAAATCATTAGCAAAAAATTCCAGGAAAGGGCTCAAGAACTATTTATTCCCAGGACAGAGTATGGGAAGCATCAGGTTATTACTAATCTTGTGGGAATTAACACTGTGTTCAAGCAAGAGTTGTTCCCTACCCATATGATTTATGAAATTAGATTAAGATGATCAATTTGAAGCAACCCCCACCCCCCACAAATGTTATTCTACTCTCATTTCACCAATAAAAAGTGAGAAATAGAGAAAGCTATTCAGCAGGTGTCTCCTGGTAAAGCTCCAGGCCTTGATGGTATCTGACCAGATATTTATAAAGTATACCAGGCAATCTTAGTCGATCTACTGTCAGCTGTATATGACAGGAGAGCGGATGTGATTATTCATTAAATAACTGTTGGAAGGTGTTACTTTTTCTGTAACCATGTAAGAACCTTTTTAAGTCCTGCGTTCTAATTCCTACTGTTATAGGCCAATCGTGTTATTTAACTTGAAAAATCAAGCTACCCCTCCTCCCATGAACCTATTTATTTTAGTGGTTAATGGGTATGATATAGCTGTAGGTCTTAGGAAATATGAATACAGGATAGAAACTTTTAAAGAACACCACATTATGTCCTTCTGGTTCATTCATGACTATGTTATATGGTTGTTTAACCCTAGAAAAGCCCTAGGTTAGATTCTGGGTGAATTTCAATTGTTCGCTAACTGGTCTGGTCTCTGTATTAATCTGTCTAAGTCAACCATTTTTCTGCTCTTGCAATGGGCCAGGACTGATCGGCGCTGGTGGTTTGCATGTCCACTGCTAATTTCATGCACATATACATATCTGGGTATGCAATGAACACAGTTACTGGAGCACAAAGTGTATAAGAAGACTAAATGTTTAACTGCCTGTATGACTCAATAATTAATGGGGTGGAGACATCAATATCTCCCATTTTTTATCAAAGATTTAAGAAGCTCTGTTTCATGGATATGGATAGTAAGATACAAGCAGTAAAATATTTCTAGTCCCTAGTTAATATTATATATAGATCAGGCAAATTTTTATCAGCCAGAGGAGAAGTTGTGGATAGCAATTAATAAGAATTTGAGTGGCTTTATCTTGGAAGGAAGAGGGCAAAATTCAAGAGGGATAAGCTGATTCTTCCAATAGAACAAGGCAGTTTGGAATTATTAATTTGATGGGGTATTTCAGAGTTACACAGTTAAGGCTTCTAAACATATTACAAACAGAAGGCTATAACTCAAAGTGGAAAGGGATGATGATGAAACGGGAGATTATCAAGAAACTAGGAGAGACTAGGATTTTGGATGCAGATCCTTGAGGAGAACAACAATAACTATATAGAAGATTATATTCATAAAGTGGCAAAAAGTATTCTAAGGAATAAGCCAACACAGAGATTTCGAAAGGAGATTATGCTGGTAGGGATGATTGCGATTAAGGTTACACAGAATAGGCAAGAGAGGGCTGGAATTTACTGCAGAAAATTGTCAAAGGAATGAAGGTATTGGGATCAAATAATTAGAAAGGGAAAGGTAGTAGAAATGGAAGAGGACAAGAAGTCATTTGGACTGCAGGGTAGAAATTGCCTTCCCTGTCAAGGATTGATATCAGAGTATAGGCAAAGAGAACAAATGTGGGAGATCCTAAGTGAAAGACCAGCACTGGTACAGTCTTTAGTATAATCTAGAACAGAAGCTACTGTTAAAAAGGGATAATTACTAGGGCATATAAAATATTGCATGATAACTATAGGAATACATTAGAGGAGATTAGAAAGGATTAGTAAGAGAGAGTGGATAAGCAATTAACAAAGAAAAAAGGGGGATATATGTATGACTCCCAGACTATTTGCTTTGAAGTGTCTGCATAGGTATTTTATAGTCCAAGCAGGCTTCAACAAATTTTTCCTAGGGGAGATTGCAAATGTTGGAAGTATGATGGGGAAGAAAGATGTAATTAAGAACTTTAACAAGCTGGCTGACTTTACAAATTCCCTGCAGATTATTCTATCAGAAATACTGGGTGAACAAACTGATTTAACTAAGGAAATTATTTTTTTGAGCTGTTATACAGAATTGGAATTGACTAGTAAGGCATTGCTGAGTTTAGTTCTGCTTGCTGCCAAAAAAGCAATTATTGGAAAATGAAAAACAACATCTAATCCAGCTGTACTAGTGAATATAGTAACACAGATAAAAGATCTGGAAGTAGGATTTTTAGAAAAAAAGGTTAGGAGCAAATTACATAGAAAAAATGGAAATTGTGGGAACAATACATACAGAATGTTTTGAAGGAGGAATGAGGTTTAATGGAAGACAGGAATTGGATGAGCTATGTAATATTTGACAATGACTGCACAGATTATGTGATGCATAATTTTCACAATCGAAAATGTCAATATGGTTTGTTTTCATGTATATAAATGTAAGATTGCCCATGTCATAAGTGATAATTTAATAAAGATGTTTCTTGTAAAAAAAAGGATTTAGGTTGTAAAGATGACATTAATGCCCAAAATTCCAATTTATGCAAGACATCCATATCTCTCAACCTCTTAGTTCAAGACATCTGGACAAAGCCTCACAAAATGGGGGGAGAAAGGCTGAAAAATAGGGACAGATTTCAAATATTGCTCTTATAAACTTAAAAAGTTGTTAGAGTTACAAGATTTCTGCTAACATACATTTGCTGAAGGATATAACGTCTGAAACTCAGAGGTATGTCCTTATTTAGTGACTTAAATCCTCAGATCATCCCAGTAGTTTGCCAGAAAACCACATATTTTATGAGGAATAGACCAACATATGCGGCAAAAATCTGGACATTCTGCAAAAATCTGGGCATTTGAGAAGTATGAAAACATTTACTCCATTTTGTCAAATCTAGTTATATACAGATAATACAAAAAATGACTATTTGTGACAAGGTAGTAAACTGAGAATTTTTAGGCAAAAGATGTTTAGTAAGATAAAAGAAGGAGGATTTAACTTCCCAGAAGAAAACCTGTATGGTTTAGCAATAACTGACAGATTATAGATAGATATGTTCAAAAATCTCTACCGAGAGATGTTGAGTTTGATTTACTTGGGAAATGTTTGAGGAATCAGACAGCAATTAAATCTAACAAAGTTTGGGATCCCAGAGGGATCAAAATGGTTTCCAATTACATGTAGTTTTGCAAAGTATAAGAATAAATTTCCTCTTAAGGTACATTTGGATTCAAGATTGTGGAAGAATGATAATTGTAAGGTTGCAAACATAACATTTCTATGGCCACTCTGGATAAACAGAGGCATTATGCAACATATAGATATATTGGATGGCATGTCATTTCCCATTGACTCATTACAGGCTATATAGAGAAGATAGTTTCAGAAGGAGGATTTAACCTGTAATTACATGACCTGGTGGTAAGACATTTTGTGATGGTAAGTAATGATTAGGAGCAATGGATCATCAGAACCAGGTCAGTACTGTATGGCGTTAACACAAAATGTATTTTCTAAGGTAAGACAGATTTATGAGACCCTTTGATTGGAAAGTAAATCCCCAAGGTGAGCAGTTTGGCAATCTTGGCAGCAAAAGTTGCATTGCTAAATTTCGGATGGGGGAATGGTATCAGTAATGATTTGGTATGCATGACGTAAATTTCCATCTATACTACACCTTACTTATATTAAGCCTATACATCACTGCCATTTTGTACCCATGACCTGGACACGGAATAGTGTAAGAAGTAATAGTAATTGTTGGAGATGTGTTAACCCCAAAGCTAATTTTAGTCATATGTTGTAGTATTGTAATAAAGTCCACCCATTATGTTGTTGGATCATTGAGAAAATTAAATAGGTGACTAGAATCTTGCTGTCACCTAATGAGAATATTCATTATTGGCTAATACAATAGCAGTGCAAGGCCCATGTAAAATTAATTTAGGGGCATCTGATTAGATTTTTTTGATGATTTTAGTTATGTTTGCTATTTTTAAATACTGGAGGAATATCCCATGAAACCAGGGCGTATATTTTATTTAGCTGTTTCACAGTGTTAGTGTATAGCCAGACAACAAATGTCACTTTAAATGTTGGAAACATTATTGAAGATTATTCCTCTATCTGTACTCACACCCACTGTGAGATATGCAATGCTGATGGGAAATGGGAACCTGATCATGAGTATACATGAATTTAGTATTACTACAAACTGACTAAATGTTTGATAATTTGTCAATGTGGTTGAATCAATGCTATATGCTAGTTATGTAAGTTCGTTATACTGTTGCGAGTTTTGGCAGTACACTGTTGCAAATGCACATTTGTTGTTTCATGCATGATGAAATTATTTGATTTAACATTAAAGGTTTGGAAAAATATCGATGGCAGTGCTGCAAGATTTTAACTCATAGTCACTGTCAGTGACATATCAATTAGTGGCAGCAACTCACATCATATGCTTGTGTATATCACACCCTTTTTCATACATTGCTTAAAAAAATTGCAAAACTTCAGGATTTTTTTCATATTTATTGAATACATTTAGAAGAAAACTGTTTACATGTGTAACAGTGACTGTTTTATACATGATAGTACACATCCAGAAATTAAAAAATAATGAAAAACAAAATGTTACAGTCTATGAACATTTACAAAACATTACTGTTAAATGACATTACCATTAAGATGGTTAAGGCCAAAGGCAGGAAAGAGACTGCAGTTAACTGATGAAGGACATTTAGTTAAGAAATTCAAGTGTCAATTCAAAGAAACAGCTGGCGCTGATATAATCCCCAAGGCCAGATAGTACCAACAAGAGAAAAATGATTGGAACCTATTTTAGTGTAATAAATATTGGAAAACATTATTACAGATGTATGTTGCAAAATATTGGCTTTTACTGCACAGTGTAAAAGCCAACATTTTTTAATGAATTCCAGTCTTGCTTAATAAAAGTTTGAGCAAAAAGCATGACTAACACCTAAGGGAAATTTGTGATATTTCTGATTATTGTGTGTGTGTGTGTGTGTGTGTGTGTGTGTGTGTGTGTTTGTGTTTATGTGAGCTCATGTGTGTGTTTGCATATGTGTGGCTGTGAGAGAAAGAGAGAGACAGAAAGAGACAGTGAGAGAGATGTGAGAGATTCCTGCTGTTTTCTGTTTGATATTGCATTGTTTAAATTAAATTGTCATGTACTAGAAAGTGAGCAAACCAATTAGTGAAAAACTGCAGTTTAGCAGGAGTAGTCAGTGTTATATAAAATTACTGGCTGGTGTCTATGTTGTATACCAGCCACAGGTGTATAATATAATCAGTGAAGTCACTTCTCATAGCAAATTATTACAGATGATAGTGGATGATAATCTTACATTTGAGCTGCATATACAAAACTGCATAAGCAAAACTCACCAGAAGCTAAAGATGCCTTATAGAGCCAAAAACATTCTCACTGACACAACTAAAGGTACACTTGCCACTACTTATCTCCTCTCCAAATTTCTTTATGATGCTCCAATCCTTACTAACTTTCAAACATCTCAAAAATCAAAACTTGAACAATGCCATAACAAAGTTGCTAAATTGTAGCCAATACTACTTTCAGAATGCACCACTGTATAGCACTAAAAAGCCAAAACTGGTTAGAACTACCCCATCAACTAAGATAAATACAGCTTCTTGTCACCTAAAAATTATTTAGAATCCAGAATTTATCTGCTTGTCGAGCATTAAATAAAATTCTACACAACTATGTTCCTGGTCGGTCATTACAATCCAATGACCAAAAACTGCTGTCTGTTCCCAAACCTGTCCAGTCTGCTGGGCATTGTCTGTACTCATACCATGTTGCTAAGGCCTGGATCTCCTTATCTCTATCCATCAGGTCAATACCCTCCCTTCCGTCCTTCAAAACCATTCTGAAAGACTTCTTAGCCAAAAGTTGGCTCTGTTCTTGCTCAACACCAGAATAAACTATATCCATGAATACCTGTTCATACTTTACATCTCCCTAGTGTTCATTCTTCACTCACTTCCTTACTTCTGTCACTTTCTCTCTCTTGGCTTGTTCTCTAAATATATCATAATCCTGTTTTTCTCTCACTTCATATTGCAATTCCTGTTTGTATTATACTAACATAGGTTCATAGGTTCATAGGAGATTACTAGGCTATTGGCCCTAGAGATTTTACAAGCCTAGCCATGTTAATCCCAAGTATCCCCATATGTTCTTTTTGGGTAGTTCGCAGAAAGAATGTATGAACAGAGGGGGGCTGTGATGAGGGATATGGGTACCACCCAATGGGTGGATTTGCAGTCTCTGATTTGATTATCTAGGTGGCATTTGAATAGGTTCAGTGAGGATCTCTGTTTTACATGAATAGAAAGTCTGTTCCAGAGAAGTAGCAGTCTCTCCGGCATGTTATGTTAATGTCACAAGTTAGGTTGAGATCCCTAGAGTGAGTGACTGTTGCGTCATTTGACTTATGGATGTGTAGCATTTCCATTAGGGCAGTGTTGGAGATTGCCCTATAGGCCAGGCACAAGTCAACTCTCAGCCACCTATAAGATACAGAGTAAAGTGACAGGGCTTCAGCCTGTCCATGTAAGTCATAGATTGGAGTCCCTGTATTTTCTTAGTGAGATACTTCGGAGGTCTCTCCAGCTACTGCAGGTATCTGGCGAGATACATGCAAAAGGGTGCATTATACTCTATTAGCGGTCTGATGAGGGACAAGTACAGTGGAGTTATAACATCCCTTGACCTGGATGTCATGCCCTTGCTTATGAGGTGCACTACATAGAAGCCTTTATTTACCACTGTGGAAACTTGGTGATCAAAGTTCAGCTTGCTATCAACCTGTGATCCCAAGTCTCACACCACTAGGTTGGAACTCAGGGGGGCGGGTGCTGTCAATATTGTAATTTGTAGGGAATTCCACTTTTCCAAAGGGAATAATAATGCATTTTTTGCATTTAGTTTTAGACCATGGTTTTGGCACCAGTCATTCGTTTGTGTTAGCCCTTCTTGTAATATGTGGACATCATTGCGGGACTCAACGATGCTCCCAGTTTGCAATCAGCAGTGAACTTGGTGTGGCAAAGGCCATCTACTTTGGCCTGAACTTCTGAGAAATATATGCCAAACAGTAAGGGGGCCCAGCACAGACATCTGTGGTACTCAATTGGTGATGGGTTTACTGCTAGAGGTGGAGTCACTAATCTTTACAGAGCGTGTTCTGTCAGTGAGCCAATTGGCTAACCATATATTAATGTAAGGGCTAATCCCTATCTGGGATAGTTTCTCAATGATGCCATAGTGGGAAATTGTGTTGAAATCCTTGGCAAGATTGAGATAGACAGTGTGGACTGTCTCACCTTTGTCCATGGCTTTGGTGACTTTCTCAAAGAAGTCTATCAGGAATAATAAGTATGGTCTACCCTTAATGAAGCCAAACTAAGTTGGGTCCAGTATCTGGAGGTCACCTATATCCTTGTTGATAAAGTCAATGATAATTCTTTCCATGACCTTGCAGATGAGGCTGGTTAGACTGATGAGTCTGTAGTTCCCAGGGTAAGTTGATTGTCCCCCTTTGTGCAAGGCCCTACTGTTGCTGTTCTCCATTCTGCTGGAACATAGCCAGTTCTCAAGCTATAATTAAAGAGAACGCCAAGTGAATCCTCTAGGTCTTGTTTTAGATTGTTTAGCAAACAACCTGGTATATTATCTGGCCCCATTGAGGACGTGTTTTTGGCCTTGGTGAGTGCAGAGATAACTTGTTCTCTAGAGATACTAGGCAGATGGCTGGTGTCAGATATGCTTTGGGATATGGTAGGTGGGGATGGGGGGAGAAGTTTGCACTGAATCTGTCGGCTAGCAGGTTGGCGATATCTTCCAGTATAGTATGAGTGATCCCATCTACAATCAGTTCAGCACATAGCTGGGCATTCCCTTTTAGACTTCGGGCATAGTTAAAGAATGGCTTATGATTATCCATGGCTAGGGATGTGATTTTAGTTTTGTAATTTGCTTTACAAGATTTCAGATTTTCTTGTTTAGGCTTAGGAGGAAACTCTTCCTCTGCACGGTGATATCCCTCTTGCTTTTGGATAACAGTTTCTTCCTCTTGTTATATAATCTGCTTATACTTGAAGTCCACCATGGTGTGCTGCTTTAATGGGAAGACCTAGTTTTGATCCAGTCACGTACAGTAGAGTTTATGCAGTCACTTAAGTGTTTGTACAGGGCATTTGCGTACACTTCTGCAGAGTGATCATTGATGTATATGATTGCAAGTGGTATGAAGCTTTTATGCCATCACTTAGTAGGCTGTAGTTAGCTTTGGCAAAGCTTTTTATAATTTTTGGTCCTGTGAGGGTATCGGCTCCAGTAGTTACAGGACTGATATGTGGTGTGACCTAACCAGCGAGGGCATGACACGTGGATGTACAGTGGCCATTGATGTTGTTGAGTACTATGTCAAGAACTTAGAGCCCCTAGTGGGGTTGCAGACTATCTGTTCCAAGGTATTTGTGTTAACAAAGTCCAGGAACCTCTGGGTGAGCATATTTTTGCTTGTGTATGTCCCCCAGTCTAGGGAAGGATAGTTGAAATCTTCTGTGACTAAAGTGTTGGGCTGTATGGTGAGGGATTCCAGTAAATCAAGGTAAGCAGCGTGCTTATTCTGGTTCATGGTGGGGATCTATAGCCAGCAATGATGCAGTATGGTACTTTCCAACTAGTTAATTGGACATGGCGAGAGTCATACTGTTTGACCAGTCTCAAAGTGTATTTGGTTTTAATGAAGATGGATACATCTTCACCTTTGGTTTCTTCATGCTTATTTTGAGGTCTGAACATATGGAACACATTGTAGCCCTGCATGGCCGGGGTGCTCTCAGTGGCCTCAAACCATATCTTGGTATTTGCACAGACATCAATATTATCTAAAGTGAGGAGTGCTTTCGGGGAGTGCAGTTTCGTGTTTAAACTCCTAGCATTACACAGCAAGACCCTGAGTTTGACCTGATTAGATTTTGTTACACTGGAAAATTTGCTAACTTACCTTAAGCTTCTCTTTAAATTGGCTAAAATTTCTCTAACGATTAAACCATTGTCATATAACTTTAATCTATTCCTAACCAATGTTTTCATATTATGGCTAATTTGGTATAATTATTTAAACTGTATTTGTTTTTTGTTTTTTGTATTATTTTTAAAGACTAAAATTATTGTTTGGAGTTTTATATGATACTATGTGCTGTGGTCTGGTGTTTCCTATATTTTCTTGCATATACTATTTGTTTGGGAATCCAGTCTGCTCATACCACCTTGTATTTTTATTTACTAAAATGATTGTCCTTAAAATGTTTTGGAATACTTTGAAGCTTTTATCCCTGGGTCTCTGCTGAAAATGTTTTCCTACCCAGTCAAACATCCCCAGTAACAAAATGTTAATAAATAAATTAAGAAATAGTAATATTTATAACACTGATTTACTTGTCTCAAACAAACTGCAGTTGGGAGAAACAATTTAAAACGTTTAAACATCTGTTGCACTTCCTAAAAGTTATTAATTATGAGAGCACCAAGTCTACTACAATTAAAAAAAACAGGTTTTATTCCATAATGATTTGGGGATTAGAATGCTTCTGCTCTGCAAAAGGATAGAATCTAGCACACCTTTTTTTCTAAAACTATTTTTAATAAGTTCCTACTGCAGCTGCCTACCATCAGCCACATCCCAGAACCCTATATTGATCATCAACTCCACCTTCCCCAGCACCTGTTGGACTTATCCCTTTGAACTAGGGATCCATCCAGGAAAATAGTTGGAAGTGTATGAAGAGCAGATTAAGGTATCCCAGCATACACCATTCTGACAGGTGTGAAGGGATTTTATTGTGTACCCTACCCACTGTCCTGTCTCAGTTTCCAATGTATATTACAAATATATACATCTCAGGATTAGAGCTATTGGTGTCTACCATCCCTAGCTGTAAATTCCTCCCCTCCCCCTCTGTGCCCTATCCCACTAGCTGACTTCTTAAGTATAAAGGCTGTTAATAAAACAATACATATTTTATTTCTGATATCTTTAGCAAATGATACATAAGGAAACAAAAATGCACTCAAAACACATGCAAACACAGTATATAGGGAAAGTGATGGAAGAAGAATTGCTTAAGTGTGTGTGTATGTGTGTCTCTGTATATGTGTGTGTGTATGTACACACACTCATGTACATAAGTATGTGCACTCTGTATATGTGCTGTATAGCTGTGTATTAAACTATGTCGGTACAAGTGGGTAAATGCAATAGAATACACAGAAGTATCAGCAGATCAGAAATCACTCACCTCCCATAACCTGCAATTAGACCAGAACAGGCATGATGCTGAAGCTAGATATGTTTGACTCAATTTATCCTCTGGCTAACAATTTCAGTTTACTAAGATTTCCATAGCATTGATTTTCAGAAATACAGTTTAATCCTTCAAAACTTTTTTAGAGATGACAGCATTCTACAGAGAATGTACTTCACTTTGGCACAGGATCTTTTTATGGTAATATTAACCCCCCCCCCAAAAGTGTGTACATGTTATCATTCCATATATATTGCATGCATTGCTGGGCTCATTGGTTTGACCAAAGAAATAAGAAGCAGCCATGTTAGGAGATTTCTAGACCTGTAATGGTAATAATATGAAAATGTGCTGCACATTCACAGTTGTGACTGATTTTAACACAGCACAGTTATCTAGTATTTTCATGTAGATATAAGTTAAAATAAGGTAAGTGAAAATCACTGGGACATAAGCTTCTTCTGATGAACCCGATACAGAGGTTTTAGTCAATGGGCAGATTCTTCCTGTTTTTCCCAACTGAGCACCTGATTGTCAAGTATGCTTACTTTCTCAAAATTGTTTTGTTAGCAATGAACCCTTCACATAAAAATGTGTTATTGCCTGTCAAAATGAGTGGGATTTCTGGTAATACTTTGTTCTGTGCTCACAGTGGTGATTTACTGGGTTGTACCTATTTATTAGCAGTACTCAAGTCACTCCCTGAGCTGTTGATCTACAAGAATACAGAATAGATATTTGTTGTTTAAAGAAACAGTGCAAAGTGCATATTTCCTAAGGTTCAGTCCAGAAGGAATGATATATTAATACTAGGCCTACACATGGCAAGCCTCTGACCTAGAATCTTGTCTTTGATATTAGGAGAGCTCTCAATAAATAAATACAGATGAAACACTGTAAATATTTTTCTTTGTGGAAAAATGTATTCATCATAAAATGATCCATATAGCAAAATGAATATTTATTTTCTAAATAATTCATATCCTGTCTAGACTGAGTCAGCCACTTAAAATGTCTCTCTGACAATATTCATATATTTATTTAGCAAAAACAATAACAACACTCATATCCTAACAAAACTCACATTCAGCACACAACAATCAACATAATTATATCGTCATACACCATCCTTAAAGGGTCAACATCTGCAAGTGCTATGAAACAATAAAAACTTTTGAAATGAGTATCTAAGACAATTTATAAACATCCATTGTTACAAAAATAAACACTTTCAACATTTTCGCAGCAAGAAAAAATGAATAACAAGGAATAACAACATTGATTTTCTAATTTATTTTTTGTTTTAGATAAAAGAAGAATATATTCCAGCAATCACCAAACTCATTTAAATATGGAGAATCTGTAAATACCCTCCTTGTCAGAGGTTTACATGTGTATGTATATATATATATATATATATATATATATATATGCAATATTGCCTGTTGTGCCTAAAAGTCTGTGATTTTATTCAAAATAATACTTCTTCATTCAAATATCCATTGGCATAGTTTACACTCTCCACACATTTTGGTACCGAGTTTGGGCTTTCCATCCTTCATACACCGAGTTCCCACCAGTGGTTTCTTAAAGTTGAATAAAGTCTTGTTAATAAATACTGGTTCATTACCCACCACTTTACTTAGTCCGTTACTACTCCTTAAAAATTTGCAATTATTTTTATATCATTTTTCATGACCACCCCCAAAAGATCATTGTATGCCACCACACAAGCCCTATCAAAGCATGTATTGCACTCAGAAATTTGTTTAATTTCCTTCTTAACCTTGTCATCTTCTTCTCCTAATAGGGTTTGAATTTCATTCTGCAAGAATTTGTTACCTCACCAATACTCTCCTGTAGCAAGGGTTTGGGATATCCCCTCTCCATAAACATCTTAAGTGTATTCATTTCATCTTCCAAGTTATTGCATTTTGAGATCATCCTCACAACCCTAATACAACAGGCATTATTTATATGGCTAAATGCTCTGGAGGCAATGGGTTCTACATAAGCAAAATGGAAAGAGGGTTGAGAAAATGGATATATGAGCATGATTATGATATTAGTAAATGGAATGCTGACAATGCCCTGGCCAGACACACAGAAAGTTGTAGCAAGAACAATAGATTTTTGATTTCATATTACAGAAATTGTCAAGAGAGACCTGGGGAGGGGGCATTGGGGAATTGTTTAGAATATAAAGAAGTTATAAGGCAACTTAAGTTAAATACAAGCTCATGCTCACCCCCTGGTTTAAATGACAGTATTCCTTTGTATTCAGCACTTAAGTTAAGAGCAGACCTCTCAACCTGCAAACAGCAAAAGTCTGGACAAAGATCCATGAAAAGTAGGTACAACTTGTGAAAAATCAGGATGTGGATTAACATAAAATTTGCATACATAATCATGAAAACCCACCCACTCCAATGGAATTGTGGGATACCAACATAAAGATTGAAGTCACTAAAAAATAATAACGGCAGACATTTGAATTTCAGACTTCATATCCATCAGAAAATACATAGTAATGTAAAACCTGTTATTCTACAACTATCTGAGTTTACAACAGCAACATTTAAAACCTTTCGCTATTTTTGGGCCTTTGTCTCACCATTATTTTTGGCTTTGTCCAGATTTCTTGCTCTGAGAAATTGAGCGGTGTGTGCAAAATATATACAACTGGTACTAGAAATAAGAAAGATGTATTTAAAAATACCCAGTATGTCAGCAGCTGATGCTAATGTTACCTGATGCTCCTCTTCATACCTTACCTTCTAAATGCCAAGCACTGGCTCTAAAGTACTTTGAGCATTGGAAGTATGTATGAAACATTTATAACAACTGCAACATGTTTTAATTTGTTGTTGTACAGTTATAGCAAATTAAATCAGTATTGATATTTTGACCTCCTGCACACAATTTAAGCATGCATTTTACTCTACTATTTGGCTATCAGAAAGTATCATATTTAACTCCACAGTGGCAAGTATAAAATGCATGTAGAATATGGAAGTAATGCACTCCCCAAATGTTGCCATGTCTGGTAGGCATCCTCTTCTCATAACGGCTGGGAAGCCCTAAAGGACAACAAACATCTGGGTCTAGAGCGAAGGATTTATCCTCTTTTCAAACTACTCATCACACATCCAATGAACTCAAATGTATAGCGTAAAAAGTGTACTTATTGGTATTTATTAGAATTTCTAAACATTACTCCTTTCACTTCAACTTACCCTTAAATAAAGAACAGTCAAATGTAACCAGTCAAATGCCTCACAGTACATGGAATTACATATAGTAAAATTTGGTAACCACTTCAACTAGCATGCCCATAGCAGTTTTACAAATGTTTTTCTGTAATTCTGAAATGGTCTGTAAGTTTAATGTTAGTATTCAACACCATTGAAAACAAATGTGTGACCAATGATTTCCATGCAAAATGGGGAAGTTTCTTTATTTTTCTCCAAATTACTTACAGTTAACAAAGAGGCAGCCACATCCCTCTCTGCACTCAAAATTATAGCTCTGAAATCAACCTTCAATATCCAAAAGGTGTAAACAGCAGCAAATGGGCAAAGTGAAGTACTAAAAACTTAAACTAGGAAGAAGTTCACAAATTGGCTAATCTGTATTATTTTATAATAATGAATCCAACAAAAAAAAATGCTCCTGGAAAACACAGAAGGCTAGAAAGTATAAAAAATACTTTAACATAAAGTATTTTTTATACGTTCTAGCCTTCCGTGTTTTCCTGGAGCATTTTTTGTTGGATTCATTATTCTGTCCTGTTGTGCATACCTGGATTAACTCAAGCTCTCATTAGCTGTGTGTTTGTATTTTATAATAACGAAAAAAGTTATTAAGATAAATTAATATGTCAGAAATAGTTGCTATGAGTATTGGTTAACTGCTTTACTAATCCAAACAGCACATTTGAATGCAGACAACCTTTCTGATAGGAACAAGCAAACACTATTCAGTCTTATTGGTCACAATAATACAAACTTAATAAATAACAACATACACTGAAAAGGAACAAATTTTATATCTCAACATTCATCTACAAAATAAAAAACTAACATTTATTGTATATTAGGGGATCACAGTGCCACAATTATTGCAAACATAAATAATCACAGCTTTGTAGTTACATAAACCATTTCAAAATCTACTGACTAAACATTTCTGAATTTAAGAAAAATTATCAATTTATATAGCCAAAAAAGAAGTTATACTAACATCCTAAGTATGTTCAACACTGACAATACACCCTTCACTTTCATGCAACATCCTCACTTATTAGTTGGCTGTGTCATGGCTGGAAACAACTGTCTGAACTTTGTTTTATATTTTTAAATCTCCCTCCTCAGTCTTCAAGTCTGACAGGTAATCAGGCACTGCCTGATGAAGCTGATGTCATCACTCACACCCTGCATCTTGATGACATTGCAGGATATGCTGGTGATGCTTGATGATGTCAGACAAAACTTAAAATTGCAAATAAAAATAAAAATAAAAAAATTGGGACTTGAAGGTGCCACTTGGGAATTCATGACACCTTATTATTTTGCTGTCAAGACCAGTAAATACTGAAGAATTTGGTATAGTTGAGAGGTATGGCTAAGTTTTAAATTATTTTAACAGCCATATCTACAGCCTTTCCCTATGTTATGGATTTAATCAAAGAGTTTTATTGTGTGCATTAGTTCAACTGTATTTTAATTGATTATATTTATTTGTATATATTAATCTTGACTGTATTTTGTAAAACATGACGAGTAAAATTAATTCTGAGCAGTTCATAATGTTTTAAGCAAGTGAGAGGCATTTTTATCATTTTTATTATTTATATCACTTTTAAATCTATTTTTGGTATCCAGGTAAAGATCAAGCCAAAATGCAAGAAAAATGTTTAAGAATTCCAAAATGTACTTGACACACCACGGCTGAAATAACAAAATAACAACTTTAATAAAAATAATAAAATGTATATAGTGAGCACTTTTGCTGTATAACACACTGCATCTTCAGGCCAGTAAAATTCCAGATGTGTAACACAAAGCAATGTCTAGCAGTTTATCCCATTAGGGATCACCACAGCAGATCAATGGTCTGCAGATTGATTGGCAGTGGAATTTTTACGATGTTGAATTGCCATCCTGGCTCCCAACCTTCTCAGAAGGCACACACACACACACACACACACACACACACACACACACACACACACACACACACACACACACACACACACACACACACACCTGATGCATGTCTTTAAAACTCACTTAACCACAGGGAGGACATGCAGACTCCACACAGAAGGCACTCCAGCCAAGAATCGAACAGGCGAACATCTTGCTGTGAGATGACAACTCTAACTACAGCACCACCATGGCTGACACAGAAGTGTAACACACCTGCTTTTAAAATCAGAAACAAGCAATCAGCTACAAATAACCAAATGAGGAAAATCATACTCATCCAATCAAAACACTCAAAAAGTACACAACTCAAACTACAGATCTGTTTCGCACTAAGTTTACTGTTTGTTTAGCTTCATGATTATAGTTTATGTATGAAAGCAGTTCTTCCTGTTGTATTTGATTGGCTGTTACAGCTTAGATCTTTATTTTGATTTGTGTTCATAGATAGTTACTTGATTGGTTAGCTTACTATGAATGAAAGCAATACTTCCTGGTTTAGGTTGATTGGCCATCATGGCTCAACATGAACTGTGATTTTGTGCACAAAGCTAATGATTTTGAATGGCTATGTGGTGTAGCTCCATAGTTTGATTTGCACACTTTTTGAGTGCTTTGATTGGTTGAGAATGATTTTCCTCATTTGACTATTTGTAGCTGATTGGTTGGTTGTGATTTTAAAAGCAGGTGTGTCACACTTATTTAATTTTACTGGTCTGAAGAAGTGGTATATTGCACCGCAAAAGTGCTCACCATATATATTTTATTTTATTTTTATTAAAGTTGTTATCTTATTATTTTAGCTGTGGTGTATCAAGTACATTTTGGAAAAGTTACATTGAATCCTTGGGGAAATGAACATCCTGAATACTTTGTGTGTCTCTTTAAAAATTTGTAAAAAAATCTTCAATTCTAATTAACACTGTTTTTATCTTTAATTATATAACTAGTAAAATATCGGTAGTATAAAAAGGAAGCAAACATTGCATGTGTGCATTCTAGTGAAGTCTTCTGAGTGAGACAAAAGAGCTTAATTGTATCTGTTTTTTATTAAATATATTAAATATATTTTAATATATATCTTGTGGATTTGCATGTCCTTTCCACTTTGTTGATGTTTTGCACCTCTTACTTTCTAAGTAGGGTTCTTTTTGAATCCCTAGGAATGCCATAACTTTGGTTTGACAACATATTTTTAAGGACTAGCAGCATCCCAGGTAAATTGTAAAGAGAGGGTTTAACATAACTTGCTATGATTCTTGCAGCTAAATTTAACACCATAGTTCCATCTTGCATAAATATTGTTTCACACAGCAAAAAAGGAATTAGGAAGTTGACTATTAATTCATAACTGCTGTTCTGTAAACTATGCTTACTAGTGAAACAGATATGAAGTTAAAAAATGTACAACACTGCTTTAAATGTTGCAGTTTATTTTGGTGAAAAGGATAAAAATTAAACTCAAAATGAAATGAATCTTCTGCATGCCATGCAGCTTCATGTTTAATTTTTTTCTATCCTCTATGTGTCAGTTCTCAAACATGAAATGGGTTGTATAATTTTATCAGCAGATTATGCACTTACCCTGTAAATAATAAAATAATGATGACATACAACACAATTCTGATGGAGTCTAACAAGCTGCTAATTAGCATTTTTGAAATATACTTCTTACATATAACCTTTAATTAATTCATTTATTTTCATAGTAAATTGGATAGCTATTGTGCTTCTTTTTCAAGAATTTTTGTCAGAAATCATTTCAGTAATATGTCAGTCTTGAGGTTCTATGCTCATTTGCTAATAAAACATGAAAACTTAAATGCAGCAACTACAAGACTTTTCCCTCTAACATTTATGCTTGTCATTTGTAACTTGTTTCCTAAAACCGATTAGGACATGCAAACAGAACACGTTTCCATTACAGGGCAGTTAACATGTGGTTTACTTATGTATTCCCACATAATTATGACAGCTGCTAAATGTTAATCAGATCTAATGACTGTGGTACAAAAATTCATACTCATGATAAGTGAAAAGCAAAATACAGATGCATAGTTTACCATTTTAACTTCACTATAACCTCATAGTAAATTGCATGCTACAAAGATATGAGATATATTCTGGATGATGAAATTTATTCTGTAAATGATCATGTCTTTGTTTACTGATACCTCAAGCTTTTCAAATGTACCCCAGGATTTTGGTATTGTTTCATTTTCATTGCCTTTCTCTCATATCCAGTATGTATCTTCTGTATCGATAGTCAGATTAAAATGTTAAATGTTTAATAAATACAACCACGCAGCTGTTAAGCATAGTTTATGCAAGAAACCCTACATTTATTGCTTAGGCTTTGAATGATATGAAGAAAATTGGAACACTTTGAAAAAGCTTTTTTATATCATATTTTAAGTTGTGTTTCAAAGAAACTGAGAACTATTCAACTTTAAACCACAAATAGTTTCATTCTGCAAAGATACCAGACATGATGCAAACATTACAGAGACAATTACACCTTATCAACGTCCAGTGTTAGTAAATCTAAACATAATTTCACAAATAACTCCCATTTTCATCAGCTGTCTTATGTTAAGAATTCAGTACTAAAACATTTCATCAATAAATTACTTTTAATTGATGATATTGTGCTGAACCTTCTAGACCAACATTTGTTATCCTTTTATTTTATATGGAATTTGCACCATTCTGCAATGTTTTGGCTTCTGCACTCCCTCCGCCATGACCATCAAGCATCCCAGTCAAGCAACTAATGTCTCGATTTGTACCTTCTGAAGCTGACAGCCCCCTTGATCATTTACTCTAGCACAAAGGAAATAGGTGGTGTCAAAAGCAGTACCATCATCCTCTGGGAGGGTGGGGAATTTTTTTGCAAATATACTTAGTCTCCACCCCCTAGGGGCATGTGTGCTACACCATCACTGTTCTCAAAATGGACATCTGTGCAACCACTCATGTCAAGTTACCTGACCAAACTGTGTGCATACCAGGCTCCTTCCTGCAGGTGACATACCTGCACTCTTGCTGGTATCCCCAATGCAGCAAGCAAAGACACCACCCTCCCCAAAGTTTAGGTGAGCTAGTGTTAACCACTAACTGCCATGCCCCCACCAGGCCCAACCTACACCTATGCTACTAACGAAACACGGGTCATCTGTGGTGGAGTCAGGCCTTTATCACACTATGCCAGTTCTGTACATTCTTTTTTGACAATTATTTGCTATTAAAAAATCCTACCTACCAGTTCACTAGCAGGGCTGATATCTGAAAGAAAAAGGAATCAATAATTAGACTATTGGAGAACAAATGTAATGCAACACACCCTATGATTCCTATTGTGTATCACAGCAGGTGCACTGTTATCATTATACTCAGTGATAAAACTGATAAAAACACAAACGTAATCTACAGGTGCACATGCACACACACACACACACACACACACACACACACACACACACACACACACACACACACACACACACACACACACACACACACACACACACACACACACACACACACACACACACACACACACACACACACACACACACACACACACACACACACACACACACACACACACACACACACACACACACACACACACACACACACCCACACACACACACACACACACACACACACACACACACACACACACACACACACACACACACACTCACAGATGCACAATGCCTTCTGCAACTTTACTTTTTTACATGTTTGTACCTGATGCATTTCCCTTCCATGATCTGCAGTATCCTTCTCTGCTCCTAATATGTAATGCCTACTTTCCCCTACTGTTATGTCCAGTGGAATATTCAATGAAGAATTTTTATTTGCTCTATAAGTTCATAAAAGCTTTATGAATGTAATGGAGGAAGAGAAATACAGAAAAACTTCACAGCAACGTCATCCTGAGTAACCTTCTTAACCCTCTGCTTTCACTGTACCAATCTCACTTGACTCTGATATTGGACAGATTTTGCCTCTTGATTTTGCTGTCTCCTTTGAAATTTTTTTTTTGTTTTCTAGTCAATCACTAAAGATAACGGTCAGTCAATAATATATTACTGTCTCATATTTTTTTTTGTTCAGAAAATACATGTTAATGCAAAAATAGTTGTATTAACTTTCTAAGCAAACTAAAGTAATACTAAAAACATGGCCAAGGTTTTGGGCCTTTGTTCTTCATTGTTTTTGTTTTGTACATGAAGCTTGAACAAATAAGCTGAGAGTGATGTCTATTTGTCCTACAGCATATTGGATTGTATGAAATACAAAGATGATTAAATATTTATTGTGTGGCTCCTGTTTCCTGGTTTCCTAACCACAGTACTTTAATAATGCACTACCTCATACTAACTGAATAAGGACAGGAGTCTGCCTGTCAGTAGCAGAAAGTGTAGGCATCCCATCCCAAAGCACACCCCCAGATTCATGAAGCTCGGCGCAAGGCCGGTGTAAGGCCTGCACCGGCGTGCGGCATATATATGGTGTAGTAGCGCCATATGCATATTAATGAAGGTGTGCTACCACCACATCAACGTGCATAGGACACGTGCGAGTGCATGGGGCATTACTAAGCTGCGCCCGGAGGTGTGTCAATGTCGGCTGTCAATGAGCAACCTAAACTGCTGAATATTATAGTCTGCCTGCAATAGTAATCACACCTATCAGTGTCCATGGATAATGAAACGTATGCAAAGCATGCAAGACAGTTCCCGGCCACACAAAATTGAGAACCAAACAGAAATGCACGCAACACAATATGAGTTTCCGTCCATGGAACAAATGATATTTAAAATTGTGTCCGTAATGTACTGCACTGTAAGTAGTTATACTCAGTGGAAGTGAAGCGCATCATGTCAGCGTGCCGCCAATACACACATCTAGCCCCATGGACAGGGTCACCAGCAGTCCCACAGTGGTAGTGATAGTACACAGCTGGGCAGTTGTGGCCATATAACAACCATAAAGAAACCTGACAGTCCAAATTGTATACCAAACTCACACAAACATATGAATATTAAAATGTGCTATACACATGAACAGGAAAGTAACCGACACATACACATAGGATGCTATATGCGGAACCGGGACATCCAAATGCAGAACCCATGCATGCAAATGCAATACGCAACAACCCATGTATAGCACATAACCCGCACCCATGTCTGAATGTCCACCAAATCCAGCTACCAGCCTTGTGCAGCCGTATACCTACACATAGCGAGTATTCCCCATATGTAGTAGGAAGTATCGTCCAAGGCAGTGTCAGGATTGCAAATATGTATCCCACGTTTGTAAACATCCCATCACAGTTACGTAAATCCAAATGCCGGCGCGTTCATGTTTTGGCAAAATGTGTGTACATCCCGCGTGGGATAAGTAACCTGTTCAAACCTCAGAGTTGTTTACATGCCATGGTGTCTAGTACTCTACACATCTGGACAAAACATGTATGTGTAGTCACGGTACTGTTCAGTTTCTAGACAGACATGCAAAACATACTACGCAGGATGGAACACCTGTCCACCATGCAGGTCTCCCCACTAGGGTTGCCACCTGTTCAGATGCCCAAGGTGGGACATCCTTTGTAGAAATGTGAGAATTTGCAGGATAAAACATACCCCCGGCCAGTGCAAAGGACAGAATTACACTTGTTTGCCAAGATAGAAGCTTATTTCATAGCATTTGAATTGCTTATGCTATCCCAAATAATAGTTATGTGTTTCAGATACAAAATACCTGTATCATGCAACTATTAAAGAAAATAAGAAATATACTTTTGTCTTAAAATCACAGGACATTTGCCATGTCTTAGGTTTTGTTGCAGGACACAACTGTCCAAAGTGGGACTTCCCCTCGCAAAGAGAAACAGGTGGTAACCCTACTCCCCACTGAATTATCGATAGTATATATTCAACTCAATCACATACCGACACCACCTCTCAACCTATCACAGCAACAAAATCTGGACAAAGCCTAAAATGATGGGTGGACAAATAGGGACAGATGTAAATACTGCTCTCACAAACTTCGAAAGTTCACATAATAATAGTATGTACATTAGCATGAAATGTTGTGAAGGATGTGGGGTAGTCCCCGAGTATTACAGAGGTCCGTACATTTTTACTGTAACAAACCTTCACATATGTTTACTGTACTACTGCATACCTGTAGTTAATTCATAGTTAATTCATGTGCAAAATAATAATCCCCGTATGAATGAATACAGGAAATAGTCAAATGTGAATGGGAACACCGCTCACCATGGATTATGTATTGTAACCACCCCCACCCATATTATGTATTGCCAACATTATAAGCTGCTGACAGGTGCCCAAACACCTGTGTCTGTAAACACAGGTAAAATAATGTGAATGGGAACAACACTCAACGTGGATTATGTATTGTAACCACCCCCACCCATATTATGTATTGCCAACATTAGAAGCTGCTGACAGGTGCCCAAACACCTGTGTCTGTAAACACAGATAAAATGTTTAAAATGGACAAATTCTGTCTATGTGCTTTGTCTGACATTTGAACATGGTCAGGGCATTTCCGTTCACCAGGCGGACAAGCCTAAACCCAGATCACCACATGAACACCCTGACAATTAAAGATTTGTATGTGTCAGGACTATAAGCCTTGGGGTTCTGAATATCCCTGCATTGATTAAATATGCAGCTTGGGTCCAGAGCAGTAGGGAATAGGGAATGTGTAATATGTAGTACCGCATTTTTCCCAGCAGGAGAATGGATGTTTGTGTCATAAGTGAAGTAGTGAGGCATATGTTAATGTAGCTATGTACTATGGGTATGCATATAAATGAGTCAGAACACCAAAAGTATAGTGGTTACAGCATCCGGCCAACGTGAATGCAGTCCCGGTTCAACTACGACTACAGCACATATAATGTTAAAGTGTAATGAATGCGTCTGTGCTGTACAGACATTTAAATATGTAAAGGTGAACGTGTGTTTCACATATGTCCGTTAACCGGATTACAGGTAATTTACTGGTACTGTCACAAGTAATAAAGCCCACGTAAGCACAAAGACTTAGTAAACATATGTAACCCACAATAAAGATATGCATGTGCGCCTGCGCGTAACCCACAATAAGGAAATGCAAGTGCGCCTGTGCATGTGTGATCCGCTCACAGCATAGTAAATTAATGCTGTTTCCCCAATGTTAGTTATACATGGCTCAAACCTGTTAACCCCGTAAAGTATGAAACCGGACAAAGGCATGCAAACTACCGGTACAAATAGGGACAAACCCCAGATATGTGCCAGAACAAACATAGAAAGTGGATAGAATAATGGGTGTGTCAGTAGCATGGATTCTCTGAAGGGTATGCAGTCGTAACCTGAACTGCTTGCCAGTATTTCCCACTGTAAGTCTTAAATGAAATGCCACTACATTGCCAGATAGACACAAGTTTATGTAAAACACACCGAAGATAAAGAGGCAACCAGATGTACACTCTGCAACAATCTGTACAGTGGAAAGGTATGGTATGGATATAGATATATGTGTATACACATAATCCACAGACGTAAACCAAAGCAAATTATGAAATGAGGATTGTACATGTATATATGTATACACAACAAACATATGTCCCGTAGATATGACATATGTACATAAATAGGCCATGTTATAGCTAATATGGGTAGACAAACAGACATGCACGAAAGGTGAATAAACCGCTGCCTTCCAAACCATTGGCCAGAAAGTGACAGTCCAACAAGTTCTACACTTTAAACATGCATATAGGTGTCCATTGCAGGACCCCAAAAATTGATCCATACGTAGTGTCAACCGACATTGACGCAAAATAAGTGACCTCAGCAAATACGATATAGCTGTACATGCAACAGTAGCAGGTGCAAGGGTAATGACACGTGTTGATAGAATGTATGACGTACGAACTGATATCCGGAGAGTGGAGAGTGCATATAAGTGTCTCCACACTTCAGTACCGCTCACATTAAACATGTGTAATGGGTACTGTGGAGGGTTGTCAGGTATGGGAATCATGGGTATGCAGAAATGGGCCTAGGTGTTGTTTGGCAGAGATTTCGTAGGCCCGCCCCGTGGGAGTGATGTGGGTATGGCACACGCCTATATTCTCAATAATGGGGCAAACCATCCACTGGATATTGCGTAAACCATTTTGGGAATATGTAGGGCCCTATATCAGTGTCATGTAGGTGATTATCATGGATGGACATGCGTACGACCAAGATGGTAACCATAACTGGCAAACTGTCAGAATAAGACAGCTGCACTAAGGCATAGTACATGAAATACAAATAGGGACTATATTAGATATACCCCAGACAAAGTCAGAACGTTGATAGAATACTGGCGTAGCCAAGAATATGAATGTTATGAGTGTTACTAATCATGTAATAGAAATGTCAGTCACTATTATCTAACTGCACAGTTCGTAATGCCTTGCCAGCAATTTACCAGAAAGGCACATTACTATGACAAATGTAACAAGGGCAAAGGTCAAACGTCAGGGCGTTTACCCATAATGTGTACAGGTTAGGGGTATGAAGGTAACCTGTCCAAAATACATGTACAGAACTAGTGATACTAGGTGGACAGGTGAGAAGAAAGACATCAGGACAAATGAGAAAACATGTACAAGTCATACGCATGTACTCCGACAAATGTGAATGACAAAGTATGCCCTGTGAATGTCAATGTGGAAGGTTAATAGACTCAAAAGAAATATGTCCCTCAGGGTGTCATGCAGTGTCACCGTAACAATGTCCAGTCCCCCATACTCGTACGTGAGCTCTGCCACTGACGGAAAGCGCAAATACCGGCGTACACATACGGTACATGATAGACTAATTAGTGTGGATAAGCAGCTGTTGGCCTGTGTGAGGAATACAACCCTCTGGGTGGGTGTGTCCTGCAATATAAATGTAATGGCATGTGGCCTGTGATGCCGCCATACAGTGTGTGTATTGGTGTCAGAAAGTTGATATCTTGTATCAGACACATACTCCACAACTGTACAGATTTACGCAGAATGTGCAGAGTTCTGCCTCATATGTTTGGTGTGTTCCACGTAACATCAGTACCATTCTGGCACATTCCTGATAACTGAAGTCATGAAATAATGACAAACATGTGTGTTTAAGACACCAAATCCATCAGAAAAGTCATACTAATGCAAAACTTATTATTGTGTCAACTATCTACGTTTGTAAGAGCAAAATGTCAATACTGCCCCTATGTGTCCCACTATCAGATAAGGCTTTGTCCAGATGTTTGCTCTAGGAGGTGGAGTGGTATGATCAGAAACAGATACATGTGTGAGGAAACAGCATTAACGACTGCAAGATAACGCAGAAGGTATGAAATGCGCTGCAGTAGGACGTTCAGTACTGTCCGCAGGTATGTGCTGACGTCAAATGACACAGCAGTCTACATGAAGTACCTATAGGGCTGTCACCTTTACAAATGATGATAGTGGGACATACCCACAGCCATGCACACAGCACAAATAGACATACACACAGCAAAACTAGGCCATGATACATGAAGCCTCCGGCGTGTACGAGTACAGTGAGAGTACAGCAAGGATAGATGTCTGCCAAGATATACAGCAAACGCCTGTAAGGGCATGTAACACCGCCCGTAACACGGATGTTGCATGGACAATGTTGGGATTTGCAACATACCCCAATGGTATGTGAAAGCTATGCAAATATGCGATACATGAAACAGTCAGCTGTCCATGCAAGAGCAGAGTTATGGGCAGAAAATATATATATATATATATATATATATATATAGAGAGAGAGAGAGAGAGATACAGACATACACACACACTAGGCAGGCGTGGGAATCAAACTTACACCTAACTACCCTATCACACTACAGCATGACGCATTTACAGAACGCGCTACCAAGATTACTAAACACAGCAGACACAGGCATTCTTCTAGGTGCATGTCAACATCTGCAAAGACGTCAGCAGGATATATCTTTGGTGCGAAGCATCTAAATGCATAACCTGAGTCCCCAGGCGGACGGGAGCATGCACACACACACACACACACACACACACACACACACACACACACACACACACACACACACACACACACACTTGGCAGGCCTGGGAATCGTACTTACACCTAACTACCATATCACACTACAGCATGACGCATTTACAGAACGCGCTACCAAGATTACTAAACTCAGCAGACACACAGGCATTCTTCTAGGTGCGTGTTAACAGCCGCAAAGGCAAAGACATCAGCAGGATATATCTGTGGTGCTAAGCGCCTAAAAGCATAACCTGAGTCCCCAGGTGGATGGGAGCATGCACACACACACTTGGCAGGCCTGGGAATCAAACTTATACCTAACTACCCTATCACACTCCAGCATGATGCATTTACAGAACGCGCTGCCGAGATTACTAAACACAGCAGACACACAGGCATTCTTCTAGGTGCGTGTCAACATCCGCAAAGGCAAAGACGTCAGCAGGATATATCTGTGGTGCAAAGCATCTAAAAGCATAACCTGAGTCCCCAGGCAGACAGGAGCATGCACATACACACACACACTTGGCAGGCCTGGGAATCGAACTTACATCTAACTACCCTATCACACTACAGCATGACGCATTTACAGAACGTGCTACTGAGATTACTAAACACAGCAGACACACAGGCATTCTTCTAGGTGCGTGTCAACATCTGCAAAGGCAAAGATGTCAGCAGGATATATCTGTAGTGTGAAGCGTCTAAAAGCATAACCTCAGTCCCCAGGTGGACGGGAGCATGCACACACACTTGGCAGGCCTGGGAATCGAACTTACACCTAACTACCCTATCACACTACAGCATGATGCATTTACAGAACGCGCTACCAAGATTACTAAACACAGCAGACACACAGGCATTCTTCTAGGTGCGTGTCAACATCCGCAAAGGCAAAGACGTCAGCAGGATATATCTGTGGTGCGAAGCATCTAAAAGCATAACCTGAGTCCCCAGGTGGATGGGAGCATGCGCACACACACACACACACACACACACACACACACACACACACACACACGGCAGGCCTGGGAATTGAACTTACACCTAACTACCCTATCACACTACAGCATGACGCATTTACAGAATGCGCTACCGAGATTACTAAACACAGCAGACACACAGGCATTCTTCTAGGTGTGTGTCAACATCCGCAAAGGTAAAGATGTCAGCAGGATATATCTGTGGTGTGAAGCATCTAAAAGCATAACCTGAGTCTCCAGGCGGATGGGAGCATGCACACACACACACACACACACACACACACACACACACACACACACACACACACACACACACACACACACACACACACACACACACACACACGGCAGGCCTGGGAATTGAATTTACACCTAACTACCCTATCACACTACAGCATGACGCATTTACAGAACACGCTACTGAGATTACTAAATACAGCAGATACACAGGCATTCTTCTAGGTGCATGTCAACATCCGCAAAGGCAAAGACGTCAGCAGGATATATCTGTGGTGCGAAGCATCTAAAAGCATAACCTGAGTCCCCAGGCGGACGGGAGCATGCACACACACACACACACACACACACGGCAAGCCTGGGAATCGAACTTACACCTAACTACCCTATCACACTACAGCATGACGCATTTACAGAACGCGCTACCAAGATTACTAAACACAGCACACACACAGGCATTCTTCTAGGTGCGTGTCAACATCCGCAAAGGCAAAGACGTCAGCAGGATATATCTGTGGTGCGAAGCGTCAAAAAGCATAACCTGAGTCCCCAGGCGGACGGGAGCATGCACACACACACACACACACGGCAGGCCTGGGAATCGAACTTACACCTAACTACCTTATCACACTACAGCATGACGCATTTACAGAATGCGCTACCGAGATTACTAAACACAGCAGACACACAGGCATTCTTCTAGGTGTGTGTCAATATCCGCAAAGGCAAAGACGTCAGCAGGATATATCTGTGGTGTGAAGCATCTAAAAGCATAACCTGAGTCCCCAGGCGGACGGGAGCATACACACACACACACACACACACACACACACACACACACACACACACACTTGGCAGGCCTGGGAATCGAACTTATACCTAACTACCCTATCACACTACAGCATGACGCATTTACAGAATGCGCTACCGAGATTACTAAACACAGCAGACACACAGGCATTCTTCTAGGTGCGTGTCAACATCCGCAAAGGCAAAGACGTCAGCAGGATATATCTGTGGTGTGAAGCATCTAAAAGCATAACCTGAGTCCCCAGGCAGACGGGAGCACACACACACACACACACACACACACACACACACACACACACACACACACACACACACACACACACACACACACACACGGCAGGCCTGGGAATCGAACTTACACCTAACTACCTTATCACACTACAGCATGACGCATTTACAGAATGCTACCGAGATTACTAAACACAGCAGACACACAGGCATTCTTCTAGGTGTGTGTCAACATCCGCAAAGGCAAAGATGTCAGCAGGATATATCTGTGGTGTGAAGCATCTAAAAGCATAACCTGAGTCCCCAGGTGGACGGGAGCATGCACACACACACACACACACACACACTGGGAACTTACAGGCCTTTGAACTACCTATCACACTGCAGCATGACGATTTACAGAACGCCCACCGAGATTACTAAACACAGCAGACACACAGGCATTCTTCTGGTGCGTGTCAACATCTGCAAAGGCAAAGACGTCAGCAGGATATATCTGTGGTGCTGAAGCATCTAAAGCATAACCTGAGTCCCCAGGCGGACGGGAGCATGCACACACACACACACACACACACACACACACACACACACACACACACACACACACACACACACACACACACACACACACACACACACACACACACTTGGCAGGCCTGGGAATCGATTTACACCTAACTACCATATCACACTACAGCATGACGATTTACAGAACGCTACCAAGATTACTAAACTCAGCAGACACACAGGCATTCTTCTAGCGTGTTAACAGCCGCAAAGGCAAAGACATCAGCAGGATATATCTGTGGTGCTAAGCGCCTAAAAGCATAACCTGAGTCCCCAGGTGGATGGGAGCATGCACACACACACTTGGCAGGCCTGGGAATCAAACTTATACCTAACTACCCTATCACACTCCAGCATGATGCATTTACAGAACGCGCTGCCGAGATTACTAAACACAGCAGACACACAGGAATTCTTCTAGGTGCGTGTCAACATCCGCAAAGGCAAAGACGTCAGCAGGATATATCTGTGGTGCGAAGCATCTAAAAGCATAACCTGAGTCCCCAGGCAGACAGGAGCATGCACATACACACACACACTTGGCAGGCCTGGGAATCGAACTTACATCTAACTACCCTATCACACTACAGCATGACGCATTTACAGAACGTGCTACTGAGATTACTAAACACAGCAGACACACAGGCATTCTTCTAGGTGCGTGTCAACATCTGCAAAGGCAAAGATGTCAGCAGGATATATCTGTAGTGTGGCCTAAAAGCATAACCTCAGTCCCCAGGTGGACGGGCATGCACACACACTTGGCAGGCCTGGGAATCGAACTTACACCTAACTACCCTATCACACTACAGCATGATGCATTTACAGAACGCGCTACCAAGATTACTAAACACAGCAGACACACAGGCATTCTTCTAGGTGCGTGTCAACATCCAAAGGCAAAGACGTCAGCAGGATATATCTGTGGTGAAGCATCTAAAAGCATAACCTGAGTCCCCAGGTGGATGGGAGCATGCGCACACACACACACACACACACACACACACACACACACACACGGCAGGCCTGGGAATTGAACTTACACCTAACTACCCTATCACACTACAGCATGACGCATTTACAGAATGCGCTACCGAGATTACTAAACACAGCAGACACACAGGCATTCTTCTAGGTGTGTGTCAACATCCGCAAAGGTAAAGATGTCAGCAGGATATATCTGTGGTGTGAAGCGTCTAAAAGCATAACCTGAGTCTCCAGGCGGATGGGAGCATGCACACACACACACACACACACACACACACACACACACACACACACACACACACACACACACACACACACACACACACACACACACACACGGCAGGCCTGGGAATCGAATTTACACCTAACTACCCTATCACACTACAGCATGACGCATTTACAGAACACGCTACTGAGATTACTAAATACAGCAGATACACAGGCATTCTTCTAGGTGCATGTCAACATCCGCAAAGGCAAAGACGTCAGCAGGATATATCTGTGGTGCGAAGCATCTAAAAGCATAACCTGAGTCCCCAGGCAGACGGGAGCATGCACACACACACACACACACACACACACACACACACACACACAGCAAGCCTGGGAATCGAACTTACACCTAACTACCCTATCACACTACAGCATGACGCATTTACAGAACGCGCTACCAAGATTACTAAACACAGCACACACACAGGCATTCTTCTAGGTGCGTGTCAACATCCGCAAAGGCAAAGACGTCAGCAGGATATATCTGTGGTGCGAAGCGTCAAAAAGCATAACCTGAGTCCCCAGGCGGACGGGAGCATGCACACACACACACACACACGGCAGGCCTGGGAATCGAACTTACACCTAACTACCTTATCACACTACAGCATGACGCATTTACAGAATGCGCTACCGAGATTACTAAACACAGCAGACACACAGGCATTCTTCTAGGTGTGTGTCAATATCCGCAAAGGCAAAGACGTCAGCAGGATATATCTGTGGTGTGAAGCATCTAAAAGCATAACCTGAGTCCCCAGGCGGACGGGAGCATACACACACACACACACACACACACACACACACACACACACACACACACACTTGGCAGGCCTGGGAATCGAACTTATACCTAACTACCCTATCACACTACAGCATGACGCATTTACAGAATGCGCTACCGAGATTACTAAACACAGCAGACACACAGGCATTCTTCTAGGTGCGTGTCAACATCCGCAAAGGCAAAGACGTCAGCAGGATATATCTGTGGTGTGAAGCATCTAAAAGCATAACCTGAGTCCCCAGGCGGACGGGAGCACACACACACATACACACACACACACACACACACACACACACACGGCAGGCCTGGGAATCGAACTTACACCTAACTACCTTATCACACTACAGCATGACGCATTTACAGAATGCGCTACCGAGATTACTAAACACAGCAGACACACAGGCATTCTTCTAGGTGCGTGTCAACATCCGCAAAGGCAAAGACGTCAGCAGGATATATCTGTGGTGTGAAGCATCTAAAAGCATAACCTGAGTCCCCAGGCAGACGGGAGCACACACACACATACACACACGCACACACACACACACACACACACCGCGGCAGGCCTGGGAATCAAACTTACACCTAACTACCTTATCACACTACAGCATGACGCATTTACAGAATGCGCTACCGAGATTACTAAACACAGCAGACACACAGGCATTCTTCTAGGTGTGTGTCAACATCCGCAAAGGCAAAGATGTCAGCAGGATATATCTGTGGTGTGAAGCATCTAAAAGCATAACCTGAGTCCCCAGGTGGACGGGAGCATGCACACACACACACACACACACACACTTGGCAGGCCTGGGAATTGAACTTACACCTAACTACCTATCACACTGCAGCATGACGCATTTACAGAACGCGCTACCGAGATTACTAAACACAGCAGACACACAGGCATTCTTCTAGGTGTGTGTCAACATCTGCAAAGGCAAAGACGTCAGCAGGATATATCTGTGGTGCGAAGCATCTAAAAGCATAACCTGAGTCCCCAGGCGGACGGGAGCATGCACACACACACACACTTGGCAGGCCTGGGAATCGAACTTACACCTAAGCACCCAATCACACTACAGCATGATGCATTTACAGAACGTGCTACCGAGATTACTAAACACAGCAGACACACAGGCATTTTTCTAGGTGCCTGTCAACATCCGCAAAGGCAAAGATGTCAGCAGGATATATCTGTGGTGCGAAGCGTCTAAAAGCATAACCTGAGTCCCCAGGTGGACAGAAGCATGCACACACACACACACACACACACACACACACACACACACACACACACACACACACACACTTGGCAGGCCTGGGAATCGAACTTACACCTAGCTACCCTATCACACTACATCATGACGCATTTACAGAACGTGCTACCGAGATTACTAAACACAGCAGACACACAGGCATTCTTCTAGGTGCGTGTCAACATCCGCAAAGGCAAAGACGTCAGCAGGATATATCTGTGGTGCGAAGCATCTAAAAGCATAACCTGAGTCCCCAGGCGGACGGGAGCATGCACACACACACACACACACACACACACACACACACACACACACACACACACACACACACACACTTGGCAGGCCTGGGAATCGTACTTACACCTAACTACCATATCACACTACAGCATGACGCATTTACAGAACGCGCTACCAAGATTACTAAACTCAGCAGACACACAGGCATTCTTCTAGGTGCGTGTTAACAGCCGCAAAGGCAAAGACATCAGCAGGATATATCTGTGGTGCTAAGCGCCTAAAAGCATAACCTGAGTCCCCAGGTGGATGGGAGCATGCACACACACACTTGGCAGGCCTGGGAATCAAACTTATACCTAACTACCCTATCACACTCCAGCATGATGCATTTACAGAACGCGCTGCCGAGATTACTAAACACAGCAGACACACAGGAATTCTTCTAGGTGCGTGTCAACATCCGCAAAGGCAAAGACGTCAGCAGGATATATCTGTGGTGCGAAGCATCTAAAAGCATAACCTGAGTCCCCAGGCAGACAGGAGCATGCACATACACACACACACTTGGCAGGCCTGGGAATCGAACTTACATCTAACTACCCTATCACACTACAGCATGACGCATTTACAGAACGTGCTACTGAGATTACTAAACACAGCAGACACACAGGCATTCTTCTAGGTGCGTGTCAACATCTGCAAAGGCAAAGATGTCAGCAGGATATATCTGTAGTGTGAAGCGTCTAAAAGCATAACCTCAGTCCCCAGGTGGGCCGGGAGCATGCACACACTTGGCAGGCCTGGGAATCGAACTTACACCTAACTACCCTATCACACTACAGCATGATGCATTTGACAGGCACGCAAGATTACTTACCTAAAACACAGCACACACAGGCATTTCTTCACAGGTGCGTGTCACATCCGCAAAAGGCAAAAGGCGTCAGCAGGGATATATCTGTGGTGCGAAGCATCTAAAAGCATAACCTGAGTCCCCAGGTGGATGGGGACACACACGAGCACACACACACACACACACACACACACACACACACGGCAGGCCTGGGAATTGAACTTACACCTAACTACCCTATCACACTACAGCATGACGCATTTACAGAATCGCTACCGAGATTACTAAACACAGCAGACACACAGGCATTCTTCTAGGTGTGTGTCAACATCCGCAAAGGTAAAGATGTCAGCAGGATATATCTGTGGTGAAGCGTCTAAAAGCATAACCTGAGTCTCCAGGCGGATGGGAGCATGCACACACACACACACACACACACACACACACACACACACACACACACACACACACACACACACACACACACACACACACACACACACACACACACACGGCAGGCCTGGGAATCGAATTTACACCTAACTACCCTATCACACTACAGCATGACGCATTTACAGAACACGCTACTGAGATTACTAAATACAGCAGATACACAGGCATTCTTCTAGGTGCATGTCAACATCCGCAAAGGCAAAGACGTCAGCAGGATATATCTGTGGTGCGAAGCATCTAAAAGCATAACCTGAGTCCCCAGGCAGACGGGAGCATGCACACACACACACACACACACACACACACACACACACACACACACACACAGCAAGCCTGGGAATCGAACTTACACCTAACTACCCTATCACACTACAGCATGGCATTTACAGAACGCTACCAAGATTACTAAACACAGCACACACACAGGCATTCTTCTAGGTGCGTGTCAACATCCGCAAAGGCAAAGACGTCAGCAGGATATATCTGTGGTGCGAAGCGTCAAAAAGCATAACCTGAGTCCCCAGGCGGACGGGAGCATGCACACACACACACACACACGGCAGGCCTGGGAATCGAACTTACACCTAACTACCTTATCACACTACAGCATGACGCATTTACAGAATGCGCTACCGAGATTACTAAACACAGCAGACACACAGGCATTCTTCTAGGTGTGTGTCAATATCCGCAAAGGCAAAGACGTCAGCAGGATATATCTGTGGTGAAGCATCTAAAAGCATAACCTGAGTCCCCAGGCGGACGGGAGCATACACACACACACACACACACACACACACACACACACACACTTGGCAGGCCTGGGAATCGAACTTATACCTAACTACCCTATCACACTACAGCATGACGCATTTACAGAATGCGCTACTGAGATTACTAAACACAGCAGACACACAGGCATTCTTCTAGGTGCGTGTCAACATCCGCAAAGGCAAAGACGTCAGCAGGATATATCTGTGGTGTGAAGCATCTAAAAGCATAACCTGAGTCCCCAGGCGGACGGGAGCACACACACACATACACACACACACACACACACACACACACACACACACACACACACACACACACACACACACACACGGCAGGCCTGGGAATCGAACTTACACCTAACTACCTTATCACACTACAGCATGACGCATTTACAGAATGCGCTACCGAGATTACTAAACACAGCAGACACACAGGCATTCTTCTAGGTGCGTGTCAACATCCGCAAAGGCAAAGACGTCAGCAGGATATATCTGTGGTGTGAAGCATCTAAAAGCATAACCTGAGTCCCCAGGCAGACGGGAGCACACACACACATACACACACACACACACACACACACACACACACACACACACACACGGCAGGCCTGGGAATCAAACTTACACCTAACTACCTTATCACACTACAGCATGACGCATTTACAGAATGCGCTACCGAGATTACTAAACACAGCAGACACACAGGCATTCTTCTAGGTGTGTGTCAACATCCGCAAAGGCAAAGATGTCAGCAGGATATATCTGTGGTGTGAAGCATCTAAAAGCATAACCTGAGTCCCCAGGTGGACGGGAGCATGCACACACACACACACACACACTTGGCAGGCCTGGGAATTGAACTTACACCTAACTACCTATCACACTGCAGCATGACGCATTTACAGAACGCGCTACCGAGATTACTAAACACAGCAGACACACAGGCATTCTTCTAGGTGTGTGTCAACATCTGCAAAGGCAAAGACGTCAGCAGGATATATCTGTGGTGCGAAGCATCTAAAAGCATAACCTGAGTCCCCAGGCGGACGGGAGCATGCACACACACACACACTTGGCAGGCCTGGGAATCGAACTTACACCTAAGCACCCAATCACACTACAGCATGATGCATTTACAGAACGTGCTACCGAGATTACTAAACACAGCAGACACACAGGCATTTTTCTAGGTGCCTGTCAACATCCGCAAAGGCAAAGATGTCAGCAGGATATATCTGTGGTGCGAAGCGTCTAAAAGCATAACCTGAGTCCCCAGGTGGACAGAAGCATGCACACACACACACACACACACACACACACACACACACACACACACACACACACACACACACACACACACTTGGCAGGCCTGGGAATCGAACTTACACCTAGCTACCCTATCACACTACATCATGACGCATTTACAGAACGTGCTACCGAGATTACTAAACACAGCAGACACACAGGCATTCTTCTAGGTGCGTGTCAACATCCGCAAAGGCAAAGACGTCAGCAGGATATATCTGTGGTGCGAAGCATCTAAAAGCATAACCTGAGTCCCCAGGCAGATGGGAGCATGCACACACACACACTTGGCAGGCCTAGGAATCTAACTTACACCTAACTACCCCTATCACACTACAGCATGACGCATTTACAGAACGCGCTACCGAGATTACTAAACACAGCACTCCCAGAGGCATACTTCTAGGTGGGTGAAATCATCCGCAAAGGCAAAGACGCCGATAGGGAATGTATGTGTTGTGAGGCATCTAAAAGCATTACTGTGTCCCCAGGCAGCTGGAAACATACACACACACTTGGCAGGGCCGGGAATTGAACATACACCTAACTACCTTATCACACTACAGCATTACGCATTTACAGAATGCGCTACCAAGATTACGGAACACAGCGCTCCCAGAGGCATACTTCTAGGTGGGTGACATCATCCGCAAAGGCAAAGACGCCGATAGGGAATGCATGTGTTGTGAGGCATCTAAAAGCATTACTGTGTCCCCAGGCAGCTGGAAACACACACACACACACACACACACACACACACACACACACACTTGGCAGGACCGGGAGTTGAACATACACCTAAGTTCCTTATCACATTACAGCATTAAGCATTTACAGAATGCGCTACCGAGATTACTGAACACAGCACTCCCAGAGGCATACTTCTAGGTGGGTGCCATCATCCGCAAAGGCAAAGATGCCGATAGGGAATGTTTAGAGAGTGAGCAGTCTGAAAGCATATTACTGTCCCAATGTAGATGTAGACAAACACGGCAGTGCTGTCATCTGGCCAACTAAATATCTACGGAGCACTACAACACTAAATAGATACGGGATGTGCCACAGACAGTACACCCTTCGAGACAGCAACCAGTGTGTTCAATGTAGGCATCCATCGTGACATTGAAAATGGACATCTGTTGTCTGGATGACCACCATGGCTATACAGGATGTCAATGGCCATGCCCACACACTTAGTATCACATGTCTGTTTGAAATGTACTGTGTGTCCATCTACACAATGGCATACTGGGCATGCTTACACACTTAGCAGTTGCAAAGGGCCGTCTTGCATGCACATGGATTCTAATCACGGAAGGGCGCAGTTTGGAATGTACTGTGTGTCCATCTACACAACGGCATACTGGGAATGCTAACACACTTAGCAGTTGCAAAGGGCCATCTTGCATGCACACAGAGTCTAATCATGGAAGGGCGCAGTGTGGAATGTACTGTGTGTCCATCTACACAACGGCGTACTGGGCATGCTCACACACTTAGCAGTTGCAAAGGGCCATCTTGCATGCACACGGAGTCTAATCACGGAAGGGCGCAGTGTGGAATGTACTGTGTGTCCATCTACACAACGGTGTACTGGGCATGCTCACACACTTAGCAGTTGCAAAGGGCCATCTTGCATGCACACGGAGTCTAATCACGGAAGGGCACAGTGTGGAATGTACCGTGTGTCCATCTACACAACTGTGTACATGGACTGTACTGTGTGTCCATCTACACAACAGCATACTGGGCATGCTCACACACTTAGCTGTTGCAAAGGGCCATCTTGCATGCAGATGGAGTGTAAACACGGAAGGTCTCAGATTGGACTGTACCGTGTGTCCATCTACACAACTGTGTACATGGACTGTACTATGTGTCCATCTACACAACAGCATACTGGGCATGCTCACACACTTAGCTGTTGCAAAGGCCTATCGTGCATGCAGATGGAGTGTACACACAGAAGGGCACAGTACAGAAGGGCACAGTAAGGTATAACTGTCCTCACGCACAGGGTGGTCACACATGCAGTGACCTGTACACACACAACTGCCATCACAGCTGTCACAGGTGCAGGTCACACACATACACACTGCAGTGTACACTGTAGCTGTCAAGTCAGCACCATGTCGTCAGTGCAGCACTACACAGCCTTACAGTACCACAACACCATGTGACACATGACCACTGGGCTGTACAGAGGTGTACACCAGCTGTGCAGAGTACACATGTACCAACAGGGATCCAACAGGTGTTATGCATTGCAATGATACCAGTATACATGAACAGGTCGGCTCAAGACATACCACGGCCCTTACACAGCTGTGACACCTGACTGTTGCTGTACACCAATGAACACACGTCTGGATATGTCATACATGTGATTGTGTGCATGTGTGCATGGACTGCACACACAACACATACATACATAGCCTTTGATGTACCTCCTGCATAACAGTGGCCTAATCAATGCTACACACGCGAATGGAAGGTGGGCCCATGTCTGTTGAATGCTCACACTACAGGGGGTAGCAATGTTGACTGGGACACATACCCTTGTACTGGTCGCCTGTGACACCTGTGATATCATACCACAGTCCATGTGTTATGTATGTCAACAAACATGTCCAACAATAGCAATGCATACAAACATGGCAACAGGAGACCCATGTGACATCTGTACTGTGCATGCAGCAACCATGCATGTGCAGTGGCCGATGTCCGTAACATAGTTGCACCTACCTACGACATGCAGTCGCAATGCAGACCCATCATTGACACCTGTATACGGTGACATACAAACAGCACATATGGAGGGATGTGTGTACATAATGTGGTGAACCACCTGTGTAGATGTATGTGTGCAGGGGGAGGCTCACAGTTGTATCACACACCATCCTATCATGCCATGTGCAAACAGTACACTATGTTGCTGTTACGTGATGGTGCTGACATAATGCATACACAGCGGTCAGGTGTTACCAACTATATGTCACATGGCACCTGTAAAACCTACAACCTCCCATGTGCATATAGAAGCACATCTGCCAGATATAGCGTTGGTACACATAATGCAATCAATACCGCTCCATGTCTATCAAATGTGTCATCATATGGCAGGTGTATCATTCCCAGCACTGCCATGTGTGTCCGAATGTGTGACCAGAGATGCCACATATTGTGGGGAATATGTCCCAGTTGTTACACATCCCTGTACACCATTGTAGAGATCTGTACATACGTCAGTGTGGGAAGCATGACGTCGGCCGGTGTGGTGCATCACACACATCAGCTGTCCGTATACACATGTGTGGTCACCACAGTGTGTGTGTGTGTCTGTATGTATGTCTGGTGCTTGGTGTGAGGGTGTATGCTAATATACAGTGAGAAATGATCACAAACCCCATGTGGCGACTAACCCATAATGGTGATGCATTGCACTACCCTGTTGATGCCATAGGTCCCAGCCATACTGGCTACCTGTGCATGTTCCTTCTCTGTGACACGTCATGTGGGTGTATAGTACTGTGAGGGTGATGACCACATAGGCAAGGGTCCCCACCTGCACACTATGGGGTGTTGATTATAGTGGTGTACACCCCGTGAATGTGGCCATGTTCCCGTACTGTTACAGGGTCCTACTGCTGCACAGTGTGGCCTCCAGCTACCAAGTGACACCTCACATCATCATTGGCCAGACCGCTGTGTACAACCCCTGCACCATGTCACCATACCTGTAATGTGTCCTGCTATGTATGTCACATCTCTGTCCAGTGTAGCCTGTGGCACTGACCACATGCATCAGGTGCAGTATATGTGCGGACATCTGTGTCATGTTGGTGTTTCCAACAGTCAGGATGAGGGTACATGTAGCATGCTGATATTGCCAGACGTGCCTGTGAGTAATCCACAGTTACACGTGGGGGACTGCAAACACTGCTACCTGTAGGCACATGCAAGTACACCATAGGAGGGAGCCAGGGTATCACAACCAACATGGTGCTACAGATGTAACCGAGACACATACCGTGAACACATCACAATGCATGCTGCACCTGCACTACATGGTATGACCGGTGCATGTTGACAGTACACAACCTATGTCACATACATATCTCTCAGTATTCACACACAACCACTGCAACATACACATCCCTCACTATGCATACACAGGTAATATTACATACACCTCTCACTATGCTGTTCACCCTGTGCATCAGAATATTTGTGCATAACCCTGCACCGATGGTGTGGATGACAGGGATGTGGCACAGGCTTCATCATATGCACAGGGTGATATGTTTGCCAGGGGCATAGGCTGCACCGATGGATAACATCATGTGTGTGTGTAAGGGCCGGTGAGTTGATTGGACATGTCTGTTCAGAATGCATGTGGATGTTGTGGAGCCCTACAGTTGTGTTTGCTGTGTGCGTGTATGTGTGTACACAGTCCTGCCATTTGTGAGGCCTACACGGGGTATAATTGACAGCCCCAGATTGTACAGAGCAGGTTGTACAGCTCACTGTGTCCGTCCATGGCCACGTGACCTGTGCCTGCCTGGGGTTGCACGGGCACTACCAGGTGGAGGTACAGAGTGGCTACTGTCCGATGACACATGTCCGCTGGAACCGTGTCCCCGCTGAGAACATCCAGGGCCACGTCCACGTGGCCTGCTGTGTCCTGCTGTTGACAGCGCAGCACCAGTTGCACTGCTATTGCTACCGGCACTATGGGAGTGGGCATGTGAGGTGGCACGCTCACGTCGACCTACACTAGGTGGTGTTGCTGGCCTACGTCCACGTGGCCTACGCCTCACTCCTAACAGATGTTCCAGCACAGACAGCTCCTGCTCATGGATTGCCATGCCTCAGTCAAGGATTCTGACCATTTCACCTAATTGCCTATCCAGAACATTAGCAATCTGCTGTTGAGCATTTGCCAATGCCTGGATGTTGTCATTTAGGGTATGGATAGCAGCCCTCTGCAGCCTCTGCCCTTCTCTGTTCTGCCGTTCAGCACGTGCCTGTGCCGCCATTATAGTCTGGAACATGCGTCTGGTGATACCAGCTGCTGCGCTCTGTCCTGCAGGTGCATGTCTGCCAGAGGTCCTCCTATGAGGAGCACCGGCCACATGCCTGTGTGGCACATCTGCAGTCATTACACTGACACCATGGTGTGTAGACTCACCTTCTGTAGCTACCACACGTTCCTGTTCCATGCTAACAGACGCTGACTGTCCTTCCTCTATGGCCACTGGTGATGCGGTATGTATTGGCAGCAGAACTGTGTGCGGGGAAGAGGGGGACATAGCTGGGATGGTAACCATTGGCACAGATTCAGCCCCTGACAACCCTGCCTGTACCTCATGCATATGTTCATCACCGCTAGTATCTGTGGGGACACTAACATCAGATGGACCGCAGGAGGGTAACGCACCTACATCACCTGTGAATGCAAAGAAATACTGTAAAGTACAATAGACACAGACACACACACACACAGACACACACACACACACACACACACACACACACACACACACACACACACACACACACACACACACACACACACACACACACACACACACACACACACACACACACACACACACACACACACACACACACAAACACAGACACACACACACACAAACACAGACACACACAAACACAGACACACACACACAAACACACACACACACACACACACACACACACACACACACACACACACACAAACACAGACACACACAAACACAGACACACACACACAAACACAGACACACACAGACACACCATGCATGTGATTTGTCAGATGGCATGCAGCATGCCTGCGATACAGCATAGGGCATGCAGCTCAGACATTAATAGGGTTAGTAAGCATACCTCCCTGGGGTGCACACTACAGCAAGCAGGTGCCATATCAGTAGCCATACAGTTCACACAATCATGGTAGTATGCATGTATCCCCGTGATACACCATGTGGCCCAGAACAGGATAACAGTACACATGGCTGACGTGACCTTGACATGTAATCCGCTGACATGTGCATTAACATGCATACATGTCTGACACAATGGTGTCCTGACACATGTACAGCATCATAATGGGCTTCACATTGCAGTGTTGTGTGTATGCCCTACAGATAGAATGCATGTTTAGCAAATGTGCATGAGCATGGGAGGGTAGTGTGAGCCATCTACATTGCTATACAGTGTGAAGTACAGGCACTGTGCCATTGCATGACATCATGAGGCATCTATGTTGCTGTAGAATGCATATACACATTGCATAGCCATAACTGCAACACAGTCATTATGTTCAACAGATCATATATGGTAGACTTCAGTGACACCTCCAGTAGCTGTGCACAGGCTTTTAGGTTGTCCAGTGTACCACATCAATGGTATAATCGGTCAACTAAGGCTATAATTGGACCATGTGTGGACAATGTGCAACAGGGTGTCTACACATCCCATGTACTGTGCGGCTACATGTCTCTGGCCATCCCCCGTGGCCATGTGTGCACATGTGTTGGCCAATTGTGTGTGATAGCCATCTATCTCACATGTCTGTGTTGTCCCATATGACATACACCCATAGATGTCAGATATGTCGCAATCCACAGGGCTATGCAGACAATGGGTTGTATGTTTGGTATGTGGAGTATAGGTCATGCGATAGTGTGACAATATTGCAGACAGAACACTACATGTCTGGAACATGTCAGGTGGCACATCACAATGTGTGCACCCAATGCAGGGGTATATGACACAATGGTGACACCTGTGGGCTGCCCATATCACAGCTCACTGTGTGGTACTGTGTGCGTACCACACATGTTGTTCCAATGCATACTACATATGCCTCCATTGTAGAACACCTCCACCATTGTATGCACAGCTGACCACACATGTCGCAATGACAAGCACTGCGGTTTCAAGTCGGTGTATCATTACGTTTGTATATATTGCACATGGGTGGCCTGTGTGAATGAAGGGTGGTGCGACCTGCATATCGTGACTGGAACAAACATCAGGTGTGCAAGTGTTAACTGGCCACATGTCAAATAGATCTATACTGTAACATGCCTGATACTGATGACAGTCTCACCTGCAATGGACTCATGTCTGTGCGGCACGCCAGAGGTACCTGTATAGGGGTGACACACCAGTATGAACATTATCCATGACTGCATGACAGCCACAGGTTGCACTGTGCATGTGAACACATTCACCTGTGTAATAGCATATAGTATGCACATGTGTGCATACACAACGTAGCATACTGTAGTATGCAGCATGTGTGTCCACATACCTTGCATATGTTGTTACTTTACATAATGTACAGTGACACATGCAACTACATGGGATATAATAGCCATATGTGCAGTACTGACTTACCAGGCAACTCCAGGCTCATTGGTTGAGAGACACCCACCTCCACAATGGCAACTATTGTTTCTGGATGCTGTTCCCTCGGTGTCCCCAGACTGGCCAGTAGCTCCTCGGTGTGTGTGAGTGGGGGCTGGGTTGGTGGCCCACCACCTGTTCCACCTTGTTCCCTGGTGATTGCAGTGGCACGCTGTTTTGCATGTCGTATCAAGTCCGTGCAGTGTCTGCGCACCTGCTGGTAGGTGCGGTTATGGCCACCCACATCGTTCACCCTCCTGCGTAGATCCTGCCACAGGTCATCCTGCTGCTGGGCATGCTGGGCACATGGCTGAACAACAAGTCATAGTTGTCATGGAGCTGTGGGATGAGGACATCATCCTCCTGGCGGGTGTATGCTGGGAGGCGTGTACGGGCATTATCTGTAAGACATAATGATGGTGACAGGTCACAGTTTCAGAGATGTACAGAGATACTGCTGCACATACATTTCTATGACATCTACTACATCTGCACAGTTATCTTTGCAAAGCATCATGACACTGACATGACTGACGTGTTTGTGTCACACACATGTCACACCCATTATGCATTGGATATCATCACCATATATGTGTGTCACCTCATTACAGTGTTCATACTCCATGTAAATGCTGTCTTGCTGTGGGCATGTCTATTTGCCTGCACTTGTGTTCTTACCTATCTGCACATGCCTGGATGTGTCCACGGTACTGCTGTTGACCTGGATGCTGTGTATATGTCACATATCAACACAGACACAGCCGTAATGGACTTGAGCAGTGACAATGCACACATACATGGACACCTGTACATGCATGTGTTTTGCCATATACATCTACACAGCACTGTACAACTGTTCAACATCCTGCCACGGATCGCCTGTATTGCACATGTGATAGACATGGGACAATGGCTAGTCAGACGACATTCGCAGGGATGGTTATCAACCATAGCATGTGCGGGCACGGTTTCCAAGCTGTAACAGACAGCCATTATGCCACCACAAGGTGCATCAGTGCCACATTACTGATCCAGTCAGTTGATAGTACATCTACCATGCGGCCATACACCATGTATGACTGGGATGACATGTGCAGCTTTGATGGACAGGGTTGCATGGTATGGTGGGAGTATGTCATAGTCTGCACAAATGACCTCCACACCTCCACACAGCATGCAGCTATAATTCAGTATGCAGATGACACTACCTTAATCTGTGCTGCACAAAACATTCCCACCCTCCTGCAAACAACTCAACCAGCATTCTCTGATGTTGAAAACTACCTTACCAAAGCCCAACTTATCCTCAATCCAAAGAAAACTCAGCTTATGATTATAACCAGTTCTAACAAAAACACTAACAGTCAATTCACTATCTACTCCACAAATGCTACTCCAATAGCTCCAGTGGCACAGGCTAAGCTATTGGGAATAACCATAGACTTCCACCTAAAATTTGATAGTCATCTGAACTTAATTATTAAAAAAGTACATGCCAAACTGGGGTCACCCTACCGTATCAAACCATTTCTTACCAACAACACAAGATCAGCCATTGCTCGCTCCCAACTTCTATCCACCCTACTCTATGCATCTCCCATTTTGACTAATCTCAACAAAACTGAACTAAGCAAAATGGAAGCTTGCTATAACAGAATTGCCCGCTTTGCTGCAAATTGCTTATATAGAACTCATCACTGTACTGCTTTGAGACAGCTCCACTGGCTTGAACTGCCCAACCTCCTAACCTACAATCAGCTCTGCCTCTGCCATTCTATCTGTTACCTCCCCAATAAGAGTCCTGCCCTCAAAAACCTAGTACAACATCACTCAGCCAAAAGGCCTCTTAGATCATCAAGCAAACTATTACTAGAAGTCACCAACAGCTACAATAGCTTTGGAGATGCACTATATAGTAGTTCGGTGGCTAAAAAAATGGAACTCTGTCCCTACTAGCATTCAAAATACATCATCCAAAGCCTCCTTTAAAGACCTCATCAGGCAACATCTCAAGCAAAGTTGGCAGTGCCATGATTGCTCCCCAGGCTAGTGAAAGCGGATAACATATACATACTAAATCTAGAGCAATTGATAATAGTTTTTCAATCTTACTCACAAACACTGGCTAATCTACAATATATGTACTGTACCTGTGTACTATGTATGTATTCTACCTACATTCCAAAGTTCAGCCGTACACCACAAATCTATTACTTACCTTTATTTTTAAAATTAATATTTTTTTGATTGTTCTCTCCACTGTAACTGTTTGTGCCGTATACCACTGTAAAAACATATCTCTTGTAATTTGTGTGTATACTGATTATGTCTAAATAACTAAATGTGTCTGTAATTTTTCTTTGTGGAGCTTTTCTCCCCAGGCCTCTGCTGAAAAAGGGCCTTTTCGGCTCAGTCAGACACCCCCGGTTAACAAATGTAAAATAAAAAATAATAAAAATATGGCACAGGGATCTGTCCAGCCTGTGGCAATCCTAGTATTAGGACGGTGGCTGTCCATGACATATGTCTTATAGATCAGGATATGGACATGTAGCATGTCCATCATCATGGTGTAGCAAATGTCTTTCTGCAAGGTAGACAGCATGCTGCATAGTGGAGGTGAGGATTGTGAAGGCTGGTATCGCACATCCATGCATAGCCATTACCCCTTAAAGGTGGTATGTGATCCAATATTGGTCACCACAGTGCTGTATATGCCTGTCCAGTGATCTCCGTGCTCATGGATGGCACCCTGACATGACATGGGTACCTCATATGACTACCTAAGGGGCCTGGAGACATCACCAAGTCGGGGGGTGCACTGCACAGCACCATCCCTTACACAGTGTCCATAATGTTGACCACAGCCTAGGTAGTAGTTTATGGGTACAGGGATGTTCACCTAGCAGTGACAATGCTGGTATCATCCATCAGACTGTGCACATATGTCACACACCTCACCCACACAGCCCATTCTGTATGTTGTTCACAACACTGACACAGCTATACTGATAGGTCATGGCCATTCACAGCCTTACATACACAGATGCCTAACATTTGTCTGTGTGGTATGGGCTACAATGAGGGTGGGGTACAACACATTAACCCTGTTCTACTGTAGCTGGCACTGGTGTGATGTGCACATGTCACTCTTGCACCTTTTGTAGCTGTGAGTCTGTCAACAGGCCACTGGTGGAACACTCCTGTGACATGCAAAGGTATTTGTAATCAAATATTCGTGCTGTCTTGTACATCTGTACTGCTAACATCTACAGTGCTAATGGTTCATGGGCATGCACACTATACTCAGCAGGGTTATAGTGCGGTGCCACCCAAAATGGCTGTCATCACCACTTGTGGGATGATATTATCCAACACCCTATCTGTATTGTATGGTCATGCTAGGCACTTGTTCAGAACTTGTGAGCATGTCATGAGCTACTGAGTACTATAGCACCCATTCCACACCATTTCCCACAGGTACACTGGCTGTCCTACACTTCCCAGCTTGCTTATGGTGCAACAGCTGTTGTACACACGTAACGCACATATCCTGTGGGACATGGTTGTATATACAAGCATGTCCAACTGTCACGTACCAGTACTACTGCCTGTCTATATGAGGGATATGTCGTACATGTGGCAATAGAGCAATTGTCTCATGTACACATTCAATGCTCACCTCCCAACATACGACACTACAGCCTGTGGTGGATGCACTTCTGCAGCTGTGCTGGGGGCATAGCTCTCAAGTGTACCTCATTATGAGGAACGTACCTCATTTGGGGTTCTAAAAGGTGCATGTTCCTCAAGGTTCCACATTGAAAGGGTCTATCACACATTCATTGTTGGAAATTGTTTACTTGCTAGCCATGGCTAAATAGATGGGAATCATATTAATTCATTACAATATCTTTTTTATACGTAAAACCAGCCTATTTTAGCCATCATATGCCCTTCCTAGTTGAAGCTGTTAGTAAGCCAGTTGTAAGTGTTCCACATTTTGCCCATTTGTCACACAGTATGAGGGCTAATGTTCCTCATTTTGGGGACAGGAGGTTGACAGCTATAGCTGGGGGTAATGCTGTCACCATCCCTGACTGCACCTGGCAGTCATTTGGGGATGTGTAACATTCACAACACAACCCACCCATCACATAGTCTCACATGATCTACACCACTGGCCACACCTACGAGGACAACTTGTGCAGTACGTCTCCATACTCACTGTAGGCACCAGAGGTAGCCCCCATCATGGAAGACAACATCACCAGCTTATAGCCCACAGACTCATGTGTGCCCATCACATACAGCCAATAGGGAGTTATAACACTCACAACACACCAGTCATAGATGACTCTGTAGGGAGTCACACTGCAGTTCCACACAGCAGGCTACACAAGGCGATAGTCGCTTACATCTTGCTGTTGGGTAACTGCTTCTGCAACATAACCTATGCACCCATGCCACACCTCACCAGGTACGATGTGACTGTCATTCTCCATGTTAGTGTGACTGCCCTGTGATGCCACTTCACAGACTACATGTGCAGGGACATGCAATAGCTCACCAGTCTTATAGCCCTGATGGTGTGGGCCAAGCCCTGGGGAGCATTTTGCATTTGTCCAGACACGATACCACTGTACAATGACCGACTGTGTCACTTCAACAGTTGCCTATGCTCCTATTGTCATTCCACAGGCATCTGGTATCTGTCTGCTTTGACTGACCTGGTCAAACAAAATGCTGTGGCACAGATGACTTGCACCTGTCAGCCCTGGGAGTACAGCTCACATGTAAAGCTCTTGCTGCCTCCATACTGCCTGTCTTGCACAGTTTCCAATAACTGTCACCGGCAGGATGGGAACTGGCAGGCACGACATGGGGTCATGTGACACAATGCTTGCATCTTCCTCTGTGATGCACGCAGGCAAGGCACACCTTATAATGCACCACTCAAACATCTCTGCAGTGACCGGGACCTGCCTCTGGGCTCTGCAGAGCACACCTGCAATGACAGGTTATAGACAGACCATACCTTTCAGGCACATACCTGGACCGGCACACCCACAGCTGAGGGGTTCCCATATCCCGCTATGTTTTGCACACATCCTGGCAAGTTACTTAGCACAATGCATCAGAGGTGCTCCACGTGAAACTAACTGTGTCCGGGACCACTATACACATTGTAACAAGCTACAGAGTCAACATCATACCCCATGGTTAACATACCTTCTTTGTTGGTATATTGGACAGTGGGCCTCAGACAGCTACTACTGATGTGTGACTGACACTACCCCACACTTCACTGGGATAGCCACTCATGTACCGACACATCCATGAGTCATAACCTCCACTCTGCTGGATCAACCCATACACACCACCTCCAAGACCTACATTAACCTTGGCATGAACACTACCACCATGTGACTGGTGTTATACACCTGGGGTTATTCCCTCATTGGTGGATTCCGAACATATGCTAATCAACCTTGTTAGCCATATCCCGGCACCACACCAATCACAGCTTACACAGTACATGAGTACAACAACACCTACTACAGACGTCTGCTGACAGAAGTTGTTAACGTCATGACACCCATGCAGATGGACAATGCACATACAAATGCTGACACATACCCCAGTGCACTTCATTAGCATGTACACAACTGCATGGATCATGATATTCCACAGAGAGCCATGATGGTACACACCAGATAACAGACACCACTCTGGTGGTCATGTTCCATGGACATATGATGTACAACAACAGGTGTAGGCTGTTGCACAGTGGTGTACATTCCCATGTGTGGGGTGGCCCACTGGTCAGCCATGGTGGGGCCACAGGGTCCCTCATCACATACTCCAAGACTAGCTATGTAAACATGACTGCCACACATTCCGGGGTGTACCACCAGGCATTATGGTGGTATGTCAGTAGTCGATGGCAACACCCACATCTGCTGTCACATACAACAGTCACTCAGGAACATTACAGACCCAGGTGATGTTGGCAACATGCTGGAGGATGGATTCAATGCTGACATTACACCCTCTCACTCACTACAGGGCCACATTCCATACATGAACATTGTGGTGTCCCTGTGGTCACACCTACACAGTACTGATCTACACTCTATATGCCCTGGGAGACTGGCCCTATGTCACCTTCCAACATCCCAGGCTGTGATGTCCACCAACCTCTGAATTACATGTCTCCCCACTAGGCCACCATATTCAGTAATAGCCTTGTTTCAGACATTGTAGCCCCTGAATGGCACACAGCAGCATTTATCACACTACACACAGGTGGCACCACAATGCACAAGTGGGACTTTAGTCCTACACACCTGACTGGACTGTTCTGCATGGCTATGGGGCACATCATCAAGGACGTCATTCACAGAGACAGTGTTGGGCTCCCGTCCTTTGCTGCCACCCGGGTTGGGCTTGTTAGGGCCAGAGCATGGCCCCTACACATGGTGGACTCCTTTCATACAGTTACCAGGGCAGTTACTGATGGTACGGGAGTCTACACATCCTACATTGTCCTCTCATTGCCTTTCAGCACCATTCCCCATTCTGGTATTGACAACATACACATCCACCTGCACATTGTACCCTGTGTCTCAGGATGTTATGCTATGTGGCTCATGGACAGGACACACAGTGAGGCCAGCATACCATAGTACCTACTACATGTCAGGTACATTTGGCATACCACAGTCCTCAGTCATAGGGCCCCTCATGTTCAGTATATGCTTCCCTCCGGAACAGGCTAGCACAGGGGACTTTCCCTGCCTAGCTTTCAAACCCCTGCATACAAAGTGCCATGATTGCTCCACCAGCTGATACTGACTCCATCCATATGGGTGTCGCTGTGACAGATACATAATATGACTATCATGGCATCAAGCTGCATGACACAAGGTGCATGCACATCACCTTTGCATTACACCATTCACCCACTGACTATCACATGGATGGTAGTCCCTACATACATATCACATTGTACATGTTTGCAGTACACACATATGTCGCACCCACTCCTGTGGTTACTGTATTGCCACTGTGGCATGGATATCCTTCTACGTGGCCACACCTATCTGTACTGGGTGTGTAGCTGGTACATAGGCACCTATTGTACCTCTGAACTCAAGACATCTACACACATTCAAGGGTACACCACCCCATTTAGGGTGTACCTTACACAACAGCTACAGCTTTACATGCCACAACATTAACACGCCATGACGTTTACTGAGCTCCGACAGTTTAAATATGCGGCTGCACTACAGACACCACATCTGTACACATTTGCATACTACATACTCAGGGGTGACCTCTGCTGATCAGACAGGGCCCATGTCCACAACATTATTAATGGATATACTCCTCATATGCAACATAAGCAGAGGCCAGTGTGAGCAACATGTTCATGGATATGTGCACACACGCCACAATGAGTGGGATGTGCTTGTGGGTTACATTCCCAAACTGGACACTCACCATGCTTTGGAACATAAGCCCTATGTACATCACGCAGAGACACTCAGTAGCACTGTTCATGTGATACCTCCCTTGGTGGTTGGGAGACACATGTAGGCCTGGGATCACTGCAGTGGCTGTACTGTGCAGAGGTGCAGGTGACACCTGGCTCTGCTGTTCACAGGACACTACCCTAGAGAGGTGCCACTAGTGTGAACACTGTAGTTGTGCTTACACATGGATTTGCCAGACTGCATAGTACCCCACTATGCACCTGTGAAGCTATTACATGTCCTTTGTGCATGGTTACTTGGTAGCCCTTCCATTTAGATTAGCTATCATGCTATTACAATGTCCCATGCCTACAAGCCATATGTATCCTGTTATTGTACATACCAATAGAAGATACCTGTGGTATGCATGATATGCCTGTTATGCTGTGTAGAATATCTGTCATATCTACCTATAATACTATACATTACACATATTTCACATAGTATCCCATAATGCAAAGCATACTTGCACAGCGGGACCACCTTAGATATGTCATTAACGTTATATGCCCATACACATGCATGCTGTGACAGTATATCAACATATACTATCCCCTGCTATGGCACGTCCTTGTTGGACATACCCTACCACTGACGGTGGGTTGTATGGAATTATTCTGTTTAACGCCCTCATGTAGCATCCCTTGTGGTGTCTGTGCTGTGTACCTTGTGTCCCACTGCTGGACGCACAGTTTCTACAAGTGTTAGTATGCTCAGCAAGACATCACTACATAAATACCTTTCCCCACTTTATACATTGCGGACACATTTAATTAATGCAAACCAGGCTATACATACAGTAAAACTAATTAATACAGATCATGCTATACATAACCTTACATATCGGGCGTTCTACATACCTTGTTGTCATTACGGCGTTTTGTTTCTATCTCTCTCACAGTGTTTCAACTGGTATTCGGTATGAGCATATGGTTTGAATGTCTGGCAAGTCATCCTTATATACGTCGATACCTGTAACATGTGGATTCATCCCGCCAATTGGTGTTCCTGAGTGACTAATTACTTGCATATCAGCTGTGCAGCTACTCCATTCGCCAATTACGTGGCAACAGTGGGGTATAATTGGATTCTCCACTTGGGCGTTGCCTATTTACCCTACCTTCGGGGAGACGGTCTGTATTGTGTTTTGTTATGTGTAACTGCAACTGCTATGCATGGAGACAAGTATACTTTGGATTCATGTCCCCCGTGGATTGTGTGTGACAGGTAGAGTATTTGGTTCAACATGTGGGTGTACTTGTCATCCCAACGTCTGATAATGGAGTATTGCAAACAAAACCTGTAACATGGCTGTTTGTTCCATTATACAACGCCTGCAATTTTGCATGACGCCTTTAATTGTGTCTCTCATGCGGTATGTTGAGGGTTCTGCAGATGTAATTGACTGACTGGATGTTTGTGCTGCTATTACAGTCTGTATTGCTTTAGTTTCTAGTGTGGGGGATGTCGGTGGGTGTACGTAGCATATACAGGTTTGTGGGCCTTGCATTTCTACATAATCCATATATATGTGTGTGGGCTCCGTCCCTAATTAGAGAGCTAACAGTTAGTAGACTTATGTTATGGGATTGTACGTTGGGCCGTTGTTAATTGGTTTCTATATCGTCTGCAGGTGAGCTTGCTACTTGCATACCTCCATAATTGCAGCGATATATCAATGGATATGTGTAAGTGACAGCTATCTCTTGTATTTCTGTCCCAGATATTTGCAGTCATTGTGGTTGTGTTGGTAAAAGAGCCTGTTTGCCATGGGTTGCCACCTTTTCATATGGTCATTGTTGGACACTTGCGGGACACACAGCGGTGTTTACAGGCCAACATGTAGCCACGGTCAGTACACAGGTTAGCACATACTTTTATCCTCAATACATACCTATTGTTGTGTGACTTTGGCTACTTATCATATTGCATGTAACATTTACGTTTCTTACATACAGGCATAACTATTAAATATGACTGTTACATTATATATGGGACATATTTATGTCCTACCATCTCGGACATTTGCCCTTTGTACTGTTTTATGTCAGGACACACCTGCCCAGGGTGGGACTGTCCCTCCTACTGTGGGACAGGTAGTAACCGTATGCCTACAGCTAGCTATACTCACACCTACCGTACTGATCTGCCTCTGACTTGGCACTAACAAACACATGTTGCAGACACACACACACATTACAGTCACACAGAGACGCACATGGCAGCCTGAACGCACACTTAAACAGACTACGGCACTCACAGACACAGTTGAACACAGTACCTACGTGGACCGCAACACCGGCAGCGGTGACTAACTGTCCCTTCATATCATCATACTATTACTCGCGGCTGTACTGTTCCGGTACTGTGTTCTATCAGTCTTTCAGCCTCGTGGTTACGCATGTTGGTATGTTACACATTCCATGGTTGGTGGTATCCTATTTATTTGTTCCTCCAAGGTGTTATAAATGTCGTTGAACTATCTATTATATTTGCAGATATCGCTGAATCCATCTATATCACCATATATCACTCTATTGCCATTTCTATCTGTATTATATATATGCATATGTGTACATATCTATATATCTATATATATATATATATATATATATATATATATATATATATATATATATATCTGGCGGGGAATGTGACAGACACACAGCACCACCATATGCTGTAAGGCTCATGTACTGTTCAGGTGCTGGCATTCTGTGTTCCACTAGCTGTTGTGTTTACAATGTTTGAGGGCTGCCTATGTAGGAGTCACACATTGGGCCACCTATACATTACAATTTACAGGTGGTCATGTTTGTGTGCCATCCATTTTACTGTGTGTGCAGCTGGAGAGGTGTCAGTCCGTAGGGGCCTACACTGTCAGAGTATGTGCTATACGTTCCCTCTTTGCCAAGGCATAGGCATATTGGGCACGCCTCCGTCTGCCTACTGGGGCAGGCACAGTGTGTTCATGGTCTGAATCCCTCTGTGCCTGCAATGTCCTTGGCAATTGCGGTGGGCTATGAGGGCCTTCACCATTTTGTCCCTGCTGCAGCTGCTTCCGCTGGATCATATTATGTAGCATGACACATACTATGACGATGTGGGCACACATGCCTGGAGAGTACTGCAAGGCTCCACCAGATGTATCCAAGCACCGGAACTGTGATTTCAGCATCCCGAACACACGCTCTATGATGATTCTGGTTTGTGCGTGTGCCTCATTATGGCGTTCTTGCATGGGTGTGTGTGCATTTCTGATGGGAGTCATCATCCACGGCTCCAGTGCATAGCCAGCATCCCCCACAAGATGGCCATGTGGGATGTCCCCCATGACAAATACCTGATACAGCTGTGAGGCATGCCAGATATGGGAGTCATGGTAGCTTCCATAGCTGCCAGCACACACATCCATGATAATGCCCTGGGCATTGCACACGACCTGGCAGTTGATGGAGTGGAATCCCTTGTGGTTTATGTAGCACCTACCATGCTCACCGGGTGGTGACTTGATTTGTATGTGCATGCAGTCTATCGCACCCAGTACCTCCAGGTAGTGTGCCACACTGTGGAAGTGGCACATGTTGCTGGCCAACTCCTCTTGAGTTCTGGGGAAGTATATCTGCTCATTGGCATGTGGTAACATGGCATCCAGGAACTGGTGTAGTACCCTGGATGCTGATGCCTGTGAGATACCCATTATATCTCCAGTTGGCCTTTGAAAGGTACCTGTGGCCAGTATTCGCAGGCTTACACATACCTTCGTGTCCACTGGGATGGGTTCCCCTCTGTTGTTTCTGGTTCTCAGGCGTGGCCGGCACAGCTCCACTATTTGCTGTAAGACGTCCCTGTCCACCTTGTAACGCTCTACTATCTCCAGGTCATGTAGCCCCTGGTAGGTTACCCTTGGTCTGAACACTCTCCTTCCCCTCCGAGGCCTGCGGTGGTTGTCAGCATCATCCTCCACAACACCGTCAGTCTCTAACACATGCTGATGAATCACAGCTATGGCAGCTCCCAACATGTACATTTTAAAAGTTCCCCGTGTGTTTACACCTATGGTGCGGTGTTTGGGAATACACAGGTGTGTGTTGGGTGCTTTCACACTTTATACTATTGTGCTGTGAACACCGATGATGTCATAGGGTGTGTATGTATGATCGTAGCTACAGGGTATCTTATGTGTTTTACTGCCGGAACTACTATTGTGGTGCCTTTGGTGTTGAATTACATTTGCCTGCCGTGGATTACCTCTTGACCTTCCCTTTACATTTCTGCACGTTGCACCTACCATTTTCTGGCATGCATCCTGCAGCCTACTTTCATTTGTACTTTCCTGGACCTGGCGTATCTTGCCTTATGTGTGCTACTGCCAGTCTGCTGTCGGTTTGCTTTGCTCTGCTGTTTCAGGTCTCCTATCTTTGCAATCCATTACCTCCCCTCCTTTCTTTGCATTTCAATGCCTCCCCTATCCTGTTTTGCAGGTGTCTGCAAGCAGACTTGTCAGCTGCCGTCGATTGGCCTTCATGGGTTGATTGGTATTGATTGCTCATTAGTACTCCAATTACCCTACTTCCGCATTTCCTTCTTTTCTTCCCCTGACCTTGCTGTTTCTGCTATTGTTTGTGGTGCATGCATCCGATTACTGGGTTTCGGGCACATTTTTATCCCCGTACACATGCGCTTTTGGGCACCATGTGTGCTCTCAGCTAAACGACTCTATACCTTTTTCCCCACCCCTGTCCTGCAGCTTTGCTTAGCAACGGACAGGCCAGATTTGCATTGCTCCAATGTGCTTACTGCTACGGTGGCACACCCCTCTGCTGATGTCATGTATCTCCTCTGAGCCACTCCTCGGTGTTATACCACTGCGCCATATGGTACAACCTTCATCCGGCGGGACATTTGCGATTCAGTATTATCTGCCTCATTTGCATGGCATTGACTACTAATTCATGGTTACCACGCCGAACACTATCGTAGGCCCTTAGCAACCCTTGCACCTTGGTTGTGGTGTTCCATGCCTACCATTGTGTATTATGCTGTAAACCTGATTTCTATTACGTTGTGATTTTATAACATTTTTATATTATTTCTTTATGTTACAGCTTCCACACACATGCCCTGCGGTTGTGCTGTGCATTACTGTGGACATGACATTAAATGTTGTTATTTACGTGTTGTGCATCTTTTCTTATGCCATTGGCTGTGTATTTCGCCATGGGCATATGTTAACGTTGTGATACCTGGGTCTGGCCCTCTTCCATAGCTCCGATGTTCTGTTTGGGAAAATGTGAACCGTGTTTTTTGGTTTACATTTCCGTGGGCTTACGCTATGCCTGCACCACTTCATGAATCGCTATATGCCTTCATTTGCATGGTGCAACACTGCACATGGGGTGATTAGCATACCTAAGCCGGGGGCTGCGCAGTTCTGCGTACGCCGGTAGTGCACATGGAATTGGATCCTACCTGAATCGCTCGACGGCCATATTTGGTGTTATACCGCCTACGCTATGCCTGCGCCTGGCGCAAGCTTCATGAATCCCGGGGACAGTGGTTTATCAGGGATATACAGCATTCCATCATCTGGTTGCAAACAATAGCTATCTGACAGAAATAATGCCAGCTATATTTAAACAATTTTACAGTATAGTACAGTTTAGTCATGTTTTTCATTTCCAAGAAATAAAATTGCTAGTTCTTTTGGTTTTATTTTCTTGAGAAAGAAAAGGTTTCAAGTCTTTAAAAGCTTTGAAAATTTCGGAAAATGTAATCCCATAATTAAATGCTTATGTTTGTGCATCTACGTTTATGTTATCTGTTGCTTGTTTTTATTATCTATGGCTTTACATTTTATCTTTTTATCTATATTTAGGCATAAATGAGTGTGTGTGTGTGTGTGTGTGTGTGTGTGTGTGTGTGT